>NC_142435.1:134870000-135495000 GCF_059453495.1 Arachis ipaensis | reverse complement strand
CCACAAGACGGTGGCGACGCAGTTAGACAGCAGCAGCAGCAGCAGCATGGTGACGGCGCAAACAAGGCTTCCCTCTCCCGTCCTTCTCTGTTCGGCTCTCCCTTCCATCTTCTCTCTTCTCTTTCTTCCTGTTTGTGTTCGTTGGGGGGAGAAGAGAAATGTGGGGGGAAGTGGGGTGTGCGGCTGGGGGGTGAGGGCCCGTGTGTGTCTGTGTTGAAAATTAGGGTTTGGGTAAATTAGGTTTTAGGATAATTTTGTAATTTTTAATAAAACTAGGGATAATTTAGTAATTAGAAGCCACTTTAATTAAACAATAATTATATATAAAAATATCGTTTATTCATCAACTTGCAAATATATATATAAATTTGTATTCCAATTTAAAACGTAGTATAATATACTTAATTTTCTTTATTCATAAAAATGAAAGTATTGAACCCCACATCTCAATTATTTAAATTAAATCATATAGATATTCTTATTATTTTACAACCACAAAACTATATAATTTAAATATAAAAATTATTCAATAATTATAAAATTAAATAAAAAAATTCTAGTTTAATTATCGAAATTTGATCTAATTGACTTTAATAAAATAATTTGATCTAATTGACTTTAATAAAATAAATTGAAATTGACTCATAATAAGACTTTTCAAAAATTTTGGATCTTACAGTTGGACCGAATTTGCAGAGAATGATTCAATTAGAGAGTTGTTACAAAGTATATTCTGGGATTGGAGTATATATTTGGGCATAGATATGAACAATATCCCTGTTTGAGTTAGAATCGTAAAGTCGGAACTGGGATAAGTTGTTGAGAGAGAAACACATTATCTTTTTAAATAAATATATTTTTTCTAAAAATATAGGGAATAAATTTATAACTTTAATGTTGTGTAAGGAAAAAGATTTAAGAACCAATAGAGAGAAGAGAGAGTAGAGAGAATCCCAATTAAGATCAAAGAGAAAAGAAATCAATCCCTAAAATTTTTCATTATTAGCATTACATTCTTACTATATCTATTTATTAGATCAATTATTAGTAAAATTATTTTTATTAAGTTATGGCCCACTTTTTATTCCTTACATTACATTAATTTTAATGATAATATTGCTCTCAAATTACGATTTTTCACAAGTGTTTCGACAAACTTATCTTCAAAACGTTTACAATTTGAACGTTCCACTTGTTGAGATTGAATTAATTGAAAACGATCAAAACTATCTTGCTGAGATTGAATTAACTGAAAACGATAAAAAATGTTTTTTGTTCTTAATGCTACTTGCATCCTTAACATTTTGAAGAATTTCAGAAATAGTTGCATATATACTTACATGTTGATTAATAAATACTGGATTCTTAAATTTTGTAATTACGTCATTTTCATGTTAAAAATATTAAAATTAAGATAATTTTCTTTTATCAAAATACATGCCGTCAAAAATTTAATTAAATTTTTAATTATAAATACCTTAAAGTTGCGAAAAAATATTCAGTTAACTCTAATATTTTTTACATTAGGAATGATTTAATTATAAAATTAAAGCAATGTAGGAATCTAATTAAAAAGAAAAAAAATATAAAAACCTAATTAAAAATTTAGTAAAACTATAGAGATTAATAAATTAATTAAATCAAATAATAATAATAATAATAATAATAGTTTTATTATTATTTTAAAATTTAACTTGTTCTATTACTATTAGAAAATTTAATATTACTGGCAGCGAAATATCCGTTAATTATCTTATTATTGATCATTTTTTAACCTATTTTATCAATACTGTGGCTTCAGAAATAATCATTATTAATATCAACCTCATTAACTGTTGGTAAAACAATTTTGCTGACAATTTTATTTTTATTTCTACGAATGACTATAGCGTTGATATTATCAAAAAATAAAAAAATTAAAATTACCCCTTGTAAATTTATTTCTTTATTTAATAATTCCATCGTAATATACAAGTACACAAGACGACACAAATTTTACACTCATGAGTAATAATAAATTATTAAACTCCAAGATTTTTATTATTAAAATGTAGGTAAACTACATTATTTCTAATGGTATGCACTCAGCTACTAGTTTCCTTTTTCACCATCTTTGACATAGTGGCGTTCTTGTTTTGTGCTTGCATTATTATTGTCTAACTTTGCACATGTACACTTGCCATTAATACACGCAGGAAATAGTGGAAAACAAACATTTATTAGAAAATTGCAACCACCAGGGCAATCCTGTTGAGGCACCACATTTGTTGGTGTTTTGGGCAGACCAAATCCTACAAAAGAAAAAATATTTAAAAATGAAAAATAAAAATGATAGTCATAATATATAATATATTTGGAACATCATGGTAGAGAATTTAAAATGTTTCACAAACACATAGAGGAAGGAAAAAATGGATGGGTCTGGAACTCTGGATTAGCTTTTAAAACGTTTTTCCTTTTTTTTTTATTGAAGATTTTTTATTAAAAAATAATTTTATTTAAAAAATAATTTTTTTTTTAATAATATAGGATTAGAAAACTCTTATACATTTTATAAAACAGATCCACATGTTAGTTTAAGTAAAAGTATCTTATTTATTATCGTTTTAGAGAGAGAGAGAGAAAAAAATACAAACACTTTATATCAACTAAAATAAATTGAGTTGGTTTAAAGATGTAATGTTATATTAGGAGTAGATGATAGATAAATTTTTTATTTTTTATTTTAAAAATAAATAAAATCTCTCACCAAACTTAATTATAAATAAGTTCATGACTTTTGTAAATAGAGGGAGTACATATAGGTCCATTAGTAGAAAAACTTATATATCTTCTATTTACAAGGTTACAAATTTATTTATATTTTAATTTGGTAAAGAATTTATTTATTTTTGTGATAAAAAATCAAAAATTCGTTTGTCTTTTTTTCTCCACACTAGGCTCTTTTCTTGGCCTCTATTTTGAAATTGAAGAAAAGTAATTAACATAATTATTTTAAGAGACAGAATCACAAATTAAGTATAAACAAGATTAATACGTATTTAATAATATAATTATTTCGATATATATCGAAAAAAAAAACACATATAAAATGGAAAAGAAAATACCATTGGTGGCTACTAAAGCCAGAAGGATCATTACAAATGATATCTTAGTTGTAATCTTCACCATGTTTCCTAGTTTTTTGAATTAAAAAATAAAGACTAGGTTGAAGTCACAAACAAAATATTTTGTGTTTTGATGGCTTCTATTAAGGCCTTTTGATGTAAATTTATAGAGTTGGATGAATGTCAAAAGATAGTAATAAATTATAATACATTATACATAAAATATTTAATTTTAAATTTGTTTTAATTTTATTCTATTCATGGTTTAACAATTATCCAACTTGAGATTGGATTTATCTATAATACTCTTTATATATAAGAGAATATATTTGATCAAATATCTTTTGGTCAAATTTAAATTTAAGCCTTAATTAATAGAGAGAATAGTCAATCATCTAATTAATGTTGACAAAATAAAATCATATTGTTTTCTAAACTAATAATTTTACTTAAATAGTTGAAATTTTTTTGAAAAAAAAGATAAAGATAAGATTTAGACTCTATTATAATCTTACTTGTGAATTTAAATTATTACTAAAATTTAATTATATCTTATTTGTAGGTTGAGAATTTTTTAATTCTAATCTTAATCACACCCTAATATTTTTCACCGATTTTATTCAGCCCTACCTGCAATAAAATAAAATTTTTCAATCAAACATAATATATAATCATTTCATATTTTATACATATTAATAAAACAAAAAATATAAAATTAAGTCCATATTAAAATTAGAAGCAATAAAATATAATGAAAGTTATGTTAAAATTACAAAAAAGAGAGCATGTGAGTTTAATCTCTACCAACTTCATTATATACGTATAATATTTTTTAACAATATACTTTAATTTAGGTTTAATTACCCTATTAATTTCTATAGTTTTGCAAAATTTTTAATTAGATCCCTATACTTTTTTCTTTTAATTAAGTCATTGCACCAATTTTTTTAATTGGGTCCTTATACCTTTTTTTCCTTTCAATTGGTCCCTGTACCAATTTTTTTTTATTGGGTCCTTATACAATTAATTTAATTACTGTCAAAAGAGATTTAATTGAAAAAAAAATTGGTGCAGGAACCCAATTAAAAGAAAAAAATGTATAGAGATTTAATTAAAAATTTCGTAAAACTATAGAGACCAATAGAATAATTAAACCTATAATTTATTACGGGTGCGAATAGGTTGATTAGGGTTCCTAACCCTACCCCCAGTTTAACCCATTATATATGCTCTCAATCCTACAAGAACGAGTTAGATCGAATTGAGTATTCGTTTATAGAGTCAGTATTATCCTATGCCAACAGGGCCAATGTGTGTTTGATAATAATACAAGAGTTTAACTAAATTGTACCATAACAAGAGCACATATTAAACTAATCATGAGTAGAAATTATTAATTTTTTTAATAAATAAACAATAAATGTATTAAAAATTTAAATTAACTTTTTAATTTATTAAAAATTCTAAAATGTGCCCTTATGGCACATATTTGTTGAACCCATACTAGAATGCATGATTTGAAATTTGTTGGTAATCAATCATGATTAATTTATGCAGTAATAATTAAGATTTTTTATGTAGTATGTAAGACCCAAAATTTTTGAAAAAGGGCTATCATGAGCTAATTTCAAATTTAATATTTTTGTAACTTTAATTTCAGAAATTTTTTTATTAAAGATAATTAAAACAAGTTTTGATTAATTGAATTTAAAATAAATTAAGATTATTATCCAATTTTATAATTATTGAATTATTTTTTATATTTAAATTATAAAGTTGGTAGTTATAAAATAATAAGAATTTTATATGATTTGGACTAAATAATTAATATTTTAAAATATTAATACTGCTGTTTTGGAAAATAAAGAAATTAGGTATATTATTTCTAATTTTTGGATTTGAACATTTTATTGAAAATCATTTGTGAAATTGATGAACAAATAATATTTTTATACATTATTATTGTTAGATTAAAATTTATTTCTAATTACTATATTATATTGTAAGGTCCCACATTGGTTGGAGAGGGGAACGAAGCATGCCTTATAAGGGTGTGGATACCTCTCCCTACCATGACGCGTTTTGACGAGTGAGTGTGGGGGTTTCGACTATCATCCCTATCGTCAAAGGAAAAACCGTGAGGTCTTGTGTGCCAAAGCGGACAATATCGTGCTAGCAGATGATCTGGACTGTTACAGATGGTATCAGAGCCGGAGCCCGGATTGATGTGCCAGCGAGGGTGCTGGCCTCCCTTAGGAGGGTAGATTGTAAGGTCCCACATTGGTTGAGGAGGGGAACGAAGCATGCCTTATAAGGGTGTGGATACCTCTCCCTAGCATGACGCGTTTTGACAAGTGAGTGTGGGGGGTTTCGGCTATCATCCATATCGTCAAAGACAAAACCGTGAGGCTTTGTGTATGTGCCAAAGCGGACAATATCATGCTAGCGGATGGTCTGAGCTGCTACATAGTACCTTTAGTAGGAGCCTGATTATGATAATGTAATAAATAATAATTCAGAGTTAGAAGAAATTAATCCTTAAATTCGCCTATAAAAAATAATTTGTTTTTAAAATTGGTCTTTAAAAAATTTTAATAGTCATATTGATTTTTTCGTCAGTCAGATAATAACAATAATGATAAAGGTCTCGTAACGTAATAGCGTGAAAGATTAACGTGTCACAAAATGATTAGTTGAATATTGACATAACATGACACATTAATCAATTATTTTGTTATATATGATGTTAAACCGGCTATATCATCATGGCACGTGCGGCACTTAACGTCACACACTATTCTCTAACTAGCTATATCATTATACCATGTGGTACTTAACATGAGCATACATTATCATCTAACTGATGAAAGAATCGATTTGGCTTACGATAATAGGTTTAATAAGACTAATAAAATTTTTTGATAAATAATTTAAAAATTAAATTTTTTTAGGAATGAATTTAAGTATTAACTAGAATTAGTTACCAGAAGAATTATTTTGTAATAAATAGCTAGTGAATCCTAGCTGTAAATTGCTTAGCATGAAAAGAAAAAATAACCACCTTCGATGAGAGTTCCATACGCTAATTAATCAATATATATTTGTGGTGATTAAAAATTTCCACCTTATCAAATAAATAAATAAACAAATTTATTGTTATTTTGACTTTCATCTAAATCCAAAGGGACTTATGAATTCTATATTAAAAAATTGCTACTATTACTATGAGGGATATGCATGATGCATGAACAAGATAATTGTGCAACTTAAACCAAATGAAGAACCAACGTAGACATGGATCAAAATGATATTAGTATCTTGACTATTTAACCAAAAACCTTCTTGATCTCACAAGTCCTAAAAAGAATTTTTGCTCAAAGCCCTTTAACCAAATTAATCTATTCTTAATGACACGGGTACATATTATTGTTACTTATTTTTTCTTTTTTTAACCTTTTATGTTAAGTCAATTTCTTATGTGATGCTATTTTTTTAATTAATTTTTTTTTATTGTAATAACTTTTTTTGTGATATTATTTTTAATAATGGTCCTACTTCACTTGATCACTAAAAGTAAAAAAAAATTTCAAAAATAAACATGTTAACAAATAAACCACCCTAATATCTAACTAATATTTCAGGAATTACTTGAAACGGTATAGGGTTTTGGATTTGAACTTGAGATCCAAACGTCTAAAGAATAGTTTCGATTGACTTGCTCCTCAAGAGGGTGGTTTTTCTGACGTCCTCATCTAGGCTGGGGTACCATGAAGGGGTTCTAATACTTAATTTAGTAAGAATTTTAGCAAACTTGAGTGAAATTACATTTAAAAAAAAATACCTGATTATTGTTGTATTTATAGAGTAGAAAGGGTGACCTTATCACAAAAGACGAATTACAAAACCTGTTCTCCAACATAACCTCTAAGAGGAGTCAACACTGTATGTATTATTTAGTGGAGATAATAAGTATCTAAGCAAAACATAGCCTCAGCGAGGAGCCTCACAACCTGCATCTGAAAATCACAAAATCCGCATGGGTGAGAACCGGAGGTTCTCAGTATGGTAACAGTGCCCACATATCTAACATGTAATGTCCTGGGAAAGCCGAAAGCAATCCTAAAACTTCCAACAGATAATCAAAGCTTATAAATAGACTAAACCATAAATGGCAACTGACTAAAGACCATCAGTCTAACTAATACTTCCCTTTCCAAATCCTTCAAGCCTCCCAATGACCAGCAGCAATATAATATGGCAGACACATTTATATCAGACAAGGAGATATACAAATAGGAAACAGATATGGTATTTAGACAATTAGCAAGTAATATGCAGTCAATTAGGCAATTCCAAACAATTCACATAATATGCATATGATGTATGCCTGTCCTAATGGCTGATGAGTCTCATCTGTCGATTATAAAGCCAACCCGACAAGTCCTGGTAGCTAACCATTGAACTGTCCCTCTGTCGTGCATCCCCAACTCGAGTTATCCACAACATAAATCATAATTCACATCTAACACCCTCACTGGTGTATATTCACAGGGGCGAGCTCATCCGGAACTTTCACAGTGCTCGGCCACACTTACGACATATGGTCAAAAGAGTATCAAGTCTCCACCTGGAGCACGTGGTGGCTAGCCACTGCTTTCTCCCAAAGAAACTCGTATCTCAGATAGTGGAAGTGCAACATTCACATTTCATTCAATAAGCATATATGCAATCATACCCAGCCATAATTCAATAATGGCTCATCCTTAATTCGGCAATAACTCAGCCATCCTGCTCATAATTCAATCCATAACCAGCCAATTTATTAACAATTACAGCCCTTCGCCTCATGGCATATAAAGCACTTCCACCACCATCCTCCGTATCTCATACAATCATCTTTGGTCATCATTGATCATTAATTCTCCCCTTTCTTCATTCACAAGTTACCACATTTCCTAGCTCCTTCCCATTGCTAGGCATATCATAATGATTTAAGACATAAGGGGTGAGATCAGAGGCTTAGAAGTATGAAATTTGGCTTTGAAAACTCAAAAAAATCAACCTTAGGGTGAAAACAGGGTCACGCGTCCGCGTCGCCCACGCGCACGCGTGGAAAGCCAAAAGATAAAGTGACACATATTCATCGACCACGTGCACGCGTGGATGGAAGGAAAGTCAGGTGACGCCTGCGCCTCAGTCACGCGTACGCGTGGGTGCATTTTGTGCCCCATGAACGAAACCAGCGTAATTCCCGCACAACTCTCGGAAAACTTGGCTGGACAATTGAATCAGCACATCGATGCGTACACATCAGCCAGGCGCACGCATGGTACTGAACATTTGAAAACGACGCGTGCGCGTCGGCCACGCATACGTGTGGGAGTGCGTTCTGCCGAAAATTTTACTAAGTTAAAAAAAGCTGCAAAATTCACAGTTTCAAATCCCAATCTTCCGACGGGCATAACTCCTCCGTTTCAAATCATTTTTCACCCGTTCTTCGAACGGCATAGACATCCCGGATCCAATTTTATTTTTAAAAAGTTTGGCAAAAATCGGGAATTCGGAGCCCAAGTTATACTCCGTCAAAGTATGTCCAAAAACCACATTTTTATATAAAACCACAAAGTGCCATTTTCAAAACAAACCAATTTTAACCCTTTTCAAAACCAACCAAAACATACGAAAAATCAACCTCACGTCTCCTCAACTCATACATCAATGCTTTTATCAAATTCACAAACCACCATCCCACATTTTAACCCAACTCAATCAAATAACTCAATTTCAAACACATTATCATGTCATATATCTTTCTTCATCCCAATTTACAACAACACCATTTCTAATCAACCATCATTACATATAATCAATATCACCCTCACCATCAACATGGTTCCACCCATAATTCAACCTCAATCAATCATCAAGCATATATCAAAATATGCATATCTCTCATGCATCTACCATCAAAACATCAATATTCATAATCACATATATGACCAAACGATATATCTCAACCATTCAACAACATCAACAATTCAATTCCTATCTTAGGGCCTCAACCCTAAGCTTTCACACCATATTATATTTTAGATACAGGAAACCGAGACCATACCTTAGCCGATTTCCCTGCTCAACCCAAAGCACTTCCAAATTACTTTTCCACAAACTCTCAAGGCTTCAACACCTCCTAGATTTTTAGCAGACCAAAACCCCTTTTCAAGCTTTCCAAAATCTCAATCAGGCTTCAATATTCACAAACACACTAGCTAAGCCACAATTATCATATCCAAACACAACAACTCAATACCCAAACATCATAAACCCACAAATCCACTAGGGTTGAGAATTTTACCAGACCCAAGGATCAAGGAGACAAGATTAATCTTCTCCTTCAAGCTAGTTGGATCCTATAACATCAAAGAGCCCAAAATATCAACACTTTTTCTCCATAAAATTCGAATTTAAGGCTGACAAAACTAGACTAAAATCGTGGCTTACCTTAAAAACAAAGTAGTAGATTTTGTAGAGCTCGTCGCGGTGAACGCATGGTTGCAAACGGTACGGCAATCGGAGCTCCGGATCAAAAGTTATGGTGATTTGATGATGAAGCAAGGGTTTATGTTTTTGGAAGAGTTTTCTTCCATTCCATGGCTGCTCAACGTGTTTGGGGTTTAAGGGAGGAGAGAGAGTGCTGAATAGGGGTTTTTGGTTTTGTTTGGTTGGGCCAAGGGCCCAATATGGGTCCGGTTGGTCCGGTTTAGTCCGTTCGGTTCAATCTTGGGCCGATTTCTATAAAAATGGTATTAAAATTATCATTTTAATCTCCTCTATCATATTAAGCCATAAAAATCACATTTTTTGCTTTATAGAAAAAATTCTAATTTATGGGTTAATTAGTCATTAATTAACCGGATTTTACATTCTATCCACCTAATTGGGAATTTTGCCCACAAAATTTGAATTCAATTACCTGAGAATAAGTGCGGGTAATCAGTTTGCATCTTCGACTCAAGTTCCCAAGTGTGTTCCTCAACGCCGGCTCGACGTCACGCCACTTTGACTAACAAAACCTCTTTCTCCACGCAACCGTTTGATACTCGTATTATCAATTCTGACCGGAGCCACTGGAGGTGTCAAATCTTCTTTTAACTGAATAGATTCAGGTTCTAACACATGGCTAGCATTAGAAGTATACTTCTGAAGCTACGACACGTGAAATACGTCGTGCAGGTTTGAAAGGTGGGGTGGTAGAGCCATCCGATACGCCACCGGTCCAACCCTCTCCAGGATCTGAAACGGACCAATGTACCGAGGATTCAGCTTCTTCACTTTAATTGCCCTACATATTCCTGTCGTTGGAGTAACCTTAAGGAAAACATGGTCTCCTTCCTCAAATTCCAAGGGCCTCCGCCTCTGATTGGCGTAACTCCTCTGACGACTCTGTGCAGTAAGCATCCTGTCTCGGATTTTCTTGACTTGTTCAGTAGTCTCGGCTATCATCTCCGGCCCCAACAAGCCTTTCTCCCCAGCTTCATACCGGTATACCGGGGATTGGAATTTCCTCCCATACAGAGCCTCATACGGAGCCATTCCGATGCTCGCATGGTAGCTATTATTGTATGCAAACTCCACTAGCGGCATATATCGATCCCAGTTCGCCGGGTGATCCAGAACACAAACCTTCAACATATCTTGTAAGGTTTGGGTCGTCCTCTCAAATTGACCATCTGTTTAAGGATGGTAAACCGTGCTCAAGCTTAATCGGTTTCCGAAAGCTTTCTGAAATGCACCCCAAAACCTCGAAGTGAAACGAGGATCTCTATCAGAGATTATAGTAGCAGGTACACCATGAAGTCTCACAATTTCTTTTATGTATAACCGTGCCAGCTCCTCGAGGGTGTAAGTCATCCGAATGGGTAAAAAGTGAGCTGACTTCGTCAGTTAATCCATGATCACCCAGACAGCATCAAAACCGGCCCTAGTCCTTGGCAATCCCGATACAAAATCCATCGCAATGCTTTCCCACTTCCATTGTGGAACCTCTAAAGGTTGCAACATCCCGGAAGGTCTCTGGTGTTCGATCTTTACCTTCTAACAGATTAAATACTTTGAAACATATTCTGCCACATCGTTCTTCATACCCGGCCACCAAAACATCGCCTTTAAATCATGGTACATCTTAGTACTCCCCGGGTGAATAGAGAATCCACTTTTGTGTACTTCCATAATCCATCTTGATCCTTCGACACTCTCCACTGCTTCCCTTACTCAATAGCGGGTAACACCTTCGGTAACACGTCATCGTCTTGATGAGCCTTTAGGAGTTCGGATTTAAAATCACTTAAGATCCGTAATCTACTTAAACACAGAGTTCCAGACACTTCTTGAACACCAATCTTCAGACTCTCAAATTCATTGATCAAATCCTCTTCTCGAAGCATCATCCAAGCAGCATACAACGACTTCTGACGGGCATAACTCCTCCGTTTCAAATCATTTTTCACCTGTTCTTCGAACGGCATAGACATCCTGGATCCAATTTCATTTCTAAACAAGTTTGGCACAAATCGGGGATCCAGAGCCCAAGTTATGTGATGAATCCATATTTTACGATATATTTTGGTTTAATTTGAGTGGATTTCATCACATAAATCCACATTTATTCACCTAAATAGCATGCTTTTGAGATTTCTTCCTAAATTGTGCTTGAAATTGAAAATATGCTCTTTTGTGCTTAATTTAGTCAGTTTTATTTACTTTAATCCCATTTGGTACCTTGATGTATTTGTTAAGTGATTTCAGGTTTCCAAGGCAAGTATGGGTTTAAGAAGTGAGGAAAAGAGCATGTAAAAGGGAAGAATTCAAGAAATGAAGGATTTGGAAAGCTGCCAATCCTGATCTCTCTGTACTAAATTGGTCATAACTTGAGCTACAGAGGTCCAAATGAGGCGGTTCCAGCAGCATTGGAAAGCTAACGTCCGGGGCTTCAAAATAATATGCAATTTGCTAACGTACGCACAAGTCAGAATTCAGCATGTGTGCGGACGCACAGATCTGTGCATCCGCACAGGTCCCTGCACGTGACCTCATTAATTGCAACTCGCTGGTAGCGATTTCTGGGCCCCCAAAACCCAATCCAACTCATATTTTGAAGCTATTTAAGGCCAAGGTGAAGAGGAATGAAGGGGGGAGCACTTAGGTTTAGATTTTTACATGTTTTAGCTTAGTTTTCTAGAGAGAAAAGCTCCCCTCTCTCTCTAGAATTATGGTTTTTAGCTTATTTTCTTTTTAATTTCAGCACTTTAATTCTTGCTTTAATGTAGTTTCCTTTATGTTTTTATGCTTTCTTGTCTTTATCTTCTTCATCTCTTTTGTTATTTTCTCTTTTATGGCAATTTTCATGTTATAAACACTTTTGTTATTTTAATTCCAATTAATGCAAATTTATGTTTCTATGTCATTTATTGCTTTCTTGAGTTGTCATTGTCATTTCCTTGCTCTGGTAGTTTTAGACTTTATTTTAATACAATTTAATATTATTTTATTCTTATGCACACCAAGTGTTTGATAAAATGCTTGGCTTAGCCTTTACTTAGTTTTTCTTCACTCTTGGCTTGAAATTGTTGACTTTGGTGATCCTTGAGTCATTGAGTCCATTCTTGCTTGATACATTAGAGTAGTTAGTTGATTTGGTTTCCCTTGACTCTGCGTGACCCCTTAGTGTTGACATAGGACTTAGGGATTGAAATTAACTATGCCTATTTAACTTATCTTCGATGTAAGGTTGACTAAGTAGGATTAACTCTCCATAATCATCATATGTTTGTGGTCAATGACTAGGATAGGTAGCCTTAGCTCTCAATTACTTGCCATGAGGTTTTCTTGCATTTTAAGTTTCCTTTCCTTATATTTAATTGCTTTTGACTTTTATTGCTTTGATGTTTAATTTCTTGCATGTTTAGTTTTCACACTCTTGGTTGAGAAATTGGATGTTTGGGTGGAATTGAGTTGTGGATGTCCATTCCGCATTGTGTGAGAATAGTTAATTGGTTTGGTTTCCATTGAAGCTAGTCTTTCACTAAGTAATTAATGAGTTGACTAAGACTTATAAATTGAGATCAATTATGCTCTTTTGACTAATTCTCGAGGAGGATTGACTAATTTGGATTGATTCCACACAATTGCCATGCTTGTGGTCCATAACTAGGATAGGAACCCTAAATTCCCCAATTCTCACTAAGAGCTCTTTTTAGTATTTAACTTCCATTTCCATTGCTTTAATTGCTTTCCTTTAATTCCTTGCATGATCACTTACTTCCTTGATATTTACATTTCTTGCTCTCTTGCTTTCATTCACAATCTCCATGCTCTCTCTCATAGCCAATAATTGTACATTTCATTGCAACTCCTAGGGAAGACGACCCGGGAGCTAAATACTCTCGGTTTATATGTTTTGTATTGGATTTACTATTTGATGTTGAGAATTCATTGTTGGTTTGGACTATGCTACTAATGAATTGATGCTTGTCTTTGATTGATTCTAGACTAACAATAGTTCTCATTATCAAATTTGGCGCCGTTACCGGGGAGTTACAATGGTGTATGTTTTTGGCTATTGTAAATATGTTAATATGTAAATAGCTTGCTTTTTGGTTGATTGTACATATGTTGCTAGCTTGTTTTTGGCTTTTGTAAATATGTTAGTATGTGAATATCTTGCTTCTTATTTGCTATTGTAAATATGCATCTCTTGTTTGCTTTTTGTTTTTCTTGTTGGAAGCTCATAGCTTGTTGGACACTCCATCCAAGCTTGGTGCAATCAATAATTGTGGAGATTCTAGCATTGTTGGAAGCTCCATGATGAATACAAGCACAAGATTAAAGCTCTCCATAAGTCTAACTTAAAGACATTAAATAAAAGTGTTTGGTAACACCTTTCTAACCCTCTCTTTGTACATAGTTTCAATTTATTGCATTTTTTCTCTTGTAGATAGCTTAGATTAGTTTAATTTCAAGCTTAATTTGCTTAGTTTTTAGTTTAGATTATGTGTTTTTGATGAATAATATGTGTTGGTGTTGAAAAGCTATTTTGAATTTCAAGTTTGGTGCCTTAGAGCACTAAAATTTTTTAGAAAAACAAAGCATGTGCGTGCGCACACACCTGTGCGTATGCACACAACCCCAATTTTTGCGTTCTGTACGCACGCACACCAGCTTGTGCCTCCTCTGTTGGGAGCGTTCGCACTCCTTATGCGTCCGCACCCCTCTCTTTTTGCCTCTGTGCTTGCGCACAGGCCTGTGTGCATACGCACAGAAGGCGTGATAGCTGGCAATGTTGACGCTTCATTCTATGTAAAAAAAAAAGAAGAAGTGTTCTGTGCGTGGGCACATGCTTGTGCGTACGCACACCTTCTAATCCCCTCTCTGTTCAGAGCGCTCGCAAACACTTGTGCGTCCGCTCACCCTTCATTTCCTTACCTTCTGTGCCTGCACACACCTAGGTGCGTACGCACGCATCTTGATTTCCTCTCTACTGATAGCGTTCGCACACCTGGTGCAGACGCACACCTCCCCTGATTCGCCTAGTATGCGTACCCACTTACCTGTGCGTACGCACACCCCTGTTTTCTCACCCTTATACTTCTTTTCTCATCTTCTCTCTACTTCTTCTCTTCTTCTCTCTTCCACCGCTCTCTTCTTTTGCTTTTGCCCTCTTCTTTACTTGTTTTACTTTGTTTTGTTTTCATTTCATTTTTATTTTAGTAATTATGTTAGTTTTTGTTTAGTTGTTATTTAATTAATTAAATAAGTTGCATGTGTTTGCTTAATATTGATGGGGTTGCTTGATTGAAATTCATCTATGCACTTATACTTGGCTTTAAGTTACTAACACCTAATTAGATTTTCACATTTACATGTTGCGTATTAGGTGAAATTTTTATAAGTGCACTTGAAATTTAATGAATTGAATTGAATTGTTTGTTCATCATGGTTTTTAAGTCAATATAATCACGTCACGATGTCCTTGTTTCTTGTTAATGCTTTACATTTGTTTGAGTTGACTTGACTTGATTCCTATCAAGACTTGTCACTTTTTATAACAAACACCTTAACCATGTGATTATTTTATTTTTCCTAAGGATGAATAAATAATTTTCTTTTAATCATTGCATTGGTTATTGTTTGTTGTGCTATTATATCAGTTTTGCTCTTTCATTTATACAACTTCAATATCCAATAGTTCCTACATTTAATTCACTATTAATTGTTGTTGCCTAAGTTTGCATATGCTTAATTGATGCTCATTTATTGCTTGCATCTTAGCCTATTTAGTTGAAGAACTAATACTTACTTTTTCATTGTGTGGATGCCATGTTAGCCAGTCGTTGTGTCTATTCCATACCACTATGCAAACTTTCTCAACTAGATGCTTATTTACTCTCTACTTTACCTTTTTGTGCTACTTGCCCTATGATTCTTAATGATACTTTATCCATTCTTTTTGAGGATGAGACATAAAGGCGAGGAGCCGGTAGAGGAGGAGGACACCGAAGAGGGAGATGCCGAGCATGCAGTGGACTTGGCAATCTCCACACAACCCAAGCCCCACATCCACCAACCGAAGGTGGAACTCTTGAGAGACACCCCCCGGATTGTGTTCGTGCACGGAGGACCGTGCAACCTTTAAGTGTGGGGGAGGACTCGTCATTTTGGGTGCAAACTTTCTTTTCCCAAACACTTTGCACCTTATTTTTATTTCTCTTAGTAGGCTTCTTGTATATATTTGGATTGTTTTTTATTGTTGCATTGCATTTTCTTTTAGTATATATATCATAGTTTATTTATAGTTATTGCATGTTGCATTTTTGCATCTTTTTCTTAGTATATATTTTATAGATAGAAGTTGTGATTGGATGATATGAATAGTATAACACCTAGTTCAATTTTGTCCTAATTGTTCATGCTAATTTTTGCTTGTTGAAAATTAGGAATAGAACTAGGAAAGATTTTAAAAAATTTGCATCCATCACAATATACATACATACATACATATAGTAAATAAATTTTGGTAAAATGACAAAGAATTTTCAAGAAATCCCTTTTTGGGCATTCCATTGATTAGATTTGAAAATTATTTTTTTGAACTTGCTTGAAATATCTTTATATGGAACATAAAAAATAGCTTGAACAAAATACCTAGTGAGAATTGAGCTTTAATGGTGTGGTTGCATATTTTCAATCACAATTTTTGTTCTTGTGTGTTATACTCATTTTATGATTGTGATCTTAGATTTGCTTTAGTCTATATATCCTATATTTGATGTTTTGAATTGCATTTAGTATGATTGGGGCCATTTTTGAAATTGAACTCACTTAACCCATATGGCCAACCCTTACATCTACCCTTGTAAACCACTTTTTGAGCTTTTAATTTCCCTTTGTTCTAATTTTAAGCACATCATTTGCCCTAAGTGAAAAACCATTATGATTGTATCTTTGATTAGCTTGGGTTTGAGTGTGTATGTTAATCAAGTGTGGGGAAATTTGTGGGAAAATATTGGTAGTTAGTACTTTGGGTTTCATTGAGAAGATTTTGAAAAAATGGATAAACACTCATGCATTCATCACTTGAAACATATGCATCTCTTTTTTTTGTTAATAAAAGAAAAAAAATTTAGTGTATATACTTTGTATAGAAAAAAAAAAGAAAAGAAAAAAAAAGAAAAAAGAAAAGAAAAGAAAAAGAACAAGGAATAATAATAAGAATGTAAATAAGAGATGCATATGTGGTTGAATTGAAAAGAAGCATGCATGAGTGAATGTGAGAAAGGGATAAATGGGTAGTTAGGTTGCTTTGTTATGTATATAGGATGATATAGGATTAGGTGGGATACTTGAGCTAATCAAAGATCCAATCTATTAGCTCACTTAACCATATTAATCCTACCATTACCTAAGCCCCATTACAACCTACAAAAGTCCTCATGATATTTGCATCCATGCATCAAATGTTAGTTGCTTGTTAGACAACTTGCAAATCTTTGAGAAACATGATTAAAGGAAGATTGTGTGATTAAACCCTACACACTGAGCGACTAGAGTGTAAACACTTCCGGTGAAGGGTTCAATTGCTAAAATCTATGTTTCCATCCCTTATCTTGTATCTTCATGCAAGTTGTTGAAATGAATTTGAAAATTTCAAATCAAATCTTTGGACATTGATCATATTGCTATATTTGCTATGTCTTGGCCCTAAGTTTTTACTTTGGATTGATTGAGATACTTTTGTTTGTTTTTGCCAAACTCAATAGAAATCTTATTGTAAATAAAGGTAGATAGCATTTAGTATAGTTGCATGCATATAAGTAGTTGCATTAAATAAATTATTTCCCCTTCATTCATCTCCTTTGGTTGTGTTTAGCATGAGGACATGCTATTGTTTAAATGTGGAGAAATTGATGAATCCATATTTTACGATATATTTTGGTTTGATTTGAGTGGATTTCATCACATAAACCCACATTTATTCACCTAAATAGCATGCTTTTGAGATTTCTTTCTAAATTGTGCTTGAAAGTGAAAACATGCTCTTTTGTGCTTAATTTCGTCAGTTTTATTCATTTTAATTTCATTTGGTGCCTTGATATATTTGTTAAGTGATTTCAGATTTTCAAGGTAAGTATGGGTTTAAGAAGTGAGGAAAAGAGCATGTAAAAGGGAAGAATTCAAGAAATGAAGGATTTGGAAAGCTACCAGCCCTGACCTCTGTGTACTAAATTGGTCATAACTTGAGCTACAGAGATCCAAATGAGGCAGTTCTAGCGGCATTGGAAAGATAACGTCCGGGGCTTCAAAATGATATGTAATTTGCTAAGGTGGACATAAGTCTAAATGTGCGTATGTACAGGTACTTGTGCGTACGCACAAGTCAGGATCCAGCATGTGTGTGCAGACACACACATCTGTGCATCCGCACAGGTCCCTGCACGTGACCCCTTAGTGTTGACATAGGACTTAGAGATTGAAATTAACTATGCCTATTTGACTTATCTTCGATGTAAGGTTGACTAAGTAGGATTAACTCTCCATAATCATCATATGTTTGTGGTCAATGACTAGGATAGGTAGCCTTAGCTCTCAATTACTTATCATGAGGTTTTCTTGCATTTTAAGTTTCCTTTCCTTATATTTAATTGCTTTTAACTTTTATTGCTTTGATGTTTAATTTCTTGCATGTTTAGTTTTCACACTCTTGGTTGAGAAATTGGATGTTTGGGTGGAATTGAGTTGCGGATGTCCATTCCGCATTGTGTGAGAATAGTTAATTGGTTTGGTTTCTATTGAAGCTAGTCTTTCACTAAGTAATTAGTGAGTTGACTAAGACTTATAGATTGAGATCAATTATGCTCTTTTGACTAATTCTCAAGGAGGATTGACTAATTTGGATTGATTCCACACAATTGCCATGCTTGTGGTCCATAACTAAGATAGGAACCCTAAATTCCCCAATTCTCACTAAGAGCTCTTTTTAGTATTTAACTTCCATTTCCATTGCTTTAATTGCTTTCCTTTAATTCCTTGCATGATCACTTACTTCCTTGATATTTACATTTCTTGCTCTCTTGCTTTCATTCACAATTCCCATGCTCTCTCTCATAGCCAATAATTGTACATTTCATTGCAACTCCTAGGGAAGACGACCCGAGAGCTAAATACTCTCGGTTTATATGTTTTGTATTGGATTTACTATTTGATGTTGAGAATTCATTGTTGGAGCTGGACTATGCTTCTAACGAATTGATGCTTGTCTTTGATTGATTCTAGACTAACAATAGTTCTTATTATCATTATGCTCCCTCAAAGTATGCCCAAAAACCACATTTTCATATAAAATTATAAAGTGCCATTTTCAAAACAAACCAATTTCAACCCTTTTCAAAACCAACCAAAACATACCAAAAATCAACTTCAAGCCTCCTCAACTCATGCATCAACATTTTTATCAAATTTACAAACCACCATCCCACATTTCAACCCAACTCAATCGAATAACTCAATTTCAAACATATTATCATGTCATATATCTTTCCCCATCCCAATTTCTAACAACACCATTTCCAATCAACTATCATTACATATAATCAATATCACCCTCACCATCAACATGGTTCCACCCACAATTCAACCTCAATCAATCATATAGCATATATCAAAATATGCATATCTCTCATGCATCATACCATCAACCTTTTCCAAGCTTTCTAAAATCTCAATCAAGCTTCAATATTCACATACACACTACCTAAGCCACAATTATCATATCTAAACAAAGCAACTCAATACCTAAATATCATAAACCCAAAAATCCATTAGGGTTGAGAATCTTACCACACCCAAGGATCAAGGAGACAAGATTAATCTTCTTCTTCAAGCTAGTTGGATCCTATAACATCAAAGAGCCCAAAATCTCAACACTTTTTCTCCATAAAATTCGAATTTAAGGCTGAGAAAACTGGACTAAAATCATGGCTTACCTCAAGAACAAAGTAGTGGGTTTTGTAGAGTTCGTCACGATGAACGCGTTGCCACAAACGGTGTCGCAATCGGAGCTCCGGATCAAAAGTTATGGTGATTTGAAGATCATGCAAGGGTTTATGTTTTTGGAAGAGTTTTCTTCCCTTCCATGGCTGCTCAACGTGTTTGGGGTTTAAGGGAGGAGAGAGAGCGCTGAATAGGGGTTTTAGGTTTAGTTTGGTTGGGCCAAGGGCCCGATATGGGTCCGGTTGGTCTGATTTAGTCCGTTCGGAACAATCTTGGGCCGATTTCTATAAAAGTGGTATCGAAATTCTCGTTTCAATCTCTTCTATCATATTAAGCCATAAAAATCACATTTTTGGATTTTTAGAAAAAATTCTAATTTATGGGTTAATTAGTTATTAATTAACTGGGTTTTACATTCTACCCACCTAATTGGGAATTTTGCCCACAAAATTTGACTTCAATTACCTGAGAATAAGTGCGGGTAATCAGTTCGCATCTCCGACTAAAGTTCCCAAGTGTGCTCCTCAACGCCGGCTCGACTCCATGCCACTTTGACTAACGAAAACTCTTTTTCATGCAACCGTTTGATACTCGTATCGTCAATTCAGACCGGAGCCACTGGAAGTGTAAAATCTTCTTTTAACTGAACAGATTCAGGTTCAAACACATGGCTAGCAACAGGAGTATACTTCCGAAGCTGCGACACATGAAATACGTCGTGCAGGTTCAAAGGTTGGGGTCGTAGAGCCATTCGATACGCCACCGGTCCAACCCTCTCCAGGATCTGAAACAGACCGATGTACCGAGGATTCAGCTTATTTGCTATAATTGCCCTACCTATTCCTATCGTTGGAGTAACCTTAAGGAAAACATGGTCTCCTTCCTCAAATTCCAAGGGCCTCCGCCTCTGATCGACGTAACTCTTCTAACGACTCTGCGCAGTAAGCATCCTGTCTCGGATTTTCTTAACTTGTTTAGTAGTCTCAGCTATCATCTCTGGCCCCAACAAGCCTTTCTCCCCAGTCTCATACCAGCATACCAAGGATTGGAATTTCCTCCCATACGGAGCCATTTCGATGCTCGCATGGTAGCTATTATTGTACGCAAACTCCACTAGCGGCATATATCGATCCCAGCTCACCGGCTGAACCAGAACACAAGCCCTCAACATATCTTATAAGGTTTGGGTCGTCCTCTCGGATTGACCATCTGTTTGAGGATGGTAAGCCATTCTCAAACTTAATCAGGTTCCAAAAGCTTTCTGAAATGCACCCCAAAACCTCGAAGTGAAACGAGGATCTCTATCGGAGATTATAGTAGCAGGTACACCATGAAGTCTCACAATCTCCTTTATGTATAACCGTGCCAGCTCCTTGAGGGTGTAAGTCATCCGAATAGGTAAAAAGTGAGCTAACTTCATCAGTCGATCCACGATCACCCAGACAGCATCAAAACCGGCCCTAGTCCTTGGTAATCCCGACACAAAGTCCATCGCAATGCTTTCCCACTTCCATTACGAAACCTCTAAAGGTTGCAACATCCCGGAAGGTCTCTAGTGTTCGATCTTTACCTTCTGATAGGTTAAACACTTTGAAACATATTCTGCCATATCGTTCTTCATACTTGGCCACCAAAACATCGCCTTTAAATCATGGTACATCTTAGTACTCCCCAGGTGAATAGAGAATCCACTTTTGTGTGCTTCCTTTAAGATATCTTGCCACAAAGTGCCAACATCCGGCACAATGATCCTACCCTTGAATCTCCATAATCCATCTTGATCCTCCGACACTCTCCACTGCTTCCCTTACTCAATAGCGGGTAACACATTCGGTAACACGTCATCGTCTTGATGAGCCTTTGGGAGTTCGGATTTAAAATCACTTGAGATCTGTAATCGACTCAAACACAGAGTTCCAGACACTTCTTGAATACCAATCTTTAGACACTCGAATTCCTTGAGCAACTCCTCTTCTCGAAGCATCATCCAAGCAGCATAAAACGACTTCTGACTTAACGCATCCGCCACTACATTCACCTTTCCCGGATGGTAATTCAACTCAAAGTCGTTGGCCTTCAGTAATTCCATCCACCTCCTCTGTCGCATATTAAGTTCCTTCTGATCAAAGAGATATTTCAAGCTCTTGTGATCAGAGAAAACTTGGAACTTAACCCCATAGAGGTAATGCCTCCACACCTTTAGTGCAAACACAACCACAGCAAGCTCCAAATTGTGCGTAGGATAATTAACTTCATGAGGTCTCAACTAACGTGAGGCATACGCCACCACATTATGATGCTGCATCAGCACGCACTCTAAACCCTTCAGTGAGGCATCACAGTACACCTCGAATGATTCATTTGGCTCAGGTAACACCAACACAGGTGCGGTGGTCAACTTTTGCTTCAACGCCTGAAAGCTCTCCTCACACTCAGGAGTCCAAACAAATGGCGCGTCTTTGCGGGTTAACCTTGTCAATGGCAAAGCTATCTGCGAAAAGCCTTTGATGAATCTTTGGTAATAGCCAGCTAAGCCCAGAAAAATCCTTATCTCAGTTACAGAGGTTGGTCGCCCCAATCCATTACTGCCTCCACCTTAGATGGGTCTACTGCTATCCCCTGCTTACTCACCACGTGACCCAGAAACTTCACCTCACTCTTCCAGAACTCACATTTCGACAGTTTCGCATAGAGTTTCTTTTCCTTTGGAATATGCAACATGGCCCTCAAGTGTTCTGCATGCTCTTCTTCAGTCTTGGAGTAAATCAGTATGTCATCAATGAAGACAACAACGAATTTATCCAGAAACAGATGGAAAACTCTGTTCATATAATCCATAAATATTGCAGGAGCGTTTGTCAACCCAAAGGACATTACAGTGCACTCGTAATGACCGTAATGAGTCCTGAAAGCGGTCTTAGGGATGTCCTCACCCCTCACCCTTATCTGGTGATAATCGGATCGCAAATCGATCTTGGAGAAAACCTCGGCTCCTTGTAACTGATCTATGAGATCGTCAATCCTCGGTAGCGGGTACTTATTCTTTATTGTGACCTTGTTCAGCTGTCTGTAATCCACACAGAGCCATATACTTTCGTCTTTCTTCTTTAGTAGTAACACTGGCGCGTCCCACGGAGAAACACTTAGTCGGATAAAGTTCCTACCCAACAGATCCTGCAGCTGAGACTTTAGCTCGGCCATTTCTAGTGGTGACATCCTATAAGGAGCACTCGAGATTGGTCCAGTGATGTGGGGACTACCGTCGGTAAGAATTTCACAAAATGTTCACATTGCAAGTATAGCTCTCAACCTACAAATAATCCTCGAATCAAATTTTAAGGAATTGGTTGTCACAAGTTCAACCCCAATAAAAGTAACCGAAGTATTCAAACATCGGGTCGTCTCACAAGGAATGGGTAAACATGTGCATCAACATTGGTTAGAATTCCGGGGATGTAAATCATGAGCAAGAAATAAAACTAAGAGACTTAACAAGCAAGAAATCTTAAAATGCAAGAAACTAATTCAAGTAACTAAAGCAAGGTATGGGCAAATCCAAACTAATAAGAGAACATCCACTATAATTTTACTCTAAAATTAAACAAGTAACTATAACTAAGACAAAGCAATTAAAATTTTTGGTTTTCAAATATGAATAATAAAAGCAACTCTTGGCTAGGCATGGGAATTTGGAATCACCATCCTTGTCTAATAACCATATCTTGACAACTATGAGGAACCAAACTCACTAGGTCTACCTCCAAGAGCTTTAAGTACGTAATATTTACTCCTAAGCTTGAGGTACGTCAAGTGGCTTGATCAATCTCAACTCATAAGTCCCAATCCAACTACCAATTGACTTAGTACTAGGTTAGTGTCAATGGGTATCAACTTGACCACTAAGGGTTCTCAAATCACCAAACTAATTAGACCCAATGACTCAAGTTTATCTAATTCCCTTAGCCTAGGCCAAGAGTAAAGAAAACTACTCCATAATTAAAGGAAACATTTCATCAAACACATGGTAAGCATTACTAAAAGACATATTCAAAATGCAATTAAATTGAAATTAAAAAGTACCCACTAACAATTATCAATAGAAAATCACTCAAACAACACTACTAATCATAGAAATCATCAATGTAACATCAACAATTCAAGATCCACAAGATTCACAAAATGGGTAGAAAATGACAATTGACAAGAAAACATAAATCTAACACAAGATATAGACAAAATTATACTAAGAAATTCAAATTAAGTAATCAAAACTAAAAATCAACAAGATCCAATTCAGAATTCAACAAGGGAAGATTAAATCAAACTAGATCTAGAGAGGAATAAGGGTTTCTCTCTCTAGAAGAACCAAAAACCAAAAAAACTCGCTAAAATTGTGTCTAAGTGTCTAATGAATGATCCCCTCCCCTTTCCCCTAGAATTCTTGGGTCTTTTTCATGCAGAACCAGCTTGAATTTGGGCCTGTTGAGCCTCAAAAATCGCCAGGCACAATTTCCTTTAATGAGGTCACATGCAGCTTGTCACGCGTACGCGCCATGCACGCGTGTGCGTCGATTGAATTTCACGATCTACGCGTGCGCGTCCAGCACGCGTGCACATCGATGGAAGTTTCGCCAATCCTTGCGGATGCGCCAATCTGCGCGTGCCATTCCCAACTTTCCGCACCAACGCGTGCGCGTGAGGTGCGCGTGCGCGTGGATGCTGAATTCCCAAAATTTAATTCTTCATGTTCCTTCCACTTATGCATGCTTTCTTTCTCTCTTCTAGGCCATTCTTGCCCTATAAACTCTGAAATTACTCAACAAACAAACCACGGCATCGAATGGTAATAAAAGATGATCAAAATATGGCAATTCTAAGGCAAAAGAAGCATGTTTTCCATCATGAAACAATATTAGGAAGAGAACACAAAACCATGCAATTCTTGTGAATAAGTGTAGAAAATATTGACAAAACCCCTCAAATTCTACACAATATAAACTACAAATTAGGGTTTATCAAACCTCCCCACACTTAAACCAAGCATGTCCTCATGCTAAAAATAAAAAGACCAAAGACCATGGGAAGAAAGGGTTCATGAAGTGCAAATCACCTAAATGAATGCATGCAACTAATGTAAAGGCATCTACCTACTTGGTCAAGGGTAAATCTATCCTCCAAGAATATATATGAGCAAATAAAGTGAAAATGACATGTAGTCCATAAATCCTACCAATTTGAACGTCAATATGAAGTACATATAACTTGCTAGATGAACGCTTGTGAAAGCCGGAAACAAGGAGTTGAGCATCGAACCCTCACCGGAAGTGTATCCGCTCTATTCGCTCAAGTGTATAGGATTTGTCACTCAATCCTCTCCTAATCATGCTTTCTAAGATTTGTCTTTCATCTAACAATCAATAATTACTCAATGCATGCGTACAAGTATCATGAGGTCTTATTTATAGGTTGTAATGGGGCTAGGGTAAAGGTGGGGATGTATATGGTCAAGTGGGCTTAAAATTTGAATCCTTGATTAACCTAAGATCTCACCAAACACATAAAACAACCTATACAATTCTAATACAATACCTAGCTACCCATGGGTTTCACTTCTCCACATACTCATGTATTCTCTTTAGTTCACATTCCATATGCATTGTTATTGTTACTTTACCTTGGGGCATTTTTGTCCCCTTTTTATTACTTTCTTTTTCCATATTTTTGTTTCTTCTATTTTTCTATTTCTTTTTCTCACATTTTTTTCTCTTTTTTTTCTTCATTCTCATATATACACAAACATTTTTTTTTCTTTTCTTTGTTTGTCTCCTTTTTGGGGTTTCATGTACAAAAGTGTCAATGTATATGGTTCAATCATTCAATACATGAGTATGTTCCCAATTCCCAGAAATTTCAATTACAAATACTAAGACACACCTTTACATCTACCCAAGTTCCCAAGTACACCCTCCTATTTGAATGATACACATTCTCACTCACCTAAGCTAATCAAGGATCCAAATCCAGATACATTCATTATTTTTCACTTAGGGGTGTTGATGTGCTCCATTTAAGAACAAAAAGGGTTTATCATGGGCTCAAAATTAGTTAGCAATGGTAGATAAAAGGGTTAAGGCCGTTTGGGAAAAGTGACTATTGAAATGATGGCCTCAATCATGTAAATGCATTCATACACAAAGTAATGGATATATAGAATCAGACAAAGCAAGAATTGTAATCATAGAGGGAGAATAATACACATAAGAATGGGAAATAGTGGTTAGAAGATATAACCACATGATGAGCGGATAATTTATACGCTTTTTGGCATTGTTTTTAGTATATTTTTAGTAGAATCTAGTTACTTTTAGGGATGTTTTTAATAGATTTTATGTTAAATTCACATTTTTGGACTTTACTATGAGTTTGTGTGTTTTTCTGTGATTTCAGATATTTTCTGGCTGAAATTGAGGGACTTGAGCAAAAATCAGATTCAGAGGTTGAAGAAGGACTGCTGATGCTGTTGGATTCTGACCTCCCTGCACTCAAAGTGGATTTTCTGGAGCTACAGAACTCAAAATGGCGCGCTTCCAATTGCGTTGGAAAGTAGACATCCAGGGCTTTCCAGCAATATATAATAGTCCATACTTTAGCCAAGAATTGACGACGTAAAATGGCGTTCAACGCCAGCTTTCTACCCAAATCTGGCGTCCAGCGCCAGAAAAGGATCCAAAACCAGAGTTGAACGCCCAAACTGGCACAGAAACTGGCGTTCAACTCCACAAATGGCCTCTGCACGTGCAACACTCAGGCTCAGCCCAAACACATACCAAGTGGGCCCCGGAAGTGGATTTATGCATCAATTACTTACTCATGTAAACCCTAGTAGCTAGTTTATTATAAATAGGACCTCTTACTATTGTATTAGACATCTTTGGACGTCTGGTTCTTAGATTAGAGGGGCTGGCCATCTCAGCCATGCCTGGACCTTCACTTATGTATTTTCATATGGTAGAGTTTCTACACTCCATAGATTAAGGTGTGGAGCTCTGCTGTTCCTCAAAGATTAATGCAAAGTACTACTGTTTTCTATTCAATTCTTCTTATTTCTCTTCTAAGATATCCATTCGCACCCAAGAACGTGATGAAGGTGATGATTATGTGTGACGCTCATCATCCTTCTCCCCTATGAACGCGTGCCTGACAAACACTTCTGTTCTACATGAATTAAGCTAGAATGAGTATCTCTTAGATCTCCTAACCAGAATCTTCGTGGCGTAAGCTAGAATGATGGCGGCATTCAAGAGAATCCGGAAAGTCTAAACCTTGTCTGTGGTATTCCGAGTAGGATTCAATGATTGGATGACTGTGACGAGCTCCTAACTCGCGATTGCAGGGCGTTAGTGACAGACGCAAAAGGATAGTAAATCCTATTCCAGCATGATCGAGAACCGACAGATGAATAGCCGTTCCGTGACAGGGTGCGTGAGCATATTATTCACTGAGAGGATAAGATGAAGCCATTGACAAGGGTGATGCCTCCAGACGATTAGCCGTGCCGTGACAGGGCATTGGATCATTTTCCCGTGAGATGACCGAAAGTAGCCGTTGACAGTGGTGATGTATCACATAAAGCCAGCCATGGAAAGGAGTAAGACTGATTGGATGAAGATAGCAGGAAAGCAGAGGTTCAGAGGAACGAAAAGCATCTCCATTCGCTTATCTGAAATTCCTACCAATGAATTACATAAGTATTTCTATCCCTATTTTATTATATAATATTCGAAAACACCATTATCACTTTATATCTGCCTGACTGAGATTTACAAGGTGACCATAGCTTGCTTCATACCAACAATCTCCGTGGGATTCGACCCTTACTCACGTAAGGTATTACTTGGACGACCCAGTGCACTTGCTGGTCAGTTGTATCGAAGTTGTGACAATTATGAATTAAGATCAAAGCACCAAGCTTTGGAGCCATTACCAGGGATTGTTCGAGCCTAGAGATCACAATTTCGTGCACCAAGTTTTTGGCGCCGTTGCCCGGGATTGTTCGAGTTTGGACAACTGACGGTTCATCTTGTTGCTCAGATGGGGTAACTTTCTTTTCGTTTTCTTTTCAAAAATCTTTCAAAAATATTTTCAAAAAAAAATTTCTCTTTTGTTTTCAAAAATAAATAAATAAATAAATAAAAATGTTTTCAAAAATTTATTCAAAATTTTTAAGAATGAATTCTAGTGTTTCATGAAGCATGTGAAGCCTGGCTGGCTGTAAAGCCATGTCTAAATTCATTTGGACTGAGGCTTGCAATTTGTTATCAAGAACAAATTAGTTGTTGCTCATCCACCTGCTGCTGATCCATGATCACCTGCTGAAGCTTGGCTGGCCATTGGCCATGTCTAGTGTTTTGGACTGGAGCTTTCTTTGAAAGCTTGGCTGGCTTGTGAGCCATGTCTAATTCCTGGACTGAAGCTTTAGACTAACATGGCAAGATTCCTGGAATTCATGTTAAAAATTTTGGAATCCTTATTTTTCTTTTTCATATAATTTTCGAAAAAAAAAATCCAAAAAAAAATAGAAAATCATAAAAATCAAAAATATTTTTGTTTCTTGTTTGAGTCTTGAGTCATATCATAAGTTTGGTGTCACTTGCATATGCATCTTGCATTTTTCGAAAATTCATGCATTCATAGTGTTCTTCATGATCTTCAAGTTGTTCTTGGTAAGTCTTCTTGTTTGATCTTGATGATTTTTTGTTTTGTGTCTTTTCATGTTTATCATATGCATTCTTGAATCCTTAGTGCGTAAGCATTAAAGAATTCTAAGTTTGGTGTCTTGCATGTTTTCTTTGCATTAAAAAATTTTTCAAAATTGTGTCTATGATGTTCATCTTGACATTCATGGCATTCTTGCATACATTCATGTTTTGATCTAAAAATTTCATACATTGCATAATTTTCATGTTTTCATAAAAATTCAAAAAATCAAAAAAATATCTTTCCCTTTTTCTCTCATCAAATTCGAAAATTGAGTTGACTTTTTCAAAAGTTTTTAAAAATCAAAGTTGTTTCTTATGAGTCAAATCAAATTTTCAATTTGAAAATCTTATCTTTTTCAAAATCTTTTTCAAAAATCAAATCTTTTTCTTAGTTATTTTCGAAAATTCCAACAATCTTTTTCAAAAATCTTTTTCTTATTTTTATATAAAATTTTCGAAAATAACTAATCAATTAATGTTTTGATTCAAAAATTTGAAGTTTGTTACTTGCTTGTTAAGAAAGATTCAAACTTTAAGTTCTAGAATCATATCTTGTGATTTCTTATGAATCAAGTCATTAATTGTGATTTTAAAAATCAAATCTTTTTCAAAAACTAATTTCTATCATATCTTTTCAAAAAAATATCTTCTTATCTTATCTTTTTCAAAATTTGATTTCAAAATATCTTCTCTAACTTCCCAACTTCATCTTTTCAAATTTGTTTCAACTAACTAACTAACTTTTTGTTTGTTTCTTAACTTTTTCAAAACTACCTAACTAACTATCTCTCTCTAATTTTCGAAAATATCTCCCCTCTTTTTCAAAAATTTCTTTTTTATTAACTAATTATTTTTATTCTTTATAAAAAAAAATTTCGAAAAAAAAATACTAAACTTTTTCAAAAACTATTTTCAAAAATCACTAACTCTTTTTCAAAAATTATTTTCGAAAATTCTCTTCTCTCTCATCTCCTTCTATTTTTTTTATTCATCTACTAACATCTCTCCCTCATTCAAAAAAAAAAAAAAAGAAAAAAAAGGGGATCTCTATTATTATTATTTTTCTGTGCCTTCTTCTTTGTCATATGAGCAGGAGCAAGGACAAGAATATTCTTGTTGAAGCAGATCCAGAACCTGAAAGGACTCTGAATTACAACTAACCAGTAAGCACCTGTTAGGAATTTTCAAACAAGAAGAGGAGATGGCAGCCGAAAATAATAATAATGCAAGGAGGATGCTTGGTGACTTTACTGCACCTAATTCCAATTTACATGGAAGAAGCATCTCCATTCCTGCCATTGGAGCAAACAACTTTGAGCTGAAACCTCAATTAGTTTCTCTGATGCAGCAGAACTGCAAGTTTCATGGACTTCCATCTGAAGATCCTTTTCAGTTCTTAACTGAATTCTTGCAGATATCTGATACTGTTAAGACTAATGGAGTAGATCCTGAAGTCTACAGGCTCATGCTTTTCCCTTTTGCTGTAAGAGACAGAGCTAGATTATGGTTGGATTCTCAACCCAAAGACAGCCTGAACTCTTGGGATAAGCTGGTCACGGCTTTCTTAGCCAAGTACTTTCCTCCTCAAAAGCTGAGCAAGCTTAGAGCTGATGTTCAAACCTTCAGACAGAAAGAAGGTGAATCCCTCTATGAAGCTTGGGAAAGATACAAACAGTTGACCAAAAAGTGTCCTTCTGACATGCTTTCAGAATGGACCATCCTGGATATATTCTATGATGGTTTATCTGAGCTATCAAAGATGTCACTGGACACTTCTGCAGGTGGATCCATTCACCTAAAGAAAACGCCTGCAGAAGCTCAAGAACTCATTGACATGGTTGCTAATAACCAGTTCATGTACACTTCTGAAAGGAATCCTGTGAGCAATGGGACGCCTATGAAGAAGGGAGTTCTTGAGGTTGATACTCTGAATGCCATATTGGCTCAGAATAAAATATTGACTCAGCAAGTCAATATGATCTCTCAGAGTCTGCATGGAATGCAAGCTGCATCCAACAGTACTCAAGAGGCTTCTTCTGAAGAAGAAGCTTATGATCCTGAGAACCCTGCAATAGCAGAGGTAAATTACTTAGGTGAACCTTATGGAAACACCTATAACTCAACATGGAGAAATCATCCAAATTTCTCATGGAAGGATCAAAAGCCCCAACAAGGCTTTAATAATGGTGGAAGAAACAGGTTTAGCAATAGCAAGCCTTTTCCATCATCAACTCAGCAACAGACAGAGAACTCTGAACAAAATGCTTCTAATTTGGCAAATCTAGTCTCTGATCTATCTAAGGCCACTGTAAGTTTCATGAATGAAACAAGGTCTTCCATTAGAAATCTGGAAGCACAAGTGGGCCAGCTGAGTAAAAGGATCACTGAAATCCCTCCTAGTACTCTCCCAAGCAATACAGAAGAGAACCCAAAAGGAGAGTGCAAGGCCATTGACATAAGCGCCATGGCCGAACCTGTGAGGGGAGGAGAGGACATGAATCCCAAGGAGGAAGACCTCCTGGGACGTCCAGTGATCAATAAGGAGCTTCCCTCTGAGGAACCAAAGGACTCTGAAGCTCATCTAGAGACCATAGAGATTCCATTGAACCTCCTTATGCCCTTCATGAGCTCTAATGAGTATTCCTCTTCTGAAGAGAATGGGGATGTTACTGAAGAGCAAACTGCCAAGTTTCTTGGTGCAATCATGAAGCTGAATGCCAAATTATTTGGCATTGATGCTTGGGAAGTTGAACCTCCCTTGTTCATCAATGAACTAAGTGATCTGGATCAACTGACATTGCCTCAGAAGAGACAGGATCCTGGAAAGTTCATAATCCCTTGTACCATAGGCACCATGATCTTTAAGGCTCTGTGTGACCTTGGTTCAGGGATAAACCTCATGCCCCTCTCTGTAATAGAGAAACTGGGAATCTATGGGGTGCAAGCTGCTAAAATCTCACTGGAGATGGTAGACAGCTCAAGAAAACAGGCTTATGGACAAGTAGAAGATGTATTAGTAAAGGTTGAGGGCCTTTACATCCCTGCTGATTTCATAGTCCTGGATACTGGAAAGGAAGAGGATGAATCCATCATCCTAGGAAGACCTTTCCTGGCCACAGCAAGAGTTGTGATTGATGTTGACAGAGGTGAAATAGTCCTTCAATGGAATGAGAACTCCCTTGTATTCAAAACTCAAGGATCTCCCTCTGCAACCATGGAGAGGAAGCTTGAAAAGCTTCTCTCAAAGCAGAGTCAACCAGAGCCCCCACAGTCAAACTCTAAGTTTGGTGTTGGGAGGCCATAACCAAACTCTAAGTTTGGTGTTGAACTCCCATATCCAAACTCTAAGTTTGGTGTTGGAGAGTCTCAACAAAGCTCTGCACATCTGTGAGGCTCCATGAGAGCCCACTGTCAAGCTATTGACATTAAAGAAGCGCTTGTTGGGAGGCAACCCAATGTTTATCTAATTCTTATTTTTATTGTTTTTCATGTTTTCTTAGGTTCATGATCATGTGGAGTCACAAAATAAATAGAAAAATTGAAAATGAAATCAAAAATAGCAGAAGAAAAATCACACCCTGGAGGAGCATCTGTCTGGCGTTCAAACGCGAGAACAGAGCATAGTTCTGGCGCTGAACGCCCAGAATGGGAGCATCCTGGCGCTGAACGCCCAGAACAAGCATGGTTCTGGCGTTCAACGCCAGAAATGGCAGCAAAGGGGCGTTGAACGCCCAGAGTTGTGTGCAAGGGCATTTTACATGCCTAAATTGGTGCAGGGATGTAAATGCCTTGACACCTCAGGATCTGTGGACCCCACAGGATCCCCACCTACCTCATCATCTCTCTTTCCATTCATGATCATCCCTTCTTTTCCATTTACCACTCACATCCATACAACCACTACCTTCAAAATTCAACATCTCTCTCCCACCCAATCCCACCCATATGGCCGAATACACACCTCCATCCATCTCCTCCATATCCTCTTCTTCTTCTTCTATTCTTTCTTCTTTTTCTCGAGGGCGAGCAACATTCTAAGTTTGGTGTGGTAAAAGCATAGCTTTTTTGTTTTTTCCATAACCATTGATGGCACCTAAGGCCAGAGAAACCTCTAGAAAGAGGAAAGGGAAGACAAAAGCTTCCATCAAGGGTCTATAGCTCAGTGGTAGAACATATGACTGCAAATCAAGAGATCCCTGAGATACCTCAGGGGATACATTTTCTTCCACACAATTATTGGAAGCAACTAAGGGTGGAACATCAAGAGCACTCCATCATGCTTCATGAAATAAGAGAAGATCAAAAAGCAATGAGGGAGGAGCAACAAAGACAAGGAAGAGACATAGAAGAGCTCAAGGACATCATTGGTTCCTCAAGAAGGAAACGCCACCATCACTAAGGTGGATTCATTCCTTGTTCTTATTTCTTCTGTTTTTCGTTTTCTATGTTATGTACTTATCTGTGTTTGTGTCTTCATTACATGATCATTAGTAGTAGTAACTATGACTTAAAGTTATGAATGTCCTATGAATCCATCACCTCTATAAAAAAAATGTTTTAATTCAAAAGAACAAGAAGTACATGAGTTTCGAATTTATCCTTGAACTTAGCTTAATTATATTGACGTGGTGATAATGCTTCTTGTTTTCTGAATGTATGCTTGAACAGTGCATATGTCTTTTGAAGTTGTTGTTTAAGAATGTTAAATATGTTGGCTCTTGAAAGAATGATGACTAGGAGACATGTTATTTGATAATCTGAAAAATCATAAAAATGATTCTTGAAGCAAGAAAAAGCAGCAAAGAACAAAGCTTGCAGAAAAAAAAAAATAGGCGAAAAAAAAAATAGAAAGAAAAAGAAAAAGCAAGCAGAAAAAGCCAAAGCTCTTAAAACCAAGAGGCAAGAGCAAAAAGCCAATAACCCTTAAAACCAAAAGGCAAGGGCAATTAAAAAGGACCCCAAGGCTTTGAGCATCAGTGGATAGGAGGGCCTAAAGGAATAAAATCCTGGTCTAAGCGGCTAAACCAAGCTGTCCCTAACCATGTGCTTGTGGCGTGTAGGTGTCAAGTGAAAACTTGAGACTGAGCGGTTAAAGTCAAGGTCCAAAGCAAAAAAAAAAGAGTGTGCTTAAGAACCCTGGACACCTCTAATTGGGGACTTTAGCAAAGCTGAGTCACAATCTGAAAAGGTTCACCCAATTATGTGTCTGTGGCATTTATGTATCCGGTGGTAATACTGGAAAACAAAGTGCTTAGGGCCACGGCCAAGACTCATAAAGAAGCTGTGTTCAAAAATCATCATACTGAACTAGGAGAGTCAATAACACTATTCGAAATCTGAAGTTCCTATAGATGCCAATCATTCTAAATTTCAATGGATAAAGTGAGATGCCAAAACTATTCAAGAGGCAAAAAGCTATAAGTCCCGCTCATATGATTGCAGCTATGTTTCATTGATAGTTTGGAATTTATAGTATATTCTATTCTTTTTATCCTATTTTGATTTTCAGTTGCTTGGGGACAAGCAACAATTTAAGTTTGGTGTTGTGATGAGCGGATAATTTATACGCTTTTTGGCATTGTTTTTAGTATATTTTTAGTAGAATCTAGTTACTTTTAGGGATGTTTTTAATAGATTTTATGTTAAATTCACATTTTTGGACTTTACTATGAGTTTGTGTGTTTTTCTGTGATTTCAGATATTTTCTGGCTGAAATTGAGGGGCTTGAGCAAAAATCAGATTCAGAGGTTGAAGAAGGACTGCTGATGCTGTTGGATTCTGACCTCCCTGCACTCAAAGTGGATTTTCTAGAGCTACAGAACTAAAAATGGCGCACTTCCAATTGCGTTGGAAAGTAGACATCCAGGGCTTTCCAGCAATATATAATAGTCCATACTTTGGCCAAGAATTGACGACGTAAAATGGCGTTCAACGCCAGCTTTCTACCCAAATCTGGCGTCCAGCGCCAGAAAAGGATCCAAAACCAGAGTTGAACGCCCAAACTGGCACAGAAACTGGCGTTCAACTCCACAAATGGCCTCTGCACGTGCAACACTCAGGCTCAGCCCAAACACACACCAAGTGGGCCCCGGAAGTGGATTTATGCATCAATTACTTACTCATGTAAACCCTAGTAGCTAGTTTATTATAAATAGGACCTCTTACTATTGTATTAGACATCTTTGGACGTCTGGTTCTTAGATCAGAGGGGCTGGCCATCTCAGCCATGCCTGGACCTTCACTTATGTATTTTCATACGGTAGAGTTTCTACACTCCATAGATTAAGGTGTGGAGCTCTGCTGTTCCTCAAAGATTAATGCAAAGTACTACTGTTTTCTATTCAATTCTTCTTATTTCTCTTCTAAGATATCCATTCGCACCCAAGAACGTGATGAAGGTGATGATTATGTGTGACGCTCATCATCCTTCTCCCCTATGAACGCGTGCCTGACAAACACTTCTGTTCTACATGAATTAAGCTAGAATGAGTATCTCTTAGATCTCCTAACCAGAATCTTCGTGGCGTAAGCTAGAATGATGGCGGCATTCAAGAGAATCCGGAAAGTCTAAACCTTGTCTGTGGTATTCCGAGTAGGATTCAATGATTGGATGACTGTGACGAGCTCCTAACTCGCGATTGCAGGGCGTTAGTGACAGACGCAAAAGGATAGTAAATCCTATTCCAGCATGATCGAGAACCGACAGATGAATAGCCGTTCCGTGACAGGGTGCGTGAGCATATTATTCACTGAGAGGATAAGATGAAGCCATTGACAAGGGTGATGCCTCCAGACGATTAGTCGTGCCGTGACAGGGCATTGGATCATTTTCCCGTGAGATGACCGAAAGTAGCCGTTGACAGTGGTGATGTATCACATAAAGCCAGCCATGGAAAGGAGTAAGACTGATTGGATGAAGATAGCAGGAAAGCAGAGGTTCAGAGGAACGAAAAGCATCTCCATTCGCTTATCTGAAATTCCTATCAATGAATTACATAAGTATTTCTATCCCTATTTTATTATATAATATTCGAAAACACCATTATCACTTTATATCTGCCTGACTGAGATTTACAAGGTGACCATAGCTTGCTTCATACCAACAATCTCCGTGGGATTCGACCCTTACTCACGTAAGGTATTACTTGGACGACCCAGTGCACTTGCTGGTCAGTTGTATCGAAGTTGTGACAATTATGAATTAAGATCAAAGCACCAAGCTTTGGAGCCATTACCAGGGATTGTTCGAGCCTGGAGATCACAATTTCGTGCACCACCACACAATAAGGCTCAAAACTTACATGCTTGTGTCCTTAGCTCAATCACTATGTTCCAAAATACATTCTTTAAACAAGTTTATCACAAAAAAAAAAATTTCAAAATTGGTAGGGAACCATGAAAATATAGTTTCTTGGAAAAGAAACTATCACCCTAACCAAGTAATCCTAACAAGAAAAACTAACTAAACATGCAAGGTGTCCTAATTAACAAAATAAAAGAGAAATAAAGTCCATGGATGTTGAAAAGATGAGATTATTACCCACAGAGATCGGTCGAACGACCTCCCCACACTTTAAGAATTAGCACGGTCCTCCGTGCTACTAGCAAGGCACAAGTGGTGGTCGGGTTTGGAACTTCCACTATCCCATTCGCGAGTGCTTTCTTCACTTAAGTACGAGGTGGACATGGAGATCTCCAGTTCTTCCACAGAAGGTGTCAAGCAACTCAAAAGCTTCTTAATGTAAGCATATCGGCGTTGGTTCCGCCGTTCATATCTATCTATCTTCTTGTAGAGGTCCTCAAGCCTTTGGTGGGAAGATCTTTGTGATGTAGAAGAAATGGTAGGAATAACCGAGGGGGCAGCTATCTCAAGGGTGTTTTGTAGCTATCTCAAGGGTGTTTTGTTCCGCCGGAGGCTTGAGATATTTTTCGGTTGGGACCACATCGCCCTCTACCAAAATCATCACTTTTCAATCCTTAGTCTCTCGGGGAACACTAGCAGCAGCAACTAACTCCGTCACCAAGGCCAGGAAGGGTAGGTTACCCTTGGCATGAACATGACCCATGGCTTGGTGGATGAGGCGAGCAATGTTGACCGGTCACTCTGTAAGTATACACCAAACTAGCAAGGCAAGGTCTGCGGTAATCAAGGTCTCATGAGTGCTGGAAAACACATAATGAGACAAAATCTGAGTCCATGCTCGAGTCTCTACAGTCAGAAAACGTGCAAGAATGCCCTTGGGTCGGGACCTGAGGTGTCCTTGGGTCCAAAATGTATTTGGTTCAGCAATGACCCGGTGCACAGCGTCCCAATAAAAAAAGTCAAAGGCATCACGCTGGCAGAGGGCCTCTTGGTAACCATCTACCTCATCCGATACGGGTGGGACTCGGAGTACTTCTTGAATAGCTCTCTCGGAAACTGGGACTTGCTTCCGGCGCATGAAGACAGTCTGAAGAGAGGGTGAGAAGTAATTGGTGTAGAACTCTACCACCCACGAGAGATTAGCTTCTTGTGGTTTCCTCATGAGAAAGCCCCATCCCCGTCGCTCAATGCGAGGTATGATAAACTGAACTACATGACCCATAGGGTTAAGAAGGGGTTCAGAATGGTAATTCCATGCAATCACGATGGGGAACATTAGCTCGCAATAGCGGTTGGGAAACCTAGTAGAATCTCTCACTGGTTTGTCCTTCAAATGCCTTATTGGGGAGAGGTTTAGCCGTGGGCGTGTGGTGCGCTTTGGCGGTTGCTTTTTGAGGTTCTCTTTTGGAAGGTGGCTTCTTTTGTGCTTTTTCCTTGTCCTTTTTTATGGCCATCTGAAAAAGGTGAGGAAAAAGAAGATATTAAACTCAAAGAGCCCACACTTGAATTATAACATGCTATTGAGAAAGAGTGCCACAAAAGGAAAGGTGTCATGCAAACATGACAGCTGTAACATGCAAGCAAGACAACCCGTGAAAATGGAGCAATGCACTAGCATGGGATGCAAGAGTGAAAACGGCATGCAAATGAGGCATGAGAAGAATAAACTCAAGCATCGCTAACAACCCCAAACGACATATGCAAGAAAGATAAAAGCACGAAGGATTCAAATTCCAAATCTAACTCCAAGACATTAAGGCGTGTAAAAGGCATAAAGTGGAGTTAGAGAGGATTGGAATACAATTCTTGCAATATGATCCAAAGAAGCAAGTCATGGGTATGCACCTATGAGTGGTAAAATGAAGTGCAAAGAAGGTAATGTGCAATGAGAAGGCAAGCGTATTGATAGAAGAGCACCAAATTGAAAGCATACTGTCAAAATTGACTAAAAATGTGATAGGTACAATTCAACAAACACTTGGCGTGCAACATGCAAATCATAAGCACATTGAAGAAATGCAAAGGTGCAATTGCCCAAAATGATATACCCAACTACAAAACAATATCACATAATTACAATGGAATCACAAGATAACAAATCAACCCATCAAAGCAAGAGATATTAGCAAAATTCAACATCCATAGGAAATAGCAAAGTAAAAGAGAGAAGCAAATAAATAATGGATAATTTAGCAAAATGCAACTAAGAAAATTAAGAGAAAATAAAGACAATGCAATTAAGAAAGAAAGGCATAAAGTAAAAACAAAGAGAATAAAAAAGAGGATGACCTTGGGTGGAGTAGAGAAGATAAGGTGCAAGTAAGAGAAAGGAAAAGAGAGAAGAGGAGAGAGAAAATAGGACCGCAGGAAGTGGTGGTCGCCGGTGGTGGTGGGCGAGAGAAATGGTGAAGAGGGAAGGGGAAGAAGAAGGTAGAAGAAGAGAGGAAGAAAGAAAGAAAGAAAGAGAGGAGAGAATGTTTGAAACAGGGCGCGCTAGTCATTATCTGCGTCGCAAGATCGACGCGCGCGCATATTACGCGTACGCCTGGAATGAAGGAAAGGGGAGAGACGCGCGAGCACCACCCACGCGTACGCGTGGATAAGGAAACAGGCGAGGGACGCGGATGCGTCACATCGCACGCAAGCGTGGAATGAGTGCACGTTTTGCGCAATGCTCGTGCAAGTCTCGGGTGCCAAGTACTGAGGGAATGCGTGCTGGGCGATCCACGCGTACGCGTCATGTGTGCGCACGCGTGGAATGGATGATGGCAAAACAATGCGTGAGCGTCAAGTGCGCGCACGCGTGATGAGGAGTTGCGTGTTGGGCGCAATGCTTGCGCAATGCTCGCACAACTCTCGGGTCAAATGTACCAAGAATGGAATGCAGAGCAACCGACGCGTATGCATCGTGTGCGCGTACACGTGGATAGGGTTGGGGGCAAGGGACGCGTGGGCGCGCTTCATGCATACGCGTGAATATGCTTTTGCGCGTTTCACGCGTTGAATGCGCATTGGGCGCGCAACTCTCGGGTCAGATGCCCAGACTTGCAAAAATGCAAGGGACGCGCGCACATCCTGCATGCTTACGCGTGCATCCCCCCTTTTTCTTTTTTAAAAACAACATAGAGAGAGCTAATGTAACACATTCTTGGTAGGTATTTAAGCTAGATAGTCAAGAAAACACCCTCAAATTTATCCACTATTCAAAATAAAGCATTTTCTGTAACTTCACAATTCATCCATACCAAGAGCAATGAAATTTATATGAACATCCTAACAATTCAACAAAATCAACAAAAGCTAGCATTCCTAAGCACTCAACAACATTAAGAAATCACAAAATTCACAAGAATCTAAAGCTAAAAGCAAGACGGTATACACAAGGAAGATCTTACCACGGTGGGGTGTCTCCCACCAAGCACTTTTCTTTAACCTCCTTAAGTTGGACGGTCAGTCGCTCAAGCTTCTTCTCCTTTTGGTGCATCCTCAAGTAGGAGCACTTCCACTTCCGTTGTTGACTTGTAGCCATGGTACTTCTTCACTCTATGTCCATTCACCTTGAAAGTTGTGTCACTTTGAGGGTCAAACAATTCCACCACTCCATAGGGCTTTATCTCTTTCACCTTAAAGGGTCCTTCCCATCTAGAACGGAGCTTGCCAGGCATGAATCTAAGCCTTGAATTATATAGAAGAACCTCATCACCTTTTTGAAAATCCTTCCTTCGGATATGGTGATCATGAAATGCCTTAGTCTTTTTCTTGTAGATCCGAGCATTCTCATATGCCTCCATCCTCAGACATTCAAGCTCCTCTAGTTGCAACTTTCTGGCCACACCCACCTTGGTGAAATCCATGTTACACTACTTTACCGTCCAATAGGCTTTATGCTCAATCTCCACCGGAAGGTGGCATGCCTTACCATAGACAATCCGGAAGGGACTCATCCCCAACGGATTCTTGTAGGCCGTCCTATACGCCTATAGTGTATCTCCCAACCGGAAGCTCCAATCCTTCCTTTGTGGATTCACCACTTTCTCCAAAATTTGCTTAATCTCCCAGTTGGACACCTTCGCTTGTCCGTTGGTTTGGGGGTGATAAGCAGCTGCAACCTTGTGCAATACACCATAGCGCTTGAGCAGTGCCTCTACTTTCCTATTGTAAAAGTGGGAACCTTGGTCGCTCACGATTGCTCGTGGCGACCTATAGCGGCATACAATACTATTTCTAATGAAAGAAATCACGGTATTTGTGTCATCAAGGCGGGTAGGTATCGCTTCTACTGATGAGCGGATAATTTATACGCTTTTTGGCATTGTTTTTACATAGTTTTCAATATGATTTAGTTAGTTTTTAGTATATTTTTATTAGTTTTTAAATAAAAATCACATTTCTGGACTTTACTATGAGTTTGTGTGTTTTTTTGTGATTTCAGGTAATTTTTGGCTGAAATTTAGTAACTTGAGCAAAAATCAGATTCAGAGGTTGAAGAAGGACTGCAGATGCTGTTGGATTCTAACCTCCCTGCACTCAAAGTGGATTTTCTAAAGCTACAGAAGTCCAAATGGCACGCTCTCAATTGCGTTGGAAAGTAGACATCCAGGGCTTTCCAGGAATATATAATAGTTCATACTTTGCCCGAGTTTAGATGACGCAAACTGGCATTCAACGCCAGCTCTCTACCCTATTCTGGAGTTAAACGCCAGAAACAGGTTGCAAAGCAGAGTTAAACGCCAGAAACAGGTTACAAACTGGCGTTTAACTCCAAGAAAGACCTCTACACATGAAAGCTTCAATATTCAGCCCAAGCACACACCAAGTGGGCCCGGAAGTGAATTTCTGCATCATTTACTAATTTCTGTAACCCTAGTAACTAGTTTAGTATAAATAGAACTTTTTACTATCATGTTAGAGGAGTCCTTTTGATTATTTTTATGCTATCTTAGACCTTTATGGGGGCTGGCCATTCGGCCATGCCTGGACCTTCATTACTTATGTATTTTCAATGGTAGAGTTTCTACACACCATAGATTAAGGTGTGGAGCTCTGCTGTTCCTCATGAATTAATGCAAAGTACTACTGTTTTTCTATTCAATTCAAGCCTATTTCTTCTCTAAGATATTCATTCGCACACAAGAACATGATGAATGTGATGATTATGTGACGCTCATCATCATTCTCACTTATGAATGCGTGCCTGACAAACACTTCCGTTCTACATGCAAACAAGATTGAATGTGTATCTCTTAGCATTCTGATCGTGAGATCAGAGTCTTCGTGGTATAGGCTAGAACTATTGGCGGCCATTCTTGAGGTTCGGAAAGTCTAAACCTTGTCTGTGGTATTCCGAGTAGGATTCGGGAAGGGATGGCTGTGATGAGCTTCAAACTCGCGAGTGCTGCGCGCAGTGACAGACACAAAAGGATTAGTGAATCCTATTCCAGTATGATCGAGAACCGACAGATGAATAGCCGTGCAGTGACAGTGCATCTTGGACCATTTTCACTGAGAGGATGGGAAGTAGCCATTGACAACGGTGATGCCCTACATAAAGCTTGCCATAGAAAGGAGTGGGAATGATTGGATGAAGACAGCAGGAAAGCAGATGTTCAGGAGGAACGAAAGCATCTCTATACGCTTATATGAAATTCTCACCAATGAATTACATAAGTCCTCTATCTTTATTTTATGTTTTATTTATCTTTTAATTATTAAAACTCTATAACCATTTGAATCCGCCTGACTGAGATTTACAAGGTGACCATAGCTTGCTTCAAGCCGACAATCTCCGTGGGATCGACCCTTACTCACGTAAGGTTTATTACTTGGACGACCCAGTGCACTTGCTGGTTAGTTGTGCGAAGTTGTGATAAAATGTGTGAATTATGTTCCGAGCACCAAGTTTTTGGCGCCGTTGTTAAGGATCACAATTTCGTGCACCAAGTTTTTGGTGCCGTTGCCGGGGATTGTTCGAGTTTGGACAACTGACGGTTCATCTTGTTGCTCAGATTAGGTAATTTTATTTTAATTTTAAGCTTTTTATTTTTATTATTTTTATTTTTATTCTCAAAAAAAATTTTCAAAAATGAAAAAGAAATTTTTCAAAAAAAAATTATATGTTCTTCAGAATTTTTTAAGGAGGAATTCTGGAATTTCATGAGAAATGTTGAATCCTGGCTGGCTGTAAAGCCATGTCTAAATTCTTTTGGACTGAGGCTTCTTCTTCACATGCTTGAACTATGTATGCTAAAGCTTGGCTGGCCATTGGCCATGTCTAGTGTTTTGGACCGGAGCTTTCACTGAAAGCTTGGTTGGCTAGTAAGCCATGTCTAATTCCTGGACCGGAGTTTTAGACTAACATTGCAAGATTCTTGGAATTCCTATAAAAAATTTTGAAATCCTTATTCTCCTTTTTAAAAGAATTTTCGAAAAATCCAAAAAAATTTATAAAATCATAAAACCAAAAATAATTTTGTGTTTCTTGTTTGAGTTTAAGTTTGGTGTCAATTGCATGTTTATCTCTTTCTTGCATTTTTCGAAAATTCATGCATTGCATTCTTCATGATCTTCAAGTTGTCCTTGATAAGTCTTCTTGTTTGATCTTTAAAATTTCTTGTTTTGTGTCTTTTCTTGTTTTTCATATGCATTCTTGAATTCTTAGTATCTAAATATTAAAAATTTCTAAGTTTAGTGTCTTGCATGTTTTCTTTTATTGAAAATTTTTCAAAAATACATACTTGATGTTCATCATGATCTTCAAAGTGTTCTTGGTGTTCATCTTTGCATTCAAAGTGTTCTTGCATGTTTCCTTTGTTTTGATCCAAAATTTTCATGTTTTGAGTCTTTTTATTATTTTTCTCTTTCTTCATTAAAAATTCAAAAATAAAAAAAAAAAATCTTTCCCTCATTCTCTCATAAATTTTCGAAAATTTGAGTTGACTTTTTCAAAACTCTTTAAAATTTAGTTGTTTCTTATGAGTCAAATCAAATTTTCAATTTAAAAATCCTATCTTTTTCAAATCTTTTTAAAAAAAAATCAAATCTTTTTCATTTTTCTTTTATGATTTTCGAAAATTTCAAATTGATTTTCAAAAATCTTTTTCTTATTTTGTTTCATAATTTCAAAGTCTTTACTAACAATTAATGTGATTGACTCAAAAACTTTAAGTTTGTTACTTGCCTAGTAAGAAAAGTTCAATCTTTAAATTTTAAAATCAAATCTTTTTAGTTTCTTGTTAGTCAAGTAATCAACTTTAATTTCAAAAATCAAATCTTTTTGAATTTCTTTTTCAAATCTTTTTCAAAATAAGTTTCAATCACATCTTTTCCAAAATCAATTTCAAAATATTTTCTAACTTCTTTTCTAACTTCTTATCTTTTCAAAAATTGATTTTCAAATCCTTTTCAATTAACTACTTGATTTTTTTGTTTGATTTTAAAAGTTTACTATTTCAATCATATCTTTTTCAAAACTACCTAACTAATTTTCTCTCTAATTTTCGAAAATCACCTTCCTCTTCTTCAAAATTCCTTTTTAATTAACTAATTATTCTAAATTTTAATTTTAATTTTATTTTTTTTCTTATTTTCAAATTTTAACTTTAATTTTAAATTAAAAACAAAAATATTTTTATTTTATTTTATTTAATTTTCGAATTCTTCCCTCTCTCATCTCCTTCTAATTATTAATTCATCTACTAACACTTCTCTTTCATCCAAGAATTCGAACCCACTCTTCCCCTCTATGTTTGGATTCTTATCTTTTCCTTCCTCTATTCTTCTCTTCTTATACTTACGTAAGAAATCTCTATACTGTGACATAGAGGATTCCATATTTTCTTTTCTGCTTTCTTCTTTTTCATATGAGCAGGAACAAGGATAAGAATATTCTTGTTGAAGCTGATCCTGAACCTGAAAGGACTCTGAAGAGGAAGCTAAGGGAAGCTAAGGCACAACTCTCTGGAGAAAATCTGACAGAATTTTTCGAAAAAGAATGAGACATGGCCGAAAATAATAACAATACAAGGAAGATGCTTGGTGACTTTACTGCACCAAATTCCAATTTACATGGAAGAAGCATCTCAATCCCTGCCATTGGAGCAAACAATTTTGAGCTAAAGTCTCAATTAGTTTTTCTGATGCAACAGAACTGCAAGTTTTATGGACTTTTATCAGAAGATCCTTTTCAGTTCTTAACTGAGTTCTTGCAGATCTGTGATACTGTTAAGACCAATGGGGTTGACTCCGAGGTCTACAGGCTTATGCTTTTCCCGTTTGCTGTAAGAGACGGAGCTAGAATATGGTTGGACTCCCAACCTAAAGATAGCCTGAACTCTTGGGATAAGCTAGTCACGGCTTTCTTAGCCAAGTTCTTCCCTCCTCAAAAGCTTAGCAAGCTTAGAGTGGATGTTCAAACCTTCAAACAGAAAGAAGGTGAATCCCTCTATGAAGCTTGGGAGAGATATAAGCAACTGACCAAAAAGTGTCCTTCTGACATGCTTTCAGAATAGACCATCCTGGATATATTCTATGATGGTCTATCTGAATTATCAAAGATGTCATTGGACCATTTTGCAGGTGGATCCATTCACCTAAAGAAAACGCCTGCAAAAGCTCAAGAACTCATTGACATGGTTGCAAATAACCAGTTCATGTACACTTCTGAAAGGAATTCTGTGAGTAATGGGACGCCTCAGAGGAAGGAAGTTCTTGAAATTGATACTCTGAATGCCATATTGGCTCAGAACAAAATATTGACTCAGCAAGAAAATATAATTTCTCAGAGTCTGAATGGATTGCAAGCTGCATCCAACAGTACTCAAGAGGCATCTTCTGAAGAAGAAGCTTATGATCCTGAGAACCCTACAATAGCAGAGGTGAATTACATGGGTGAACCCTATGGAAACACCTATAATCCTTCATGGAGAAATCATCCAAATTTCTCATGGAAGGATCAAAAAAAGCCTCAACAAGGCTTTAATAATGGTGGAAGAAACAGGTTTAGCAATAGCAAGCCTTTCCCATCATCCACTCAGCAACAGACATAGAATTCTGAGCAGAATCCATCTAGCTTAGCAAATATAATCTCTGGTCTATCTAAGGCCACTTTAAGTTTCATGAATGAAACAAGGTCCTCCATTAGAAATTTGGAGGCACAAGTGGGCCAGCTGAGTAAAAGAGTCACTGAAACCCCTCCTAGTACTCTCCCAAGCAATACAGAAGAGAATCCAAAAAGAGAGTGCAAGGCCATTACCTTACTTGGTGTGGCCGAACCCAAAGAGGAGGAGGAAGACGAGAATCCTAGTGAGGAAGACCTCCTGGGACGCTCAGTGACCAATAAGGAGTTTTCCTTTGAGGAACCAAAGGAATCTGAGGCTCATCTAGAGACCATAGAGATTCCATTGAACCTCCTTCTGCCCTTCATGAGCTCTGATGAGTATTCATCCTCTGAAGAGGATGAAGACATTACTGAAGAGCAAGTTGCTAAGTACCTTGGTGCAATCATGAAGCTGAATGCCAAATTATTTAGTAATAAGACTTGGGAAGATGAACCTCCCTTGCTCACCAATGAACTAAATGCATTGGATAGGCAGAAAATACCTCAAAAGAGACAGGATCCTGGTAAATTCCTAATTCCCTGTAACATAGGCACCCTGACCTTTGAGGAGGCTCTGTGTGACCTGGGGTCAAGAATAAACTTAATGCCACTCTCTGTAATGGAGAAACTTGGGATCTTTGAGGTGCAAGCTGCCAGAATCTCATTAGAGATGGCAGACAACTCAAGAAAACAGGCTTATGGACTAGTAGAGGACGTGCTAGTAAAGGTTGAAGGCCTTTACATCCCTGCTGATTTCATAATCCTAGACATTAGAAAGGAAGAGGATGAATCTATCATCCTTGGAAGACCCTTCTTAGCCACAGCAAGAGCTGTGATTGATGTGGACAGAGGAGAGTTGGTCCTCCAACTGAATGAGGACAACCTTGTGTTTAAAACTCAAGGATCTCCTTCTATAACCATGGAGAGGAAGAATGAAAAGCTTCTCTCACTGCAGAGTCAACCAAAGCCCTCACAGTCAAACTTTAAGTTTGGTGTTGGGAGACCACAACCAAACTCTAAGTTTGGTGTTGAACCCCCACATTCAAACTCTAAGTTTGGTGTTGGGAGGTTCCAACATTGCTCTGAACATCTGTGAGGCTCCATGAGAGCTCACTGTCAAGCAATTGACATTAAAAAAGTGCTTGTTGGGAGGTAACCCAATGTTATTTAATTATATCTATTTTATTTTATTGGTATTTTATATTTTTTTAGGTTGATGATCATGTGGAGTCACAAAAAACTACTAAAAAATCAAAAATAGAATGAAAAACAACTTTAAAAATAGCTCACCCTGGAAGAAGAACTTACTGGCGTTTAAACGCCAGTAACAAGCATCAAACTGGCGTTTAACGCCAGAAAGAAGCATCAAGCTGGCGTTAAACACCAGAAACAAGCACCAGACTGGTGTTTAACGCCAGAACAGAGCATGGAAGTGGCGTTAAACGCCAGAAACAAGCTACATTTGGGCGTTTAACGCCAAAAACAAGCAGCAAGCTGGCGTTTAACGCCAGGCATGCATGCTAAGGGCGTTTTACATGCCTAATTGGAGCAGGGATGTTAAGTCCTTGACCCCACAGGATCCCCACATTTTCTTCTCTCCTCTTCACACCTTTTCATAACCCTCTTCCACAAATACCCCTCACCAATCACCTCAATCACTCTTCCCCATCACCTCTTCACCACTCACATCCATCCTCTCTTCTCCAAAAACCCCACCTACCTCCAAAATTCAAACTCTTTTCCCTCCCAAACCCAACCCTAATGGCCGAACCCTAAACCTCCCCCCACTCCTATATAAACCCCTCATTCTCTCTTCATTTTCACACAACACAACCCTTTCTTCTCCCCCTTGGCTGATCCACACACCTCTCTCCCTCTCCTCCATTTTTCTTCTTCTTCTCCTTCTTTATTTCTTCTTTTGCTCGGGGACGAGCAAACATTTTAAGTTTGATGTGGTAAAAGCATAGCTTTTTGTTTTTCTATAACCATTAATGGCACTTAAGACCAGAGAAACCTCAAGAAAGAGGAAAGGGAAGGTAATTGCTTCCACCTCTGAGTCATGGGAGATGGAGAGATTCATCTCAAAGGTCCATCAAGACCACTTCTATGAAGTTGTGGCCAAGAAGAAAGGGATCCCTGAGGTTCCTTTCGAGCTCAAAAAGAATGAGTATCCAGAGATCCGACATGAAATTCGAAGAAGAGGTTGGGAAGTTCTCACCAACCCCATTCAACAAGTCGGGATCTTAATGGTTCAAGAATTCTATGCAAACGCATGGATCACTAGGAACCATGATCAAAGTGTGAACCCGAATCCAAAGCATTGGCTTATCATGGTTCGGGAGAAATACTTAGATTTCAGTCCGGAAAATGTAAGGCTGGCGTTCAACTTGCCAATGATGGAAGAAAACGCACGCCCCTACACTAGAAGGGTCAACTTTGATCAAAGGTTGGATCAAGTCCTCATGGACATATGTGTGGAAGAAGCTCAATGGAAAGTTGACTCAAGAGGCAAGCCAGTTCAATTGAGAAGACTGGACCTTAAGCCTGTAGCTAGAGGATGGTTGGAGTTTATTCAACGCTCAATCATTCCTACTAGCAACCGGTCTGAAGTTACTATAGACCGGGCCATCATGATCTATAGTACCATGATTGGGGAGGAAGTGGAAGTTCATGAGATTATACCTCAAGAACTCTACAAGGTGGATGACAAGTCCTCTACTTTGGCAAGGTTAGCCTTTTCTCACCTCATTTGCCACCTCTTCAGTTCGGCTGGAATTGACATAGAGGGAGACATCCTCATTGAAGAGAACAAGCCCATCACTAAGAAAAGGATGGAGCAAACAAGAGATCATGGACCTCAACAAGAGCATGAGGAAATTCCTCACCATGAAATTCCTGAGATGCCTCAAGGGATACACTTCCCTCCACAAAACTATTAGGAGCAAATCAACACTTCCCTAGGAGAATTAAGTTCCAACATGGGACAACTAAGGGTGGAGCACCAAGAGCACTCCATCATCCTCTATGAGATTAAAAAATATCAAAGAGCTATGAGGGAGGAGCAACAAAGACAAGGAAGAGACATAGAGGAGCTCAAAAGCACCATTGGTTCTTCAAGAAGAGGAAGACGCCACCCTCACTAAGGTGGACCCGTTCCTTAACTCCTTGTTCTTATTTTTCTGTTTTTCGTTTACTATGCTTTATGTTTTATTTATGTTTGTGTCTTTACTATATGATCATTAGTGTTTAAGTGTCTATGTCTTAAAGCTATGAATGTCCTATGAATCCATCACCTCTCTTAAATGAAAAATATTTTAATTACAAAAGAACAAGAAGTACATGGTTTTGAATTCATCCTTGAAACTAGTTTAATTATTTTGATGTGGTGACAATACTTTTTGTTTTCTGAATGAATGCTTGAACAGTGCATATGTCTTTTCATATTGTGGTTTATGAATGTTAAATATGTTGGCTCTTGAAAGAATAAGGAAAAAGGAGAAATGTTATTTGATGATCTGAAAAATCATAAAATTGATTCTTGAAGCAAGAAAAAGCAGTGAATACAAAGGCTTGTGAAAAAAAAAAAAGAAAAAATGGCGAAAAAAAGAAAAAAAAAAGCAAGCAAAAAAAGCCAAAAGCTCTTTAAACCAAAAGGCAAGAGCAAAAATCCAATAACCCTTAAAACCAAAAGGCAAGGGTAATAAAAAGGATCCAAGGCTTTGAGCATCAGTGGATAGGAGGGCCTAAAGGAATAAAATCCTGGCCTAAGTAGCTAAACCAAGCTGTCCCTAACCATGTGCTTGTGGCGTGAAGGTGTCAAGTGAAAACTTGAGACTGAGCGGTTAAAATCGAGGTCCAAAGCAAAAAGAAGAGTGTGCTTAAGAACCCTAGACACCTCTAATTAGGGACTTTAGCAAAGCTGAGTCACAATCTGAAAAGGTTCACCCAGTTATGTGTCTGTGACATTTATGTATCCGGTGGTAATACTGAAAAACAAAGTGCTTAGGGCCACGGCCAAGACTCATAAAGTAACTGTGTTCAAGAATCAACATACTGAATTAGGAGAATCAATAACACTATCTGAATTTTGAGTTCCTATAGATGCCAATCATTCTAAACTTGAATGGATAAAGTGAGATGCCAAAACTATTCAAGAGGCAAAAAGCTACTAGTCCAGCTCATCTGATTGGAGCTAAGTTTTATTGATATTTTGGAATTTATAGTATATTCTCTTCTTTGTATCTTATTTGATTTTCATTTGCTTGGGGACAAGCAACAATTTAAGTTTGGTGTTGTGATGAGCGGATAATTTATACGCTTTTTGGCATTGTTTTTACATAGTTTTCAGTATGATTTAGTTAGTTTTTAGTATATTTTTATTAGTTTTTAAATAAAAATCACATTTCTGGACTTTACTATGAGTTTGTGTGTTTTTCTGTGATTTCATGTAATTTCTGGCTAAAATTGAGGAACTTGAGCAAAAATCAGATTCAGAGGTTGAAGAAGGACTGCAGATGCTGTTGGATTCTGACCTCCCTGCACTCAAAGTGAATTTTCTGGAGCTACAGAAGTCCAAATGGCGTGCTCTCAATTGCGTTGGAAAGTAGACATCCAGATCTTTCCAGAAATATATAATAGTCTATGCTTTGCCCGAGTTTAGATGATGCAAACTGGCATTCAACGCCACCTCTCTGCCCTATTCTGGAGTTAAACGCCAGAAACAAGTTGCAAAGCAGAGTTAAACACTAGAAACAGGTTACAAACTGGCGTTTAACTCCAAGAAAGACCTCTACATGTGAAAGCTTCAATGCTCAGCCCAAGCACACACCAAGTGGGCCCAGAAGTGAGTTTCTGCATCATTTACTAATTTCTGTAACCCTAGTAACTAGTTTAGTATAAATAAAACTTTTTACTATCATGTTAGAGGAGTCCTTTTGATTAGTTTTATGCTATCTTAGACCTTTATGGGGGCTGGCCATTTGGCCATGCCTGGACCTTCATCACTTATGTATTTTCAACGGTAGAGTTTCTACACACCATAGATTAAGGTGTGGAGCTCTGCTGTTCCTCATGAATTAATGCAAAGTACTACTGTTTTTCTATTCAATTCAAGCCTATTTCTTCTCTAAGATATTCATTCACACACAAGAACATGATGAATGTGATGATTATGTGACGCTCATCATCATTCTCACTTATGAACGCGTGCCTGACCAACACTTCCGTTCTACATGCAAACAAGCTTGAATGTGCATCTCTTAGCCTTCTGATCGTGAGATCAGAGTCTTCGTGGTATAGGCTAGAACTATTAACGGCCATTCTTGAGGTCCGGAAAGTCTAAACCTTGTCTGTGGTATTCCGAGTAGGATCCGGGAAGGGATGGCTGTGACGAGCTTCAAACTCGCGAGTGCTGGGCATAGTGACAGACGCAAAAGGATTAGTGAATCCTATTTCAGTATGATCGAGAACCGACAGATGAATAGCCGTGCGGTGATAGCGCATCTTGGACCATTTTCACTGAGAGGATGGGAAGTAGCCATTGACAACGGTGATGCCCTACATAAAGCTTGCCATAGAAAGGAGTGGGAATGATTGGATGAAGACAGCAGGAAAGCAGAGGTTCAGTAGGAACGAAAGCATCTCTATACGCTTATCTGAAATTCTCACCAATGAATTACATAAGTACCTCTATCTTTATTTTATGTTTTATTTATCTTTTAATTATTAAAACTCTATAACCATTTGAATCCGCCTGACTAAGATTTATAAGGTGACCATAGCTTGCTTTAAGCCGACAATCTTTGTAGGATCGACCCTTACTCACGTAAGGTTTATTACTTGGACGACCCAGTGCACTTGCTGGTTAGTTGTGCGAAGTTGTGATAAAGTGTGTGAATTACGTTCCGAGCACCAAGTTTTTGGCGCCGTTGTTAAGGATCACAATTTTGTGCACCATCTACCCACTTTGATATGTAGTCAACCGCCAATAGAATATATAGATACCCACTTGAGTTGGAAAACGGTCCCATAAAGTCCATGCCCGTTACATCAAATATCTCATAAAACAACATCGTTTCTTGAGGAATTTCATCCCTTTCGGACGTATTTTTCACGACTTCTGACATTGGTGGCACGACACACAGAAGCGGCTAGCATCCTTGAATAAGGTTGGCCACCAGAATCCACAATCCAACACCTTTTTAGCTGTCCGTTGTGGGCCAAAGTGGCTGCCACACTCGGACAAATGGCAAGCTTCAAGAATGGGTTGGATCTCATATTTCGGGACATATCTTCGAATTACTTGGTCCACTCCCCTCTTCCACAAGTGAGGATTATCCCAAATGTAGCATTTGAAATCACTCATCAACTTGTCCCTTTGGTGTCTAGAAAAGTTAGGAGGGAAGATCTTAGCAACCAAGTAGTTCGCCATTGGTGCAAACCAAGGAAAGCTATCTGACATAGCATGCAAACTATCCAATGGGAATGAGTCATCGATCAGAAATGGGTCATATTTCAAATTCTCAAGGTGGCTCAAATGATCCGCAACCAAATTTTGAGACCCACTTCGATCCCTAATCTCAATGTCGAACTCTTGCAAGAGCAAGATCCAACGTATGAGCCTAGGTTTCGACTCATTCTTTGTCAATAAGTACTTTAAAACTGCATGATCCGTGTATACCACTATCTTGGATCCTAGCAAATATGATCTGAATTTATCTAAAGCATGAACAATAGCTAGGAGTTCTTTTTCTGTAGTGGTATAGTTGGATTGTGCTGCATCCAATGTTTTTGATGAATAAGCAATGATATAAGGGAGTTTACCATCGCACTGTGCAAGCGCGACACCTACAGCATGGTTTGACACGTCGGATATTATCTCGAATGGCTGCGTCCAGTTGGGGCCTCGCACAATCGGTGCCATGGTAATAATTCTCCTTAACTTCTCAAACGCATTCACACATGCACTGTCAAACTTAAAGTCCACATCTTTTTGGAGTAGGTGCGATAATGGCAAAGCAATCTTGCTGAAATCCTTAATAAAGCACCTGTAAAATCCTGCATGACCCAAAAAGGAGCGGACCTCCCTCACAGATTAGGGGTGAGGTAAATTGGTGATAACATCGACCTTGGCCGGGTCTATAGAAATGCCTTCATTAGATACTACATGTCCTAACACTATACCTTGCCTTACCATGAAGTGACATTTTTCAAAATTTAGGATAAGGTTAGTGTCAACACATCTAGCTAAGACTTTGGCCAAGTTCTCTAAACAACAATCAAATGAAGTTCCATAAATGTTGAAGTCATCCATAAAGACTTCCAGACCATTCTCCATCAGATCGGAAAAGACACTGGTCATACACCGCTGAAAAGTAGCAGGTGCATTGCATAGTTCAAATGGCATCCTTTTATCAGCAAAGGTACCAAAAGGACAAGTGAATGTGGTCTTTTCCTGATCCTCAGGAGCAATGTGAATCTGAAAGTAACCAGTGAAGCCATCAAGAAAGCAATAATGGGATTTACCCGCCAATCGGTCCAGTAGATGATCAATAAAGGGCAAAGGGTAGTGGTCCTTCCTCGTAGCGGCATACAACCTTCTATAATCGATGCACACCCGCCAAGCATTTTGAACTCTCTTGGTGACCACTTCACCATCATCCTTTTTAACCGCAGTGATGCCCGATTTCTTGGGAACAACCTGGATCGGGCTCACCCATTCACTGTCAGAAATTGGATATATGATACCCGCATCAAGCAGTCTAGTGACCTCCTTCTTTATCACATCAAGGATGGTGGGGTTGAGCCTTCTTTGTGGTTGCCTAACCGGCCGAGCTCCCTCTTGGAGAAAGATACGATGCATGCACTTGCGGGGTCAATCCCCACAATATCGGCCAGGCTCCAACCAATTGCCTTGTTGTACTTTCTTAGAACATCTAGGAGCTTTCTTTCTTCTTCACTAGAAAGATCACTAGCAATAATGATCCGAAACCTTTGGTTTTCCTCTAAGAAAGAATACATCAAATGAGATGGAAGAGGCTTCAGTTCACTCTTTGCCTCAAGCTGAGATTCTTTTTCATCAAGCTCATGGAGTTCATTCTCAACAACTTTCTCTTGTTCACCCTCTTGGTTATCCGTCTCTTCAACAATGGGGTAGCACAGCTTGTTGTGGTCTTCTCTTCGTACCTCCGCTACCACTTCATCGATTATATCACATCGGAGAACGGAATGCTCTTTGGAAGGGTGCTTCATGGCTTCTTCCAAATTGAACCTGATAGTCTTGTCTCCAACCTTAAAGGAATATGTGCCGGTGAAGGCATCTAACTTGAATTTAGAGGTCTTAAGGAAGGGTGTACCAAGTAGAACGGAGGAGGCGCTTCTATTCTCTGTTGGGGGCATTTCAAGGATGTAAAAGTCAACTGGAAATACCAAATCCTTGATCGCCACAAGTACATCTTCTGCTATTCCCATCACAGTGATCACACTTTTATCGGCTAAGGCAAATTTTGCCGCCGACTTCTTTAATGGAGCTAAATTCAACCGCACAAAGATAGAAAGGGGCATGATGCTTACGCAAGCCACTAGATCACACATACAATCATGAAAAGTACGCCCACCAATACGACAATACACCAAATACAGTCCAGGGTCACCACATTTTTCTGGAATAGGCTTCATTAAGGAAGAAATTGAACTACCCAAGGATAATGTCTCTAACTCTCCTATCCTATCCTTGTGTGTACACAAGTCCTTCAAAAATTTTGCATACTTCGGAATTTGTTGAATAGCCTCAAGAAGTGGTATCGTTACCTCGACCTTCTTGAACACTTGAAGCATATTTAAATCAAACTCTGGAGTCTTCTTTGCCTTCTTCACCATGGAAGGGAATGGGATAGGAATGGATTCGTCCATTATAGCTTTCCTCTTGGGTTCTTTAAGGCTTGCTTCTTCTTCCTTACGCCTTTTGTCTACCTCCTCTTCTTCATGTAGAGCTTCAACAACCACTTCTTCCTCATGAATGTCCTCCATGATCCTAGGAGGTATCTCCTCCAATGTAGTTTCCGACCGTAGTGTGATGGCATTGAGACCGCCATTTGGATTGAAAAGGGTTTGGGATGGAAGATTAGAAGAGCTTGAGGGTTGGTTGGTGTTGTTGTTTGAGGAGGACATGGACAACTTCGAAATCATGTCGGTGAGATTGGCTAATTGAGCACTCATGCTACCATATTGTGCAATCAAGGTATTGAATTGAGCCTTGTTATTCTCCTCTTGTTTCTCCATAGTAGCTCTAAGCTCATCAACTTGGTTGGTGGAGGATGAAGAGGCTTGGTTGGAGTGTTGTCTTTGATGTGGTGCTTGGTACTTGGTGTAGTTGTTTTGTTTTTGATGGGGAGCTTGGTTGTGGTAATTTTGGTTGGCTTGATGGTTGTTGTTGTTATGGTGGTTTTGGAATGAAGATTGGTGGTTGTTGTTGTTATGGTAGTATTGGGATGAAGATTGGTGGTTGTTGTTGTAGTGAAAAGGAAAATTGTTCCATCTTTGATTTTGATTGCCCCCTTGTGCATTATCCCTCCACCCTTGATTGTGATTATTGCCATGAGAGTAGTTGTTTTGGCCTTGAGAGGGGTAGGGTGGACGGTTGTTGTAATTTACATTGGCCACGGCAAGGGTGTACTCCTCTTGAATTTGGTGACATTGATCGGTGTAATGTGTGGTGCTAGAGCACAAACCACAAATTCTAGGAGGACCTTCAAGTTGAGCAACTTGGGGTGGGGCTTGAATGGCTTGGATGGAATAGAATGCCTTTTGCTCTTTATGCATCTCCGTAAGGATAGTGGTCATATCCCCAAGCACCTTAGTTAAGCTTGTTTTGGAAGGTGGTGCTTCTACCACACCCTTGAGGGGATTGCTTCTTACCCTTACATGTTGTGTAGTCTCGGCAACATCATTTATCAAGCTCCAAGCTTCTCCCGCCATTTTGTTTTTGGAAAGGGAACCACCACTAGAAGCAGTGAGCAATCTTCTATCTTCCGCACAAAGACCTCCGGTGAAGTAACTAATGAGCAAGTGAGTATCCAATCCATGGTGTGGACAAGATTCTAATAGCCTCTTGAACCGAGTCCAATACTCATACAAACTCTCTTGGTCCTTTTGTATTATACCTGAGATCTCCATCCAGATGTAGTCGGTCTTCTCCGGCGGAAAGAACTTGTCTAGAAACTCTCTTCTCAAGAAATCCCAATTGGTCACAATCTCATCCGGTTGCGAATAAAACCATATTTTTGCTTGCCTCTCAAGAGAGAAGGGGAAGGAAAAAACCATAATAGCCACCTCATCGGCTTCATGCCTTCGAACCGTAGAACAAGCAACTTGAAAATCTCTTAGATGTCAGATGGGGTCTTGACTCGGAAGCCCATGATACTTGGGAAGTAGATTTATCAAGCTATTCTTCAACTCAAAGTTTGGATCAAGGTTGGGATACCTTGCTTGCAAAGGTTGAAGTATGATATCCGAAGCCCCTTGTTCATGCAAAGTGATCCGGCGTGGCTCTGCCATATATGGTTCACCTGTGGGATGCAAAGATGTATTAGCAGTGCCAATAGACGAATAGGAAGTAGCGGACTCCAAGTCACTCTCGGTACCGTCTAGTGATTCGGTATACTTCTCAAGAGAGGCCGAAGTACTAGCCGTATAGTCCAACCGCCGTCTAGCTTACCGAGTGTATAAAAAAAGTTCTTTCAATCTCAGGGTCAAACTCAGCTACGCTAGAATTCGGTTGAGACCGAGTCATCAAACTTGGGAGTCATAGCACATGTACAAAAGAAATCGAAACTACAACTAAGTATTGAAAGCAAGTAAACTATCTACAATATTCACATATTCACATAACCAATATCAAGGCATACGTTGCAACCATTCCCTGGCAACGGCGCCAAAAATTTGATGTGGAGACTACCGTCGGTAAGAATTTCACAAAATGTTCACGTTGCAAGTATAGCTCTCAACCAACAAATAATCCTCGAATCAAATTTTAAGGAATTGGTTGTCACAAGTTCAACCCCAATAAAAGTAACCGAAGTATTCAAACCTCGGGTCGTCTCACAAGGAATAGGCAAACATGTGCATCAACATTGGTTAGAATTCCAGGGTTGCAAATCATGAGCAATAAATTAAACTAAGAGACTTAACAAGTAAGAAATCTTAAAGTGCAAGAAACTAACTCAAGTAACTAAAGAAAGGTATGGGCAAATCCAAACTAATAAGAGAACATCCACTATAATTTTACTCTAAAATTAAATAAGTAACTATAACTAAGACAAAGCAATTAGAATTTTTGATTTTCAAATATGAATAATAAAAGCAACTCTTGGCTAGGCATGGGAATTTGAGATCACCATCCTTGTCTAATAACCATATCTTGACAACTATGAGGAACCAAACTCACTAGGTCTACCTCCAAGAGCTTTAAGTACATAATATTTACTCCTAAGCTTGAGGTAGGTCAAGTGGCTTGATCAATCTCAACTCATAAGTCCCAATCCAACTACCAATTGACTTAGTAGTAGGTTAGTGTCAATGGGTATCAATTTGACCACTAAGAATTCTCAAATCACCAAACCAATTAGACCCAATGACTCAAGTTTACCCGATTCCCTTAGTCTAGGCCAAGAGTAAAGAAAACTACTCCATAATTAAAGGAAATATTTCATCAAACACATGGTAAGCATTACTAAAAGACATTCAAAATGCAATTAAATTGAAATTAAAAAGTACTCACTAACAATTATCAATAGAAAATCACTCAAACAACACTATTAATCATGGAAATCATCAATGTAACATCAACAATTCAAGATCCACAAGATTCACAAAATGGGTAGAAAATGACAATTGACAAGAAAATATAAATCTAACACAAGATCTAGACAAAATCTAGAGAGGAACAAGGGTTTCTCTCTCTAGAAGAACCAAAAACCAAAAAAACACGCTAAAATTGTGTCTAAGTGTCTAATGAATGATCCCCCCCCTTTTTCTCTAGAATTCTTGGGTCTTTTCCATGCAGAACCAGCTTGAATTTGGGCCTGTTGAGCCTCAGAAATTGCCAGGCACGATTTCCTTTAATGAGGTCACGTGCAGCTTGTCACGCGTACGCGCCACGCACGCGTGCGCGTCGATTGAATTTCGCAAACCACGCGTGCGCGTCGATGAAAGTTTCACCAATCCACGTGGATGCACCAATCTACGCGCGCCATTCCCAACTTTCCGCACCCACGCGTGCGCGTGAGGTGCCCGTGCGCGTCGATGCTGAATTCCCAAAATTCAATTCTTCATGTTCCTTCCACTTTTGCATGCTTTATTTCTCTCTTCTAGGCCATTCTTGCCCTATAAACTCTGAAATTACTCAACAAACACATCATGGTATCGAATGGTAATAAAAGAGGATCAAAATATGGCAATTTTAAGGCAAAAGAAGCATGTTTTCCATCATGAAGCAATATTAGGAAGAGAACACAAAACCATGTAATTCTTGTGAATAAGTGTGGAAAATATTGACAAAACCCCTCAAATTCTACACAATATAAACCACAAAATTAGGGTTTATCATCCAGCCCCAGGCACCAACTCAATAGCAAACTCAACCTCTCGGTTAGCTGGAAATTCATCAGTATCGTCGAGAAACACCTCCGAAAACTCACACACAACTGGAATTTGCTCCAATCTTTGATCATCACCCGAAACACCCGCGGTTAGCAACAAGATACCCTAACATTCAGTCCCTGAACAATTCTCCATCGTTGAATTCAAGTAATAACTATTCAATACAACTGTTCCATCTGTATCTTTCGGCATAAAGTACACCGATTTTGCAGAACAGTCGAGCAGGACATGGTTCTTAGCTAACCAGTCCAGTCCCAAGATAAGATCAAGACCGATCATCGGTAAGCAGATTAAATCATGGACAAAATCATGTTGCTTGACCCTAAATGAAACTTGTAGACATCCTAGCCTAGTTACCATGGCTTCATAGGTAGCATTATACACCTTTAGGTCAAAACCTAAAACTACAATCTTCAATCCTAGCTCACTAGATTTTTTGAATGCAATGAATGAATATGTTGCTCCCAAATCAAATAAAGCATTTAAAATTTGACCAGCCATTTCATAGTTACCTTGGATAAGTGTCTCAGATCCCTCAGCATCTATAGCTGAGGTGGTGAATACCCGACCAGGCTGCTGTGCTCTCCTTGGACCTTACTTCTGCTTCTCTGGACAGTTTACGGCTTTATGTCCTGCCTTACCACAATTATAGCTCAAGCCCATCCGGCCTTGCACGGGGTTCCCGGATGGTGAGTTCTGCACCTACCACAAGCTTGCTCGTTCTGAGACTTCTTTCCAAATCGCCTCCCCTGGGAGTTGTTATTGTTGGGCCTCCTGAAATTGTTCTGACTCTGAGTCTGGTGTGATCCAGAACCTCCTTACTTGAAAGGCAGACCTCTAGGAGCAAAGCTCTTCCCTTAATTCTGTGGGAATGGTCCCCTATGACTTCCTCTCTCTGTAGCTACCTTCTTCACACACTCTTCAGCCAACCTACTCTTGTTCACCAACTCTAAGAAAGTTCTGATCTCCATTGGCCCCACTGAGTTGAAGATATCACTCCGGAGTCCTCCTTCATACTTAATCCACTTCCATTCCTCAAAGTCTCCCGAAGCTCCCAGACACATACGGGAAAAGCTGAACAGTTCCTCAAACTTGTCAGTATACTCAAATACGGACATAGCACCCTGCTTCAGCTGCAGTAACTCGAGTTCCTTGGCCGTCCTGCTAGAATTTGGAAAGTACTTTTTATAGAACTCATCCTGAAAGGCATCCCAGGTGATAGGGTCATTACCCTGCTACAGGAAGCGTTGGACTCCTTGCTACCAATGCGATGCTTCTCCAGTGAGCAGATAGGTAGCAAATTCAACACACTGCCACTCAGGCACCATCTGCGCTTGTAGTGCTTGCTCCATAGCCTGAAACCAGGTATCGGCTTCAGTCAGGTTAGTGGTTCCCTTGAACTTAGGTGGATTAACCTTCAAGAAGGTTACCAGTGTCATCGGGCCCTGAGTTTCACTTCCGTCATTGCCATGGTTTTTCATCTGTTGCCCAAGAGCCTCCGCAGTGGCATGTATAACAGCAGCCATATTCTCGAACGCCGTCATAAAGTTTACCGGGTCATTTGGGTTGATCCCCGGCCCCCGAGCACTAGTACAACCTCTCTCACGACCTCGACCGCGTCCACGAGGCGCCATCTGGTTCCTATACACATGAAACAATCGATATCAAGTTGATCAGTCTTAATATCGAAAGTTTAGTGCTTCAAAGTCCCAAATGCATGCTCATGAACGTTTATGCCAGGTATATCAGTTAGATATTCTAATAGCACATAAACACACATACAGATAATGTGCAGAAGCATAGTCAGTTCGTCCCTCAGGCTCTACAGGAACGAACTGCTCTGATACCATAATGTAACACCCTACCATACAAAGTCTTATGCTTAAGTCATAAAACAGAGATGGCAAGGTATTACGACCTCAAAAATAAAATTTACTATACGTAGTATTGTGAATAAATTTTATAACTAGGAGTCTTTGAAGAAAAAGGGGTAAAACAAAATCGTTAAATTGAAAAGCGCAACACTCCGATCGATAACATAATGCAATGGATAAAGGATAAGCTAACGCGAGTATATATATATATATATATATATATATATATATATACAAAAGAGTGCCAAAAACACGAATATCAAAAACTCAAGATCCGGTTGCAAAGATAACCGGTCCGAGCATAATAGTATATACATGTATATGTAAAGTAAGGAACCCAAAAGACGAATTACAAAACCTGTTCTCCAACATAACCTCTAAGCAAAACATAAAACCAAAGTAAAGCCCCGAGAATCAAGGATCTTCGCAAATCCAAAAGTCTCCAGCATGCCTCAGCGAGGAGCCTCATGACCTGCATCTGAAAATCACAAAACCCGCATGGGTGAGAATCGGAGGTTCTCAGTATGGTAACAGTGCCCACATATCTAACATGTAATGTCCTGGGAAAGCCGAAGGCAATCCTAGAACTTCCAACAGATAATCAAAGCTTATAAATAGACTAAACCATAAATGGCAATTAACTAAAGACCTTCAGTCTAACTAATGCTTCCCTTTCTAAATCCTTCAGGCCTCCCAACCACCACCAGCAATATAATATAGCAAACACATTTATATCAGACAAGGAGATATACAAATAGGAAACAGATATGGCATTTAGACAATTAGCAAGTAATATGCAGTCAATTAGGCAATTCCAAACAATTCACATAATATCCATATGATGTATGCCTGTCCTAATGGCTGATGAGTCTCATCTGTCAGTTATAAAGCCAACCCGACAAGTCCTGGTAGCTAACCATTGGACTGTCCCTCTGTCGTGCATCCCCAACTCGAGTTATCCACAACATAAATCATAATTCATATCCAACACCCTCACCATTGTATATTCACGGGGGCGAACTCATCCAGAAATTTCACAGTGTCCAGCCACACTTACGACATAGGGTCAGTAGAGTATCGAGTCTCCACTTGGAGCACGTGGTGGCTAGCCACTACTTTCTCCTAGGGAAACTCGTATCTCAGATAGTGGAAGTGCAACATTCTCATTTCATTCAATAAGCATATATGCAATCATACTCGGCCATAATTCAATAATGGCTCAGCCTTAATTCGGCAATAACTCAGCCATCCTGCTCATAATTCAATCCATAACCAGCCAATTTATTAACAATTATAGCCCTTCGGCTCATGGCATATAATGCACTTCCACCACCATCCTCCGTATCTCATACAATCATCTTCGATCATCATTGATCATTAATTCTCCCCTTTTTTCATTCACAAGTTACCACATTTCCTAGCTCCTTCCCATTGCCAGGCATATCATAATGATTTAAGACATAAGGAGTGAGATCAGATGCTTAGAAGTATGAAATTTGGCTTTAAAAACTCAAAAAAATCAACCTTGTGGTGAAAACAGGGTCACGCGTGCGCGTCGCCGACGTGCACGCGTGGAAAGCCAAAAGATAAAGTGACGCGTATGCGTCGCCCACGCACACGCGTGGATGGGATGAAAATCAGGTGACGCCTGCGCGTCAACCACGCGTATGCGTGGGTGCGTTTTGTGCCACACGCACGAAACCAGCGCAATTCCCGCACAACTCTTGGGAAACTTGGCTGGGCAATTGAATCAGCACATCGACGCGTACGCATAGACTAGGCGCACGTGTGGGAGTGCGTTATGCCAAAAATTTTACTAAGTTAAAAAAAAAGCTGCAGAATTTACAGTTTCAAACCCCAATCTTCCGACGAGCATAACTCCTCCGTTTCAAATCATTTTTCACCCGTTCTTCGAACGACATAGACATCCCGGATCCAATTCCATTTCTAAATAAGTTTGGCACAAATCGGGGATCCGGAGCCCAAGTTATGCTCCATCAAAGTATGCCTAAAACCCACATTTTCATATAAAACCACAAAGTACCATTTTCAAAATAAACCAATTTCAACCCTTTTCAAAACCAACCAAAACATACCAAAAATCAACCTCAAGCCTCCTCAACTCATACATCAATGTTTTTATCAAATTCACAAACCACCATCCCACATTTTAACCCAACTCAATCAAATAACTCAATTTCAAACACATTATCATGTCATATATCTTTCCTCATCCCAATTTCCAACAACAACATTTCCAATCAACCATCATTACATATAATCAATATCACCCTCACCATCAACATGGTTCCACCCACAATTCAACCTCAATCAATCATCAAGCATATATCAAAACATACATATCACTCATGCATCATACCATCAAAACATCAATATTCATGATCACATATATGACCACACGATATATCTCAACCATTCAACAACATCAACGATTCAATTCCTATCTTAGGGCCTCTACCCTAAGCTTTCACACCACATTATATTTTAGATATAGGAAACCGAGACCATACCTTAGCCGATTTTTTTGCTCAACCCGGAGCACTTTCAAATCACTTTTCCACAAGCTCTCAAGGCTTCAACACCTTCAAGAACAGATTTTTAGCACACCAAAGCCCTTTTCGAAGCTGTCCAAAATCTCAATCAAGTTTTAATATTCACATACACACTACCTAAGACACAATTATCATATTCAAACACAACAACTCAATACCCAAACATCATAAACTCACAAATCCACTAGGGTCACTACAAGAAAATGGAACATTTGTAACAAAAAATTTGTATCAAATTTAAAATTATTACAAATTATAATTTTTTCGTAACAATAATTAATTATTGTTACAACGTGATTTCTTTTGTTACAAATTATATTGGCTTTCATATCAAATCGTTGTTTTGTTGCAAAATGTTATAATGTTTTGTAACAAAAGATTATATTGTTGCAAAAATTCATAACATTTTGTAACAAAATATCTATTTGTTTCAAAAGCTCTAAATATTTTGTAACAAAAAATTAATTTATCACAAAATACTATATTTTTGTAACAAGTTATTTATTTGTCACAAAATTCAAAGATTTTTTGTAACTAATAAAAAATTTTGTTTCAACATATTAAATGTTAGACTTCAAATTTTTAAAAATTTATATAATTATTTATTATATTTATTTAAGATTTTATATTCAAAAATTTATTTTACTAAAAATATTTAAGTCAAATTAATGATACTTTGAATTTAAAATTATTTTAAAATTAAATAATAAGTCATTTATGATTTATTATATTTATTCAAAATAAATTTTTAGAGATTTATATATTAAATAGAATACTTTTTTATTTATAATTTAAAATTTTAGTAATTAAAAAAATATAAAATTTTATATAATTTAATTTAAATATTTAATATTTTTGTATTTAATACTTTAAATTTTATGAATAAAAAAATTAATTTGATTATCTACAATTTTATATTAATTAGTAATTATTTAAAAATAATTATAAAATAATAATAAAATAATATTTCAAGAATAATTAATTTAATTACTCTAATTCTTAAAATTAAAATATTTATTTAAAAATAATTTAAAAATTTATAGTTAAATAATATCTGTATATAATTATTAAATTAAAATTAAATTTCAGTTACTATACTACCTTTATTTTTATTAAAAATACTTAAATTACCCAATCTCTAACTGTAATACAACTCACACACCTTACTCCCTAACATCCCGAGTTTTTGGATAATTAAATTTATTATATTTGTTGATGATTTTATTTTAAAAAAAATTATTTTATTGAAAGTAATTAAATAAAAACTTTATAATACTTTGAATTTAAAAATAATTAAGAGAAATTATCTTTTTTGTAATTAAAAAATAAGAAAGAATTGTACCATTCAATTTAAGTAATTTTTATTTAAGTAAATTCTATTATGAATGAATTATGTTCTATTTTATTAATTTGCACTCTTAGAGATTAATTTATTAGAAATGATTAGATTATTTTTATAAATATTTTAAATTTAAGTCAATTAATATTTATGTATAATTTTTATTATAATTAATTATTTTATAAATTAAAATTAAAGTTTCAGTTGTAGAAAAATATTAAAAAGTTATATCATTTAATTTGAATAAATAATATTTTGAGTTTAAATTATATTTTATAAAATGTGATAATATGTTTATTTTATAATTTAAATTAAAAATAATTAATTGAACTTAACAATATGTTGATAAATAATGTTCTTAAAAATATTTTTAATAGAGTACATTTAATTTTAAAATTATTCTATCCTCTAATTTTATCAAAATATTTATTTATATCTATCCTTTATTCTTTTATAAAATCATATTTGATTTTAAAATTATTCTACTCTTTAATTTTATCAAAATATCTATTCATATCTATCCTTTATTCTTTTATAAAATTCCTAATTTCTAATCCTAATTCCCAAATTAAAAATCAGAAACTAATTCTCAAATTGAGAAACCTAACCCTAAAACCCCTCTTTCAGCTTCGCATAACAGCCTTCAACACATATACCCCTTACAGCGGAGAAGAGAGAACGAGAAAGAGAGGGATCCGAGAGAACAGAGGAGAAGGTGGAGGGCTACTGCCTCGCCGCCGTCACACGCATCGCCACTCCGTGGAGCCGCGCCTTGCTGCCGGTCTGCCATCGAACTGCCGCAAGCGTTGTCACCGTGGAGAGAGGAAGTAACGCGATTGAAGAGAGGAGGAGGAAGGAGACCCGTGCGCCGTCGGAGCCAATGTCACCCAGTCACCGCTGTTCGCCGTTCAAGCCGCTGCCAAGTCACCGTTGATGAAGCTTCTGCCGCCGCCGTGAGGAAGGCCGTGGATGGAGGAAGGCCGACGGAGAGAAGAACGCCGTTGATAGAGGGAAGACGGTGCTGTCATACTTCACGGTCGCGGTGATGGATCCCGCGTCGCCGTCACCCATGGCCGCCGCTCTTACTGCCGCTCTATTTGGTTTTGTTTTGACCTGTGCCGCCCTCTGAGTGGTCACTAACAACAGCTTCCAGAGCCACCAGTGCCACTGTTACTCCTCAAATTTCGCCTCTCTTCTATTAGGGTTTGCTACTATGATTTTACCTTTGTTTTGTTCTATTGTTATTTCTTGGTCACATTCTTGTTTTAATTTCAATAGCATGTCTCTGTTTTAGCACGGCCATTTTGCTCCTCCTATTTTTCTGCTGGAGCTGTCTTGAGTGTTGATGATTGTGCCGCTATGGAATTGCTAAAGTTGCTGCTGCCATGGATTAAAAAGAAAGGGGATTGTCACGTTTAAATTCTGTGGTTTCGACTGACGGATGTAGGGGATTCGTTTTAAAATTAAGAGTTTTTAATTTAAGAATGCTAAGAAGCATATTGAGTAATTGCAAATAATTTATAAATGATGATCAATTAATGAGAATTGATGAAGTTGAAAATTGTTAGTGAATGTGACTATGTTTGAATATGCTAAAATTGATTTTTGGTATTTGATGGTGCTGTAAAGAATTGGGTTCTCAGATGAGCTATATGTGTATTTGTTAATTGTGATTTTGTTAGTGATGATGATATTGTTGTCGTTGCTGCTGATTGTATTATGATTGTGAATAAAGATAAATTTGGTGTTACTTGTTGAATTAGAAATATGAATCGAGTCTTATAAATTGAGGCTGTGATTGATGCTGGGATCTCTGGTTATGTTTATGTCTTGGTTTGGTTGTTGACTTGAGAAATTATGAAAGTGAGAAAGCTTGTAAGGGTGAAGTCAAATTGTAAAGGGAAGTTCTGTCCGAGTTCTTATGAAAATATATTTTAAAAGTGACTTTATTTTGGATCAACAGTTGACTCAGTAACTATGGTACTAACTTCAGCTTTAAATTCATTAATTCATATATGAATGCCCTTACTAATACAGTATCTTACATGTGAAGGTTGAAACCATTCCGTGGAAATTAAGTATGTAAAAGTGAAGTTGTATGCTATTTTTGTATGCCTTTTGATAACTATTTTCACTTTATTGATTCAATGTTAGTATGTGATGTGAAGACTTAAGGTTCAATGATTACTTCTAGTAAAGTTTGCTTTTCGATTCGACATTTTGTCTTTTAGAAGCATATTATGTGTTTGATCCAAATGGAAATATTACAATCAGATGGGATATTAAGCTGGACACTAGATGATTATGTTATAAGTATATTCTTTTAGAATTATACATGGTTTTGAAATGATTTCATTTATTTTTGTTCTGTTAGAAGCTTGATCTTGCTAAAACACAATTGAGTCTACTGCAGGCCGTTGTTACATTAAACAATTTTCAGCAATTCGTGGTGCCAGGGTGGTCGCTAGGGTGGACATGTGCAAAGAGAGAGGTAATATGGAGTATTATGGATAAAACTTAATGGAAAAAATTATAATTAGTGTTATATCTTGTTTCTAATTTTTTATTTCGGTTTTTCTTATTTACAGGAGTACTGAAATGGTGACCATCCACATGCTACCTTAAGGGCTCAAGAATATTTTGATTTATAAAGACACTAATCTATGTTAGAACTTTTAATTTTTGTTGAACTTATGCAAGACATATAACTTGTAGAACTAATCAATGTACTCACTAATGTTAATTTTTTTTTTAAACAATTTTAGCTAAAAGGATCTTATTTGAATTATGTATGTTTTTGCATATTATACAGATATAAACTTGCTTCTTAAAAAATAATTTAGTAAATTATGTATGCAATTTGTATTAAAAAAATTATTACAAAATAATTAATTTTCTTTTGCAACTAAAGAAAAAAACGTTACAAAATCATGTTACATTTTGTAACAAAATTTTATGATAGGAAAAAATAGATTGTCACCAAAAATACCTTGAAAATCAAAATTTGTTACCACTTTTGTAACAGCTTCTGATTTTTTGTATCAGAAAATTTTGTTACAAAATATCATATTGAATTGTAACAGTTCCATTTTTTGTTACAAAAACTTTTTGTAACGGGACATACTGCAACGGCCCCTTTTTTTGTTACAAAAAACTTTTGTTTCAAAATTTCGATATTTTGTAACAATTTTTTTGTTACAAATATTGCTTTTTCTTATAGTGGGTTGAGAATCTTACCACACCCAAGGATCAAAGAGACAAGATTAATGTTCTCCTTCAAGCTAGTTGGATCCTATAACATCAAAGAGTCCAAAATCTCAACACTTTTTTCCATAAAATTCGAATTTAAGGCTGAAAAAGCTGGACTAAAATCGTGGCTTACCTCAAGAACAAAATAGTGAATTTTATAGAGCTCGTCGTGGTGAACGCGTGGCCACAAACGGGCGGCAATCGGAGCTCCGGATCAAAAGTTATGGTAATTTGAAGATCAAGCAAGGGTTTATATTTTTGGAAGAGTTTTCTTCCCTTCCATGGCTACTTAACGTGTTTGGGGTTTAAGGGAGGAGAGAGAGTGCTGAATAGGGGATTTTGGTTTAGTTTGGTTGGGCCAAGGGCCCAATATGGGTTCGATTGGTCCGGTTTAGTCTGTTCGGTCCAATCTTGGGATGATTTCTATAAAAGTGGTATCAAAATTCTCATTTCAATCTCTCTATCATATTAAGACATAAAAATCACATTTTTGGCTTTCTAGAAAAAATTCTAATTTATGGGTTAATTAGTCATTAATTAACCGAATTTTACAGATTACATGTTATTCCCTTACTGAGTGAAAAGTTATCTCATATTTGGATTGATTATTATCTTAATGGTGATTGCCGAAGTAGTAGGGAGAGCATCTAACATATTCTCCAAGTCAGAGCATATATAAGATACAGGGATAGTATATATATATCAGTCCAACCTATGTTGGCAAGGCCACACGAACTTGATTAATACTGTTGAGTCGAGTTTGTAGAGAATGACTCAATTGGAGAGTTGTTACCAAGTATATTCTGGGCTGCGCTATATATTTGGACATAAGTATGAATAATACCATTGCTTAAGGTCGGAGCTGAAATAAGTTGTTGAGTGAAAAACATGTTATCTTTTTAAATAAATATATTTTTCTTTCTAAAAATATAAAAAATAAATTTATAACCTTGAGGAAAAAGATTTAAGAGATATGGATAGAATAAAAAAAATTTCAATTAAGGACCAATAGAAAAAAAAGAGAGTAGAGAGAATCCCAGTTAGGGTCAAATAGAAAAGAAATCAATCACTAAAATCATTCATTATCATTACATTCTTACTATATCTATTTATATAGATCAATTACAAGTGAAACTATTCTAATTGAGTTCTAGGCTACTTTTTATTCTTTACATTACATTTTCTTTAACGACAATATTGCCTCAAGGTTGTGAAAACAAAATATAAATTCTAATTATAATTAATAAAAATAATAATTAATTTTAAAATAATAGTTTTGATCTTATTTATATTCTACTGCCTAAAATAAAATATACCTTTATGATCTCATTGTTTAAAAAAAACTTAGAACCTCCATCTGCTCAAAATAATTTTTTCCAACCATAAATCTATTTGTTGATGTGAATTGAATTTTTGTTGAGGTAAATTGTGCTTGGCACATTAGCTAGGAGTGAAAACAGGTCAAGCCTATCATGTAGTTAATTAGTTTGGGCCTTATTATAACTCTTTTTAAAGTAATAGGTCTAGTTTGGCGTAAAGCCTGCTAAAAGGCATGACAATTCTTTTTTGCACAAATAAAAATATTTAAAAATATTATTTAAAAAACTATTTTTAATAAAAATATTTATAAAATATGTCATATTTAATATTTATATAAATTTTTAAAGTATTTAAAATATATAAAAATATTTATAATAAAATATAATAAATTTAAAATATCTAATAATAAAAAATTATTTTTATATTCAATTAGCTCATACAGGTTTGATAGACCAATAAGGTTAATTAGTGAATTTGGGACTCGCCTATTAATATATTAAGACTTTTACAAGAATCTAAATATGTGCCTATTATAACAAGTCAGGCCAGAACAAGCCAAATACAAGGCAGGTTGCAGGCTCTAGGCAGGCCAATTTTTTTCGGTGGGCCGAGTATTCGCGAAAATTTACCTGCCGGGGGACAGATTTGGAGGAGATTTTTTACCCTCGGAGGGCGGGGACGGGGAGCTGGACCCGTGTAATACCCAAATATAAGAGAAATCCTAAGCCATACCCCTATATATATATATATATTATGAGAAACCCTAAGCCATACCCTTCTATTCTCTCAGCCTTCATTACTCACTCTCCTCTCAAAACTTAGATCTTCTCCCTCTCGGCCTCTCCTTCTCGGTCCCTCTCAGTTCCTCTTCTCCTCTTCACCACCTTTCTCCATTCTCACTGCCGTCTGCATCATTGCGAGCCTCGTCCCCTCTCACGGCTTCCACGTCTCACTTTCAAGGTCACCCCGAGGAGCTTGAAGCGTTGCTATTGTCTTCGACAAAGGCAGAAGCGTTCTTCGCAGTCGACGTCTTCGTCTTCAGAAGAGGCACTCTTCGTCATTGTCGTGTTCATCTTTGGCAGAGGCACAATCGTTCTTCGCCATCGCCATCTTCGTCTATGGCAGAGACATTGTTCCCATCATCGTCTTCGTCTTTGTCTTTGACAAAGGCAGTCCGGTCTCCATCGTAGCGTCTAGCAATATCTATTTCTCCGTTGACCGCTCTTTCTTCTGGTAAGTTAGCCTTAGATTTCATTTACTTTGAAGTATTTTGTCATTAATTATCTTGTAATTTCTGTGATTTTTTTAATTACATAGAAATATCTGGTGATTGTGCCTCATATATATTCCTCTGTTCGTTTTTTAATAATGTAGTAGCCAAAAGAAACATGGATTGAGTGTTTCAAATTGTTTAACCTTCGATTTTTTTATGCAGATTCAAACAAATCAAAATCTACTATCCCTGCCATGATGTGATGAAAGAAAGGCTTAAGTTTATGTTTTTAGAATGTGATGAATAAGTTTAGTATTTAGATATATTTTGGTTGTTTTATTAATATGTTTGATGATTGAATTGAGATAGTATTAGTTGTTGCTATTTAAGTATGTGAAAGCTATAAAGAGTATGCTTCTAATGATGATTTTCACATTATCTTTGATCTTTTTTTTTTAATTTTTCTTTTTTTCTGAATTTTTTTAGTTTTTTAAAAAATCCGCGGATATCCACGGAGACCCCGATCCCAGCGGATATGGGGTCCCCGTTACCCGTCGCGAGAATGGGGCAGGGACGGGGACGAATTATGGGTGGCGGGATGCCCCACCCCTATGGAGACCCGTTGCCATCCCTAGCAGGCTCTGATATGCAGCCTGGTCTATTTCCATCCCTAACATTAGGAAAAGGCCCAACCCTTGAAGAAAGAACAGCGCCTCATGCTCTGCTTTCTCTTTCCCTGCATCATTCCCAGCGGCTCCTTCCTTCTCTGCCCGGGCTTTCACAATTGCCAAAAGAACCACCGACGCCGCCACTGCATCCAACCCGCATCCATCTCTCCACAATGCACGTCAGTCGCCACTTCTTCTAGTCATAATCGCGCCTGAAACAACTCCATCGTTGTGGTCCTACTTTTTCTCTGGGGCGATCCCATTCTCGTGCTCATATGGAAACATCGCCGCCATGAGTGGTGGTGGCCTAACCACGATCAGAGAAACGGACCAGGAATGACTTGTTGCCGCCATGTTGCTCATCCGTGACGCTTCTCTTCGAGCGGGGTCCCTCTCGCAGTCGCTCCTCCTACAATTGCTACTGCGACCCCACCATTCCCTTCACCTGTCAAGCTCTCTGCCCAGTGCGGCGTTGCTTCTGCCATGATCTCTACTGATGCAGTTTCTCCCAAGACCATCATGTGCGAATTCTGATTTGGTGGCTTTGGTGGTGGTCGAGTCACCCCCTCCTCCTCTGCCATTTCAAGATCTACGTCCTCCACCTTTCCCTTCGTGATGGCACCGTCCTCAGCACTGCTACCTTTACTAAGACCTTCAGCTTCTGACGATATCAGTTGCGCTATTGGTTCGCCGTCTTTGCTTACGGGTGAAGATTGGGGTTCTGATTTTGAAATTGAATCTACATGTGAAGTTTGAACTTCTGCGTGATCTGTAATGTTTGTTAAAATTGGATCTGGATTTGGAAATTGTGATTGATTTATAAGTTTTGTTGATTCTTTTTGTTATTGTTGTGGTTGATTGAAAACCTCATTTCTTGTCACTTTTGATTCTGGATTTTCTAAATTTTCTTGAATTATCTTGTTCAAATAAAGTTACACTAATTATGACACAAGTTTGCTTAATTTCTTTTTAGATGTTGTTCTATTTTTTGAAATGATCGATTGCTTAGGATAGATAAATCATCAAGAGAAATACAGATAAGCAATTGATGATATTTTGAATTTAAACATTTTAAGGTAGTTTCAATCTGGTTTCATGTTGAGTCCAGTGAATTACCATAATAATTTTAACATGGCGATCAATAAAAGTATCAATATAAGACAAAAGATTTAAGAGATAGAGATAGAATAAGAAATTTTTCAATTAAGATCAATGGAGAGAAGTGAGAGTAAAAAGAACTCCAGCCAGTTAGGACATAAGAAAAAAAAAATCAATCACTATATCTATTTATATAGGTTTATTACTAGAAAAATTATTCTAATTAGACTATAAGCTCATTTTTACCCCCCTTGTATATTGTTTTGCAAATTTTCTTTTTCTTTAACTGCTTCTTCGAGAAGCAGCAAGTCATGACGTGATTCTAAAAAAACTGCTTACTTTTAGGCTTTTAGCTTTTCTTTTTAGGAATATAAACAACTTACTCATAAAATAAAACAAGTTGTTAATTTTGGGGGGAAAAAAGAATATTTCTTTCATTCTAGAGGCTTAAAGAAGCGAACAAAATATTTATTTTTTTTATATCAAATTTATTAGTCAATGATCAATTAAATTGTTAGGATGATAATTAATTCTCATGTTAGCAAAAATTAAATGTGATTTTGTGTTTTTCATATAACATATTGAGTTATTGACTCAAAATAAGTTTAGTTTAATAGAAATATATTTTATCTCTTTCTTGATTTTAAATTTTGTTAATATGTATGCATATAAATAAAATGATAAAATAAAAAAATATTTAATAATAATAATAATAATAATAATAATAATAATAATAATAATAATGTATATTAAATTTATTTGTAATATTCTTTATGTAGGAGAAAATATAACCTAAAATATTTTTGGTCGAATCTGAATTTAAATCTTAATTAATTGAGAGAATAGTCAACAATGTAATTAATATTGACCAAAATATATAAAGCCATAAAAGTCTCTCAAATTAATTAACTTACTTAAATAGTTAAAGATATTTTTTGTTTGGAAAGAAGCCAAGTAAGGCTGGTAATAAGTAGGATATAATTCAAACTCCATTTTAACTCGACTCTCAAATTTAAATTTTTATTAAAATTTAATTATATCATACTTACGAATTGAGAATCTCTTAATCATATTCTATCTTACTTGCACTCTAAAAATTTTTATCTAATAATTTTATTCGCAACAAAATAATTCTTTTTAATCAAACACATATAATCATTATTTTATATTTCATAAACATATAATAAAATGAAAAATTAATCGTCATATTAAAGTTAAAAGTAATAAAATCATAATAAAATTTATGTTAAAATTATGAAAATGAAAATATATGAGTTTGATCTTTACCCAATTTTATTATACATGTATAATAATTTTTAACATAATATTATATATTAGAAATGCGAATAGGTCAGCTAAAATTAAAACTAATATAAACCTGCAACAGATCCTACTCGTACTTTAATTCAGACTACTTTTAACTCAACCCGATGCAGGTTGGATTGCCAACCTTATTCGAACAAATTGAGTTGGATTACCTACATGCGGATAGATTTAGTATTGCCAATCTAGGCCAAAAAGAATCAAGAGAATTTGGTAATAATACAAACTTTTAGCTAACTTATACCATATGAGCTTATGTTAAGGTTACTATTAGTAAAATTTTTTAAATTATTTATTTTAATAAATGAACAATAAATATATTAAAATTTAAATTGAATTTTTTTATATAATTTTTTTATTGAAAATTTTAAAATGTTTTCTTATTAGCTAAACCCATAATATTAAGGGTGTTTAAATTAATCTAAACTAAACAAAACTGACAAATTGGAACAAAAAAACCAATAACCCAAAAACTAAAAACTAAAAAAATTGAAAAATTAATCTTTTACAATTTTGTGGTCCTATTCGATTTTCAATTTTAGCAGATAAAATTTGAACCAAATCAAATCAAATCCATAATATAATATGGGATCTAAAATTTATTGGTAATTAATTGTGATTAATTTATGTAGTACTAATTAAGTTTTTTTTAGAATAATTATCGAAATTAAACTCCAAAAATTTTAAAAGCGGACATTTTAGGCTTCAAGAAAAATCAATATATAAATCAATCCTCAAAGTTTTACTCTGACAGACAAATCAGTCTCCAGTTTATTTTTTGGTAGAGTGATTACCCAAATTAGTCTCCAACAAATTTAAAAACGGACATTTTAATCTCCAAGAAAAATTAATACACAAATCAATCCCCAACGTTTTTCTCTGTTAGACATAACAGTCTTCCATCCCAAAAAAATAAAATAAATTATTATTATTATTATTATTATTATTATTATTATTATTATTATTATTATTATTATTATTATTATTATTATTATTATTATTATTATTATTATTATTATTATTATTATTACATAATAATATTATACCATAATTTTTTTATTTTTTAGACAAAATAATAATAAATTTATTCATTAGATTTTATGTATATATTATAATATATATATATATATTGTCAATAAATAATAATAATAATAATAATAATAATAATAATAATAATAATAATAATAATAATAATAATAATAATAATAATAATAATAATAATAATAATAATAATAATACACTCTTTTTTATTAGAAACAAGTAAGGTGAATAATGATGCTTTGAAATTTAAATGAAAACATTTTTTTTAATACAAATATGATTTTTAAAATAGGACATCTTTTGATTATATTAAATACAAAAATATCAAATAATTTTAACTTTAAATTTCTTGTAGAATAATCTCTAATAATTTTATTGAATTTATTTATTTATTTATTTATTTATTTATTTATTTATTATTATTATTATTATTATTATTATTATTATTATTATTATTATTATTATTATTATTATTTAGTGACTATATATATATATAATGAATAAATTTATTATTATTTTAATCCAAAAGATATAAAAAAATTATGGTATACTATTATTATGTAATTAATAATAATAATAATAATAATAATAATAATTTTGTTTTATTTTTTTTAGACAGAGGACTATTATGTCTAATGGAAAAAAATATTGGGGATTGATCTATATATTAATTTTATTTGAGGACTAAAATGTCCGTTTTTAAAATTTTTGGGTACTGATATGGGTAATTATTCTGCCGAAAATTAAATTGGGGACTGATTTGTCTATCGGAGTAAAACCTTAGAATTGATTTGTGTATTAATTTTTCTTAAAGACTAAAATATCTACTCTTAAAATATTTGGAGACTGGTTTGAGTAATTACTCTTTTTTTTATTATGTACATTTAGTAGGAGGCTTATTCATGATGATGTAATAAATAACAATTTAGATTTAGGAGGGGTTAATCTTTAAATTCGTTCATGAAAAATAATTTGTTTTCTAAATTGGTTCAAAAAAATTTTATTAGTCATATTAGTTTTTAAAAAATATAATATAATTATAAATTAAATTGATCTATTCATCAGTTAAATAATAACATATCATATTAAGTATCACGTGATACAATGACATAATTAGTTAACATATCACAAAATGATTAGTGGTATCTTAACCTGACATAATACGTCAATCAATTATTTTATTAGACATGGCAATAACAGATTATATTATTATGCTACACACTGTATTTAATGTGATACATTAGTTTTAAGTTTTAACTAGCTATGTAATTATATTATACGGTATTTAAGGTGATATATTATCATCTAATTTATTAAATGATCAATTTAACTTATGATTATATTTTTTAAGATTTAATATGACTAATAAAATTTTTAATAGTCAATTTAAAAAATGAAAATTGTTTTAGGGATAAAATTTGATTATTAACCGGATTTATTCATTGAGAGAGAAATTGTTTTGTAATAAATAGCTAATGATGAATTACTAATAATAAAATGCTTAGCACAAAAAATAAAAAATAAAAAACAATCACCTTCGTTGAGAGTTTTCTAGACTTAATTAGTCGATATATATTTGTGGTGATTAAAAATTTCTACTCATCAAATAAATAAACAAATTCATTGTTATTTCAACTTTCATCCAAATCCAAATGGAATTTATGAATCCTGTATTTAAAAATTGCTACTATTATTAAGAGGGATAGATATACATAATGCATGACTAAGGTAATTGTGCAACTTCAACCAAATAAAGAACCAATGTAAAAATTGATCAAAGTGATATTAGTAGGAGGCTCATTCATGATGATGTAATAAATAAATAATGATTCAGATTTAGAAGGAATTAACACTTAAATTCATTTAAATGAAGTAATTTATTAATTAATAATAAATTTTTAAATAGAGTTTAGATTTATAGAGGATTAATTTTTAGTTTGCGGCATATCAAATTAAGAAATATCGTGAAAAATTAAACAAAAAACTCAAATTTGCTTATGAAAACTAATTTGTTTTTTAAATTAGTATCTGAAAGATTGTTATTAGTCATATTAGTTCTTGAAAAGTACAACCGTAAGTAAAATCAATTCTTTCAGTTAGATGATGATATATGTTGTTAAGTGTTACGTGACACAATAACATAATAGGTTAATATGTCACAAAATAATTGGTTCTATCTTAATGTAACATGACATATCAACTAATTATTTTGTAATATGTGGTATTAATAACCGGCCATGTCATCATATCACACGATTCTTAATGTGACACATCATCATCTAATCGGATATGTCATTATATTACGTGACATTTAACGTGACACATCATTATCTAACTGATGAAATAATTAATTTGATTTATAATTATATTTTTTAATGATTAATTTAAAGAAACAACCACCTTGGATGAGGATTTCATAGACTAATTAATTAATTTATATTTGTGGTGATTGAAGGACCTTATCAAATAAATAAACAAATTCATTGTTATTTCGACTTTCATCCAAATTCAAGGGGGACTTTTGCAACCTGAATTTAAAAATTATTGTTACTACTACTAACTACTACTAAGAGAGATCAGATATGCTCAAATGCATGATGAATGAACATGGTAATTATGCAACTTAAACTAAATAAAGAAGCAACGTAGATATTGATCAAAATGATATTAGTATCTGGATTATTGAGCAAAATTAAAAATCTTCTTGATCTCACAAACCCTCAAAAAAACTTTTTTCTCAAAGCTCTTTAATCTATTCTTGAGAATAGAGGTACAGATTGTTGTTACTTTCGTTTTCTTTAACCTCCTTATACTAAGTTGATTTTTTGTGTGATAAATGATAATATGTTCTTTTATTAGTTTTCATATTATAATTACTTTTTCTTTTTGCAATATCATGTTCAGCAATAATTTTTCTTCACTTGACCATCATTAATAAAAAAAATTTAAAATTAAACATATTAATAATTTATGGGGTTTCACACTTTACAAATAAATTCCTACAAAATTAATTTTAATTACTATTTAATAATTCCTTAAATTAATATTTGAATTGTCTTAAAATTGTTAAAAACAGGAGACCAAACTAAAGAAAGTGTTTTGTGTATTATTCAGTCTAATCAAAAGTACAATATACAAGGGGTATTTATAGGTGTTAAATGAGATCAAAGTAATAAAGGCATAGAATCCTACAATTAATATACAGATATGTTATATAAATATAAACGATACTAATTGATCTAAATTGATTCTAATGATTCTCTAACATCCCCCCTCAAACTCAAGTGGGAGTTAAGGACACCAGCTTGAGTTTGGATAACAAAGTCCGGAAACGAGTCGGGTGATGAGCTTTCGTGAAGATATCAGCAGTCTGATCCAGTGTTCCAACAACAATGAAACGAACAACATCAATAAGGATATGTTGCCGAATAAAGTGACAATCAATTTCAATGTGTTTGGTGCGTTCATGAAACACATCATTATGTGCAATCTGAATAGCACTGCGGTTATTACAAAAAACATCAGTAGGAGACGACTGAGGAGCACCCAGATCTTCGAGAAGCCAACGAACCAAGATAACCTCAGCAGTGGTGTCAGCGAGGACACGGTATTCAGCTTCTGTGCTTGAGCGAGCAGTGAACGTTTGCTTCTTAGCACGCCAAGAAATGAGAGCGTTGCCAAGAAACAAACAGTTACCAGTAGTAGAACGACGATCAGTGGGATCACCAGCCAAATCAGCATTGGAGTAAGCCTGAAGAGACAAAGAGGAATGGGCAGAAAAATAAAAGCCATGAAATAGAGTGCCTTTGATGTAGCGAAGAATGCGAAGAACTGCCGCATAGTGAGTGGTACGAGGAGCTGACAAGAACTGGCTAAGTACATGAACCGGATAGGCGATGTCTGGTCGGGTGACAGTCAAGTAGACGAGACCTCCAACTAACTGTCGATAGAGAGTCGAATTATCCAAAACAGTGCCATCCATAGGGGTAAATCGAACATTAGGCTCAAGAGGAGTAGACTCAGTGCGACTATCTGTAATCCCAATGCCAGCAAGAAGATCTGAAGCATACTTAGCCTGAGAGAGATAGATGCCATCATCGGTGGAGATGACCTCGAGACCCAGAAAATAGCTGAGAGAACCAAGATCTTTCATCTCAAAGGTACGGTGAAGTGAGGCCTTGAGATCAGAAATACCATCAACATCATCTCTAGTAATGATCATGCCATCAACATACAAAAGTAGAAGAACAACTCCACGTTCGCTTTTACAAATGAAGAGGGCATTCTCATGAGGGCTAGAAGTAAAACCAAGACTGCATATGGTAGCGCTGAACTTGTCAAACCATTCACGAGGAGCTTGCTTAAGTCCATAAAGTGCCTTGTGAAGGAGACAAACCTTACTAGAAGGACAAGGATATCCCAGAGGTGGTTTCATATATACTTTCTTTTTCAAATCCCATTAAGAAATGCATTCTTCACATCCATCTGACTGAGAGACCATTTTTTAACCGCGGCGATGGCAAGAAGAGCTCTAACAGATGTAAGACAAGCGACAGGAGCAAAAGTCTCTTCATAATCAATACCATACTCTTGCGTACAACCTTGAGCAACCAAGCGGGCCTTATAACGGTCAATAGAACCATCAGAGCGAGTCTTGATCTTGTATACCCATCTACTGTCCACAACTTCCTGATCAGAAGGAGGATCAACCAAATCCCAAGTGTGTGCTTTTTCAAGTGCCTGTATTTCTTCCTGCATTGCTTGTTGCCAATTTGGATTTGTGGAGGTTTCTTTGAATGACTTAGGTTCATGTTGATGAAGGATAGTAGAAAAACAATGATAATCAAGAAGATGAGGAGGTGAATTCCTTACCCTAGAAGAACGAGCGGGAGGATGAGGCATGACGGTAGGAGCAGGATCATTGTCCGGTCTGGAATCATCGGGAGATGGAAAAGGTAAAAGAACAGGAGGCTGTGGAGGGTCACTCGAGATAGAATCTGTAGAATCATCACTAGAAAAAAGATCAATATTCGGGTTAGTAAACAAAGGTGACTGAGTAGTAGGAATGGACTCAAAGGATGAGAATCGAGAAAACATGTGATGCTCCCAGAAGACAACATGACGAGATATACGAATACATTTATAGAGAGGATTCCAACAATGATAACCCTTGTGTTCAGTGCCATAACCAAGGAAACAACACATACGAGCCCGAGGTTCAAGTTTACTATGTTCATGAGGCTGAAGAAGAACAAAACATACACAACCAAAAACTCGAAGAGAACTATAATATGGGGAGGTATGATAAAGACGCTCAAAGGGAGTAACATTACCAAGAACAGAAGAAGGGAGTCTATTGATAACATGAACAGCAGTAAGAACAGCTTCACCCCAAGTACGCTCAGGACACGAAGAATAAAGAAGCATTGCACGGACGGAGTCAAGAATGTGACAGTGTTTGCGTTCAACTCTACCATTTTGTTGAGACGTACCAGGACAAGAAAACTCAGACGAAGTACCCTGTTCTGCAAGAAAGGTTAAGAGTCTGGAATCATGGTATTCCATAGAATTATCACGTCGGAAAACCTTAATGACCTTGGAAAAAATGAGTTTTAATCATAGTAGCAAAGTTGATATAGATCTGAGGTAACTCATGGCGATTAGTCATCAAATAAACCCAAGTAAAACGGGAATAATCATCAATGAAAACGACAAAGTATCGAGCTCCGCCCATAGAGGCAGTGAGAGCAGAGCCCCAAACATCAGAGTGAATGAGATCAAAAGGAGAGCAAGCAAGAGATGAATTATTGTGAAAAGATAAACCAGGTTGTTTGGCAGTTTGGCAAGAAATGCAATCAAAAGATTCATTTGGAACCTAACCTAAAACACCCTGAGACACAAGAGGACGCAGTTTTTCTAAGGAGGTGTGGGCAAGACGTTGATGCCATAAGTGAAGGGTGGAGGGAGAAGAAGCAGCACAGAGATTTGGTACAGGAGGAATATGAAGATTCTTGAGTTCAAATAACCTTCCAACCTTACGTCCAGTCCCGATGATTTGTCCCATTCGAGGATCCTGTACACGATAACCAAAAACGGAAAAAGTGACTTCAAAATCCAGATCAACAAGTTGACCAACAGAAATAAGATTAAAATTTAATTTGGGAATATAATAAGTATCAGGAAGATTAAGAGTTGACTGAGATGTAGAACCCTTGTGTGTTGCGTGCAGGAGGGAGCCATTTGCAGTATTGATAGAAGGTCCATTAGTAGTGGTAGACAGGGACGAGAAAATATTATGCAACAGAGACATGTGATTAAAGCAACCCGAGTCAAAGTACCATTTAGAGTTACCTGGAGAGGTTGAAAAAGCAGCATGGGTATTACCAAAAACGGAGAGAAGACGCTGAAGAAGAGATGCAATATAAGATAGAGAGACAGGAGACAGGTTGAGTGAATCAGGACATGGTGGGCGAGTAGGACAGGCAGTAATTAAATGTCCCGAGAGCTTGCAGTAATGGCAGAACAGTTGTGAACAATGGTAGCTAATGTGACCCTTTTGGTGGCATGTGCAAGATTCAACAGAAGGACAGTCGGAGAAGAGGTGCCCAGAGCGGTTACAGTTTCGACAAAAAGTACCCTGTCTGTCTGTGGTAGCAAAAACAGCTGATGTTTCCATAATTGTAGACACACAAATTAAGGAGAGGAGAGAAAAACTGCAATTTCGGAGCAGAAAATGAGAAATCCGAGGCCGGAATTGGAAAGAGCTCACCAAAAAACCTTAGAAAGGGTCCCACTGTCAGCCACGTCAACAGGCAATGACACGTGGCAAGGAGTGATTGGAGATGTAAGACACGTCAGCGGTTGACTGGGCGTGAGGTGGCACACGGGTTATCGATTCGGGTCGGGTCGGGCGCGCAGGTCGATCCCGGTCCGTCTCTCGTTTGGCTGACACGTGGCGCGTTGCTGAGTCGTTGATCTGGGGCACTGATCTGATGGCGACGGATGCTTCTGGAAGGAGAACGCTTGCAACCGGACAGGCAACTTCGAGCGGCGCGTGGTGGTGCGTCCGGCGGAGTCTGACGGTGATTTCGGTGGTGTTGGAAACGTTGCAACGAGTAGAAGGCGACGGTGGCGGCGATGACGAACCAAAGCGTCAGGAAGGAGTTGAAAACTGAGCACAAATATTGCTCGGAAACAAACGGGCGGCGACCTTCAGACGGGGCGTGGCGGCGCGTGCGGTGGTTTCCGACGACAAGGCTGGACTCGTTGAACTCGCAACGACGAGACAAAGGCGGTAATAAAGGCGGCGACGAACCAAAGCGTCGGAAAAGGAGCAAAAGAGAGACCAAAGAACACTGCCGGAAGAGGAAAAAACAAAGGACTATGAACGAATTTTCATTGAAAAAAAGAGAACATAAGCTCTGATACCATGTTAGAAACAAGAGACCAAACTAAAGAAAGTGTTTTGTGTATTATTCAGTCTGATCAAAAGTACAATATACAAGGGGTATTTATAGGTATTAAATGAGATTAAAGTAATAAAGGCATAAAATCCTACAATTAATATACAGATATTCTATATAAATATAAACGATACTAATTGATCTAAATTGATTCTAATTATTCTCTAACAAAAATAATAATATTAAAATCGAAATGTTCTTTTTTTTTTTTTTTTTGTAAAGAATCGCGTTAATTTTAGTAAAAACGGATAAGAACTAGATTAAAATTTTATTCTAATTTCCACCGTAATATATAATTATATAAGAAATCACAAATTTTACATCCAAAAGTAATAACAAATTATTAAATTTTAAGAATTTTATTATTAAATATTTTATTTTTATAGTATTATATTAAATGTAAATTAAAATTAATCACTAGTATAGAACATATATTATAAAGAAGTTAAAATATTAAATTGTACATATATTTATTTGATTTGATGGTTAATTTTTACTATTCAAATAGCATTTTTATTTATTTTATATCATATATAGACCACAGGCTACACATACAAATATTAGGTTACTAGTTTTGTTTTTCACCATCTAATTTTCCGCATGAACAAAAGCCATTTATACACACAGGAAATCTTGGAGCGCAAACAGGAATTAAAAAACTACAACCACCAGGGCAATCTCTTTGCTGAGGCACCACGTTTGCTTGGGTTTTTGGGAGACTAAATCCTACAAAAAAAAAAAAAAATCATGCATAATATAATTAGATCATCATAGAAAGTTTACAAGGTTTCCACAAACACAGAGGAAGAAGAATAAATGGATGTGTCTTGATTGGCTTTTAAAACTTTTTTTTTGTACAAAATTTTTTATTACAAAAATAGTTTTATTTTTAAAAGATGATTTTTTTAAAACAAATATTTCATCAAAAACCTCTTATATATTAAAAAAAAGCACATTGTTAGTTTAAGTCAAAGTATCTTATTTATTGTTTTAATTAAAAATGTCACTTTTAAAAGTTGTATCTAAATACTGTAAAAATTATTTTTAAATAAGTACTATATTTGAGAGGAAAAAAACGAAAAAAAAATATAAACATGTTATATTAACTAAAATCGAGTTGGTTTAAAGATGTCATGCCACGCTAGACTCCTTTCTTGGGGTCTTAATTTTGACTTTTGATATTGAAGGAAAGTAATTAAAAATTTGTGTTGTGAGAGACTACCACAAACTATAACAAGATTAATCCATCTTTGGTAATATAACTATTTAGATATTGAAAGAAAAAAAATATATAAAATGAAAAAAAAATACCATTGGTAACTAGTAAACTGAGAAGGATCATTACAAATACTGTCTTGGTTACAATCTTCATCATGTCCTGTAGTTTTTTTTGAATTAAAAGGTGCAGTCTATGTTGGAGCTACAAACAAAATATTTTATCTTTCGATGGCTTCTATTAAGGCTTTTTTATGCATATTTATAGAGATGCATAAATGTCAAAAATTTATGTACATAAATATTTAATTTTGGATCTTCTTAAATTTCTTCTATTCATATTTAATGTTTGTGACTATCAAAGTTGACTATGTTCTCACATTAATATGTATGCATTTATTATATATTATTAAAATTAGTTTTCTTCAATTAATAGCATAGTTGATGTGGTATATTTTTAAATGGGTGCGCTACACATCCATGTAACCATGTAACCAACTTGGCCCAAGTTTAAATAGAGTCACGCGCATTAATGACGAGTAAAAACACGCGCTCGAAAACCCTTCGTTACTTCGTGCTCATTATGAAAAAACGTTACTTCCTTCTCAATACAAAACTGCTCCTTCTCTTTGAATCTCTCTCAAAATCACTCAAACTCCAGTGACGTTCTCTGCGAAAACCACTACTGGAGAAGAATCGCGAGAAGATTTGGCAAGGAACAACCAAAAACGAACAAAAACAGCAACAGAGATTCACCTTCCTCCTCATCATTCTCCTCTTTCTTTTTCGCGTTCCTTCTTCTTCACGTGTTTCTCCTTATCTTCATTCTTTTGTTATTATTGCTGCTGTATTTTTTTTCTTTTCCTCTTTCTCTCCCCGGTGAAGAAGCGGTAGAATGTGAGGAGGAAGAGTTTTAAATTGTGTAGAACAGAAATGGACCGAAATGGCCAACTCCACTGAAACAAACATCATTCATGTGCTAAATAAAACGTCATAAACATTTAATCATCAAGAAAAATATTTCTACATGCACAAGGAACTCAATTGAACACACTAACAATCAAGTAAATCAAAATGAGCAACTCCACTGAATCGAGCAACATTCATGTGCTGAATAAAACGTCATAAACATTCAATCATCAAGAATAGCATTTTTTCATGCAAAAGAAGTCAACTGAACACATAACAATTAGGTGAACCGAACACCAATCATGTGCTGAAAAAATATGATAAATATTCAATCAGTAAGAAAAACATTTCTGCATGCACAAGGACTCAACTGAATACATTAACAATCAAGTGAATCAAAATGAGCAACTCCACTTAACCGAGCAAAATATTGGTGTTTTGGGGGATGATTATAACGAGAGAAGAAGAAGAAGAAGAAGAATCTGCGTGCGCGAAGGAGAAGAAGCAGAAGAAGAACCTACTTGTGCGAATTTGAAAGAAGAAGGATGAGGAGGAAGAGGAGGAGAAATACTATTCTTGTTGATTGAAAGTTGATCACCATTTATTCACCACATGAACATTGTTTGGTTCGGTGGCCTTTGTGATTTTGATTCACCAAATGAATGTTGTTCGGTTCGGTGGCCTCCTTTTACTTTGTTCAGTGTTTAAGATTATTGTGATAGCATGCAGCAATCATTTCCTAGCTGTCTCAACGTAATAACATCATTCAACTTATTTGAAGTTGAATCATTCATTGTTTCCATTCAGAAGTGTAGATCGCAGAAGAAAACAAAGAAGAAGAAGAACGACGGAGCTTATTACATTGAATTCAATGCAGATCAATAATGAAGAATGCGAGCAGAGAAGAAAAATGCGAATAGAGGAGAACGACGAATTAAGAAGAAGAAGTGAACAAGGTTTACGTTATATGAGGCGCGTGTATAATAAACGCATAAGGGAGTTGGAGAAGCGCGTCTGATTGAAGTTACTTGGATAACTTGGATGAAAAAATTACATGGATGTACTTTTCTGATTCTTAAAAATATTTTTTTTAATTTATTTTATTTGATTCATTTAAATATGTTAATTAATTATTTATTTATTTGATTGAAATAAATATCAAATTATTTAATATTTTATTTGATTATATTAATTATAATTAATCAATTATATTAATTATTTGATTTGATTTGACTAGAATAAATAAATTGATTTTATTTTAATTCATATTAATTTTTTTTCTTTTATGTATTTTGATTAATGATTTTAAAAGTTTTATAATTTTTATAAGGCATATTTATAAGATATTTTTTATTTAATTCATTTAACTTATTTCATTGAGCTAAACAATTATAATTAATTTATTATATTTAATTTAATTTAATTTAATTAATTCAAATATATATTATTTGATTCAATTTATCATTGCTTTGTTTGAGTCATTGTTTACCAAAAGTTTTTCTTAGGTTTTTTTTTATTTTAAATATTTTTATTTTAAATTTTAAATTTTTATTCATTGTTTACATTTTTTATTTTAATATAATATCTAATAAAAACACAATTTCGATCATTTTTTTATTTTATCTATTTCTATATTTCATAACTTATTTACTGTAAAAAGTCATATATATTAGAAGAGAATCTAATCTTTTTACTAATAGCTCTTTCATTCGGTAGTATTTTCTTTTCTCCTCCTAATGGACATTATTTCTACTCTTTGATTTTTTTATAAACTATAAAATAGTATTATTATTCGTTATTATACTCTATCTTTTTTATTTCTTTTATTTTGTTCCTCTTTATTTAACTTTGAAGGAGTGGCTTTTGTGCCACAATATAGATAATTGAGAAAAATATAAGGCAACTAGAAAAGAGACAAAAGTGGCGGTAAGTAAAGCAAGAATAAGAACATATGAGGGTATCTACCAGTCTTTAGGCATGAAGGAAAGAGAAAAATGTATATATAGAATCACAAAGAGCCGTGAAAGAAGAACGAGAGACTTGGATCATGTTAAGTGCATAAAGGATAAAGATGGAGAGATTTTGTCTCAAGAGAAAAAGATTAATGAAAGATAGAAGAGCTACTTCTATGAGTTATTTAAGGAAGGATAGAAGACTTTTCCGAGCCTTGGTCGGTTATGCACGAGGGAGAAGAAGATCAAAACTTCGACTACTATCGAAGGATTCGAGACTTCGAGTGAAAAGAGGCTCTAAAACAGATGAAAAATGGCAGGGCAGTAGGACTCGATAATATTCCGATTGAAGTTTGGAAAGGCATTGGAGAGAAAGGTATCAGTTGGTTAACCTGTAACAGCCCAGACCACCCGCTAGCACGATATTGTCCGCTTTGCCACACAAGGCCTCACGGTTTTGCCTTTGACGATAGGGATGATAGCCGAAACCCCCACACTCACTCGTCAAAACGCGTCATGCTATGGAGATGTATCCACACCCTTATAAGGCATGCTTCGTTCTCCTCCCCAACCGATGTGGGACCTTACATAACCAAACTTTTTAATGAGATTTTAATGTCAAAGAAGATGCCAGATGAGTGGAGAAAGAGCACCTTGGTACCTATCTACAAGAATAAGAGAGATATACAAAGTTGAGAAAACTATAAAGGGATCAAGCTCATGAGTCATACCATGAAGTTATGGGAAAGGGTGTTAGAACGGAGGTTGAGACAAGAGACACAAGTAATGGAGAAACAATTTGGTTTTATGCCAGGCAGATCCACCATTGAAGCAATATACCTGTTAAGAAGGATGATGGAGAGACATAATAGTAATAAAAGGGATCTACATATGGTGTTTATTGATTTGGAAAATGCATACAATAAGATGTCAATGGAGGTCTTATGGAAGGTTTTGGAAAGGAATAGAATAAGGATTGTACATATTCGTGTAATTAAAGACATGTATAATGGGCTACAACTACCGTAAAAACTCAAGGTGGTGTGATAGAGGAATTTTCTATTGGTATAGGATTACACCAGGGATCATCCTTAAGTCCATACCTTTTCACATTAGTCTTGGAAGTACTCACAGAGCATATCCAAGAACCTGTACCATGGTGTATACTTTTTGTCGATGATATCGTCTTTATGGGAGAGTCAATGGAAGACCTAAATAAGAAGTTGGATTTATGGTAAGAAGCTCTAGAAGTGTATCGTTCGCACATAAGCCGTAGCAAGACGGAATATATGAAATGTAAGTTCGGCCGCCGAAGGGAAAACCCTAATACAGAGGTGAAGATTGGAGGAAACATCCTACGAAAAGTTAAAAGTTTTAAGTATCTTCGATGCATCACACAGGATAATGGAGAGATTGAACATGATGTAAATTATAGGATCTAAGCAAGTTCGTCAAAAATGGCGAAGTGCGTCTGTTTTTATATGTGACAAAAAGTTCTTTTAAAACTTCAAAGTAAATTCTATTGCATTGCTATCAGCCGGCTATACTTTATGGTACAGAGTGTTAGACGGCCAAAGGGGAGTATGAACATAAGTTAAGTGTGGCAGAAATGAAGATATTGAGATGGATGAGTGGTCATGCGCGGTTGGATAGAATAAGGAACGAAGATATAAGAGAAAGAGTTGGAGTAGTACCTATTGTGAAAAAGATGGTAGAATCACATTTCAAGTGGTTTGGACATGTGAGAAGAAGACCGACAGAGCACACAGTCAAGAGGATGAATGAGATGAAAGGTAGAGGAATACCTAGGAAGACCATCTATGAGATGGTCAAACAAGATCTACAAGTAAACGGTATTTCTGTAGACATGATACGTGATAGAACTCAATGACGTCATTTGATTCATGTAATCGACCCCATCTAATGGGACAAGGCTTTGTTGTTATTGTTGTTTGTATTAATAATTTAATATAATCTTATAATAACAATTTTGTACAAGGAGATTGTTAATAAAATTTTATAATTGCTATATTTATACCTATTTGATTTATATATTTTATTTTATTCTGTTTTGCACAAGAAATTTAGATTTATTTTTTATTAATTATTAAAAATGATATTAAAATGAGTTATATAGTATTTTAATTATGTAATATTTTTTACTGTTTACTCTAGTAATGAAATATAATTGTTGTTGCACTTATATAAAATGTGATGTAGCATTATAAAAAATTATTAGGTCCTATCCGTACAAATTATAACTTTTATATTGATATATTAATTGAATGACAAATTATTAATGAGAGCTTATAACAAAGTCACTTTAGCATATGTGGCATAAATTGATTGAAGAGAATAGATTATTTTATTTTACTCTTAGAGCAACTAATAATGATTTTAATATTAGTTGATTTTTAGTATCTTTATTTTATATCAAGATGATCTATTATAAAATATATAAATTAATAATTATATTACTTATTAAAATTCATGCCTTTATAAAATTTTTAGTCAAATATTATTAGAATTTTTTAATTATAAATTTATGAAAAAATTTTAATTATCAAAAATAACTTATTAATTATTAAAAAATATATTTTTAAAAATTATAACACCTATATTTAGTATATTAAACTAAAATAAATAATTTTTAATAAGCATAAAAAACTTTTGAAATAAAAAAAATATATAATAAACATAAATATAAGAATAATTTTGAGTATTTTTGTCACATAAAATTCATTTTTTATGGATATAATGTTAGTTTTTTTTTTAATAGATACTTTTGTCAATGTTTATAAAATTTATGAGTATAAATGGTTATTTTTTTAATTTTAATTTTTTATTTATATAAGAATGTGTTTTATTTTAATCAAAAATCAAATTAGTGTGTTTATTATATTTAAATAACTTCATGACTCTTTTTAATGATTTTTTCTTTGACCGTCTTTTTTTTTTTTTTTAATTTCTCTATATCTCCAATTATATATATGTGACCTATCTATGTCGACATAGCATATATTTGAAATCAAACAATATTATTGACAGATAATACTGAGGAGTGAAATTTTAGTGAATAGTAATTTTTTTATAATAAAAAAATTTACTGATTAAAATGAATTATATGCAATACACATATTTATTCTAAATTTAGTCAAAATTTTCACTTTTGACCTAATTTTGCTCTTTACTAGAGAAATTTTTTTATTTCACTTTGACCTTATAATGTGGACGATTAAAGCGATGATAGAGAGAAGAACATAAGCTCCAATATTATATTATTGAGAAAATTTCATTCCTCCTCTTTATGAGATACTAAAATAACACTTTATTTTTTTCTATTTTATAAATATACATTTCTCTTTCTTTTAACTTTTAAAAAATTTTTTTTAGTCCATTTTAAATTTTTTGTGTTAACTAATATTAACTTTATTCATTGTTTAAGAAAAAATAAATTAGTTTTTAAAGAAATACCCATTAGCAAAAATTTATTTTTTATCATTAAATTTTACTTACCAAAATACTCTTTAATAAATTATTTTTTATTGATTAAATTGTATTTTTATTAAAATACTTTTAAAAAAATTAATAATTAAATTATTTTTTTTAAGATATCTATCCTTCAATAATTTTTTAATTATTAAATTGTAATTTTACCAAAATTGTTATTAATAATTATTTTATATTTACTATTAATTTTTCTATATCAATATATATTATTTTAATATTAAATAAAAAATCTTACCACTGTTAATATATATAACAATTAATATATATTGATATTAAAAAATAATCTTACTAAAATTTTTTATTTAATGTTAAAATATAATATATAGATATCAAAAAATTAATAGTAAAATATAAAAAAATCGTTAACAAAAATTTTGGTAAAATTATAATTTAATAATTAAAAAATTATTGAAGGGTATTTTAGAAAAAAAATAATATAATTATTAAATTTTTTAAAAAATACAATTTAATTAATAAAAAAATAATTTATTAAAGAATATTTTGGTAAGCAAAATTTAATGATAAAAAATAAAATTTTTGCTAATGAATATTTTTTTAAAAAATAATTTATTTTTTCTTAAAAAATGGATAAAGTTAACATTAGTTAACACAAAAAGTTTAAAATGGATTAAAGAGGAGGTTTTTTAACCGTTAGAAGGGAGGGGGGTGTACATTTATAAAATAGAGGGGAGGGGAGTGTCATTTTAGCATCTCGCAGGTAAGGGTGGCAAGTAAGGAAGCCCGTCCCGCCCCACCTAATTGTGGGCTGACGGGCTAAGCCCGCCAAAATTCCTCTTTTTTTTTTTTACTATTAACTACTAAATAATATATATAATTTCACAACCATATTAATAAATTTATAATTTCTAATGGCATAAAAAATTATATTTTTTATATTCACAAATATTAAATTCTTTGTCATTATAAATATCTAATAAATATAATTATAAATCACATTTTCATCCAAAACATAAGTATAAATATTCTCTCCAAAGCAAAATAAACATAATCCAAAACATAAGTATACATATTGTCTCCAAAGTAACATAAACATAATACAGAACACTCAATTTTTATCTTCATACTCTTGTAAGTCAGGTTCGAAAAAGTTAGGTTTTGGCCAAAAAATTACAAAAATACCCCCTCACTAAAAAAAACCTTAGCCCGGCAGGAAAGCCCGTCCCGCCCCGCCACGGTGCGAGTTAGGCAAATTTTTGTTATTTAACGGTCCTGATTTTCCAGTTCGACCCGCTTTTTTGGCGGGTTACGCAGGTCAATCCGGCGAGTTTAGACCCGTTTACCACCCTTACTCGCTGGGGAGAGGAGTAAAATTTTTTTTATATTATTTTGTTTTTATATTCAACAAAACATAAAAAATATTTTTTTTTCTATCACTTGTGATACTTTATATTCATTAATTCATTCTTTTATTTCAAGTATGTGTTTATGTTATTATATTATTGACTATTTTTAAGCTAAATCAATCTTAAGATCGTTAGTGTATAATTAATATTTGTCATTTCTATTATTTGTATAATCTTTTTTCATAGATGAATTTTTTCCTTCGCTTGTCTCTTTTATTTTGAGTAGAGTAAATTACATGTATAATTTATGCTTTTATGTGCATTTATTTAGATATAAATGCAAGAGATTGGATGTAAATAACCATTTGGATTAATAAAATTTTAAGATACAACTATTTTTGTAATTTAAAAAATGGGATGATTGCATTTTTAGTTACATTTTTTATAATTAACTAAGTGAGATGTCAATTCAATAAGTATATAATTTTGGAAGCGTTTCAGGTGAAGTAATGTACTATGTTGGAAGTTCAGTATGCCATACCTGTGAACCATTAAGATATAATATAAAATATATGAAGAGATGAGATTATGGGAGAGAGGAATGTTGTGAAGATGAAGGTAAATCGGGGCATGGTGGACCGTTAACCTGTTTCTTCATTGGCAAGTTTGTATGAAAGTTGGAAGAAGTCCATAATGTCCAGTATGGTGTGATGACATGGACTTTTTTTGCACAAAATATTTAAATATATAAAATTATTTTTATCTTTTAAAAAAAATCATTGAAAAAGATTTTTTTCCTAAAAACTCACAACAAAAATTCGTAATTTTGTCTATTTAAGCCAATTCTCGATCATGTCTATAACAAATTTCATATTCATTTAGTTCCATTAATTACACATATATTGACAATTTATCAACTAATAATCACACTTCTAATTGATAACTACGCATTATCTCTCAACACATCATATAATCGAACAATACTATTGGTTATACACAATTTTTCTTATACATAAGGCTTCTATTCATCGACATCATCATCAAAAAGAATATATCACCTTAAATACCCACATTCCAGTGGCCCGAGGCGGATTTAGGGACCAGCATGGACCATGTCTCCCTAAATTTTTAAAACTTAAAATATATTTAATATAATATTTAAAATTTTTACAATATATTTTTTAGTTTAATGATTAAAAGAAGATAGTTTATATTCCAAGACATGGGTTCAAATACCATTTCATGCATTTTAAATTTAATTTCTTTTGTTCTTTTAATTTTTTTTTGTAATTCTTCTATCTATTAATAAAAAAATATTTTAGTTTTTATAATAATTTTTAATTAAATGTAATAAAAAATATATACATAAAAATAAATTAGATTAAATTTTATTTTTTATAATATTAAAATCAAAATATATTAAATGAATTATTTATTAATATGAATATATCTTATATATTATATTTATTAATTTATTTTAAATATATATATTAAAAGTATTAGAGAAACAAATTTATATTATTTATGTTATATGACTTATATCTTTTATAATAAGGATAAAAATTAAAATTTTATGAAAAAAATTTTGATATAAATAATTTTTTAAAATTAATTTTAGTTTAAAATAATATTAAAATATATAATTATTTTTTTATTTTAAATTTTAATGACACTTTTAATGTTTTGTTTTCGCTCCCTCTTTATAAGATTTCTGGATTCGCCACTGCTAGTGGCCTATGCAAACACGTAGCGGCACTGACAGACATCAACAATCTAACAACCACAATCAACGATCGACACAGCAACTCCACGGCCATAGCATCTCCGGCCATAATATCCCCTTCTTGAACATGGATGAAGCACGGCGGGCCTATCCTAGGCGAAAATTACACGACGACCGTTACTGGATCTAATGTACATCGACACGGCCGGTCATCTACTGTGATCCATGTCGCAGATGTGATTATGCATCTTACTCGCCGCTGCAGCATACAGATTACAGGTCTCCTCTAACCATTTCTGACATAACAGCTATTGCGACACGCACAAGCACAACACACTTACCGCAGGGCTGATTCGTCCTTCTCATCATAAGGCAGCCTCTGAGCTTACTAATCTATATTTTTTCAGCTATCCCTTATAGTCCTTTTCATTCACCATCCAAGAATAAAATGGTCCTTTCTTGCATCACTTTAGATAAAATAAAACTTGCAACGTCTATTTTTTAAAAAGTTAGTTCTAATACATATTAAAAACACTTCTATGTGCAAATCAAATTAAGAAAATTTGAAAGAATGAGTTTTAAAAGTTCAAGAATAATTACTCAAATTAGTCCTTGAAATTTTTGAAATCGAACATTTTAGTTTTTCAGGTTTTAAATGACACAAAATAGTTTCCAATGTTTACTTCTGTTAGACAATACAATTTTCATCCGTTAGTCACTAATGGTAACTACTGACGTGAAATGCTAACTAGCACATGTGACCGTTAAGTGACCATGTATGCAAGCCGGACAAATCAATCTCTAAGGTGAAGTATAAATACTCTCCAAAAAATTTGAAAAATCTCAATACAATCCCTGAAAAAATTTTAAAATTCCAAATAGTCTCTTCAAATATTTTTAATCTTTTTCAAAAGTCAATATCTTGTAATACTTTTATTAATCAAAACAATAAAATATTATTGAAAATATATATAATAAATAAAGAATTGAAAAGATAACAAAATATAAACTAGAAGATAATTTTATTCATTAACACTAAAATGTTATAGGAAATAACATTATTTAATCATTAACATATGATACTTACATCGAAGTGATGTAAAACTACCACAATAATAACAAATAAATCTAAGAAGTTGTTGCATTATAAATGTCATTATTATAAACTTATATATCTAAACTCTTAAGATATTGGTACTAAATAAACTTAAAAAAATATTTATAAGTGAAAAATCCATTTTTCTTGATATAACTATTAATTGTAGTAGCACAAATTGCTTTAACTGCAAGCCTATTGAATCCCAAAACTTTAAAAAAAATATGAACAAAATACTTGAATTTGTCAAGACATTTCTTCTTCAAATATTGTAAAGTATTAGGAGTTTCACATTACATTGAGATTTTGTAAATCATCCACATTGACCTTATAATTAACCAAAACTTACAAATTTTACTTCATAAATGACTTAGTTTGCATTGCATGTAAGTTTTAAAGTGTTACCTTCACAAGCATTTGCACAAATATTCTCAATTTGTTACGTGAAAAAATTTATGTTAAATAAAATTTTTCACTAGCTAGCTCATTATCTTCTTCATCATTAAAAATGACCATAGAATATGGTACTTACAAATTAAATTATTATTTTGGAAAACTTCAAAATTAGTATATAATTTAGGATTTGAAAATGAATAATATTGTATATATGAATAATCAAATTAGAGATAAATAGATAAAAAATTAAAAATTAAAATTTATCAATTTAAAAATAATTATATGTAAATAATTTGAAGGAACTATTTTGAATTTTTTAAAATTTTTTAGGGACTGTTTTGAGATTTTTTAAATTCTTTCAGAACTGTTTTGTACTTCATTTTCGGGACTCATTTGTCTATATCGGATAGTGGACACTTAACAGCCACATGTGCAAGTCAATATTTCACATCAACAATAATCGTTAGTAGCTAATGAAGGAGACTGTATTGTCTAACAAAAGTAAATGTTGAGAATTATTTTGTGTATTTTAAAACTTGAGGGACTAAAGTGTCCAATTTTAAAAATTTCAGGAACTGATTTAGGTAATTACTCAAAATTCAATTATGATTAAGTGATCAAATTAAGATAGGAATGAATTTAAAACTAATTTATTTATTTATTTACTTTCAATTTTAAAAATTTAATTTAAAAATAATTGTGTCTATAACTGTATTAATTTTTTATTATGGTTATTTGCTACTCTAAAATTATAAGAGTCAAGTCAACTCCGATCCATACAAATATTTAGCGGTTATTTTTGTGTTTATACACATTAAAATTATATTCAAAATGAGATCAGAGTATTTAATATTATAATTTGTGAGACAATAACAACTTAAATATTAAGTTAGACTATAGTTTTTATTTTAAGGTTTTTCATTCACTAATGGTATAAAAATATTTTATCCAAATATCTGATTATGTATTATATTGACATATCAATGAAAGTAATTAATTTTTAAATTCATCACTTGAAAATCTATAAACTTATGAATTTGATTGAATAACTATATAAAACTCCTTATATTATCAATACATTAAAACTAAACTATATAGCAATATTAGTTAAAATGATAATATAGTTATTTCAGCATAAATAATTACATATTGAACATGTCATGTACTACTATAAATTAATGTTTTTGACCTCCTTTATGATTTATTTATTTTTTTTTTTTGACAATTTGTTAAACTAATTATGTTGTACGTGCTAATCACATGATTATTATACAAGTAAATTATCTAACCAAATAGACTTTATTCATTCATTCATTTTTATTAATAAGCCATGCATTAATTTTATTAAATTCAAAGACATAAATAAATAATTTATTGTAATTTATTCAAAATTTTAAATTTATTATTATTATTATTATTATTATTATTATTATTATTATTATTATTATTATTATTATTATTCTAACTAGTAAATATATAATAAGTATTTCATTATTTTTCTTTTCAAGTTTTATATATAAACATTTCAACTTATATGTGAAGGGTTTTTTTTCGTGTGTCACTTTGTTGCCTGTTTGTGCAAGACTTGTTCCCAAAAACAGAAAGAAAAGGTAAGTCAATATTATTTGATTGAGCACCCACCTAATAAGCATCCCCTCTTGACCAAGAAGCTGTGTCGGATCATGTGGCTGATGGGCTCGCGAATTTGATAATGGAGTCCAGAGTAGAAGAACATTTTGAAACTCCTCCTATTGTTATTTCCATAAAGTTAGTCGCTGATAGAAGTGGGGTGTTATTCCCCCGTGGTAGTTGATTTGGTTTCTTTTCTTTGTTTGCCTTTTCGGCCTTTGGGCCTCTAATGTACAAAAACAAATTGTTGGATTAAATTGGATAGGTTGGGTCACCGAAAAAAGCAGTTCTTTGGCATTGGGGTGGTAAGACAACGAAGAAATAGTGCAGGCATGGACATGACAATTTTCGTTACAAATATTGGATTATTAATTTTGTTTTTGTTTTATATGCCATATTGGACTGTTTATGCCGTTTAGCATTTGTTTAATGAAGTGAATTGCTTTAATTTACATATTGATATTTAGGTAACAACATATTACACGCGACCGAGTTGACATGAGTTAAGACAATGAAATATTATGAAATTTGAAAATCAACATATTCGTCCTCAATTTGTCTCTTCCTTAAGTTTTAGAAGGCTCGTCAGATTTAACAATTTGTCTATTTTAAATAAGATTTCTATTCCAAGGATTACATAAAACGGATAAATTTGAATCTGAACGTGAGGTTTAAATTTCTATGAGAGATTGGTCTAACATCCTCTCCGACAAAATGAAGTTGTCCAAATTATTTGTAAGCAAAGATGGGAGATGATACTTGCAAGAGATTCTGATGGTTAACTTAGTAAGAATTTTAGATAGATTTTTAGTATATTGGAATTCAAAATATATCTGAGGATATTAGGATATTTATAAGTGTAGATGTAGAGTCAATAATCACATTTGAATTAGTTTCACTTTGGATGGTGGATTTGTTACTCCCTTTAGTTAGGGAGATTGTTGAGATCTCCTTTCTAAATGAGTAGAAGAGATTATATAAGTTAGTTACTTATCTAGATAAGTAGAGCAAGGCCCATGTCGCCATGTCCAATCTCTAAGGGATCAGGTAAAGCTGAGTTTTATCTGTAGAGTGTTGATTGGATTTTATCCCTTCTGGGTCTGGCTAAGTCGTGAGTCAGGATATGAATAGTGCCTCTACTTCAGACCGAGCTTCACTAGATCGGGTTCAAGTATTTCTAAGTCGGTCTTGATCTCTTGTAGCTTTTGCTCCATCGTGTCGAGTTTACGGCCTTCCTTAAAATCAGGTCGGGTACTCGACGTGTTTTTATACGTCTTTTCGTAACCGTTTGCGTGTCTTTTCAGTTACCTTGGTAACTGTGCATGTTAGGATGAGATTACCATTTTGCCCTTAGTGGCTATATAAACGTAATTCTTTTCACTTTCCTCTTTTTCGTTTCAACTTCTAAAACTTTTACTTCATTTCTATCAAACTTTCCTTCTTCTTCTCCGTGATTCAATTTCCGTTGATCATCAAGATTTCTCCATCTTGAAATTCTGTTTTGAATCTTTGTGTCTCTTGAGGTGTTTTGGGATCGTCTGTTTGCTTTGCTACTGCCTGCGTTTTTCTTACCTCCTGTTCTTCATCAATGTTAGTTTTTTTTTCCTTTTATTCTTCATTGCCGTTGCTGGTTGATATTTTTTATGGGTGAAACCTTTATGCTTCTAAAAATATGGCCTTTTCAAAAATATGGTCTCTTGCTACTTGTTTATAGAGATTTTCTTATTTGTTGCCATTGTAATGGTCTTTTGGTTGCTCTTGTAGTGATAGATTCTCTATTATCATTTCTGTTTGTTATTCCTTTGTTATGGATTTTGTTATTGTTTGCAAAATCTTTGTAAAAATTGTAGATTCTTAGCTTGTGTTGAATTCTGGGATTTTATCTTGCCGCCAAATGGTGCTATTTTTATCTTAAGTAATGACGTCATTTCGTATTCTAGTAGAGTAGGTTGAATGTCCCATCCTTAAGGATGGTCTGACTTTTTTGTGTACTTTAAATATCGTGTTGTTGTTCTCGATTTATAGCTCGTGAGTTTTTGCAATGATAGCTTCATATTAAATTTTTGCAGATATAACCCTTTATGTCTCGTTCAATAGTTCTCAGCATGTCGTCTAAAGTACCTTCCGTCAGTTCGTAGATGCACTATAAGAAAAACGTTGAGTATTGTCGGAATTACCGTCGAATTTAGCGTCGACCTGTACCGATGGATTTTCCGACGGAAAGGAGGAGAAATTCGTCGCCATAAAAGGTTATCGTCGGAAGAGATTTTCCGTCGCTAAGCCGCTGGTAATTATTGGCACAAAAATATAACTCAATGATACCAATATTACTATCGGATTTTTCGTCGGTATATTTTTCTTCGGTATAATAATTTAATGAAATGCGTTGTTTTGGTGATTTACTATCAGTAAAATTGGGTTAAAATTCAAAAGCGTAACCATTTTCCCTCACTTGTCCGAACCATCGCCACCATTGGGATCTCGTCGGGACCTTATCGTCATCGTCGCTGCTGCCTGGAGTATCCACTGAAGCCGCCGATGCACGTCGTCGTCGATTCTGCTGTTGTTGTGTCTCCGCTACATCATCCACCGTGGTTGCCATAACTGCCGCCTTTGTCACCACTACGTTAAGAGACCCTGTAGTTACTATCATCGGATTTATTGTTGGTATGGTTATTTTATTTTTACATATTAATTTGTGACTTTATCATTTTATTAGGGTTTAAGTAAATCAGTGATTAAATTTGTTTAATGAAGTATGTGATTAGGATTTGTTGGCTTAATTTAATGGATGTAAAACTCAAATAATGTTAGAGTAGGTTAAGTAAGGTGAGATTAAGAGTGTTTGAGTTGTTGGAAGAATTTAGTTGAGTTTAGTGAATGAATTTCTTTCAATTGTATTAAATTTATGTCGCTTATTTTTGTCATGCCTCTTGTTAGTTTGGTAAAATTAGAATTAGGTTTTAATTAATTAGAATAATAAGTTTTACTTATTCTTTTATATTAGGTTTTGAATTAGTTTTGTCTTGTGAATTTAATACGTTGTCCTTTTTATTAGGATGGTGCTATTTTCTCTAAAATCAGTTGGAGTTTTTTTTTTTTTTGTTATTTGTGTGGTAATATTCAAAGTTGGTTTTCTATCTCTGAATATAATGAATTTTTTAAATTTTATGTTGGACTTATTTTTCCTAGGATAGAATTTTAGGATGGAAATGGGAAAAGATCGCGTAGTGGCGCCTTCTCTAAACCCTTGTTTGCTAGAAAATTGTGGAGTTATAAGGGGTTGTGCACTAGGATGGTTCGGATTTGATGTTTTATTGAATGCATGTATGTTATAATTTATGTCTGCAACTATTTTTCTATGACAACTGTTATATTTATTTGATGGATGTCTTTAAATTAAGGAGAAGTTCTGCCAAATTATCGTTTAAATTGTTTAAAACATGTTTGGTTTGTCAGAAAATGATAATTGTATTTGGCGGGAGATTCTAATTATAGAGTACACTCTATCGAATTTTCTAAAAAAATTAATAATTTGTGTTGTTCGTTGAATTCTAAGGTGTGTGTTTCAATATGATTTCAAGTCATCGCCTATGGATGTATGATAGGAATAACGGTGAACGTGGGAGGTTTAAAACCTGAATTTTTTGAGGGCGTTGATGTGTTTGTCGCGCATGTGTTCAGTATGAAACCGTTTAGATCTGAAGGGGTATCTAGATGTCCATGTCAAAATTGTTGGCTGACTAAGTGGTTAGGACCTGCGGACATAATACTTCACCTCTACCGTAACGGGTTCAAGGGTAGCTATTGGATGTGGACGAAACATGGAGAAGTGGACGAGTAGGGAATTAACTGGTATACCTCTAATTTGAATAGGTCCGATTGTTGATCAACGAGGGTGCGGGTGGTGAGAGACCTAAACATGAAAGAAATGACTTGGGAAACTAACCAAGAGAGATACAACTAGATGGTGTGATACGTGCTTCAAATATTTATGATATGAAGAGATCAAATATTATTTAAAAGTTATTAGTTTATTTTGATGTATTCTGATTTTTGTTTATTTAGTTACTAGATTGGGCTTTATGTTTATGAGTTTTAGAGTTTTCTTTGTTTTAACCTAATAAGAGGTTATAAATACCTTCTTAGCTATTGTAGTCGTAGTATTAAGTGATTAGAGGTACCAAAGCACTTTTTCGTTTCGTGATGAAACCATAATGTGGACAAGAGAGGTTGAGTGAGTCTTTCTCTTGTTGCACGGAGAATTAGGTAGAAGATTGAGGAGTCCCTTCAATTCAATTCACAAACTATGATGTCAACAAATTAGGTTGAAGAGTCTCTTTCTTGTTGCATCAAGAAATGGATAGAAAATAGAGTGATTCTCTTTGTATTTAATTTCAACCTATCTTTTTTGTTTCTGTTTTAATTTTAATGTATCTTTCTTATTCAATTTCAATTCATGTCATTTTGTTTATCCTTTTTGATTATCATTAAAATTGAACAAGAAAGATACATTAAAATTGAAATAGAAAATAAAAGGGATAGATTGAAATTGGATACAAAGAGAATCAATCTACTTTCTATCCAATTTCTTGATGCAACAAGAAAGGGACTCCTCAAGCTAACTTGTCCACATCATAGTTTGGTAATTGAATCGAAGGGACTCCTCAACCTTCTACCCAATTTCCCGTGCAACAAGAGAGGGACTCACTCAACCTCACTTGTCCACACCATGGTTTCATTGTGAAACCAAAAAAGTGCTTTGGCACCTCTAATCACTCAGTACTGCAACTACAATAGCTAAAGAGGTATTTATAACCTCTTATTAGGTTAAAACCAAGAAAATATTAAATCCCACAAATATAAAACTCAATCTAATAACTAAATAAACAAAAATCAAAATACATCAAAATAAACTAATAACTTTTAAATAATATTTGATCTTTTCATATCACAAATATTTGAAGCACATATCATGGTGTTTGATACAACAAGTGTTACAGAATTGGAAGAGGTTGAAGAAGAGCCTAACCTGGAGGCAAAGAGATTTTTCATCTTTTAGAATCTGCTGCAAAATATTTGTTCGATGAGTGCATTTATTCGGAGTTGTTTGCATGTGTCAAAATGATGAGTATTAAGTTAGAGTCAAATCATACCAAAGAGTATTTTCATAAGTGGGCTACCCTTTGCAACAAATTGGTAATTGTCGGGTCCACTGGCATCCTCCGAAGCCATTATGAAGCAAAGAAGCTAGTTTCAAAATTAGGTCTAAATTTGGTGAAAATTTATTGTTGTGTGAATGGATGTATGCTGTATTACAATACAGATGCAGACCTAACTGAATGCAGATTTTGTAGATCACTGAGGCTTCTAGTTGAGAGAGAATAGATTGGTAGACATCATTTAAAGAGAATTCCAATGAAATAGATGCACTACTTGCCCTTAATCCCCAAGCTAAAATGATTGTATGCATCAGTGAGTTTAGCCCCTCACTTGACCTAGCATAGTAACAACAAGAGAGATGATAAAATCATGATGCATCCGTCACACGTAGAAACTTGGAAGAATTTTGATCGGGTCCATCCTATATTTGCGAGCGAGTCTAGAAACCTTACACTAGATTTGTGCTCTAACGAGTTCGCACGAAATTTCAATTTTGCCAAAGCATACTCTTGTTGGCCTCTAATCATGACACCTTATAACCTGAGTCCCAAAATGTGCATGAAGGACCCATACATGTTCCTAACTTGCATCATACCTGATCCTAGCAATCCAAAGGCCAAAACAAATATCTTTTTGCAGTCCTTGGTGAATGAGTTAATCGAGTTGAGGGTCCATGGTGTAGTAATGTATGATATTTTGACAAAGACAAACTTTCAACTGCGGGCTATGTTGATGTGGACAATTAACAACTTCCTACATACGGCATATTATCAGGTTGGTCCATTCTGGAAAAAATGGTGTCCCATTTGTATGGAGGATAGAAAGGCATTTTGGTTGAATAATGGCGGTAAGTATTTGTGGTTTGATTGCCATCAAAGAATACTCAACGTGAATCATCATTTTCAACGTAACAAGGACTCGTTCAAAAAGAATAAAACTGAATAAGAAGAGACACCCGTGAGATTAGGTGGTAGGTAAGTTTGGCACCGTGTCAGTAGATTCCAAAAGATCATTGATAACGGAGAAGGTCTAAAACCTCCGAGATATGGAAAGGAGCATAATTGGACTAAATAGAGTATATTTTATGAGTTGCCTTATTGGAAAGATAACTTGATTCGACATTGTCTTGATGTGATGCACATTGAAAAAAACGTGTTTGATAATATCATGCACACTGTAATAGACAATGAGTGAATAAAGGACAACGATAAGGCTAGGTTAGACTTGGTGGACATTTGCAAGCGGCCAGATCTGAGTTAAAGAGACTTGATAACGGACGGTGAGCTAAACTAAAGGCGGTATTCGCTCTAATGAATTAGCAAAGACAAAATTTTTGTAAGTGGATTAGAGGATTAAGGTTTCTTGATTGTTACACCTCTAACTTGAGCAGATGTGCAAACATACCACAGGATAGGCTTGCTAGGTTAAAGAGTCATGATTGTCACGTCTTCATGGAATTTTTGCTTCCTGTCGCATTCAGAGAACTTCTAACCAACATCTAAAAATCTCTTACAGAAATAAGTGAGTTCTTTAGGGAGTTATGTGCTACGAAACTTAGCATTAATGATCTTACAGTCATGGACAAGAACATTCTCATCATACTTTGTAAGCTAAAAAAGATATTCCCTCCATCCTTTTTTGACGTTATGAAACACTTAGCAATCCACTTACCGTACGAAGCAATACTATGTGGGCGATCCAATTTCGGTGGATATACCCATTTGAGAGGATTGGTCCATTCAAGAGCACCGTGAAGAATAGAACTCGAATTGAGGACAGCATCTGCAAAGCATTCCTAGCTAAAAAAATATCTGCATTTTGCTCTTTCTATTTTTAGCCTCACGTTGAGTCACGTAGAACAAGGGTTGCAACGGACAATGAGAGGGGAGAATCCTTGTCATGTGGAACAACAGCCCAATTTTTGCTCGGGAGGAGCTGCAATTGGTGTGAACAGTGACTATTGGTTAGAGCAGAAGGAAATTGATGCCGCGCATCTGCATATGTTGCTTAACTGTGACCAAATTTCACCCTACCTAATGTGAGTTTTTTAAGTCTTCGTAAATATTGTAATCAGTAAGATACTAATTTCTTAATCTAATCAAAACTTCTTTATCCTATTCTATCATATAGATTATTCCAAGAGGCAAATCAAGATACCTCATTGAACAATTTTTTAAGTTGGTTTAGAGAATACGTCAGCGTGCATCTAACTGACACAATAGATTCAGAACTAGTTATACTTAGTTGAGACCCAATGAATAAGGGCACTAGCTACCTGATATAGAATGTTAATAGATATCGGTTCCATTATTTATAGTGGTCAATTGAAAAGAAAACAGATAACACCAGAGTTTGGGTTTGTGGAGATTCAGGCGGTGGTCATTCTGATGGTTTGGTGTGTTATATAACATAATTCAATTAGAGTATTTCTGTCGCACTACGTACAAGGTGTGTGTGTTTAAATGTGAATGGTATGATCCAAGTTCGCGACAAGGAACACAAAAGTACAAGGACTACAATATCACTGAAGTTAATGTAACCAGGAAATATAGGCACTACAATCCTTTTATTCTATCTCAGAATGCACGACAGGTGGTGTGCGAAATTGAACTCGCACAACTTCACCGACAAGTGCACCGGGTCGTCCAAGTAATACCTCAAGTGAGTGAGAGTCGATCCTACAAGGATTGTTGGATTGAACAATCAATGGTTATCCTACAGATATTAGTCAGGAGAATAGAAAGATAGTTGTTGTTGAATGCGCATAAAACAAATAGTAAAGAAAGCAATAATGGGTTAACGTAGAAACAATAATAAGAAATCAGTTAAGGCTTTGGAGATGCTTTATCTTTCTGGATTAATACTTCTTACAGACTACTTTAACAATGAATAATTCATTCTATGGCAAAGCTGTAAGTGATTAACTCATGTCTTCTCATCAAGTTAATCTCCTCTAATTCATATCAAATGCCGTTGTCAGTGGTCATTCAATATGAACGAGGGTGAAGCTCACGCAATTCATTCTCCTTTGTGATCCTACTCAAAACGTCACAGACAAGGTCAGATTTTCCGGATCAGAGAATGAAGCTCAATGTTCTAGCCTTAGCGCCACAAAAACCTCATCACCCATAACTAACCGGATTATATATCACATATCCTCGATTAGCCCAGATGAATTATTGGTTCAGGTGATGTATTCTCAAGCTTTAGCTCAATACTATCCAGGTTAGGACTCACAAGAACTCATGTAGAGAAAGGGACATACCCAGTCTCGTTTGGATGAAGAACGATAATACATCATATAATGGAATCAAACATATATTGAAATAGAAACAGTAACATTTTTAATCCATAGGAATTAGCAGAGCTCCTAACCTTAACCTAGGAGGTTTAGTTGCTCATAATTTACAGAGAAAACTAAGGTCTCAAAGTAGTATTCTGTATATCCGTGTGTACCTCCTTAGACCTAGGTGATCTACTTTTTAAATAGGAGATGCTAACTCTAAAATATGTTAATTTAAAATTAAAATATACAAAGATAAACGAAACTAAGCTAAGGAGTGCTGAAATCCACTTTGGGCCCACTTGGGTCTTGTGCTAGTCCAAGCCTGGCGTTCATCTTGGAGTATGGGCGTTGAACGCCAGTTAGGGGGTGAGTGCGTGCTCCCTTGGTCCCTTGGTGGTGTTGAACGTCAATCTTGGGCGTTCAACCTGGGCTTTGGTTCTTCTTGGGCATTGAACTCCAGATGTGGATGTTCAACGCCAGTTAGGAGCAGTGATCTAGAAGAGAAGTATAGACTATCATATATTTCTGGAAAGTTCTAGAAGTTAACTTTCCAACATCGTTAAGAACATGCCAATTAGACCTCTGTCGCTCAAGATATGCTCGTTGAAATACACAAAGGTCAGGATCTGACAGCATCTGCTATCCTTTCTTCATCCTTGATCAAGACTTTGCCAAAATTGCCCAAAAATCACCTAAAATCATAGGAAAAACAAAAAAACTCAAAGTAGTATCCAAAAGATGAATTTTGCACTAAGACATAATAAAATTAATAAAAGACATGGAATCAATTGGAGGAAACTCCGCCTTTTGTGAGAAATATATCCTTCCTTATAGTTCTATAAGCATGGATGATGTCTCTTTCAAAAGACACTTAGAGGAACTGGCTCGAGGGGTATTTGGACAGCAAGGGTGTGTTCAACCCTTGTGAAGCAATTGGAGGAAACTCCGTTTGGTACTATCCAGAAAGAGTTGATCGACCTCCGTGCTGAGTTCACTTCTCTACAGGAGGCCAAGTCAAGGTTGGAAGCTAAGAAAGAAGTTGTTATTTCCAATCTTTTGAAACTACACAAGAGGGTGAAGCAGTCCAAGGTGGCTTGTGCTTTGATAGAGGGATTGCAGAAGAAGGCTGAGGAGAGTTATACTTGCGTATTTGGGAAAAATTTGGATTTGAAAGAAGAACTTGCCAGGTTGAAGGAAGAGCACATGTACTTAGAGGAATCGGTGGCTCTGGGGATAGATGAGATAGCTGAAAATCTAAAGGCTCAATTTTAGGTTCTTGCGTCCGAGGTCGACCTCACTCTCATTGATCCCGACAAAGTCGTGATTGATGGAAAAATTGTTTCTCCTGAGGCTGAGACCATCCCTACTGAGGACCTAAAAACCTCTGGTGCCTGAGTTGATGAAACTCTCCTGGACTCCTCCACTCCAACTGTCAAAAATCTTCCTTTCTCTCCCATCTGAATTGGTGGAGCAGCCAACATGATTACTAATGAACATGATCCTCCTCTCTTTTAGTTTTACTTTAGAACTTCTATTTCTACATTTGTGGTGGCCCGCTTGTGGGTCTTTAAACACTTTTTTTATGAGAACAACTGAAACGTTGAGGACGATTACAAATTAAAAATAAGGTTAAAGAACAAAAACAGTACTTATCCCTAATAATAATAATAATAATAATAATAATAATAATAATAATAATAATAATAATAATAATAATAATTGTAGATTTGACTTATTTGTAGTATTCTTTAGGTAAGAAAAAATATAATAGATAAAATATCTTTTGATTATCTAAATCTTAATTAACATAGCATAATCAACAATTTAATATTAATCAAAATAAAATCATAAAATTTTTTAACTTGACTATTTTACTTAAATAGTTGTATTATTTATTTATTTTTATTTTTTGGAAGGGGCAAAAACTAAGGTTTTGGTAATAAACTAATAATATAACGAAAATATTTGAAGACTAAATGTAGCTATAATTTGCCTATTTGACTTTTGTTTTTACTTTTTATTCATTTATTATTATTGAAATAAATATATACTATAGATGTAATAGATATATTATTATAAATATTAGATACATAAAATTATGAAGATGTTAGTTAAAAAAATAATAAAAAGAGCTCAACACAATAAGGTGGAACATTAGACAGAAGATAAACAGAAATAAAAGAGTAGAATAACAACTTCAATTTTTTCATTATCTCCGGCATCGCCATCAACAACAAAAAGAAATAAGACAACTCCATGCCTTATAGCATTCAAAAGAGTCAGCAATAACCACCGCAGCAAGTATAGCCGTTTTGTGAAAAAATCCACTGGTTTCTCTCCGTTGAAATATACCAAAAGTGAAAAATAACTCAATCAACCATTTTTCCAGTGATCCTTGATCAAAGGCAATCCAACCAACTTTCAAAATGCTTCTTCGTTGGTCCTTGTATTGTCCAAATGCCTCTAGCGTCAATTATCCAAGCACACCATACCTGCCACAAAAACTCACACGTAACAAATAAGTGGTATATACTTTCAACATCCTTATTACACACCACACATTCAGAATCATTTTTCTCAATTATACCCAATCTACTCAATCTATCCTTAATATTGACACTATTATCTAAGACAAACCAAGTAAATAATTCAATTCCCGACGCAACCAATCCTCTCCATGTATCTTTAGTGAAACTAAAACTTGACATGTCTTATGGTATTGTCTCTTCCTGTAACACTTGTACAAAGGAGATAGTAGTAGAGTATAGTTTTTCAAATTTTCACACCACAATGACCTCTATATGACTATATCTCTTAACAGCTTTGTCAATTGCAAAACACCATGTAGTTCATTTAATAGTTTCAGTTTTCTTGGTATAGTAGTTCTCTTCTCCAACTAAAGTTCCAAACCCACTCTATCTTATCCCAAAATTCATATTCCCTTATGACAGATCCTTTTTGGTTTGAAACCGAAAATAGCCTTTGAAATGTGCCTTTCAAACTACCACACTATAGCCATAAACCTCCCAAGTACCATTCACAACCCATTAATTATTTTCTCCCTTACCTCCTTCTACACACATCCACCTTTCTCCTTTGTATCAGTTTTTCATCCTAAAAATATTTTCATCCCACATTAACAATACACCCCATGTTCTTCAGACTCCACAAATTCCCATCCCACTTCTTCATTTTCCTAAATTCTTTTTACATCAAGTTTTGTCACAACCTGCTTCTTTGTCTCTATTAATCCTAGCATATCCATCTTACGGGCTTTTGCTTTTTTTTTTTAAAAAAAAAATAATTTCACCAAACTCAATACCAAGAACTAAAAATCATTTGAGTTCTTATTACACACTTTTCTGCAATTCTTTGGTCGGCTCCTTCTTGCCTTCTCCTTTTGCTTAGCAAATCTTCTTTTAATCGCTAAAGTTTCATTCTGCTCTTGCAAGATAGCCACAATGTCATCATCATCGTTATACTGAATGGCCCCTGTCTCTGTGACAAACTTCCATACTTTTCTGTTTTCATCCATGTCTTCCTCCCATCTCTTTCGTTCTTCCTCGTTCTTCATAACATTGCTTGCATCCATACCAGAGTTATTTGATTCTCCATCACTATATTGTTCTTCTTTTTCATCTGAACATGCATCACTAGAGTCGTTGCTATACCTCTCAAGTTTGACACACCGTGAGCCTCTTCAACTTGTGCTTCCTTACAACAGTCGCACTCTTGATATTCTTCCCTTTGGTTCTATATTTTGTTGCTTCCTTTTTCATCTGTCCACGGCCTCTTAGATGTTCTAGCATTTATCTCCATTGACGGCATCATGACTTGTTTCCCCTTTCTCAATCTCGATGTCACTGCGTCTACGACAAAAGAGACGTCCCCTTCACTTCTTATCATGATCTGGGTTCCTGAACCATGTCCGATTCCATCCTCTTCCACCGTATTGCGACCACCATGCGCGACCTGAGCATTCTCCGGCTGCGCTGCTGAATTTGACAGATGAGGGGATGCATTGTTATACCTGCCCATGCATCTCTGATTTGATCTATTCCTTGAGAGCACTCCAAGATCAGCCCATGCTTCATTCCTTGAGACTTGTCCAAAACCAGTCCATAGTCCCTTTCTTCATTTGGGCTTATGATTTGTTGGCCCAAACTGCATGTTGAGCTCTTCCTCATATGATTTGGTGTAATGGGCCTCACACTTCCACATATTATCTCATTATTATTAGTGTTACTCTTTAAATTTGATCTTCCACCATTATATTCATAGCTACAAGAGATTGTTTGGTCAGAATTCTCACTATCCGCATCAAATCTCTTAGATTCCACACCCTTAGTAACTCCCTTTAATGCCTTTTGATCCATTTCCTTTTTTGAAATAGTTTTATTCCATTCATTCAAATCCATATCTGGAACTACTATCCTACTCTTGTCCTTCTCATACTCTCTAACCACGTCCACCACTATCTCGTCCGTCGCACTCTAACCCTCTAATGACGGCTTCCAGCTAGTATCACTAGGCTTTCTGTTCCATTCTTTGAAGCATGATCTCTTCCTTCCATTACGTGATTACACTCCTAGGAATACACCACTCCATATACCTCACTACCAATTTCTTTCACAAACACATCAAAACCACTAATCCCAATTGTTATATGAATCTATTCATTGATCAAGTCCATTATACACGAATCAATCAAAACACGACCAACACTAAGGCCGCGTTTGTTTACTTAGGCATAGACACGATGGTACACGTCTACTATTTGTTCGCTGAGATACGAATTTTGAATAGACACGGTGGTACACAGATACACTCAAAATACATGTTTTCAATGTCTTTCTTTAGAGTTGAGATACTGAGATACAACTTATGAGACACAATTTTTTCCACTTTTATCCTTAGTTAATTTCAAAAATTCCAACCTTATCCCTACCTCAACCCTATCCTAACCCCTTTCTCTACTCCCTCTTCCTTCTCCGCCAGTCCTCTACCTCTCTCCAGATTCTTCTCCTCTGCCATAGATCTCGTCGTCGCCGCCATGCCTCCCTCCTCCGATGGTCCTCTCTCTCTCCATCGCCGAACTCTTCTTTGTTGTGTTCTTAAATTTGTGTCTCCTCCATTTTCTTCTGTCGCCGCCTCTGCATCGCTGCCACCACTCGTCCAGATCTGTCGCCCTCACCGTCCATCCCTCGCGACATAGAGTCACAGCACCGTTCAACCCACAGCAAGTCGCAACACCATCCAACCCTCTCAATACAACAAGTCAAGGTCGCCATTCAACGCTCGTGCCCCAGAAAATCGTAGCACCTTTCTCTGCCCTTTCTCTCACCATCTCCCTCGTCTCTTTCATTCTCTCACCATCTCCCTCGTCTCTTTCATTCTCCTGTGATTTTTTTTTATTTTAGTTATGGTTAATGTGATTATTACCTCTGTCTTCTCTATTTTTTTTTCTTTTTTTTTTTTGAGATAAATGGTGATTATTAAAAATTTATCAATGCTTTTTCGATAATTATAGATAATGATGAAGATAATAAATCTGATAGTGGTAGTAGATGGTGATGGTGGCTATAGATGGTGGTAGTTGTGGATACAATGATGTTATTGGTGAGGATAAATTTGTCATTTTGATAAATTTGTGGATACTAGTGTACTGTTATGTATAATATTACCAAACAAGATAAAAAATTTGTGTATGTTCATGTCTATGTGCTATTGTGTCTTTGTCAATTCCTGGTTAAGACAGCAAACAAACGTAGCCTAAAAGATTTGCATGATTCTATCGCCTTATCGCATTCAACCACCTCACCCCATTGACTCCCGAATTTCTAAACGTCTTCCGACCATTTACTCTAATATAATGTAGGATCTCAAATTTGTTGGTAATCAATTATGGTCTATAAAGCACGGACACTTCGCTGAGTTGTCGTGTCCGCATGTCAGACACATTTTGGACACGACACTTACTGACACTCGTCCGACACGTGTGTCTACTGTGTCCAACCGTGTCTTAATAAAAAATAAAAAATTCTTCTCCAGACATGCCTTGGCACACCTAAATACCATCACGTGTCAACGTGTCCAATCTTATTCTTAACATATATTCTTAAAATAAATTTAAATATAGTATATATTATTATTTATTAAAATAAAAAATATTTTAAATACTTAATATAATTAAAATAAGACATTAAAAATAATTAAAAATTTTAATTTATATTTTAATATCAATAAAATATCAAAATATCACTACAATTTATCTAAAAAATACTTTATATTTTATATGTATGCGTGTTCCCGTATCATGTAAGATTTTAAAATCCGCGTGTCCGTATGGTGTCCCGTATCCGTGCATAGATTATGATTAATTTATGCCGTCGTAATTAAAAATTTTTTATGATATATTTTAGTAGGACGTTTATTCGTGATTACGTAATAAACAATTACTCAGATTTAGGAGAGAGGAATTGCTTTTGTAAAAAATAGCAGAATTGAATTACTAGTAATAAAATGCTTAGCACGAAAAAGAACAACCTTTGATTAGAGTTTTCTTTGATAGAGACTAACTAATCAATGAATAATATATTTGCGGTGATCAATCAAACAAATTCATCCAAAGGGATATGTGAATCCTGTATTTAAAAATTGTTACTATTACCATGAGGAATATACATGATAGATGAGCAAGGTAATTGTGCAACTTAAACCAAACAACCAACCAATTGATCAAAGTGATATTAGTATTAGAGAAAAATTCAAGGGTTAACAATTTTAATTTGTATTAGCCATCACTTTAAACCAATAATGCAACACATTTAATCGAATAGTCTAACACTTTTAAATATTATTGACTAAAAACAATAAATATTGTACTCATTCTTAACAACTGATGTTAAACAAATTAAACAAATTAATCTATTCTGATAGGGTACATATTGTTGTTACTCTCACTCTTTTTGAACCTCCTTAAACTAGGTCAATTTGGTGGTATACGGATATGATTGATCCATGCATAGAATTATGGGGTGGCGATATTTTTTTTTTAATTTTAAAACCATGAATAATTATGGAAGTTAAACTAATAAAAGATAGTTTTGATTGACAATTTCCACGCTCCCTCTACATACTAATCTAAGATTCATAGTTATGAATCCAACTTGCTTACCTCTAGAATGGACTGAAATAAACAGTGATTTGCTTCATTGGGTTTTCGACTTCCTTGCCACCAGCATGCATAACGAACTCTGCTGGAGTGAGGAAGTTACCATGGCAAACACACACAATGCAAGCTTGGCGATTCCTGTACTTGTAAAGAAACCCTTCTACTCTTCTCCCGTTAGGGCCGTCTCCTGTCGTCGTCACACTCGGTATCTGCCTAAGGATCTCCATCACATCCCCTTTCAGGCTGCAGTAGTTCCCTAGCTTGAATCTCTTGTCTGGAATCTTCTCCTTTGAATCTGTGTTTATTGTTTTCTTGGAAGTCAGGCAATCATTTTTCTTCGTTGTTGATGCATTGGTGTCGAGGTCAAGGCCTTCCGCCTCCTTTGCATCGGTGGTGGTTGTTTTCTTGTAAGCCAAGGAATTGTTTTGCTCTGTGGTTGATGCTTCGGTGTTGAGGTCGATGAGGTCGACCGCCTTTGCATTGATGTTTGTTGTTTTGTTGGAAGCCATGGAATCATTTGTTTTCGTGGTTGATGCATTGTTGTTGAGGTTGGGTCCTTTAGCTGAGCTTGATTGTGCCTTATGTGCATCTGCACAAATCAGTAAACAGGATTATGTGACACAACAGTTAACAAATCAACAAGTTATAATGTTAAGTCATGGATCTTAACATAAGAGAGATTCTTTCTTTCTTAACAAGGAGTTAACTTTCATTCTCCATAGCATTTCTTTATTCATAAAAATTGTCCTGCTTTGATTAGCACATTCAAACCAATGAAATGTTCTGTTTCTATCCCTTAGGACTTTCAACTCTCACATGTTTTCGCAAGTATAGATCTACCTATATATAATGTAGTTTCCACATTTGCATGAAAGTAGCACATATTGGAGACAGAAACAAAAACACAATTTCTATGGAACACTTGACAACAACCAAAACAGAACAACAAAAATGTTAGTATGTTAGCATGTTACCCTGCATATGGTTTGAATTCCCGGAAGGATTTAAAAGTGACTTGACTTGAAAGAAGTTGGCACCATTGACAGCCATAGCAATCCTCCTAAGCCTTTCATGCAGCATTCTCTTGCCATTGCTATCCTCAGCCTCTGATGGCAAAGAGCTTGATCTGTTCAGACATGGCAGAAATGTGATGCTTCCATCTTTCATCACTGATAATGACCTCTTCAGCTTCCTCCTCCTCTCTTCTTCTTTCTCATCACCACAAGGTGACAGCTTCAATGTCAGGTCTATTTTGTTGCTGCACTTCATCTGTTCCTCACCATAAACTGTCTGAAATAATCAAAGTTTTCTTAATTAGTTTTGTTGCATTGCATGAGGAGAAAAATTCAACATTTTCTTTTTTTTCAGCATTACCTCCATTGAACTCAAAGGGAAAGAAAGAAAGAAAGAAAAGGCCTTCAACAGAAGACACCTAGAGTTCTCTCTGAAGAGGAAGAAAATAACAACAACAATAATTAGAATAATGATAACAATGAATCAAAAAATAAACAAAGGACATGCATTATGCAGAAACAAGTTAGGCAGAAAATCAGAATTTGAAATGATGGTAACCTTAAAATAGTTCCAAACTCTACCTAACAAGGAGAACAGAGCAATGATGATTACACAAAATGAGATAAACATTAAAAAAGAAACTAACTACACCAAAAAAGCTTAAATCTTTGTGAACAAAAGTCACATCCCCAAATGGGAATTGTGAGTTAAAAAACAAAAAACAATGGGACAGGGTACCTAACAGGATTACTGATAATGATAACAAGAAGAGAGAACAAAAACAAAAACCAAAACAAAAACATAAGAATTGAGAAATGAGGAAAACTCACTCACACAGTGGGAATGTCACAACAAAAAGTAAGTGTGTGGGGGCTGCAAATTTGATATGGAAGAAGAAGAAGAAGAAGTAAAAGAAGAGTGAATAACACATTGATGACGATGTTGTTGGGGGTGTGTCGTGTTTTTATGAGGAGTTCCACGTGGCAATGAGAGGAGAGAGCGTGAGTTTCACCTCATCTTAAGTTTGAACACTTTGATCTTTCTTCTCTTCTCTTATGTGCGGGTTTTTCTGAGAATTGAGGTCTTCAAGAAGTGGCAGAAGCACCCAGGACACTTGTTCATCCTTGTCTATGTGTAATTCTTAAGAGGGTCCAGGGGTAATATGGTCAAATCGTCTGTTAAGGTTCATCCTTCTTTTCTTTCTGCATGCCACTCCCAACACCTACCGTGTCATGCACATTTTTTTAAATAAAATATTCTCTTCAACATAATTGTCCGTTAATAGGATGAGATTGAGTTTAAAAGAAAAAACAAATGATGTTTGTGTTTTTTAATATTTTAATTTTTTAACTATTATTTTTAAGAGCAATGCTAAGGGCCAGCAACTTTTGTGATTGGTAGCCATCAAATAGCCATCAATGATGATCTAATGGTGTGAGATTGATGTGAGTTTTCATCCAATGACTCACCTTTCTCTGCTGGCTACATGCTGGCCAAAATTCAACAAAACTGCTGGCCCCTAGACTTTTCCTTAATCCTACTCAAGACCGTATTAATCAAGATAATAAATTCCAATAAGCCTTTCATGTCTTACTGGTTAATTTATCAAAGCGTGTTAGATTATCAATATATTAATTAAAATAAGAGAATGATAATAGCTTTTATGACCATATTCCATGCACACATAAAATTATATACTAAATTAGTTATTAAAAATATATGAAATAATATATTTAATTTTAATGCACTGACAGTTATACAATTGCATAATCACATTTATTTTTTTATAATTATTTACGGGATCAATATAAAATATGAGGAGTGTTAAGGGCAAGAAGATTTTGTGATTTCTAACCATCAATTAGTCATTATTAATATTTTTAATAATGTGAGATTACATTTAATAGTATGATATTACTCATTTTTTTTACTAATTAAGTATTGACTAGATTTTAATAAAAATATTGGCCTCTTAAACTTTTTATAAAATATAATTATTTTAATTAATATGACATTATGTAAGTAAATACATATATAAAATTATTTTACTCTAACAATATATCAAAATTATAATATTTTGTAGTTTTTATTAGGTGAATTTTCTCCTGTTAGCACCTTTTTACATTAATTTATTTTATTCTAGTTTATTTTTGTTTAATCCAACATTTATAAATATTCAATAACTTTGTCTAATTAATGGTTGAATTATTTCTTCTTTGAGATACAATCTGAACACATTCCTAAAGTAATAATATTATGTATATATTAAAATTAGTTATTAAAATTAATTATTAATATAAAATATATATTAAAATATAAATTATATATTAAAAATAAATTAAATTATACATATTTATATATAATATATAATAATTAATTTTAATGTCTAATTTTAATGTGCAAATAATATTTTATTACTCAAGTTATTCTTATAAGATGTGACCAATACTCTTTTAAAATAAAAATATTATATACAAATAAAAAAATCAACTAATAAATTATTATTGTATATTAGTATATAAACATATATTATTTAATTTATTTATATTATATATTTTATATTAAAAATTAATTTAATAACTGATTTTTTATCTACATATAATATAATAATTTCTAAAATTGTTTTCAAAACAAATTTCGCGAAATAACTATTTCAGCTTGGTATCTACTATCTAGTATCTACCACCTCCCGACTTGATACAAACAGATTTAACCAATTGGTCCACCAATCCGAACCGACCAGAAAAAATGTGGTTTGGTTCGAATCGAGCTGGAAGGATTGCTTTTTATGTTTAAACATATTAATTAGAGGATTCCATAAAACCTTTTTTTCTCCCCCAATGTCGATTATTCAGTAACCCATTCATACAAGGTTATTGAACATAATTGTCATATACCCCGGTTGGATTAAACTAGATTGGATTCTGATCGATTTATTATTACCATTGCTATATGAAAAGGTTTACAATACTGTTTTCAACAATATGCTATTACAACCTTAAACTTGTTCATGACAAAAAGTCAAATGTTTCTAGTGTCGTGGTAGTTAGGTTAGGATTTAATTTGTTGTATTATAAAGCATAAAAAAACTTACAAAATCATATATTGCTATTTCAATATACATTTGCCTTGGAAGGAGTTTGAGAGTAGTATTCAGCGGAACTGCCTTTCTTAAGCAGTTTCTTGTTTTTTTTTTCTTTCTTAGTTTTTGTTTATTTTCTTTTAAGTCACAAAAAAAAAAAAAAATTTGCTCTTTCACTTGTTTATCAAAATACAAAATTTTCCCCTTCACTAAGAAGATATAATCAGTGTAAGAATATAATCGACAATATAATAATAAACTTTGCATAAAAAATGAGAAATTGAGAATGAATGATAATAACAAATATTGTGAGAGAAAATTAGACAAAAATTTATTTATAAAAAAAATTAAAAACACTAATTTATGAAGGAACAACAAATGGTGGAGTTGGCGGAAACAAGCTTTTTCGATAGAGAGAAACTCATATACAGTAAATTTATTAAATTATTTAATAATTTTTAATTATCAAATTTATATAAAATTAATTACACTAAATCTTTATCTTCTTGATATCGGGAATATGGTAGTCATGGTCCCTAACCTTGTACCTGCGACTGTGCTAGAAAGGACACGTGGCAATGTCAAATGCAACGCATTCATTAGAGAGGGACATCAAAACTGGTGGAATATTTCAATTTTCACCAACTTGGTACCTCTCTTTGACAACTTAAATTCACTATTAATGTACTAAATCAATAATAGTGAATTTAAGTTCAAAAATTTGTTAATAATAAGTATTTTAAATATTTTCATTCAGAAAATGAATAAAAAGAATTTTATTTTTTAGGACGTTGAATATGCAAAATTTTAAAAATAATATATTTTATATTTTTTATAAATTCTTTTATAATATTTAAAAATTAATATTTATAATATTTTAAATTTTTTAAATTATTATTTATTTTATATTTTTTATAAATTCCTTGCCATAAAAGTATCATTCCATTCTTTCCTCACCTTGCACCCCAATCCCACTAGGCATTAGGAAAGTTGACCCACAGACCTACACCTTGGGATGCGTTTTGCATGTTCAATGTACAATTATGTTTTTGGATTAAAATTTATAAATAGAAATTTGTATAAAATTAAGTTTTTAAATTTAATTTTGATTAAAAATGAGTTGATGATAATATGATTTATATTTAATAATTATTATATTAAAATAAATTAAAATAAATTAAATGTTGTTTGAATTATATTATTTGAAATGATTTATAAATAAAAAATTATTGAAAAGGATATAAATTTAAATAAATATTTTAAATTATTTTATTATTTTATTTTAGATATTTAAATAAATTTTAATATTTTTTAATATTTTCATTATTTTTTTAATATTCTTTTAGTTATAATTGTTTATTATTTATGATTCTAAAATTATTTTTGTGCTAATTTTTTAATTTAATTTAGTCTTTTTAATGGAATTAATAGAATCACAATATAAAGTAAAAAAATTTCTATAAAAAAAAGAATAATAATAAAATTATATGAACAAAAAATAATAAAAATTTTATGAAAAATAATAATATACATGAGAGAATATTAAAAAAATTATAAAAAAATAAAATAAAATTTATAATATAAATAATGAAGTGCAGAATTAATAGATATGAAATAAATTTTTTTAATTAATAATTCAATAGAAAAGAGTGAACGTAAAAATTAAAATTTTTAGTTTTAGATAAATGTAAATTAGGCTACAAAATCATGTTTGTCTTTAGTAAGGAAAAAAATAACCAAACAAAAAATTTAAATTTTCAAAAAAAAAACTAAATATGTGTTTAACACCATTTGGAACTTTTTAATGTTCTAAGTTACTAGCTTATGATTTATGGTTGTGTTTCGGTAAGGCTGATTTTTTTTATATTGGAATAAATTGTGTGATGTGTCCTAGTATTGTAGGGTATGTAAGTTTTATTTTGATATAGGATATTTTTAATTTTTTAAAAGACATAAAATGTCATTTATGTTTTATGTGTAAAAATATTTTTTAAATTTATTAAATACAAAATAGCGATTTTCGTGGCTCAAGAATTTTGTTATAGAGTAAAGGGTGGTGTTTTAGTTGGAAATGGGTGTAGAGAATGTATTTACACTTTGGTGGATGTATCAGATGAAAGATCTAACACGCTTGTAAGGTCCCACATCGGTTGGAGAGGGGAACGAAGCATGCCTTATAAGGGTGTTGATACCTCTCCCTAGCATGACGCGTTTTGACGAGTGAGTGTGGGGGTTTCGACTATCATCCATATCGTCAAAGGCAAAACCGTGAGGCCTTGTGTGCCAAGCAGACAATATCGTGCTAGCGGGTGGTCTGGGTTGTTACAGATGGTATTAGAAACGGAGCCCGGATCGATGTGCCAACGAGGACGCTGGGCTCCCTTAGGGGGTGGATTGTAAGATCCCACATCGGTTGAAGAAGGGAATGAAGCATGCCTTATAAGGGTGTGGATACCTCTCCTTAACATGACACGTTTTGACGAGTGAGTGTGGGGGGCTTCGGCTATCATCCCTATTGTCAAAGGCAAAACCGTGAGGCCTTGTGTGGCAAAGCGGATAATATCGTGCTAGCGGGTGATCTAGACTGTTACAGGGGGCGTGTTACATGTAGCACGCGGGAGGCGTGGAAGACACGTGGTAGGGACTGGTTGCTTGAAGCAGGCAGCACGCAGGGGGCATACTGAGTCAGCACGTAGAGGGCGTGCTGACATGTGGCGAACCCTGGTTGGTTGAAGCAGGTAGCACGCGGGGGCATGCTGAGTCAGCACGCATGGGGCGTGCTGACACGTGGCGAAACCTGGCTGGTTGAAGTAGGCAGCACGTGGTGGCGTGTTGAATGCTCACCTCTATATAAGGCAAAGCTCAATACCATTTTCATTCCGAAGAAGAGTGTGCTTTGAGTAATTTTTGAGTGTTGGTAGTGTAATAGAGGGTACCGCAAACTTTGTAGTGTATCGCAACGGTGAGATAATACGGTATACTCATGAGGGAGTGAGGTTTGTGTGCGAGAATCTGTTTTCGTTTGTGGTTCCATGCACTATGACGTTAGTAGAGCTTCAGAACAGTCTCTATCAAAGCATGGAGAACGGTGTGTTAATGAGAGTGAGTAGAATTCTGTACCGGAATCCGGTTGTAGTTTTTGGTGGTCTAATACAGTTTGATATCATGCCGATCACTGACGAAGCGAGTATGCAGAATATGTTCCAAATTCACCGGCAGACTCAGATGTGACAGCCACAAATTGAGCTGTATATTGAGTTTGAAAACGTAGAGGCAGAAGGGATTCAAAATGATTTAAATATAGAGGATGATAGAGCTGCAGTGTACGAAGGAATGAATAGTGACAACAAACAGGACTTCGAAGCCACTTATGAAGCCGGCGACAAAGACGAGGATGGTGATGTGGGAGTTGAGGCAACAACAGAGAATGTAGTGGTTCATCCCTCGAGCAGTCAACCGATAAACGTTCCACCTTTTATGCGTGACTTGGATCTCGACGCCATGCATGCATCGGAATTTTCCGAATATGCAAACATAGGTACGTGATGACTGAATAATACGTTTTTGTTAATTTATACTTTAGATTGATTAATGAACGATGATTTCTGCTTTCTGTAGGCGTTGCTGATCTTGAAGACGAAGAGTTTTGGATTGGAATGGAATACAGTTCTAGAAAGTCGGTTGTCACAGCAATTAGAAGTTACACTATCTCTAGAGGAGTTGACTACAATGTGTATGAGTCTGAGCCACTGACGTTCTATGCAAAATGCAAGATGTATGGCGTGGGTGTGACTGGCTTATCCGAACCAGCTTGATACAGAAAAAAAGTTATTGAGATACGCAGATACAACGGTAGGCACACGTGCACAATGGGAACGATTTCACAGGATCATTCCAAGTTGGACTTGGATACAGTTGCTCAGGCTATAAGGCTATTGGTCGAGACTGACCCGTCCATCAAGGTGAAATCTATAATAGCGAAAGTCCAGTCAAGGTTCAACCATACCATTAGTTACCGAAAGGCTTGGTTGGCAAAGCAGAAGTCCATACCCAAAGTTTTCAGTGGTTGGGAGGATTCTTACCAAGCTTTGTCATGGTGGCTCTCGGTCATGGTTCAGAAGATACCTGGTTCAATTGTCCAAATAGAAATACGACCACTGTACAATGGGAATGAGGAGGCGCACGGTGTAAAAATACTTCATCGCGTATTTTGGAGTTTCAATCCATGCATTAGGGCGTTTAGGCATTGTAAGCCCCTAGTTTAGGTTAACGGCACACACCTATACGAAAAATATAAAGGTACACTTCTGGTTGCTGTTGCACAAGATGGGAACCATGACATTGTGCTTATCGCTTTTGTCTTGGTGGAAGGGGAGACAGCTGATGCGTGACACTTCTTTCTCAGGAATCTGCGAATGCATGTTGTTAGAAGAGACGGAGTGGATATGATCTCAGATCAGCATAAGTCAATCCAGGCAGCAGTAAATCGTTTCAGAGGTGACTGGCAACCTCCAAGAGCATAGTGGATGTTTTGTATAAGGCACATCGGCAACAACTTCCTAAGGGCATTCAAAGTCCCTCACTTGCAAAAACTTGTTGTCAATATAGGGTATTCAAGAACGGTGGAGTAGTACAACATTAACCATAAGAGGTTGAAAGAGCGAGGCGAGGCATATGCCAGGTGGTGCGATGCCATTGGACTCAGACATTGGGTATTGGCATTCGACGAGGGACATCGATGGGGCCATATGACAACGAACCTTGTCGAGTGCATTAACTCAGTGTTGAAGGGTGCCCGTAATCTACCTGTGTTGATGCCCGTTCGAGCAACATATTATCGGTTAAATGAATTTTTTACGCGGAAGAGTGCCGAGACTCACGAACACAAGTGTGCTGGATTTACTTACTCCGTATTTGCACAGCAGCGGATAGAAGCAAATATGCAACAGGCTGGGAATATAGTTGTGCACTGGTTTAATAGACAAAATGAGGTGTTTGAGGTGCGCGGAATGACTAGCGAAAAGGTGTTAGTTGTTGATCTTGCGCGATAGACGTGTGACTGTGGGCACTTTCAGGTGGAACGACTACCATGTCGCCATGTTATTGCTTGCTGTGCTAACCAGCGTCTCGATCAGAAGTTGTATGTGCATGATATCTACAAGATGACAGAGGTTTGTAAGGTATATAGATTTGGGTTCACACCATTAGGTGATCCAAAGACATGGCCTGCTTATGAGGGACCCACATTGGTCTCTAATCTCGCCTTGAGGCGAACGTCGAAAGGTCACCCAAAATTGACCCGATACTTGAATGAAATTGACTCACGCGACATTCGTGGTCCTCAGATATGCCGTCTTTGTGGTGCTCAGGGTTATAGTCAGAGTTGATGTCCTCAGCGTGCTGGACCGAGTGGTGCTAGTGACGATGATGGTACCTAGGTATTTGTTGGTTTTTATGTTTGTCAGTGAATGATGTTTATTTTCGTCGTGTTTGTATTTTTAAATTTGCATTTTGTCAGTTAATGTCGGATAATATTATCATTTACTGTCTTTGTGAAGTAAATATACAAAAGGTTAACTATGAATTACATAGGTCAACATATAAAAACATTAACTACGAATTACATTAACTTAATTCATAAAATTAAATCTAAAAATCCTAAACCCAGGCTCACTTCTTTCCCACCAACCTGTTCAGTCCCAGACCCATCATGCCCTGACTGAACTGTAACGGAGTATACCTATCAGGTGGATTTCACTCCATCCATAGGTCATACGGGTGACCTCAAACTGAGTCATCCACACCCGGAGTTTCCGACCCACCTGCCTCTGCCGAAGCGACCGACCCACCTACCTCTGCTGGAGCAGATGCACCGGGATTGTTCTCGTTAATAACCACGAATGCCCGCTGCGGCTAGATGAAACCACTATCACACGACGCACCCCCTGACGTGTTGTCGGAAGCAGGACCCCGCATACCATGGTCCATATCTACTGATCCCCATGTGGATCAGCCGACCCTGACGGTGAAGGCATAGGACTAAAATCTGACCAACCACCCAAACCAGCGTTGGCCTAATCCTTTAGTTGCTGATCTCCATGATCGTCGACGGGAATCTGCGACAAAAAGTCAAACCATTCATGACCGGCTGGAATGGTAAGTATGGGCTGATGAAGCTGGCTGGCTGACCCTAATGGCTGTGCTGAGAGTGCTGGCTGTGCCCACTATGCTGACTGCAACTCCTGTGGTGGCTGGACTCACTGTGGTGAGTGTGATGGCTACCATGATTGTGGTCCGGTGGCTATGGTATATAATAAGGAAACGGCTTAGAGACTGCATGCTGAGGTGGACCCTGAGGTGCAGGTTGCTGAGGTGTAGGTGGCTGTGGTGCAGGTTGCTGTGGTGTAGGTGGTTGTGGATGCTGAGGAACGTACTGCGGCAATCTCAGCATATATCCGTATGAGCCCACGTACCAATCCCGGTAATCCACCGTTGGTATAAAGTCCCTTGTCGGAAGGGGGTGCAGATCCCGCAACCGAGTGTTTCGCCTGTTGTCCCACTCCATTATTCATGGCCCATATAAAATTGTCCAGTCATGAAGCTGCATTCCGCGAAGAGTGATGCAATGCTAGTTCGATGGAATGTCCCTTGCTTCTCGCGGGGGAGTTTGTGCATACCTAAACTGACGCATCACTCGGTCCACAGGGTGCCATTCGACACCCTCGAATGACAACAACGGAGCAACAATATCACACACCTCAAAATGTCCATGTAACTCGTCGGGTATGATCAATCCGTCATATAGCCGCCACTCAAACTGCCACATATTATTGGTATATTAGAACCCTAAAATTAACGTTTGGAAATAGGAATCACAAGGATCATAAATATTTACCTCCTCCATGTAGTCTATATCATGCCTAAATTTCGCTGCAGTCTTCGATAACTATGCTGTGGTCCGTTCCAAATGACTCCACCTGAAACATGATTCATTGAAAAAATTTTAAATAAGTCACCGTAAATCAAACATGCATCGTGAATATAACGCAGGACTAAAATAAGAATTATTACCTCATGGCAACTGGTATCTTAGCCGGTGGAAGGGTCTGCCTCGATACGGGCACAATACACAGCATTCGCTCCTATGCCCAAACAAACAACAGATTAAGAGGGCCATCCATCTCCTTTGTATCATATCGTGATGCACGGCATAGTACTCTGTAAAGATGTGTGAGACATGCTAACCCCCAACTATAAGTATGGATCCGCTCGAAATCGCGAAGCAACGGTAAATACTTCGCGTGGGCGTATGCGGTCGACTTATTCGCGAATAGGGTCGAACCCAACAAATAGAAAATGTGACATCTAATGTATCTCCTAATGGACTCCTCAGTGTCCAATGGCTCTGCGTCTCTAATACGTCAAACCCAACCTAGCTTTATATAGGATTTCGAAGAACGACTGACTTCTGGTTCATGACCGAATATCGCGATGCTTTGGCTCTGCAGGAAGTCGCCACTACTATCTGTCCATCCACTCATAGGCTCTCCATAAATGGGTAGGCCAAATATATGAACGACATCTTCCAAACTGTAACCTCACCCACCAGCAATACAAAGGTGTTTTGGCCTCCACCTTTCAACCAGAGCAGCTAATAAGGGGTGAAATCCTCTTATCACCCCAATCCTAAAGACGTGGTAGAATCTCGTGGGGCGTAAGTAGTTTTCGACCATTAGGTTCTACGTCTGTGACGGATCCAATTTACGCACCAACAAATTCCTGTTAGCTTGCATCAACAAAAATATATTTATTAGTTTAAATAAATAATAATTCTTACAAATAATAAATCGACATCAATATAAATATTTTAATAAATATTTACATATTTATTTTAATATTTTATTTATTAAAATATTTAACAAATATTAGCATATTTATTTATTTTCAATGAAAAAATTATTTATTTATTAATATTCAGATTATTTGTTAAACATAAAGAGAAATACATCCATTCTAACAAAAATAATTAAAAAAATTATATATTAACATTTATTTATTTCTTTAAATATTATAAATAAATATTTATACTTACACTTCTTTTTTTAAATAAATAAATATAGATGATTTTTTTAAAATTAAATAAAATATTTAATAAATATTTATCTATCAAAATATTTATTTTTTCAATATTTAATAACAATATATTTTATATATATTTACATATTTATTATAATATTTATTTACTAATATTTTAAAAATACATGTTCGCATAATTATTTTTAAAAAATCAAAATATTTATTTATTCATTAGTGTATATTCATAACAAAAATTATAAAATATATATTCCATTATAGTATTTTTATAACAAAAAATTTATCCCATTATAACAATATATATATATATATATATATATATATATATATATATATATGTTTATATAAGATAAAATATAATTATATTTTACAAATAAAAATTTTATTCTAAAATATTCATAAAATACAAAAAATATTATTCCTACTATATATTTATACGATGCTAACAATGAACAAATTTAAAAAATTTAAATACATAAAAAAATTAAAAATGATCAACTTATATAAATTGAATGATACAAATAATTAATAATATAATTTTTAGAGACTGTATAATTACGTATCATTTTTTAATTACTATAAACTAATAATATTTTTTATTTTTAATTTTTTTCTTCTAAACCACTGCTCACACCTGCACACTATTATCACTATTGCTATCAATACTCTCTCTTTTTTTTCTAACACACTAACACGCTACTCATACTCATACTATACACTTTTTTTTCTCTCTCGATTGTTTCAACACTCTTTGTATATTTCAATGGAAGGGAAAAAATTGTATTTATAAAAGGATGTAGGTTGGTCATTGGTTATCGGAATAGGAGTTATTTCCTGCATGCAGACAGACCTGCAATACGCTTTCTGTACTGCTGCTATAACATTGAAACCCAACAAAACTTCACAAGTTCCACAGCAACACGCCGAAGGCGTGTTGACAAGTCTGCCACTTGTTCCTGCTCATTATATCATCACGCCTCCTGCATATTGACGGAATGCTAATACGTTTCTGACGGGCTCAGACACCACGCTTTCAGTGTATTGAATCAAACACCACACTTCGACAAAATATCTCTTTTATCAATATTCAGCTAATATACCAAAAAGAGTTCTATAAAAAAATAATTTCACCTATGACATTTCCTTTTAAAAAATAAGAATTTTTTTCACAAAACGATAGGACTTTTTGCATGTGATAATTTTTTAAAATGTCAGAAATCTTTACATCAGTGTTAAATATAATTTTTTGGACATTTTGATGGATTACATCAATGCAGTCCAAATATTGGAAAAAAAATTGGTAACATATGTGTTAAAGAAATATTTTAAAAATATTATAAAAAATATTTTATTAAAAAAAATTTTTTATATTCTTAAGATGTTAAATAAAAAAAAGTTTTTTAGAAAATTATTATTATTTTTCTAAAGTGTGTCTTTAAAATAAAAAATAGCTAAATCTTTTATAATTTAATAAAAATATTAATTAATCTATTTTAGAGGATAAAAAAATATAATGACCAATAACAAAATGATATTTACAACAACGACATATTAGAAGTGAGTAAAAGGTTTTTAAAATTCTATTATTTCAAATTTTTAATAAAAATTGAATTAAATGTATTAATCGTTTGTCATATATAAAAAATGACACATTTGATCTATTTAAATTATTTTTAAAAAATCAAAATTTTAATTTTAGTAACTATTTTATCGAAATCTAAATTTTAGAAAACTAAAATAATAATTTTTACTTAAAAGGGAAAATGGTTGAACTGTTTGGCGTGTGGCATGGGTAGCAACGTGGAGATATGAGAATGAATGATTTGATGTAACACTAAAAGGTGGCAACAAAGTGGGGCCATGAAGGTTACGCTTTCCAAACAAACATTTCTGTTTTGTGTCGAAAAGAGAGAGAGATAATAGCGATGCGGAGCCACGTGTTCAAATCACTGGCGGGGTTCCCAAAACTCTGAGAGAGTTAAGATGCTAACGTGTCAAGTAACGAGGGCATAAATGTAAATCCAGTCATATGACATCTTGACATCTTTGACGTCCCTCAGTTTCCAACTTTTTTTGGTGAACTCAGCTTTGCTGCTTCCCCTCAATACGGACGAATGGAAAAACGTTTATTTTTTTATTATTTATTTAAATAAAAGTTGTTATTGATTCAAATTTTTTAAACACAGTAAAAATTAGGTTTTTTTTTAATTAGCTAGATTAATATAAAATTACATAATTAATATTAATCGACTAAAACATAGCATAATATAAATACATATAAAAATTTAGTTACATCACAAATTATTTTATGATTCGCATTAAACTTAAATCACAATACATTATATAACTCATAAATATCTAAAAATATTAACACACAAATTAAATGTCAACTTTTAAATTAATAAAATTAAAAAATAAAATAAATGAAAAATAACAAAATAAGAATAGAAAAGAAAAGATATTTTTTTGAAAATTATAATTTTTAATATATATATATATATATATTTGTCATAACATATATATTTTGGAAAAAATAATGTTAGCTTGATGGGTTGTCCCATTCTGTCAAAATCCATTAGTTTGACAGTGTGAGTTTAGTAAGCTTTTATAGTTTAGTGGATTCAAAATTTTAATTCGATTTGTCTTTTTTAGTAAATTTAACGGATTCATCTAATAGATTTGATCCATTTTAACCTCCTTAATTTTGACAAAATAAAAAGATTAAATTTAAATTTAGTTCTTGTTAAATTAAAATGTCTAAGGTCAATGATTTCAACAATAATGATATGAGCTTGTCTAATTAGATGATATTTATCCATTGGAAGGTCATCACACTTATTGTTTTTGTTGAACAGTAAGATGAAAAGAAAAAAAAAAACAATAGAAAAAACAAAAAGAAAAATAAAAGCCTTTTATCCAAGATCTTCTTGTGAAGTTGCCCAAATCATCTCATTCACAGTTTCACACCAGCAAGGCTCTATATTTAGCTAAATGGTTTGCTGTTTGGTTAGCCACAGTGACAGACACATGGGGGAGCGAATGGAGGCTTCGGTTCTCCAAATTTTTTTTAGTAATAAGGTACTAAATATAATTTAATTTTTTAAAAAATATATTTAGTATTTAGTCTAATATAAATAAAAGTCCAATCCAACATAAATCTTAATAATTTTTAATAAATATTAATAATTTTTAATAGTTAAAAAATAAGTAATGATATTAAAAAAATTTAAAAAATATATAATTACTAATATTTTTTAGTTAAATAAATTTTTTTAAATCTCATAAAATTAATTTTTTTTTATGATTATTTTTTTGATTGGTTTGATATTAATTCTCTTTGTTTTAAATATTACTACTGAAAGATCTTTTTTATTTATGAATACTATAAAGAATAATTTAGAAACAAAATGGAAGATGAATTTTTGTTAATTGTCTTTTAATTACACTGAGAAGAAAATTATTGAAAGATTCGACACAGATTCTATTATCGATGAATTTTACGATACAAAGAATCGACCACTTCCTTAATAAAAAATACACACATATTTTTTATATTTTAAAATATTTTTTCTATCGGTATATTTTTATAATACATCTTATATTATATATGTTATTGGCCCCATGATAATTTTTTTTTTTACAATTAATCTCCACATACAAGCCTTTTCACTATATAAGTCTTACAAGTTCTCAATATCCCTTATCCCTAAAACGCGCTTCTTATGGCACGTATGTTTCACGTGCCTCCTTAACAGATTTTTCAATCAATTAACGCGCGAATATATAACTTCCTTTTCCAAATGTATTTTGTTTCCTTTTTCGAATTTCTTTTGCGTTTTCTTGTCTTCTCTCTTCGATCTCTTTCATGTGTTTCTCTCTATCTTCTCCTTCGCCGTTTATGTAAGTTTGTCTCTCTGTTCTTTTTTTTTTTGATTTTCTCGTTTTTCATTGTTTCTGAAATCAAGCTCTGAAATCGTTTTGAAGATAATGAATGATTCAACTTCAAATTGCCAGCTGAACCAGAGCAAAATGGATTTTGAATTTGAATCCAATGAAGTTTTTGAGGTGTAGTTTAATTCCAATTAATAATTGAATCTGAATTTGAATCCAGTTAGTAGTTTATGATTGTGTAGCTGAATATTACGTAGACTTTACCTGTGAAATTTGTTGTTCATTGTTCCTTGTTTGAATTGAATCTAATGTACTAGTTCTAATAAATTTTTTGCATTTTATATCAGACGTTCGGGTGTAAATCAGGAATATTTGGGTGTATTTTAGGAAAGTTTGGGTGTATTTACAATTTATGACTTTTCATCTCATTGAGGGTGAATTGTCTTATTCTTTTAGTTAAATTGTTTTAGTTTCTGTTTAATGATGATTCATAAATCTGATATTTGTTATTTTTTATGATGGTTTTATAGTTTTATTTGTATTCTATAGTTTATGCTTGTTTTAATATAGTGTATTTTGGGTGTATTTTGCAGCCCCTCTATGGTATTGATGAGCAGTTTGCTCTCCACATACAAGTGTTTTTCTCATACAAGTCTTTACAAGTCTTCTCCTCCTTTTATTGTTTTGAATCCAATCAAGTGGCTGAAGTGCGGTTCAATTCAGAAGAAAAAAATGTAGTATTAGAGGAAACATTTTTCTGTACAAAAAAGCTATTTGTACACTAAAATCAGCTACTAAAATTAGCCACCAATGTATTTGTGTATAAATATATGTATGGTTTAATTTATTTTCAATATATATTATTCTAGTATGTATTTTATACTGGTGGCTGACTTTGGTGGCTAATTTTAGTGTACACGTAGCATAGCTCATTTCTGTATTTGCAGCAAATTTGGGTGTAAAACGAAGATATTTGGGTGTAACACGAAGATGTTTGAGTGTATTTTTATTCTGATAAGTTCTGCATAATTTAGAACTCTTTCTCTTCTTCCTCCTCATCTTCTGCTGCTTCTTTTTTTTCATCATCATCACCATCTTCTTCTTCTTTTTTTCTTATTCATCTTTTCCTTTTTGTTTTACCTTCTCAAGTTTCTTCTTGTTTTACTCTCTTAACAAGAATAAAAACAAAAAATCAAACAAAGAAGAAGAAGAAACACATAATGTTCCAAAATTACTTGGAAAAGGATGAACTTACATTCATTTAACAAAAAGAAAGAAAGAATAAGGAAAAGAAGAAGAAAAAAATACGACATTATTGGAAACATTTTTCTGTACAAAAATGTTATTTGTACACTAAAATCAACCACTAAAATCAGTCACTAATATATTTGTGTATAAATACATATGTGGTTTAATTTATTTTCAATGTATATTTTTATTCCAGTATGTATTTTATACTGGTGGCTGACTTTGGTGGCTGATTTTAGTGTACACGTAGCATAACTCATTTCTGTATTTGCAGCAAATTTGAGTGTAAAACGAAGATATTTGGATGTAACACGAAGATATTTGGGTGTATTTTAAGAAATTTTGGGTGTATTTTTATTCTGATAAATTCTGCATAATTCAGAACTCTTCTTCTTCCTCCTCCTCATCTTTTGCTGGTTCTTTTTTTTTTCATCATTATCACCATCTTCTTCTTTTTTTCTTATTCATCTTTTTCTTTTTGTTTTACCTTCTCAAGTTTCTTCTTATTTTACTCTCTTAACAAGAATAAAAACAAAAAAATCAAACAAAGAAGAAGAAGAAACACATAATGCTACAAAATTACTTGGAAGAGAGTGAACTTATATTCATTTAACTAAAAGAAAGAAAGAAATAAGAAAAAAAAAAGAAGAAAAAAATGCAGCTTTAGAGGAAACATTTTTCTGTACAAAAATGTTATTTGTACACTAAAACCAGCCACTAAAATCATCCACCAATGTATTTGTGTATATATACATGTGTGGTTTAGTTTATTTTTAATGTATATTTGTATTCCAGTATGTATTTTATACTGGTGGCTGACTTTGGTGGTTGATTTTAGTGTACATGTAGCATAACTCATTTCTATATTTGCAGTCAATTTGGGTGTAAAACGAAGATATTTGGGTGTAACACGAAGATATTTGGATGTAAAATAAAGATATTTGGGTGTATTGTTATTCTGATAAGTTCTGCATAATTTAGAACTCTTCCTCTTCCTCCTCCTCATCTTCTGCTGTTTCTTCTTCTTCATTTTCTTATTTCATATTCTCATAATTCTTTTTGGGAGAAAAAATCAAACAAAAAAAGAAAAAATACATAATGTTGCAAAATCAAAAGAAGAAGGAAGAGAAACACGATGATGAAGATGAAACACGCGAAGAAAAAGGAGGAGAAACACAAAGAAGAAGGAGAAGAAGAAGGAAGAAGAGGAGAAGGAGGAGAAACACGAAGAAAAAATGACAATTGTGGTTTTCATTGAGGAAGAAGAAGAAAAGTCGTTCATAATGGTGAACGAGCGCTTTGGAAACGTAATGCACGTGTTAACATGCTTTTGTGGGTGAGCGTAACTTTTGTTGAATTTGGCCCAACTTATAAGTCAAAAAGACTTGTATGTGTAGCATAACCGATTTTTTTATCGGTCCCTGGTTAGCCATACGATCTATAAGTTCAAAACGAATATTCTAACTCTATCGAAACTTTAGCTCAAAGATACGATCTATCAATTTTTTCTTAGCATGATCTCCAGGAGCTCTCAGGTAATATATAATGGAGTAAACTTTCGGCGAGTCCAACTTACAAACAAAAAACTTGCAGCTTAAATCGTGAGTCATACAAAGGCCATGCCACACACCCAACTCAGCACCCAACGCTAGACCCTTGGTCATTGTCCCAGCACCTCCGATCATCCATGCTCCACCACTATACCTAATCATAAACTCGTACCCAATTTTGCCAGAATTCTCAAAGAAACTCTCATCATAGTTCAGTTTTAGAAATTCATTCTCCAAGCAATTCCATAAAGATGCTGCCCAGAATCCTCGGTGATGGGAAAGAAAAAGCTTAGTGTAATACCCGGTCTAACCGAAATTAATTAAATAATAAGTTAAATAGGAGCAAATATGGTTGGAAGATTTGGCAATTGGAATTTGATAATTTAAATATGATATTTGGATTCAGTGAATTTTTCCGAGTCGGAAAATATAGTTTTCTGCGTAAAAGCGCGCAGTGGAATTTTGACCGGCAGTACCGGCTGAGATCTGTCTGGTACTACAACTGAGAAAATTGATTATGAGTAAATAAGATTAATAAATGAGGAATTATAATTAGGGAAGGTAGAAATATTTAAAGTGCGATTTAGAGCGCTAATCTTAAAGGTTTTGGCCCAAAATTGGGTCAATGGGCAAAAATAAGTGAACCGGGCCTAAGTGGGCCCAAGACCCAACATATATAAACATTAGTTGTGAGCATTTCAGCTCATTTTATCCTAAAAAGAAGGGTTGGGGCGCTGATTTGAGAAGAGAGAAGAGAAGAGAGAAAACCTAACTCTCTTTGATCTTCAAACCACCATAACTTGAGCTAAGGAACTCCGATTGACGAGCCGTTTGCGGCCACGCGTTGATCTTCTCATCCTCTACAATTCTATCTAAGTTTGGTGGTGAGTATTTTATTCATCTCTGCCCAGTTTTCGAAATTCCCCACTGTTACACATTTTTGGATAGTTAGTGTTGAAATCTTGTGATTTTGGGTGTTTAGGGATACTCTAACATAGATTCTAAGTGGATTCTATCCCTACTTCATATGGGCTGAGGTAAGAAGTGCTCAAACCCTTGTGATTTGTCATTTTTATGAGCCCTAGGTTGATGTATGTATGTGATATTGGTTATGTTAGTGTATTTGGTGATGTTGGTGCACAATTGGGAGATTGGTATTGCTTGAGGAGCTTTGGTAAGGCTTGGAGCTAAGGTTGGTGAAGAATTCCAAAGAAGAGGCTCAATTGATTTGGCTACAAGAGGTACGGTTTAAGTTTCATTTAAGTACCGTGTGTTGTGATGAGAATTCCTAGGCTAGATGCCCCTATGATTAAGTTTGGATTGTGTAAATGGTTGGTGCTAATATACATAGTTGATATGTAATGTGAATTAATGATTGGGTTGAGAATTGTGTGACCTCGTATGCTTGGTGTATTGAGAATTTGATGTACTGGGTAATGAGTATTGATTTGTGGTTTATGCATTTAAATTGTGAAAATTGGGCCGAAGGCCGTGAATTTTGGGCCGGAGGCCAGAAAGAGGTAAGAAAGGTAAGTCGATGTGTGCATTGTATGATGGCACAAGTGATTGGATGAATTTCAGATAATGAATATATGAATGATTAGGTTGGTTATTGAATAATAAGGTTTGAGAAGTTGAAGTGTGGAATTTGGTAATTTTGGGTGAAATTATGTAGATGAGGTATGTTTGGTTCGGTTGAGATATATTATGTGATCATATATGTGATTATGATTATTGATGCCTTGATGATATGATGATGCATTAGAGATATGTATGTTGTGATATATGCTTGGGGAATGATTAAGGTTGATTTGTGGGTGAAATCACGTGATAGTGAGTATGATATTGATTATGTATAATGATGGTTGATTGGAAATGGTATTATTGGAAATTGGGATGAGGAAGGATGTATGACATGATATTGTGTTTGTCCTTTAGCCATTTGATTGAGAAGTGTTAAAATGGTTGGATGTGGTTTTGGGAACTTTTGGTAAAGTGTCAATGTGTGAGTTGAGGATGGCTTGATGTGGATTTTGGTACATTTTGATTGATTTCAAAAAGGATTGAAATTGGCATGTTTTGGTTGATTTTGAAAAGAGTTGAAAATGGCTTGTTTTGAAAATGGTACCTTGTGGTTTTGTATGAAAACATAGTTTTTGGGCATACTTTGATAGGACATAACTTGGACTACGGATCTCTGTTTTGTGCCAAATCTGTTTAAAAATGAAATTGGATCCGGGATGTCCATGCCCTTCGAAGAACAGGTGAAAAATGATTTAAAATAAGAAAGTTATGTCCGTCGGAAGATTGGGGGTTGAATCTATAAATTCTGCAGCTTTTAACTTAGAAATTTTTTAGCAGAACGACCCTCCTCGCGTAGGCGCACTTGGCGCGTACGCGCCGTTCTTCAAGAAAGCACCATCCACGCGTGCACGTGGTGTGCGCGGGCGCGTCGATGCGCTGCACCAAATGCCCAGCCATTTTCCCGAGAGTTGTGCCAGTTTTGTGTCTGGGGCACAAATGTATCCGCGCGTACGCGTGGCTGACGCGTACGCGTCGTTTGGCAAATTTTCAATCCACGCGTCCGCGTGCATGACGCATACGCGTGGCCCTGTTTTCATGCCAAAGTTGATTTTTGAGTTTTAAAAGCCAAATCTCATACTTCTAAGCCTTCGATCTCACCTCTTATGTATTAAATCATTATGATATGCCTAGCAATGAGAAATGAGCTAGGGGATGTGGTAACTTGCGAGTGAAGCAAGGGAAAAAGTTATGATCAATGATGATCAAAGATGATTATATGAGATATGGAGGATGAAGGTGGAAGTACCGTGTACGCCATGAGCCGGAGGGCTATATTTATTGATAAATGGCCTGTTCTTGATTGGACCATGAGCCGGATGGCTGAGTTATTGCCGGGTTACGGCAAAGCCATTATTGTTTATGGCTGAGTATAAATACATATATGATTAATGAATGAATATGTTAAATGGATAATAATGAAAAAATATTGAAATGTGATGTGCGACCCCGGGTAGTAGGCAGTGGCGTTGTCCACTTGCTCCGGGTATGAGATGGGAAAGGAGGATTATGATAAACGAGTTTAATCATGGAGTTTTGAATAAATGTGTATTTGTGATACCTGGGTAGTAGCAAGGGTCGTGGTTCGTCCCGCTTGCTCCCTGTTATTGTCTGAGAATTGATAATAATAAAGGGTGATTATGAATAAATGTTTATTTGTGATACTTGGGTAGTAGTAAGGGTTGTGGTTCGTCCCACTTGCTCCAAGTTAATGTTTGAGATTTGGTAACAATGAATGTTGATAATATGAATTGAGATTGAATGAATATATGTTTGAGATACCTGGGCAGTAGCAAGGGTTGTGGTTCGTCCCACTTGCTCTAGGCCAATACTTGAGATACCTGGGTAGTGGCAAGGGTTGTGGTTCGTCCCACTTGCTCCAGGTCAGAGATTGTGACGCCTGGGTAGTAGCAGCAGTAGTGGTGAATCCACTCGCTCCAGGTTGAGCTTTTAAACACCCGCCTGGGTAGTAGCCGCAGTAGTGGTTATTCCACTGGCTCTGGGTTGAGCGGGTAGTAGCAAGGGGGGTTGTAGCTCAAACCTACTTGCTCCGCAATGGGTGTTTCTGTCCAATGGTTAGCTACCAGGACATGTCGGGTTGGCTATATAACCGACAGATGATATCATCAGCTATAGGGCAGGCATTCATCATTTGCATATGTTTGAATTGTTTGGGTTTGCCATTTGTCTTGGATTTCTACATCATATATGCCATGTTACCTGACTATATGCTACTTGTTCTACTTGTATCATGTTTGTGTATTACTTGCCTGTATTGCTTGTGATTGTACAACTGAGAGGCCCCTCATGCTGGTGTCGGTGGGTGTGAGGGCTGTTCTTGATGGGATGAATTGATGATGCGATTGCATGATGATGTATTGATATAGAATTGCTGAGGCAGAACAACTGGTGATGGTTTTGCTTATGATTCTGAGTCTGATTCGTGGAAGAGTCAGCAAGTTGGGAAACATGTGAAACATGAATTGAATTTAGCACTCCCTTATGACAGTTGCCTATTCATGGATTAGCGAGAACCTAGGATGAATAATTGGTGAAGAAGTTTAGGATGCTTAGTGAGTTTTTATTGTAGTACATTGAATTTATTTGGCACTTTTACCGTACTGGGAACCCATGGGCCCGGGGTTCTCATTCCGTATATATCTCTTGTTTTTCAGATACAGGTCCAGGTGCCCAGAAGTGAGTTGTGGGTCGTCTGAGAGACGGCGAAGATCTTTATTTTCTCTACTTTGTGTTTTGATTAGAATATCTCCACCTTTGTTTTGGAAAGTTTATATTATGTATTGAACTCTTTGAATTTGCCTATAGAGGCTCTCATGTTTCCTTCGGGAGAGATTAGGATATACTGTTGTCAACTAATTTCATAATGTACCCTAGCCGACCTAGACTTCGCGGGTCGCGACTAGTGGCTATTTACTTATGTTATATATATATCTATCTGTTATCTATCTCTTAATCTCCTCTACGCCTTGTCCGTATATCGTTTTCGGCTTCACGGTTTATCTTTTGTTGTCGAAACGTGAGAGATACGTCTTCACGATTTCATTTCTACTTTTTTCAGGCTTCTCGATTAATACTCCTTTCGAAATTACCTATATTTATTTATTAAAAATCCACCTGAGAGTCATACCACCGTAATATCATTGACTTATGACTCGAGCATAAGGATTTGAATATTAGGGTGTTACATTATGGTATCAGAGCAGTTCGTCCTCGTGAGCCTGAGGGATGGAACTGCTTATGCTTCAATGCATACTTTGAGTCTGTGGCTGTGCTAGTTAGGGTATCTAATCGATACATCTAGCATGAAGTCCATGAGTGTACCTTTGGTACTTTGAAGCACTATACTTCCGATATTGAGACTGATCAACTTGATATCGATTGTTTGGTGTGTATAGGAACCAGACGGCACCTCGTGGACCCGGTCGGGGATGTGAAAGAGATCGTACTAATGCGCAGGAACCGGAAATCAACCCGAATAACCCGATAAACCTTATGGCGGCGTTGGAGAATATGGCTGCTGCTATGCAGGCCACTGCGGAGGCTCTTGGGCAACAGATGAACAATAATGGCTATGGCGGAAGGGATGCTCAGGGCCCGATGACACTGGCAACCTTCTTAAAGGTTAATCCACCTAAGTTCAAGGGAACCACCAATCCGACTGAAGCTGATACTTGGTTTCAGGCCATGGAGCGAGCACTGCAAGCGCAGTTGGTGCCTGAAGAGCAGCGTGTTGAATTCGCTACCTATCTACTCACGGGGGAAGCATCGCATTGGTGGCAAGGAGCTCGACGTCTCCTGCAACAGGGGAATGATCATATCACTTGGGATGCCTTCCAGGTGGAATTCTATAAGAAGTACTTTCCGAATTCCGCCAAGACAGCCAAGGAATTGGAGTTACTGCAACTAAAGCAAAGTGCTATGTCCGTATCTGAGTATATAGACAAATTTGAGGAGCTATTCAGGTTTTCCCGCATGTGTCAAGGAGCTCCGGGAGATTTCGAGGAATGGAAATGCATTAAGTATGAAGGAGGGCTTCGGAGCGACATCTTAAGTTCAGTGGGACCAATGGAGATCCGAACTTTTTCAGAGTTAGTGAATAAGAGCAGAATTGCTGAAGAGTGTGTGAAAAGGAGGATTGCAGAGAACGGAAGTCATAGAGAGCACAACCAAGGATTCGCACCAAGGGGTCGAGAGTTTAAGGAGAGAGGATACGTACAACACTTTCCCCAAGGACAGAATAACTTTGCGACGAGTAAGGAGTCCCAAAGGAATGGTAAGGGAAAACAGGCAGCGGCTGCTTCTGATGTTTCAAGCTGTCAGAGATGTGGGAGTCATCACCCAAATAGGCCGTGCCGATTGGGGTTAGGGGTATGTTACAAGTGCGGGTTACCAGGGCATGTATCAAGAAATTGCCAACAAGGAGAGAGTCAGGATGCGGGCCGATTGCGACAGTAAGATTGAGGTAATTGCAATAATCAGGCTTAAAGGACAGTGCATGATTTTATAATACCGCCTGTACAGTAAAACTGGGAATGTCGAGTTTAATATTAGACTGAGGAGCAAATCGGATGATCCGAGTAAGGATTTGCCTTAAATACAAATGGATAAATTCCTGTGATGTAAATGATTTTTTGTTGAGAATGACGTGTTGTGTTTGTTATGTAGTTGGTTGATTTCTGAATTTTTGGTGAAACGAATTGAACCCGTGACTTTTAGTTCCTTTGATTTAAATAGATAAGGAATGGTCCTAAGTGAGGGATTTGGAAACGTTGATTTGAAATGCTAGTCATGCTAAGTTGTGGTTGAGTACTTGAGGAAGTAAGTAATAGAGCTCGTACTAGACGAGAGATCAGAATAAAGTAGCAGAAACTTGCGGAAGCAGTAACACAGGATAGCTACAAATAGGAGCTGTAAAAGTTTACTATAATATCTTAAGTTTGAATACTAGAAGGGTTAAGTGGGTTACTGCAAGTAATGATCCCCAAATAGTTGGAATTGATTGCGGCTGCGAGCTTTGATGGTTCTAAAGCGGATGAGAAAATTATCATTGATGCATAGTTGGATTTAGATGATGAGAGAGTGCGAGTTGTCGTGTTTGAGAGATGAGTACCATGATGTTTGGTCATAGTGACCTTGGAATTAGATTGAGATTTATAATGATTGGTTTTGAAAGACGAATGTGAAAGCCACTAAATTGAAATACAGATGCAGTACTGAGATTGGTTTGAGGGAGCCCGTGACGGGTGGTGAACTCCAATTTTTGGGGAGGTACTGTTGAAAATTTTTCTCCAAAAAATTTGAAAGAGTGCTGGTTATGGTTTTGAGGATAATTTTGATATGAGTAACTTTAACGAAAGAGATGTGTCTCGAATGCTTTTATAGATTATTAAAGAAAAGCGGATTCTCATGATTTTTGTTAAATTGTTATTTCAAACTCATTTGCTTTCTAGAAATGAAAGGGGTTTTTGATTGATGAGTCAGAGACTTTATAACAGCAAGTCATGTAGAAATTCGAGGGTTTGAGAATAAGAAAGTAAGTTTGGAGGTTATGCTTGGAGTTGAGCTGTGATTAGTGGTAATTGGCTTGGCAGAGGGAGAGGATAGTGATGGATGGAATTTTCGAGGGCGAAAATTTCTGTTAGGGGGGTAGAATGTAATACCCGGTCTAACCGAAATTAGTTAAATAATAAGTTAAATAGGAGCGAATATGGTTGGAAGATTTGGCAATTGGAATTTGATAATTTAAATATGATATTTGGATTCAGTGAATTTTTCCGAGTCGGAAAATATAATTTTCTGCGTAAAAGCGCAGTGAAATTTTGACCGGCAGTACCGGCTGAGATCTGTCTGGTACTACAACTGAGGAAATTGATTATGGGTAAATAAGATTAAGAAATGAGGAATTATAATTAGGGAAGGTAGAAATATTTAAAGTGCGATTTAGAGCGCTAATCTTAAAGGTTTTGGCCCAAAATTGGGCCAATGGGCAAAAATAAGTGAACCGGGCCTAAGTGGGCCCAAGACCCAACATATATAAACATTAGTTGTGAGCATTTCAGCTCATTTTATCCTAAAAAGAAGGGTTGGGGCGCTGATTTGAGAAGAGAGAAGAGAAGAGAGAAAACCTAACTCTCTTTGATCTTCAAACCACCATAACTTGAGCTAAGGAACTCCGATTGACGAGCCGTTTGCGGCCACGCGTTGATCTTCTCATCCTCTACAATTCTATCTAAGTTTGGTGGTGAGTATTTTATTCATCTCTGCCCAGTTTTCGAAATTCTCCACTGTTACACGTTTTTGGATAGTTAGTGTTGAAATCTTGTGATTTTGGGTGTTTAGGGATACTCTAACATGGATTCTAAGTGGATTCTATCCCTACTTCATATGGGCTGAGGTAAGAAGTGCTCAAACCCTTGTGATTTGTCATTTTTATGAGCCCTAGGATGATGTATGTATGTGATATTGGTTATGTTAGTGTATTTGGTGATGTTGGTGCACAATTAGGAGATTGGTATTGCTTGAGGAGCTTTGGTAAGGCTTGGAGCTAAGGTTGGTGAAGAATTCCAAAGAAGAGGCTCAATTGGTTTGGCTACAAGAGGTACGGTTTAAGTTTCATTTAAGTACCGTGTGTTGTGATGAGAATTCCTAGGCTAGATGCCCCTAGGATTAAGTTTGGATTGTGTAAATGGTTGGTGCTAATATACATAGTTGATATGTAATGTGAATTAATGATTGGGTTGAGAATTGTGTGACCTCGTATGCTTGGTGTATTGAGAATTTGATGTACTGGGTAATGAGTATTGATTTGTGGTTTATGCATTTAAATTGTGAAAATTGGGCCGAAGGCCATGAATTTTGGGCCGGAGGCCAGAAAGAGGTAAGAAAGGTAAGTCGATGTGTGCATTGTATGATGGCACAAGTGATTGGATGAATTTCAGATAATGAATATATGAATGATTAGGTTGGTTATTGAATAATAAGGTTTGAGAAGTTGAAGTGTGGAATTTGGTAATTTTGGGTGAAATTATGTAGATGAGGTATGTTTGGTTCGGTTGAGATATATTATGTGATCATATATGTGATTATGATTATTGATGCCTTGATGGTATGATGATGCATTAGAGATATGTATGTTGTGATATATGCTTGGGGAATGATTAAGGTTGATTTGTGAGTGAAATCACGTGATAGTGAGTATGATATTGATTATGTATAATGATGGTTGATTGGAAATGGTATTATTGGAAATTGGGATGAGGAAGGATGTATGACATGATATTGTGTTTGTCCTTTAGCCATTTGATTGAGAAGTGTTAAAATGGTTGGATGTGGTTTTGGGAATTTTTGGTAAAGTGTCAATGTGTGAGTTGAGAATGGCTTGATGTGGATTTTGGTACATTTTGATTGATTTCAAAAAGGATTGAAATTGGCATGTTTTGGTTGATTTTGAAAAGAGTTGAAAATGGCTTGTTTTGAAAATGGTACCTTGTGGTTTTGTATGAAAACATGGTTTTTAGGCATACTTTGATAGGACGTAACTTGGACTACGGATCTTTGTTTTTTGCCAAATCTGTTTAGAAATAAAATTGGATCCGGGATGTCCATGACGTTTGAAGAACGGGTGAAAAATGATTTAAAATGAGAAAGTTATGTCCGTCGGAAGATTGGGGGTTGAATTTGTAAATTCTGCAGCTTTTAACTTAGAAATTTTTTAGCAGAACGACCCTCCGCGCGTAGGCGCACTTGGCACGTACGCGCCGTTCTTCAAGAAAGCACCATCCACGCGTGCGCATGGTGTGCGCGGGCGCGTCGATGCGCTGCACCAAATAACCAGCCATTTTCCCGAGAGTTGTGCCAGTTTTGTGCCTGGGGCACAAATGTATCCGCGCGTACGCGTGGCTGACGCGTACGCGTCGTTTGGCAAATTTTCAATCCACGCGTCCGCGTGCATGACGCATACGCATGGCCCTGTTTTCATGCTAAAGTTGATTTTTGAGTTGTAAAAGCCAAATCTCATACTTCTAAGCCTCCGATCTCACCTCTTATGTATTAAATCATTATGATATGCCTAGCAATGAGAAAGGAGCTAGGGGATGTGGTAACTTGCGAGTGAAGCAAGGGGAAAAGTTATGATCAATGATGATCAAAGATGATTATATGAGATATGGAGGATGAAGGTGGAAGTACCGTGTATGCCATGAGCCGGAGGGCTATATTTATTGATAAATGGCCCGTTCTTGATTGGACCATGAGCCGGATGGCTGAGTTATTGCCGGGTTACGGCAAAGCCATTATTGTTTATGGCTGAGTATAAATGCATATATGATTAATGAATGAATATGTTAAATGGATAATAAAGAAAAAATATTGAAATGTGATGTGCGACCCCGGGTAGTAGGCAGTGGCGTTGTCCACTTGCTCCGGGTATGAGACGGAAAAGGAAGATTATGATAAACGAGTTTAATCAAGGAGTTTTGAATAAATGTGTATTTGTGATACCTGGGTAGTAGCAAGGGTCGTGGTTCGTCCCGCTTGCTCCGGGTTATTGTCTGAGAATTGATAATAATGAAGGGTGATTATGAATAAATGTTTATTTGTGATACTTGGGTAGTAGTAAGGGTTGTGGTTCGTCCCACTTGCTCCAAGTTAATGTTTGAGATTTGGTAACAATGAATGTTGATAATATGAATTGAGATTGAATGAATATATGTTTGAGATACCTGGGCAGTAGCAAGGGTTGTGGTTCGTCCCACTTGCTCCGGGCCAATGCTTGAGATACCTGGGTAGTAGCGGCAGTAGTGGTGAATCCAATCGCTCCAGGTTGAGCTTTTAAACACCCGCCTGGGTAGTAGCCGCAGTAGTGGTTATTCCACTGGCTCTGGGTTGAGCGGGTAGTAGCAAGGGGGTTGTAGCTCAAACCTACTTGCTCCGCAATGGGTGTTTCTGTCCAATGGTTAGCTACCAGGACATGTCGGGTTGGCTATATAACCGACAGATGATATCATCAGCCATAGGGCAGGCATTCATCATTTGCATATGTTTGAATTGTTTGGGTTTGCCATTTGTCTTGGATTTCTACATCATATATGCCATGTTACCTGACTATATGCTACTTGTTCTACTTGTATCATGTTTGTGTATTACTTGCCTGTATTGCTTGTGTTTGTACAACTGAGAGGCCCCTCATGCTGGTGTCGGTGGGTGTGAGGGCTGTTCTTGATGGGATGAATTGATGATGCGATTGCATGATGATGTATTGATATAGAACTGCTGAGGCAGAACAACTGGTGATGGTTTTGTTTATGATTCTGGGTCTGATTCGTGGAAGAGTCAGCGAGTTGGGAAACATGTGAAACATGAATTGAATTTAGCACTCCCTTATGACAGTTGCCTATTCATGGATTAGCGAGAACCTAGGATGAATAATTGGTGAAGAAGTTTAGGATGCTTAGTGAGTTTTTATTGCAGTACATTGAATTTATTTGGCACTTTTACCGTACTGGAAACCCATGGGCCCGGGGTTCTCATTCCGTATATATCTCTTATTTTTCAGATACAGGTCCAGGTGCCCAGAAGTGAGTTGTGGGTCGTCTGAGAGACGGCGAAGATCTTTATTTCCTCTACTTTGTGTTTTGATTAGAATCTCTCCACCTTTGTTTTGGAAAGTTTATATTATGTATTGAACTCTTTGAATTTGCCTATAGAGGCTCTCATGTTTCCTTCGGGAGAGATTAGGATATACTGTTGTCAACTAATTTCATAATGTACCCTAGCCGACCTAAACTTCGCGGGTCGCGACTAGTGGCTATTTACGTATGTTATATATATCTATCTGTTATCTATCTCTTAATCTCCTCTACGCCTTGTCCGTATATCGTTTTCGGCTTCACGGTTTATCTTTTGTTGTCAAAACGTGAGAGATACGTCTTCGCGATTTTATTTCTACTCTTTTCAGGCTTCTCGATTAATACTCCTTTCGAAATTGCCTATATTTATTTATTAAAAATCCACCTGAGAGTCGTACCACCGTAATATCATTGACTTATGACTCGAGCATAAGGATTTGAATATTAGGGTGTTACATTATAGTATCAGAGCTGTTCGTCCTCGTGAGCCTGAGGGATGGAACTGCTTATGCTTCAATGCATACTCTGAGTCTGTGCCTGTGCTAGTTAGGGTATCTAATCGATACATCTAGCATGAAGTCCATGAGTGTACCTTTGGTACTTTGAAGCACTATACTTCCGATATTGAGACTGATCAACTTGATATCGATTGTTTGGTGTGTATAGGAACCAGACGGCACCTCGTGGACCCGGTCGGGGACGTGAAAGAGATCGTACTAATGCGCAGGAACCAAAAATCAACCCGAATAACCCGATAAACCTTATGGCGGCGTTGGAGAATATGGCTGCTGCTATGCAGGCCACTGCGGAGGCTCTTGGGCAACAGATGAACAATAATGGCTATGGCGGAAGGGAAGCTCAGGGCCCGATGACACTGGCAACCTTCTTAAAGGTTAATCCACCTAAGTTCAAGGGAACCACCAATCCGACTGAAGCTGATACTTGGTTTCAGGCCATGGAGCGAGCACTGCAAGCGCAGTTGGTGCCTGAAGAGCAGCGTGTTGAATTCGCTACCTATCTACTCACGGGGGAAGCATCGCATTGGTGGCAAGGGGCTCGACGTCTCCTGCAACAGGGGAATGATCATATCACTTGGGATGCCTTCCAGGTGGAATTCTATAAGAAGTACTTTCCGAATTCCGCCAAGACAGCCAAGGAATTGGAGTTACTGCAACTAAAGCAAAGTGCTATGTCCGTATCTGAGTATATAGACAAATTTGAGGAGCTATTCAGGTTTTCCCGCATGTGTCAAGGAGCTCCGGGAGATTTCGAGGAATGGAAATGCATTAAGTATGAAGGAGGGCTTCGGAGCGACATCTTAAGTTCAGTGGGACCAATGGAGATCCGAACATTTTCAGAGTTAGTGAATAAGAGCAGAATTGCTGAAGAGTGTGTGAAAAAGAGGATTGCGGAGAAAGGAAGTCATAGAGAGCACAACCAAGGATTCGCACCAAGGGGTCGAGAGTTTAAGGAGAGAGGATACGTACAACACTTTCCCCAAGGACAGAATAACTTTGCGACGAGTAAGGAGTCCCAAAGGAATGGTAAGGGAAAACAGGCAGCGGCTGCTTCTGATGTTTCAAGCTGTCAGAGATGTGGGAGTCATCACCCAAATAGGCCGTGCCGATTGGGGTTAGGGGTATGTTACAAGTGCGGGTTACCAGGGCATGTATCAAGAAATTGCCAACAAGGAGAGAGTCAGGATGCGGGCCGATTGCGACAGTAAGATTGAGGTAATTGCAATAATCAGGCTTAAAGGACAGTGCGTGATTTTATAATACCGCCTGTACAGTAAAACTGGGAATGTCGAGTTTAATATTAGACTGAGGAGCAAATCGGATGATCCGAGTAAGGATTTGTCTTAATACAAATGGATAAATTCCTGTGATGTAAATAATTTTTTGTTGAGAATGATGTGTTGTGTTTGTTATGTAGTTGGTTGATTTCTGAATTTTTGGTGAAACGAATTGAACCCGTGACTTTTAGTTCCTTTGATTTAAATAGATAAGGAATGGTCCTAAGTGAGGGATTTGGAAATGTTGATTTGAAATGCTAGTCATGCTAAGTTGTGGTTGAGTACTTGAGGAAGTAAGTAATAGAGCTCGTACTAGACGAGAGATCAGAATAAAGTAGCAGAAACTTGCGGAAGCAGTAACACAGGATAGCTACAAATAGGAGCTGTAAAAGTTTACTATAATATCTTAAGTTTGAATACTAGAAGGGTTAAGTGGGTTACTGCAAGTTTTTTCTTCTGCCTCCTAAGTCCTTCCAGGTCTCTAGTATATATTAAAAAAGGAAACAAATTCCTTTTCCCATATTACATGGTCCAATTAACTATGCATAATATCAACATGTTAGTTTTCTCTCTCTCAAATTGAATATTTTTAAAAATTGTATATGGCCTAACGGTGGAGGAACAGTTTTTTAAAAATATTCAATTTGAGAGAGAGAAAACTAACATGTTGATATTATGCATAGTTAATTGGACCATGTAATATGGGAAAAGGAATTTGTTTCCTTTTTTAATATATACTAGAGAGGACTTAGGAGGCAGAAGAAAAAAAAAGTAAAGTATCGTTTTTGTCCCAATATTTGGGATAAGTCCTAAAGTTGTTCCTAACGTTTCAATCGTCCTATTTAAATCCATAACGTTTCAAAATTGATTCAATGTTGTCCTGCCATTAGGGATCCGTTAACAGAATTGACGGCGGGACAAAATTGAGACGATTTTAAAACATTAGGGACTTAAATAGGATGAAAATGTTAGGGACAAAAACGATACATAGAAATAAATTTTAGTTTTATTCTTCAATAATTTCAATTTTTTATTGTGCGTAGTATTCAATTATTTTTTAATCGCATCTAAGTAAATTACACTTAATTACATTACTTTCATTCTAAATAAATTTATGTTTTTATAATTTTACACTTAAAGTTATAAGTTAATATTAAAATATAAAAAAATTTATTTATAATGAAAGTAATGTAATTAAGTGTAATTTACTTAGATGTGATTAAAAAATAATTGAATATTATGTATAGTGAAAAATTGATATTATTGAAGGATAAAAGTAAAATTTATTTCTATGTATCGTTTTTGTCCCTGAAGACTCTTCCGAACCTTGGTCGGTTATGCACAAGGGAAGAAGATCAAAACTTTGACTACTATCGAAGGATTCGAGACTTCGAGGTAAAAGAGGCTCTAAAGCAGATGAAAAATGGCAGGGCAGTAGGACCTGATAATATTCCGATTGAGGTTTGGAAGGGTCTTGGAGAAAAAGGCATCAACTGGTTAACCGTGCTTTTTAATGAGATTTTAAGGTCAAAGAAGATGCCTGATGAGTGGAGAAAGAGCACATTGGTACCTATCTACAAGAATAAGGGGGATATACAAAGTTGCAGAAATTATAGAGGGATTAAGCTTATGAGTCATACTATGAAGTTATGGGAAAGGGTGATAGAACGGAGGTTGAGAAAAGAGACACAAGTAACAGAGAACCAATTTGGATTTATGCCAGGCAGATCTACCACTGAAGCGATATACCTATTAAGAAGGATGATGGAGAGGTATTGTAGTAATAAAAGGGATCTACATATGGTGTTTATTGATTTGGAAAAAGCGTATGTTAGGGTACCAAGGGAGGTCTTATGGAAGGTTTTAGAAAAGAGAAGAGTAAGGATCGCATATATTCGGGCAATTAAAGACATGTATGATGGGGCCACAACTAGTGTGAAGACTCAAGGTGGTGTGACAGAGAAATTCCCTATTGGTATAGGATTACACCAGGGATCATCCTTAAGTCCATACATTTTCACACTAGTCTTGGAAGTACTCACAGAGCATATCCAAGAGCCTGTGCCATGGTGCATGCTTTTGGCCGATGATATCGTCCTTATGGGAGAGTCAAGGGAAGACCTAAATAAGAAGTTGGAATTATGGAGAGAAGCTCTAGAAGTGTATGGTCTGCGCATAAGCCGTAGCAAGACGGAATATATGGAATGTAAGTTCAGTTTGAGAAGGGAAAACCCCAATATAGAGGTGAAGATTGGAGAAAACATCCTACGAAAAGTTAAAAGTTTTAAGTATCTTGGGTGCATCATACAGGATAATGGAGAGATTGAACAGGATGTAAATCATAGGATCCAAGCAGGTTGGTCAAAATGGCGGAGTGCATCTGGTTTTATATGCGACAAAAAAGTGCCTTTAAAACTTAAAGGTAAATTCTATCACACCGCTATAAGACCGGCTATGCTGTATGGTACGGAGTGTTGGGCGGCTAAAGGGGAGCACGAACATAAGCTGAGTGTGGCAGAGATGAAGATGTTGAGATGGATGAGTGGTCATACGCGATTGGATAAAATAAGGAATGAAGATATAAGGGAGAGAGTTGGAGTAGCACCCATTGTGGAAAAGATGGTTGAATCGCGTCTCAGGTGGTTTGGACATGTAAGAAGAAGACCGATAGAACATCCAGTCAGGAGGGTAGATGAGATAGAAGATGGACAAAGGGCGAAAGGCAGAGGAAGACCTAAGAAGATCATCCATGAGGTGGTCAAACGAGATCTACATGTAAACGGTCTCTCTGTAGACATGATACATGACAGAGCACAATGGCGTCGTTTGATTCATGTAGCCGACCCCACTTAGTGGGACAAAGCTTTGTTGTTGTTGATGTATCGTTTTTGTCCCCAACGTTTTTGTTCTATTTAAGTCCCTAACGTTTTAAAATCGTCTCAATTTTGTCCTGCCGTCAATTTTGTTAACGGTTCTGTAACGGCAGGACAACATTGAATCAATTTTGAAACGTTAGGAACTTAAATAGGACGAGTGAAACGTTAAGGACAACTTTGGGACTTACTCCAAACATTGGGGACAAAAACGATACTTTACTAAAAAAAAAAAAAACTAACATTAAGAGTAACCTAAGCATTGACATGAGTACTGTTAAAAGTATATTGATAGAGATTGGGATTGGAACTTGGGAGATTAAACTCAATATTACATTTAGTGATTAGAGATTAAAACTAAAATTTTAATTGAGACATAAAATTGTAATCACTTTAATATTTCTAAAAAATTAAGATACAGAAATTAAAGTTTTTGAGAAAAAAATTAAAATTTGAATAATATTTTTTAATAACTAAAAATATTTTAATAAGTATTCTCATTTTATATCTATATTTATTTTGAACTAAATAAAATATTAACTAAGATATATCTATATTTTACACCAAATATATCATAGAAAGTTAATATCTCAATTTCAATTTCTTCTTCAAATGCAGTCTAAAAGTTATGGTGAAGCTAGCGAATTGGGTTGGGTGGAATGGGTAATAATCTATGAAGTATGGACACTTTGTTGAGTTATCGTGTCCACGTGTCGGACACATTTTGGACACAACACTCACCGACACTCGTCCGACATGTGTGTCTGCTGTATCCAACTGTGTTTTAATAAAAAATAAAAAATTCTTCTCCGGACACGTCTGAACACACCTAAATATCATCACGTGTCAGCGTGTCCAATCTTATTCTTAACATGTATTCTTTTAAACAAATTTAGATATAGTATATATTATTATTTATTAAAACAAAAAATATTTTAAATACTTAATATAATTAAAATAAGACATTAAAAATAATTAAAAAGGTTAATTTATATTTTAATATCAATAAAATATCAAAATACCATTACGATTTATCTAAAAAATACTTTATATTTTATATGTATGTGTGTCCCTGTGTCATGTAAGATTTAAAATTTGCGTGTCGGCATGTCCCTGAAAGAGCATAACAGGGGAAACAACACAAATATCCAACACAAGAACAATATGGAAGCACTCACAACACAATATGGCAGCAACTATAACAAGCAAATATAGCAAGTAAAGCAATAACAAGAACACACCGAGATTTTAACGTGGAAAACCCCCTCAATGTGAGAGGTAAAAATCACGGGTCGTCCAGACCAATGAAATAGCTCCACTATAATCAAATTAGGTACAAGAGAGTCTCAAACAAAGCACAAAAACGTGCATATAACCATCCAAAACATCAAAGCATCAAAGCTCACAAATAAGAAGCAAGAAGATGAAATATACCCAAAAAATAGAGTTGCTGTCGAAGCCAATTTTGCCATCTGGAGGCCTCCAATTAAAATCTTCATCGTTCAGAATGAAGAACAAGATGTGAAGAATCTACAGTCCAAAGTTCACGTCGATCCAACGGTGAAAGAATGAGAAACTGCAATTCCAAGATTGCTGCTCTGTGTAAAAACGAAAAACCTAATTTCTCTCTTGTGAAGCCAATTTCTCTCTCTGAAAATCTCCAACCACCATCTTCACCGACCAAAATAAATAACACAATGATAAAAAGACGCAGTTTAAATTTTATGCCGATCCAACGGTGAACAAATGAAAAACTGGCATTTGAAATTTACTGTTTTGGGCAAAAACAGAAATTCTGTTTTCTCCCTTATTTCTCTCTTTGGTGGTTACTCTCTTTTTCTCAAATGACCCCCAAAATATGAATTACGTTTGTGGCACAATGAGTGTAAAGAAACATCCTCAAAATATTGGGTTTGGGCCTCACAAAGGAAAGAAAAAAACCCAACAAATCTCCCCCTTCTCGACTAGGTGGAGGCCTTCGCCATTCCGGCGATCAAACAACATGTTTCAAGCTTATCTCTTGACAATACTTTTGTCATCATATCAACACCATTGTCATCAGTGTGAACTTTCTCAAATTCCAACAAATTAATATCTAACACATCCCGTATTCAGTGATCCAAAGTCCTTTTCATCTTTCCCTCGCAGTACTTGTTCGCTCTCGGTCTCACGCCAGTATTTAGCCTTGGACAAAATTTACTGCCCGATTAGGGCTGCAATGTAAAATTTTAAAATGAGTTGGTTAATTTATTAATTTAGAATATACTTTATATTTTTGGAAATAGTAATCACAAAAGATTTTCATTACGACACATGGTTAAGTAAACGGTTAACCACAAAGAAATGCCCCGAATTATTCAAACGCCGGTTGAAATGCACCTGAATTTTACCCTCGAGATAAACGCGTTTAAATAATTTAAAACCACACCAACAATACCAATGGTCATTATACATATTTTTTAAAACATGCCTCAGAGATTGAATGTTGATGCGAATTTTTAGAACCATATTCCAAAAAAAGAGACATTGTTATTTTTGAAATTTGTTAATTTGTTTACGAGTATGTAGTATCCTAGGGTTTGTAAAAAGTGTTATTAGCTGTTAACCAAAAAAAATTAGAAGGAAAATATGTACTCCACCAGGAACGGACCTAAAGTGGGTCGAGTAGTAGCCTCGACCCCCAAAATTTTAAGAAACTATACTTATATATGAGATACGTGTTTAAAAAATTAAAAAAATGTATGTAACTTAATAATTTTATATATATTATTTTTCATTATGTGATGGATTTATGTCTTAAGTTTTTAAGTCACCAATATTTTTTACTTAACTAATTTAATATCATACCATCAAGTCTTTATTACCTTTTAAATTAGTTTTTACGAAATAATTTTTTTATTTATTTAAAAAAATCATTTATTTTTTTATATCAATATATCTAACATTTATATTATTAAATTAATAATGACTTACGTATTTATATTTTGATAATCACATTACGTATTTTAGATATGATTTTCTTGTAAAAAATACTCATTTATCTTTTAAAATTACGTTGCTAAAATTAATTTTTTTTAAAGATATCTTATATCTTGTATTTTATAAGGGTACTATGTCTTTTAAGTAATTAATAATTAATAATTTGTTTTCAAAATTTTTTATAATTTTTAAATGAATTAATTTTAATTAATAAAATTTGTGATTAAATTTAACTGACCATGCTATAAATTATTGGTATTTTATAATTTTATAATGTACTATTAATATTGTTATATTCTTTTACATAAATCTTAGAGTAAAAGTAAAATTGTTAAAAAAACTATATATTTATATATATATATAACTTGATAAACCTTTTAAAAAAATAAATGTAATAACTATATGTTAATCATTTTTATGAAATGAAAAAATTAATTAAAATTTGGCCCCTCATTATTAAAATTTCTGGATCCATCCCTGTACTCCACGAAAAATGACAAAATTTTGTGAACAATAATATTTCATTTCTTTAATCATGTTTGTAATAAATTGTATGAAAATGAAATCTTTAACGTATTTTTGTAGAAATACATACTTAAATCTCGAACGTGTATTAAAAAAATTTAACCAATTCGGAGTACACAAATTAGATGATCAATGTAGTTTATAATTGCGTCCTACACTAATTTTTTTTTCATATCTACATTAAAAAGTCTCTATTTGGTGGTTGGTTAGGTTTTATTTATTAAAATTAGCTGCATCCACTGAAGCAAATTATTACTATTTAAAAAAAAATTTGTGTATAAAGCCTAACAGGTCTGATCCATGTTCATGTGGGCTAAACTCTTCATATGCCTGTTTAGATATAGAAAGATAAGAAATTTAATAATATATATTTAAATAATGAATAATTTATTTTAATAATAAATTTGGTAGGATTTGTTTCAGGTGATGCCAGGGGAATGTTAGCCGTATAAAGGTCATTCTTTTCTCTTGAAACTGGTCTGGAGCCAAGGTTGAAATACGTTAACAAGAGGATGGAGTCAGGAAGGCACCGTCTTTATGCTGTACGGCAGGGACAAGTTCCTGGGATATACACGACATGGGCAGATTGTAAGCGGCATGTCAATGGGTTCAGAGACTGTGAGTTCAAGGGATTCGCCAATGTTGATGAGGCAGAGAGTTGGCTCCATACTGGGGGTGTGTTATTGGCACCGCCACCCCCACCGGAACCCCCATCACCCCCTCCACCGTCACCGCCACGGTTGGGTCTGCTAGGAAGCTCGGCGATTGTGCGTGGTAGCTCTCTAGCGACTCAGCTTCGTACAATGCAGGTACGTGCTTCTCATCGCAAACGGTTGGAAGCAGGCGGGGTTCGTTCAAAACACGAAGTATCACTCAAAGGTAGATTCGAGCCCTGGGTAAAACTTTGATTAGGCTGTGGATGTTCATTGCTTTTGGTAATTTGCATGTCCGTTCTCGATGTTTCTGAGTGATGTACTGTTGTACCTTTTGTGGCATTTTAGGTAAGGCGGGTGAAGGAGATACATTGGGGACTGATTTCATTATCACAGAAGACATAGAAGTGTATCTTATTCGAGTTTGTTGTTAGTTACGTCTTGATTATCCGGTCTTCACCAGGCGTGAGTCGTACTCTCAAAACGGCGAGCATTTACATGGTTACTGGGTTGTGCTTCAGTCTGCGGAACATGGTCTCAACTGGGTAGTGAACGGCTGTTTCTCAGAGGATGAGGCAGAAGTAAGGCAAGCTGCTGCCTTTGAAATGCTGGACAAGGTTTTGACGATGACCGGAAGGAAAATTTCTGATTACAACTTCAGAAAAGTGGGAGCTTTGCAGCGGCGCGTTGAGGAACTTGAAGGTCAGATGTCTACCCCTCCGTATCACAGAATTTGGGAGCTCCAGGAAGAGAACATAAGGATGCGGTCTGAGCTGGAAAAGTTTCACCAGATCTTCAATGAGTAATCGTTGGACTTAGCTTAGGTTAGTTTACTTTGGATTAGATTCAGCTGGTTTGTTTTATGTTCTTAAGTACGTTTTAGTTGACTTAATTGAGTTTGTTTGCTGTTCCATTTTGAAGTTGGGTGTGTTGTGTAATTCATGTTTAAATTCTGATTATGATTAAGTGAAGCTGATGTAAATTTGGGGATGACCCTCTGCTCATTTCCTTCGAAATTATAAATATTTGTCATTTCATCATTGAAATTCAAAGCTGAGCTGCATAGATGCTAAGACGTTTTGCCTCAATGACTTTTCACTTGTTATTTCACTTCAGTAGCGATTGTGTACTAAAAATATAAACATTTTTTATACATAATTATTTTTATAATGACCTACAAACATGGTCAAAAAAGAGTTAAGTTCCTCCTAAAGGTATTGGGCTAAAAGGATGGAACTCAAAAGAACACCTTGAGGAGTTGAATTTCTCTTCAGTGGGAACTATATTGGTGGAAGTGAATTAGTTGGATTTGGAGTGTAAAGGTGTCATCTAGTTGAAAGAAAACCAAACTAGATGTCCCTTCACTAATGTCACATGTCAGGAGCTTTAGTTTAACGTGTGGGAATCAACTTCCTACCTTTTCAGTTGACAAGACTTGAGGTGACAGGAGTACCTAAAGATATTTTGGAAAGAGCAGTAAGCCAAATGTCAGACTAAAACCATTGGCCAAGAGGTGTCCTCTTCATCATGGTTTTACACTATAAAAAGGACCTCAAGCCACCTCTGTAAATCATCCTTCACTCTCACTTTTCACTTTCACCTTGATCATCTTCTTCACAGACCTTGAAACCCTTTTCACCCTTTACTTTCACCTTCACCTTCACTTTTCACCTTCACCTTCATCCTTCACTCTCACTTTTCACTTTCACCTTGATCATCTTCTTCTTCACAGACCTTGAAACCCTTTTCATCCTTTACTTTCACCTTCACTTTCACTTTTTCACCTTCACCTTCATCCTCTTCTGAGAGCTTCTCGTCTCTGTAAACCATTCCTGTCCACTTTAAACAAAGCTCATTCATCCTCTTGTGACATTAGTGGAGGTCTCAACACTTGTTCTCCACCTCTCTTCCTCACTATTAGTTCTTGTATTGCTTATTTGCCATTAATAGAAGTGTCTTCCTCACAAGTTTACTTACCCCTAATCTCTCATCTTAACTATTATTTTTCACTTAATCTATTTTTCACAAAACCACCCAAATCATCTGGTGACTCCACTAGGGAGGAACACTTTGACATGATGGCTGAATCCAGCATTACTCATCCTGGGCAGAATCAACCACCTAAGCGACGCTCAATAACTCCTCGGGATCTCAACCTCAACTTGGGATCACCTCAAGATGAGGACGGGCACAACCAAGAAGAGGAACACATGGAGCAGCAGAATATGGGTGCAGGAGGAGAAGGAGCTCATGCCCATGCAAATTTCTGCACACCCCATACTGGAGGTACCACTGGCATGCACACTCATGTAACCATTCCTGCTCATATGTACAACTATATGATAGACAACTAAACAAAGATGCAAGCTTTGATCACGTAAATGATGGCTAGAGATCAAACGAGGTATAGAACCCCCTTACCGCCTCCATTCGCGAACCAGGAGAATATGGAGGAAGACGAGAACACCCCAGTCACTCGTAGAGAGTTGGCACGTATTCTAAAGGGCAAAGGAGAAGCAAGTGAACCCACTTGGGAGATAAGTCCACCATTCGGGCATCATATTTTGGCAAAACCATACCCTAAGGGGTACCAACCACCTACCTTTCGTAAATTTGATGGTACTGGAAGTGCCAAAGAACACATCCTGTCATTCTTGGATGATCTCGGGGTGTTCAGGAACCACCAAGAGCTCAGGATCAAGGAGTTCTCAAAATCACTGACAGGAAGGGCGTTCATGTGGTATTGCAAGTTGAAAGCCAGTAGCATCAACACCTGGGAGCAATTAGTGACGGAGTTCTGCAACAAGTTCCTGGAAGAGGAACCCTCCATGCACATCATGGACCTGGGGAGAGTGAAACAGAGACAAGGAGAAGGATTAGTAGCGTTCGTCAAGAGGTACAGAGATCAAGCTTTACTTTGTATAGACACTCTCCCAGAGCCATAATTGGTGTACGGGTGTATTAGAAATATGGAAGATGGATCCCAAATTTATCTTTCTATGAGCAACATAAACACTTTCTCTGAGCTCTTAAAGAGAGCATCTAACATAACAGAGGCAATGAAGCGCAATGGAAGGAGATATAAAGAAGTTTCTCCTCTGGAAGTGTGTGCCACCGATGGCAGGGGCAGAAGGAGTTCTTATTCTAAGGGTGTTAAGAAAAACAGTCCTCCACCCCCACTACCTCTCTCCAGAGCTCAAGCCATGGTTGTCGTAAATGGATGGTTTGAGGATGAAACATTAAACCCAAAACAGATAGAGAGCCACCAACATCTGAAGACTTGAGAGATCCAAGATATTGCATGGTGCACCGCAATAAGGGCCATGGGTTGACCGATTGTTATGTGGTGAGGACGATGTTTCATAGGCAAGTGAAGGAAGGGAAGATACTCCTAAATGGAGAACAAAACCAAGAAGGTGTGAAAAACACTCTTTTTTCTCAACATGATGTTGGAATGATAGGCGTTGAAGGAGAGGTAATGCTGACAGAGATCGTAGATGAAGCAGAAGAGATGGTTACCATGGAGGAGTCCTTGGATGAAGACACCTTGACAAGAGGTCTTTTGAAGTCTCGAGGTTATAGAATCATGTTCAACCAACTTGGCTTGGAACCCCACATTCAGAAAGAGGTGGTCAGAGCTCTAATAGGAGTCATTCAGAAGCATGAAAAAAGTTTTGGGGGCATCAACGCTTAGCTTACAAGATTAGCAAAGGCCCATGCAAACGCCCTGGTGTTTCGGGACCCTGACTCATTTAATGGAGAGTTCTACCATAATAAACCATTGTACGTGGAAGCAGTGGTAGAAGGCATGAAGGTCAGAAGGGCCTTGGTGGATGCTGGATCAGGGGTAAACATCATACTCACTCATATATTTCTAGAAATGGGAGGTTCTGCTGATCAGATAAGGCCTACTCAAGTAGGGCTCAATACTTTTAATGGAGTGGGTGTGAAATCTAGAGGGTGTGTTAATGCTGTCTTGGAGGTTGGCCCAATAAAGACCAATAATAAGTTTCATGTGGTGGATGGAAGCTCTAGCTACCACATTCTACTGGGACGTCTATGGATTCATTTACATCGGTGCGTTCCTTCAAGTTGGCATCAATGCATAAAGTCTAGCTGGAGAGGGAAGGATATTAGCATCTCAGCCACTGTAACACCCTTTGATGCGGGAGAAGCACATTTAGTGGATGCGAGTTTCTATGAAGAGCTTGCATTACCAGGGGTCAACAAAATAAGGCCTGTGCAGGAATGCACCATCGAAACACCCAAACAAAAAGCAGTACGGAAGGACACCCTGATGGAGGAAGCACCAAAATAAAACACCAAAAAACGAGCAACAGCAATCGAAGACCTAGGGCTTCGTAAGGAAATTCTCCCAGGTGGAGGATATCGGTGGTGTATCCTATAGGAACTCGGGGGTCCAGCGGAGGAAAATTACCAGAACTCCCCTGGCCCCGACATCCTAAGTTTACAAGAAAAAGAACATCTGCAAAGCAGCATAGAAAATGCCCCTTTCCAACTCCAAGATGAAGCAAAGCAGAAGGAGGAAGAGTTGGAAGAGATTAATTTAGGGACTGAAGAACACCCGAGGCCTTTGTTCGTGTGCAAAACTCTAGGGGAGAAGGAGAAAAGGGATTTGATAGCATTATTAACAGAGTTCATAGATGTGTTCGCTTGGAACTATGATGAAATACCGGGGTTAGATCCAAACCTGGTAACCCACAATTTAGCCGTGAGGAAAGGAGCAACTCCTGTCAAGCAAGCTCCTAGAAAATTCTCCAATGAAATAGAAGCTCAAGTAAAGAAAGAAATCGAAAAGTTACTCGCAGCCAAGTTTGTCAAACCAATACAACACCCCTCTTGGTTAGCCAACATAGTGCTAGTGAAAAAGAAGAATGGGCAGATCCGGTGTTGCGTGGATTTTAGAGGTCTAAACAAAGCTTGCCCTAAGGATGATTTTTCTCTGCCAGATGTCGATAGAATGGTAGATGCTACAGCCGGATTTGAGAGGTTCTCCTTCATGGATGGATTTAGCGGGTACAACCAAATTAGAATGGCTCCGGGAGATGAAGAAAAGACAGCATTTCGAACACCCGTAGGTAATTTTTACTATACTGTCATGCCTTTTGGCCTAAAGAATGCTGGAGCAACCTACCAAAGAGCCATGACTGCTATATTCCATGACATAATGCATGACTTTGTAGAAGACTATGTAGACGATTTGGTTGTCAAGTCAACATCCGGGAAGCAACACACAGAACACCTCAGAGCTGTGTTCACTAGATGCAGAAAGTATAGACTCAAGATGAACCCCATGAAATGTGCTTTCGGGGTGTCATCTGGAAAGTTCTTGGGATTCAGAGTCCACAAAGGAGGCATTTCAGCTGACGAGGATAAGATTAAAGCTGTCCAAGACATGGAACCTCCGAAAAACATCAAGGGACTTCAGAAGTTCATAGGCAAGCTGGGGTACATTCGAAGGTTCATACCAGCATTAGGGGAGCTCTTAGGACCCTTAAGACCTTTGTTGAAAGAGAAGAATACCTTTACGTGGGGACAACACCACCAAGCTGTGATGGACAAGATCAAGAACGTTCTCACGTCCACTCACACCATGACTTCCCCTCAGCCTGGTGCACCATTGAAGGTATACTTAGCGGTAGGAGAAGAAGCAGTTAGTGGGTTAATTGCACAAGAAGGTGAAGGCAAAGAGAAACCCATTGCTTATGTTAGCAGAGCCATGAAAGGGCCGGAACAAAGATACTCTTCACCAGAGAAACATTGTCTCGCTCTGGTGTACATCTCACAAAGATACCGACACTACTTTCAAGCACACCAAGTAGAAGTCGTATCGAAAAATGAAGGTCTCAGATTTTTAATTGAAAAGCCAATGTTGACTGGAAGAATGAGTCGTTGGGCACTCCTAATAAGGGAATATGATGTGAAATTGGTGACACCTACCACCATTAAGAGCCAAGCTTTGGCTGACCTCTTGTCAATCTGTCCTGAAAAAGCAACGATTGAAGAGTTGCCAGATCAGATTCCAGGAACAATAGAGACTATTTATGCTTGCAATGAAGAGGAAACATGAACCCTCATGTTTGATGGAACACCCTCAAATCCTCAAGGAGGGGCAGGAGTCGTCCTTACAGACTCCCATGGAAGAAATCTGTCCTTCATGTTTCGATTGGATTTCTCTTGCACCAACAATGAGGCAGACTATGAAGCACTAATGCTCGGTCTAAAGATGGCTCAAGAAGTTAGTATCAAGAAACTCCATGTCAAAAGAGACTCCAACCTAATAATACAATAAATCCTAGGAGGGTATGGCACGAAGGAAAGAAGTCTGGCCTTATGCAGAGAGCAAGTGTGGCGCATGATGAAGGTATTTGATAAGATCTCATTTGAGCATGTACCCCAAACAGAAAACAAGCATGCGGATGCTTTAGCAACATTGGGGAGTAGAGTCACTATTCAAAATGGACAACATGCTTTGGAACACCGGGTAGCTGAAAGTCCTGCCAGAGAAAAAAGGATGTCTGTGAAAGGAAAAACCAATGATTGACGAACGCCTATACATGAACAGCTCAGAACGCTCAACATCACCAAAGAAACAAGAAGATTTTGCCTCCTCAATGGGCAAATGTTTAGAAAAAGTAATGATGGACTCCTCATGAAATGTGTAGGAGAAGAAGAAGGGAAAAAAAGCAGAACAACTGCATGGAGCCACTTGCGGAGAAGAAGGTCCCGGTTTGTACCAAAGGCTCCAGAGGTGGGGTATTTATTGGCCGAAAATGAAGTTTCATTGTGATGAATTACAGGCTTCCTGTAAGGCTTGTCAAGAAACAAAAGAAAGCATGCAGATATGTAATGTTCACAATTGGCAACAACCCATCGTAGAGTACCTCGATGCTGGAGTTTTGCCTTCAGAGAAAATAGAAGCTGAGAGATTGAAGAAGAGATCAGAACGCTACTTCTTGCAAAAAGGTGAGTTGTTCAAAAAGAATTTTACCAGAGAGATGCTAAAATGCGTTTGAGATGAAGAAAAAGATAAAGTCTTGGAAGAAGTCCATCAAGGAGTATGTGGGAGACACCAAGGAGGAAGGGCCTTATGGTATGAACTAATCAGGATTGGCTATTACTGGCCAAAAATGAAGGAAGATGCAATCAACTGGGCTAAAAGGTGTCCACAATGCCAAAAGCATGTAAACTTGATACATGCGCCAAGCGTGCAGAAGAACAGCCTCAAAACACCATACCCAATCCATACATGGGCGGTAGATTTTGTGGGACCAATCAACCCCCCATCAATGGGGAAGAAATGGATTCTAGTTGCAACAGAAAGCTTCACCAAGTGGGTGGAGGCTGTCGCTGTCAGGGAAGCAAATGCTGAAGCAGTAGTGAGATTTATCAAAGAAAATATAATATACAGGTTCGGGCTGCCAAGTGTTCTAGTGTCTGATAATGGAACCCATTTTGTTAACCAAAGAGTGTGGGGGTGTTCTTGAACAATACCAAATCAAACATCACAAGTCTTCCCCCTACTACCCGCAAGGCAATGGCCAGGCAGAGGCTACTAACAAGAGCCTTTTGAAAATACTCACAAAGATGGTGACCGATGCTCATAAAGATTGGAGTGAATACCTACCACTTGCTCTTTGGGCTTACAGAACAACCAGACATAGAACAACCGGAGTAACACCCTTCTCGTTGGTTTATGGGGTTGAAGCTGTACTGCCAACAGAGATTGAAGTGCCCACCGCCAGGATGTTGTTAGACGAGGCAAGGGATCGTGAAGCTGAGTTGCAAGAATTGGAAGAAAAAAGAGAAGTTGTGGGAAGCAAGATGGAAGAATACAACCGGAGACTAGCGTTAGCTTACGACAAGCATGTTCAGCCTAGGGTGTTCCTTGAGGGTGATCTGGTGCTAAAATCAGTAGACGCAGTAATGAGGAAGATGTATTTGCCAAAATGGACTCCCAAATGGGAGGGTCCTTACATTGTTTCTGAAGTACACCCCAACGGACACTGTATCCTGCTGGACCCAGATCATGGAACAACCACTGGCCCCATCAATTTCAAGTATGTCAAGAAATACTATGCCTAATTTCAGCTTTAGTAGTTTGAATTTCAATTCCAAAAGGCTTCTTTATCAAGAGCCAATGTTTATGTTATATTATTCTGCAAGCATCCTGCAATACATGAGAAAACTGCTTTAGCAATCATACACTCAAAAAATGTGAGTGATGCATCTTAAGAAATTTGCAATACAAAATAGTTCCAAAAAGTGAAGTGTCCCACCCTCCAAGCTCCTAAAAAGAGTCGAACATAAATAGGGCAAGAAAGTTATGGGTACCTTCCTTTTCTTTGCCTAAAAAAAAAAGAGGCAGAAAAAAATAGCAGTAGATAATCCTGCTCTTCTTAGAATCATACCCTCCCCCTGCAAAAAAAAAAAATGTGTGTATCCAAAATAAAATGATCACACAAGCAGGTAAAACCCCTGGAGGAGTATGCATATTATATTTAAAAAAAGAGGGGAAACATAACACCCAAAAAGAGGTGTACAATGAAAGTCATAGAAGCAGTAGGACAAAAATATACTTTGTCAAAGTATTACATATTTTACAAAATAAAGTGCTGGAAACTATTACAGTCACAAAATATCACTGTAAGAAATCACAGAAGAAGCAGCCTCCTTATGCTTGGCCAATTGCTCTCGCTCCATGCTGACGCTGGCTAACCTAGCCTTCATGGTGTTCAATTCAGATGTAAACTTGTTAACCTTTTCTTGAAGAGCAGAAACATCAGAAGAGAGAACGTGATGCTCTTTAGACAACAATTCTTCTCTAGCAAGATCAGAGATCCCAGGTGGAGGCTCCAATTTTGCAGAAAGATTTTCAAGCCAACGACCACTAAATTTAAATAACTTAAGGTTATTTAGATCATTTTCTACCATATCCTGATGAGCACCCCGCAAGTATGCAAGGGAGTGTGAAGTGAAGAAATCCCATGCGTCCAGAAAAGCTTGGTACCCAAGCTTCTTGAAAAGGCAGTTTAGGTCATTTGGAAGCAAGAAGGAAGGAGCCCGGGATGCAATCTTCGATAACAAGTTCTTCGCATCGCCATTGAAATACTCAAACTCATCGCGGACAGAAACTGAAAAGCAAAACAACCTTTTTTCATCAGGAACTTATAAAATGTTGGCACGCCTGACAAATGAAAAGAAATACAATGGAACACACCAGAAGAAGCACTAGTTAAAAGTTCCTTTGTGATTTTAGAAGTGCTTGAAGCTTGAAAGGTGGACTCAGAAGCAGTATGAGAAGCTGAAGATACAAACATACACACAAACAGCATGAACAAAATCATGTATGCAAGTCTAAAAAAAAAAGAGGTGGAGTAAAACAGTTGTACCTGTACCAGGAAGAACTGTTCAGGTGGGAGTAACAACACGTCTAGTAGGATCCCCTTGGCAGGTAACACCCAGCTCAATGTCAACATTTCTCTTAGAACTTGCTTTTGCTCGTAGGCCATCTCGCACAACTTCTTGGGTAGTACCCTCGTCAGGGATGTCGCCAACAACAAATGAATTAGGAGAGTCCCCACTGACCCTTTCTAGAGAGCTCTCATCGCCTACATTTACCAGATCAGAAGGTGCATTTGGAATTATTTTCAGTTTACCCAAAAGACGATGGGACATACGCTTCACAACACTGCTAGATAAGCTAACCACAGCCTTACCAGGAGACTGCGATGATTTAACAAAGCAAGCAGCAGCAGAAGAATCTTTAGCTTTTGCTGTCGAAGAAGGAGAAATTCCTGAGCCAGTAGAAATTAGTGAAGGCGTAGCATCAATGGAAGGCCCAGGTATTTTTGTAGGAGACCTCTTCGAAACATTAAAATTTGAACTCTCCACTTTACTGCGCTTGACCACTTCAGCAGTAACAACTGAATCATCTGGTTTTCTTTTTGAAGAAGGTGGATGTCTATAACACCTAGCGTTCAAGTCTACAAAACACCAGCACAAAAAATACAGCAGTCAAACACACAAGGAGGAGAGAGAGACGAAAAAGAAATGAAGAAACAAAAAATAAGAATCAGCAAAGAGCAAATATTACTTGTAATAGTTGAAGGGGAAAAGTTGCCAGTCATGAAATATGGATCCTTGATCAAAACCGGGACAAATGATCTGATATCAGGGACGGAGCTACCCTCATATTGCCTAATATGCTCCTTCATACACATAAGATAATCCACATACTCCATTGTAACTCCCCCATCCTTGTCAAGAGGAACAACCAAGAAAGGATTGTACTCCGGGAGTTCTTCTTGAAACAGAACCTTTTTCATCAAATTTTCCGATGAAGAAAAAATATGCTCCACATTTTTTGGGTCCTGGTCCCACCCTAGTTGGCGACTTACCCTATCAGGACGGTAGATCACTGGACAGATCAAAGCTCCACAGTGAAAATCCCTATCCATAACAATCAAACCAAGAAGGGGGGTAGGAGAAGTACACAAAAGTCAAAAGTCATAAACCCCATCCTTGCTGGTGAAAATATTATTGCGGTCATGCTCAAGACAAGCAGAATATATACGATGAATAGCCGATGCATCGGGCTGGTAAGAGGTTACGTACGGGCGAAAACAAAAATTTTCCTCCAAGTCAATAACATCCTCCAAAGATTTCGAAGGATGAGCTGAACCCCAAATTCAAGCACGAAGACTTGCCTTCTTATCTGGAAGAATTGTAGGGGGCTTACGGGTGGGAGCAAATAGAGAGAACCGCTCAAAAAGAAAGAGTTGAAGAAATATTTCGTCAATGAAAGACAAAACTGGAAAGCGACCATGAGCAATCTTGAGTTGCTGGAAAAATTGATCAAGCCGCGTATATAAGCTGCCGAGATACATAGGAGCCAATGGTAAACGTTCTCCTCTAGCAATCAAGCAGGATAAAAGAAACACCCCATGGCTCATACACTCATCCGCCGGTCCCAAAAATACATATTTACTTAACCAATAAGCAACAAAAGCAGCTTCCCTAAGATCTGAAGAAACAGCAGGAGCAGGGACAAACTCACCATTGAGGAAATCACCAAAGAAATAATGAGACCAATTAGAGTAAGAATACTTAACAGTAATCTTCTTCTTCTTGGAATCTTGCTTGTCGCCAACCACCTCTTTTCTTCTCGAGGACCGACGAGTCTTCGGATGCTCTTCCTTGGAGGAAGATTTCTTAGCATGCCTACTCTTGGACAACTCTTTTGCATATCGACCAGCATCACTTAAACTCATTTGAAGATGTCGTGCAAGCTTAAGTAGATCAGAATCTGGGCGAAGAAGAGTGAGATCCACACTACCAAACACCGGCAGTTGAAGAAGAACCACAACATCTTCCAAAGTGGGTGAAAACTCACCCCAAGAAGTCAGAAAAGTATGAGTCTGAGAACACCACCTCTGCCAAAGTAAACTCATATCATATCCATTTCGCTGAACACCCAAGCCTGCCAAGAAGAAATCAATTAGTGCTTCTTCAACATATAGCAACAAGGTAAAGAAATTATAAGAATCAATTATGAGGATAGATGGTAGAGAACAACCAACCTGTAGTTGTGCGAATAGCCTCGGCAACACCAGCTAATTCTAATCTCCTCACAAAACTACCACCCTCCTCAAACAATACTGTGAACACCCACTTTTGCCAAACCTTATTTATGTGAGTAGCTGCCTCAGATTTAAAAGACATCCATGGAAATTCTTGGCGCTTCAACCGAGAACAAAGTAGAGCAGGACCCACTTGATATGAAGGCTTCTCAACAAATTCACCAAAAATTCTACAATCTGAAGAATCAAAGGCGGGTTTCATAGTTTTATCCATACCTAATAACAAGCCAGAAGAAGGAGGGTCCAAAAAAGGTTTCTTCATCAGAGGAGGATCCACAAAAGTAGCCCTCTTATTTGATGGTTTAACCCAAGGTTGGGGGATAGATTCAGAAAATCCCATTGCATATTCTTCAGGAACATCGTCCATATCATTCACAGAAGAGTCAGTACCTAAACTATTACTAGAGTCCTCTGGGTCACTATCCATTATCTCAGCAAGTTTCACACAAGGCATGACAACAAAAAAGAAGCAATTCCTAAAAAAAGGGGGGGGAGAAGGAGAACAGCAACAACAAAATAGAGTAAACATCAATATCACGCAAATACCAATGACAAAAATGTTCAAAATATAAAGGAGAATATTGCAGAACACTCAAGAAATTCTAAAAAAGCCAAAGAGCATCGCATGTCAAGAAAACAACCAAGGAGTTCTCAAATGAAACAAAAAAGCAAAGGTATGAAAATCATTCATCATATTCTTTACTCGATAAGGCCACTAACTCCTCATATCCTCACAATATCATATTTTATTTGGTGACATATATGAAAATATTGCAAGACATTATACGTTTATAGCTTTGAAAGAATATAAATATGGAACACTAATAATTTGTTCTAATTGAAAAAAATTATAAACAAATTACTTATGACTATACTATACAAAAAAAATTTAATTAAATTATTTTTATTCTTAAATATCTATTTTATAGTTGCAGATGAACATTGCTCATGATGTTTAACTCAATTTCTTTTATTTTGTGATGCCATTGGAAACATATACAAATGAGAACATGTACAAATGAGGATATAACATCCAAGTTGTAAGGTGAAAGATCTTTATCAAAGAATCCCTATAGCTAATTTCAAAATTAGCAACTCAATATACATGGGGCTGAGAGGGGTTACATGAGAACAAAGGCAGAGAACATAATAATAAAGGTTCAGATTAACAAAGAGTACAAAATGATCATCAGAGTTCAGACACGAATTCAGAGTAACAAAAGTTCAGAACAATACGAAAAAAAAAATGTCAAATACACAATAGTAGATATTTAAGTGCCAGAATCTCATACAAGAAAATAGGAGTACTCATTATATGACAAAAAAGGGAGCAAGACCGAAGACAAAAGCAAGAAAAGAAGAAAAAGAGTCTTACCAAGTAAGAAGACAGAGTGAGAAGACAGAGCAATGTTGAATATGAGAGTGTCCTTTGTCCTAAGAAAAACTCCCAATTGTTGAAGAAGAGGGTTTGGATGGTGGTGCTGCTGTGTAAAAAATGCCCTAACAGAGATGATGAGGAACACGCTCTCCCCTATTCTCCCAGGTGTTCTCCCCTTCTTATGTGTCTCTCCAAATCCAGGTATTCAAATTTAAAAGGCGTCCAATTAAAAGGGTAAGAGTTTCTCCCCTTCTTATTTCCTTATATATTAAATTATTATATTAAATCAAATCATCCTCTTTTTTCATAATATATATATATATATAATAATATTATTATTATTTATTATGAATATATTCATAATTTATATATATTATTATTATTATTTATATATATATATAAATAAATAATAATAATATTATGTATATATACATACACTATTTTTAAAAATAAATACATACATACAAATAAATTATGAATATATTCATTTATTAATCTTATTTATTTATTTATTTATTTTATTAATACTTAAAATATTTGCACAATAACATTCTTTTATTCATTTTTTTTATGAGTACATAATTATATTCATATTATACAGAAATATTTATATTTAAATATTATAATATTTACAAATACATATCTCATTATGACAAAAAAAATCAATAAAAGAGGGGAGATTTGATTCTTTAGAGTTATGATATGTTAACCAAAAAAAAAAAGAGAGAAAATTTTTAATTATTTTTGTTCTGTTGAGTACAAAAAAGTTTAATGCAGCTTGAGAGAATACTTTGTACCCTTAAAAACTGCATGGGGGCTTATGATTGTGTACTAAAAATATAAATCTTTTTTGTACATAATTATTTTTATAATGACCTACAAACATGGTCAAAAAAGAGTTAAGTTCCTCCTAAAGGTATTGGGCTAAAAAGATGGAACCCAAAAGAACACATTGAGGAGTTGAATTTCTCTTCAGTGGGAACTATATTGGTAGAAGTGAATTGGTTGGATTTGGAGTGTAAAGGTGTCATCTAGTTGAAAAAAAACCAAACTAGATATCCCTTCACTAATGTCACATGTCAGGAGCTTTAGTTTAACGTGTGGGAATCAACTTCCTACCTTTTCAGTTGACAAGACTTGAGGTGACAGGAGTACCTAAAGATATTTTGGAAAGAGCAGTAAGCCAAATGTCAGACTAAAACCATTGGCCAAGGGGTGTCCTCTTCATCATGGTTTTACACTATAAAAAGGACCTCAAGCCACCTCTGTAAATCATCCTTCACTCTCACTTTTCACTTTCACCTTGATCATCTTCTTCACAGACCTTGAAACCCTTTTCACCCTTTACTTTCACCTTCACCTTCACTTTTCACCTTCACCTTTCATCCTTCACTCTCACTTTCCACTTTCACCTTGATCATCTTCTTCTTTACCGACCTTGAAACCATTTTTATCCTTTACTTTCACCTTCACTTTCACTCACATTGATTTGAGTTAAAACTTTTTGAAACTTGCATGATATATATATAGTTTGGAATATGGTTTTTGAGCTAAGAACACACAATCTGTGAGTTTTTTAGCTTAATTGTATGGTTACATTATTTAACCATGATTTTTATTCTTGTGTGTTTTCTTCTCTATGATTGCAATCTGTGGTTTGTTCCATTCTATATGTCCATTATTTAGTGTATTTAATGTAATTAGGTGATTAAGGCCATCATTTGATTATAGCTCACTTATCCCAAATAGCTTACCATTTCATTTACCTTTGTTTGCCACATTGAGCCTTTTTAACCCCCTTTTATTCTTTATATTACCACATCATTAGCCTTAAGCGGAAAAAATAATTAATTGTCATATTTGAATCTTTGGTTAGCTTAAGATAGTGAGTGTGTGTCAACTAAGTGTTGGAAAATGTGAGAACTTTGGTTGATGAGAATGTGCTTTGTTTTTATTGACAATTATTGAGAATTTAGGTTTATACTCATGTGAAATTATATAAACCATATGCATTGATGTATTATGCTTTCATATATAGAAAAAAAAATAAAAATAAAAAAAAGAAGAAAAATAAAAAAAGAGAGAAAAAGAGAAAATTGTTAAGTTCAATAAGAAAATCAATGCATATGTGGTGGAATTAAAATTGATACATGAGTGTGTGAAAATATGCAAAAGTGAGATTTTGGGTGGCTAGGCTTGATTTTAGAATTGTATAGAGTGTGTGTATGTGTTAGGTGAGAACTTAGGTTAGTCAAAGATTCATATGATAGCTCACTTGGCCATATATATATCCTCACCCTTACCTTAGCCCCATTATAACCTTAAAAAGCCCTCATGATATTTGCATTTGTACACTAGATAATTGTTGATTGGTTAGATGAAGAACAAAATTTTTGAAAGCATGATTAGAAAAGATTTGAGTGGTTTAACCCCAAAACACCTGAGTGATTAGAGTGCATATACACATCCAGTGAGAGTTCAATTGCTCATTTTCATATGTCCATATTTGAACATTGCTTGTCTTGCAAGTTTGTGAATTCTTTTAAATAACTCAATTAAACTGTGAATGTGCTTGATGTGATTTATTTAGCCCTTGATTGTGCATATATCATTTCTTGGAAATTTGACTCACTTTGACCACATATATGCTTATATATATAGATAGGTAGTAATTAGAATAGCATGATGCATGTAGGTAGCTTGCATTTAGATAGGTTGCATTGCATAATTTCTACCATTTTGCCTTCACTCTTTTGGTTCTCTTGAGCTTAGCATGAGGACATGCTAATGTTTAAGTGTGGGGAGATTGATAAACCCCATTTTTAGGGTTTATCTTGTGCTTAATTTATCAAATTTTATCCATTATTCTCACACTTATGCATATAATTCGCATGTTTTACATTTTCCTTCCTAATTTTATACTATGATTGAAAACATGCTTCTTTGGCCTTAATTTTGCTAATTTTAATTCTTCCTTATCACCATTCGATGCCGTGATATGTTTGCTGAGTGTTTTCAGGGTTTATAGGGTAGGAATGGCTTAGAGGATGGAAAGGAAGCATGCAAAAGTGGAAGGAACACAAGAAATTGAGGTTTTGGGAAGCTGGCAGTGACGCGCACGCGTGGTATGACGCGTACGCGTGAATGACGCAAGACACAAGTGATGCGTATGCGTGGGACGACGCGTATGCGTGACCTAGTATTTAATTCAGCGACGTGTACGCGTGACAAAGCGTCAGGTGCTGCAGATATCAGAATTCACTGTGAGCGATTTCTGGGCTCCTTTTTTATCGAGTTTCAGGCCCGAAAATCCAGATTAGAGGCTGCAGAGTGGAGCTGGATGGAGGAATCATTCATTCACTTATCATAATACAACATTAGTGAGGTTTTAGATATAGTTTTCTAGAGAGAGAGACTCTCTCCTCTCTCTAGGTTTTAGTGTTTCTTTTAGTTTTAATTCTCATCAAATTCAGGTTTTTCATATTGCTTTAATTTAGTTTCTCTTCTTCATTTTATTATTCTAGCATCTTAGTTTATCTTCTCTTGTTGGTTTGTTTATATCTCCAATTTAGTTTATGAACTCTTCATGTTACATTTAATTTCTTATTAATGCAAGTTGAGGTATTTTATGTTTATTGCTTCTTTCTTCAATTGTTATTATTGTCTTGCAATTGGGTATCTTAGATTTTATTATCTCTTATTAGTTCTCTATGCTTTTATTTTGTGCCTTCCAAGTGTTTGATAAAATGCTTGGGGGGTTTTAATTTAGATTTTTATGTTCTTAACTTGGATTGATTATTTAGAGACTCTTGAGTTATAAAAAGTCTTTTGTTGATTGGTAATTGAGACTTGCTAGTTGGTTTAGGCTTCACTAAATCTAGTCTTTGATTAGGACTTGTGAACCTAAGTTGATTTTACTCACTTGACTTACCTTCATTGTTAGAGGTTAACTAAGTGAAAGCAAAAGGCAATTACCATTACAATTGATGATGATAATGAGGATAGGACTTCTAATTATCAATTCTTGTTAAGAGCTTTCTTAGTTATTAATTTATTTTCTTGCTATTTTACTTTCTTGTTTCTTATTTCAAAAACCCAAAAAAAATATACTTTCCCATAACAAATAATAACTACACTTCGCTGCGATTCCTTGAGAGACGACCCGAGGTTTAATACTTCGGTTTACTTTTATTGGGTTTATATTTGTGACAAACAAATTAAATTTGATTGAGGATAATTTGTTGGTTTAGATCTATACTTGCAACGTAACATTTTTGTGAAATTCTTTACTGACAATTTTCCTCCATCAATGAGTTTAATTATGGAGTTTTGAATGAATGCATGTCTGTAATACCTGGGTAGTAGCAAGGGTCGTGGTTCGTCCGACTTGCTCTGGGTCATTGTTTGAGAATTGGTAATAATGAAGGGTGATTATGATTGAATGTGTATTTGTGATACCTGGGTAGTAGCAAGGGTTGTGATTCGTTCCGCTTGCTCCAGGTTAATGTTTGAGATTTTATAACAACGATGATTGATTTTAAACGGAATGAATGTATATTTTAAGATCCTGGGCAGTAGCAAGGGTTGTGGTTCGTCCCACTTGCTCCAGGTTAGAGATTGTGACACCTGTATAGTAGCGGCAGTAGTGGTGATTCCCCTCGCTCCAGATTGAGCTTCTAAACACCCGCCTGGGTAGTAGCCGTAGTAGTGGTTATTCCACTAGCTCAGGATTGAGCGGGTAGTAGCAAGGGGGTTGTACCTCAAACCCTCTTGCTCCGCAATGGGTGTTTCAGTCCATGGTTAGCTACCAGGACGTGTCGGGTTGGCTATATAACCGACAGATAATATCATCAGCCATAGGGCAGGTATACATCATTTGCATATGTTTGAATTGTTTGGGTTTTTCTATTTGTTTAGGATTGCTATATCATATATACTATGTTACCTGATTATGTGCTACTTGTTCTACTTGTACCTTATTATGTATTACTTGTCTGTATTGCTTGTGTTTGTACAACTGAGAGGTCCCTCATGCCAGTGTCGGTTGACGCAGAGGGCTGTTCTTGTTGAGATAGAATAATGATATGATTAATTTAAACTTATGATTATTGAATGAGATAATTTGAGTTCCCTGGGTAGACGCAGTGAAGTGATTTTACTTGCTCCAGATGAGGATATAAAGTATTGATATAGAATTGCTAAGACAGAATAACTGGTGATGGTTTGGCTTATGATTCTAATTTTGATTTGTTGGAGAGATAGATAGTTGGGAAGCATGAGGAAGAGGAATTAGATTTAGCATTCCCTTATGATAGTTGCCTATTTATGGATTAGCGAGAATATAAGATGAATATTGGGTGAAAGGAAGTTTAGGATGCTTAGTGAGTTTTTATTACAATGCATTGTATTTATTTGGCACTTTTACCGTACTGGGAACCCATGGGTCGGGGGTTCTCATTCCGTATATATCTCTTATTTTTCAGATGCAGGTCCAGGTGCTCAACAGTGAGATGTGATTTGTCTGAAAGACGGTGAAGACCTTTTAAGATCTCTTATTTATATTTTTCTTATAGAATCAACAAAAACCTATAGATTAATCACAATTTCCAAATCCAGATCCAATTTTAACAAACAGTATAGATCACGCAGAAGTTCAAACTTCACATGTAGATTCAATTTCAAAATTAGAACCCAAACCTTCGCCAGCAAGCAAAGACAGCGAACCAATGGCGCAACTAATATCGTCAAAAATTGAAGGTCTGAGTAAAGGTAGCAACGTTGAGGCCGTGACATCACGAAGGGAAAGGTGGAGGACGTAGATCTTGAAATGGCAGAGGAGGAAGGGGTGACTCGACCACCACCGAAGCCACCAAATCAGAATTCACACATGATGGTCTTGGGAGAAACTGCATCAGCAGAGATCATGGCAGAAGCAACGCCGCACCGGGCAGAGAGCTTGACAAGTGAAGGGAATGGTGGGGTCGCATCAGCAATTGTAGGAGGAACGACTATGAGAAGGACCCCGCTCGAAGAGAAGCATCACAGACGAGCAACGTGGCGGAAACAAGTCAGTCCTGGTCCATTTCTCTGATCATGGCTAGGCTACCATCACAAATGGCGGAGATGTTTCCCTAGGAGTACGAGAATGAGATCGCCCCAGAGAAAAAGTAGGACCACAACGATGGAGTTATTTCAAGCGCAATTACGACTGGAAGAAGTGGCGACTGGCGTGCATTGTGGAGAGATGGATGCGGGTTAGATGCAGTGGCGGCGTTGGTGGTTATTTTGGAACTATGAAACCCAGGGCAGAGAAGGAAGGAGCCGCTGGGGATGATTGGTGCACGAAATTGTGATCCCTGGTAATGGCTCCAAAAACTTGGTGCTCTACTCTTAATTCATAACTTGTCACAACTTCGATACAACTAACCAGCAAGTGCACTGGGTCGTCCAAGTAATAAAACCTTACATGAGTAAGGGTCGATCCCACGGAGATTGTCGGCTTGAAGCAAGCTATGGTCACCTTGTAAATCTCAGTCAGGCGGATATCAAATGGTTATGGAGTTTTCGAATAATAATAATAAATAAACAGAAAATAAAGATAGAAATACTTATGTAAATCATTGGTGAGAATTTCAGATAAGCGTATAGAGATGCTTTCGTTCCTCTGACCCTCTCCTTTCCTGCTGTCTTCATCCAATCAGTCTTACTCCTTTCCATGGCAAGCTTTCTGTAAGGGCATCACCGTTGTCAATGGCTACATCCCATCCTCTCTGTGAAAAAGGTCCAAATGTTCAGTCACGGCACGGCTAATCATCTGGAGGTTCTCGATTATACTGGAATAGAATTTACTATCCTTTTGCGTCTGTCACTACGCCCAGCACTCGCGAGTTTGAAGTTCATCACAACCATCCCTTTCCAGATCCTACTCGGAATACCACAGATAAGGTTTAGACTTTCCGGATCTCAGGAATGGCCATCCATGGGTTCTGACTTATACCACGAAGATCCTAATATCTCGGACTCGGTCCCCTGTATTAGTAATCTAAGAGATATTCATTCTGCCTTGTTTGCATGTAGAACAGAAGTGTTTGTCAGGCACGCGTTCATAAGTGAGAATGATGATGAGCGTCACATAATCATCACATTCATCATGTTCTTGGATGCAAATGGATATCTTAGAAGCGGAATAAGTTGAATTGAGTAGAAAAACAGTAGTACTTTGCATTAAATCATGAGGAACAGCAGAGCTCCACACCTTAATCTATGGAGTGCAGAAACTCTACCGTTGAAAATACATAAGTGATGAAGGTTCAGGCATGGCCGAATGGCCAGCCCCCAAACGTGATCAATATGATCCAAAGATGAACTAAAAATCATCCCCCCTCTAATACAATAGTAAAAAGTCCTATTTATACTAAACTAGTTACTAGGGTTTACAGAAGTAAGTAATTGATACATAAATCCACTTCCGGGGCCCACTTGGTGTGTGCTTGGGCTGAGCTTGAAGTTTACACGTGGAGAGGTCATTCTTGGAGTTGAACGCCAAGTTGTAACGTGTTTTTGGCGTTCAACTCTGGTTCGTGACGTGTTTCTGGCGTTTAACTCCAGACTGCAGCGTAGAACTGGCGTTCAACGCCCTTTTGTGTCGTTTAAACTCGGCCAAAGTATGGACTATTAAATATTGCTGGAAAGCCCTGGATATCTACTTTCCAACACAATTGGAAGCGCGCCATTTTGAGTTCTGTAGCTCCAGAAAATCCACTTGAGTGCAGGGAGGTCAGAATCCAACAGCATCAGCAATCCTTCTTCAACCTCTGAATTTGATTTTTGCTCAAGTCCCTCAATTTCAGCCAGAAAATACCTGAAATCACAGAAAAATACACAAACTCATAGTAAAGTCCAGAAATGTGAATTTAACATAAAAACTAATAAAAACATCCTTAAAAGTAACTAGATCCTACTAAAAACATACTAAAAATAATGCCAAAAAGCGTATAAATTATCCGCTCATCACAACACCAAACTTAAATTGTTGCTTGTCCCCAAGCAACTGAAAATCAAATAGGATAAAAAGAAGAGAATATACTATAAATTCCAAATTATCAATGAAACATAGCTCCAATCAGATGAGCGGGACTTGTAGCTTTTTGCCTCTTAAATAGTTTTGGCATCTCACTTTATCCATTGAGGTTCAGAATGATTGGCATCTATAGGAACTCAGAGTTCAGATAGTGTTATTGATTCTCCTAGTTCAGTATGTTGATTCTTGAACACAGCTACTTTATGAGTCTTGGTCGTGGCTCTAAGCACTTTGTTTTCCAGTATTACCACCGGATACATAAATGCCACAGACACATAATTGGGTGAACCTTTTCAGATTGTGACTCAGCTTTGCTAAAGTCCCCAATTAGAGGTGTCCAGGGTTCTTAAGTACACTCTTCTTTTTTTTTTTTTGCTTTGGACCTTGACTTTAACTGCTCAATCTCAAGTTTTCACTTGACACCTTCACGCCACAAGCACATGTTTAGAGACAGCTTGGTTTAGCCGCTTAAGCCAGGATTTTATTCCTTTAGGCCCTCCTATCCACTGATGCTCAAAGCCTTGGGATCCTTTTTCTTTACCCTTGCCTTTTGGTTTTAAGGGTTATTGGATTTTTGCTCTTGCCTTTTAGTTTTAAGAGCTTTGGCTTTTTCTGCTTGCTTTTTCTTTTTTTTTTCTTTTTTTTTCGCAAGCTTTTCTCTATTTACTGCTTTTTCTTGCTTCAAAAATCATTTTTATGATTTTTCAGATTATCAAATAACATGTCTCTTTGTCATCATTCTTTCAAGAGCCAACATATTTAACATTCATAAACAACAACTTCAAAAGACATATGCACTGTTCAAGCATTCATTTGGAAAACAAAAAGTATTGTCACCACATCAATATAATTAAACTAAGTTCAAGGATAAATTCGAAACTTATGTACTTCTTGTTCTTTTGAATTAAAACATTTTTCATTTAAGAGAGGTGATGGATTCATATTCACTACTTTAAGGCATAGACACTTAAATACTAATGATCATATAGTGAAGACACAAACATAGATAAACATTTAGCATAAAAAAAATGAAAAACAGAGAATGTAAGAACAAGGAATGAGTCCACCTTAGTGATGGTGGCGTTTTCTTCTTGAGGAACCGATGATGTCCTTGAGCTCTTCTATGTCTCTTCCTTGTCTTTGTTGCTCCTCCCTCATTACTCTTTGATCTTCTCTAATTTCATGAAGGATGATGGAGTGCTCTTGATGTTCCACCCTTAGTTGTCCCATGTTGGAACTTAATTCTCCTAGGGAGGTGTTGATTTGCTCCCAATAGTTCTGTGGAGGAAAGTGCATCCCTTGAGGTATCTCAGGGATCTCTTGATTTGCAGTCAAATGTTCTACCACTGAGCTATAGACCCTTGAGATGAATCTCTCCATCTCCTATGACTTGGAGGTGGAAGCTTTTGTCTTCTCTTTTCTCTTTCTAGAGGTTTCTCTGGCCTTAGGTGCCATCAATGGTTATGGAAAAACAAAAAAGCTATGCTTTTATCACACCAAACTTAGAATATTGCTCACCCTTGAGCAAAAGAAGAAAGAATAGTAGAAGAAGAAGAAGATATGGAGGTGAGTTGATGGTTTGAATTTGAGTGGGTGGGTGTAGGTGGATTGTATGATGGTTTTAGGGGAGTAATTGATGTGAGTGGTGAAAGGTTCTTGGGAAGGGGTGATATAGGATTATGAGGAGGTAAGGTGAGTAGAGGTATGTAGGGATTCTGTGGTGTCCACAGATCCTGAGGTGTCAAGGATTTGCATCCCTGCACCAATTAGGCATGTAAAATGCCTTTGCATGCAATTCTGGCGTTTAAACGCCGAATTGATGCTTGTTCTGGGCGTTCAGTGCCCAAATGCAGCATGTTTCTGGCGTTGAATGCCAGTTCTATGCTTGTTTCTGGCATTGAACGCCAGTTCTATGCTTGTTTCTGGCGTTCAGCGCCAGCTTTCCTCAGTGTGCATTCCTGGCGTCTGAACGCCAGGATGTTGCTTGTTTCTGGCATTCAACGCCAGATCCATGCTCTGTTCTGGCGTTGAACGCCAGCCATATGCTCCTTACTGGCGTTTAAACGCCAGTAAGTCCTTCCTCCAGGGTGTGATTTTTCTTCTGCTGTTTTTGATTCTGTTTTTAATTTTTTTGATTTATTTTGTGACTCCACATGATTATGAACCTAATAAAACATGAAAGAACAATAGAAATAAAAATAAAATTAGATAAATAAAAATTGGGTTGCCTCCCAACAAGCGCTTCTTTAATGTCAATAGCTTGACAGTGGGCTCTCATGGAGCCTCACAGATGTTCAGAGCATTGTTGAGACTTCCTAACACCAAACTTAGAGTTTGGATATGGGAGTTCAACACCAAACTTAGAGCTTGGTTGTGGCCTCCCAACACCAAACTTAGAGTTTGACTGTGGGGGCTTTGGTTGACTCTGCAATGAGAGAAGCTTTTTATGCTTCCTCTCCATGGGTACAGAGAGATCCTTGAGTTTTAAACACAAGTTTGTCCTTATTTAGTTGAAGGACCAACTCTCCTCTGTCCACATCAATCACAGCTCTTGCTGTGGCTAGGAAGGGTCTTCCAAGGATGATGGATTCATCCTCATCCTTCCCAGTATCCAGGATTATGAAATCAGCAGGGATGTAAAGGCCTTCAACCTTTACTAACATGTCCTCTACTTGTCCATAAGCTATTTTCATGGATTTGTCTGCCATCTCTAATGAGAAATTGGCCTCCTGTACCTCAAGGGTTCTTAGTTTTTCCATTACAGAGAGTGGCATGAGGTTTATTCCTGACCCAAGGTCACATAAAGCCTTCTCAAAGGTCATGGTGCCTATGGTACAAGGTATTAGGAACTTTCCAGTATCTTCTTTCTTCTGAGGCAATCTCAGTTGATCCAATGCATTTAGTTCATTGGTGAACAGGGGAGGTTTATCTCCCCAAGTTTCATTACCAAATAAATTTGCATTCAGCTTCATGATTGCACCAAGAAACTTGGCAACTTGCTCTTCAGTGACATTCTCATTTTCTTCAGAAGAAGAAGAATACTCATCAGAGCTCATGAAGGGCATAAGGAGGTTTAATGGAATCTCAATGGTCTCTAGATGAGCCTCAGATTCCTTTGGTTCCTGAGAGGGAACCTTCTTATTGATCACTGGACGTCCCAGGAGGTCTTCCTCCTTGGGATTCACGTCCTCCCCTTCCTCCTTGGATTCGGCCATGATGGTTATATCAATGGCCTTGCAATCTCTCTTTGGATTCTCTTCTGTATTGCTTGGGAGAGTACTAGGAGGGGTTTCGGTGATCTTCTTACTCAGCTGGCCCACTTGTGCCTCCAAATTTATAATGGATGACCTTGTTTCACTCATGAAACTCAGAGTGGCCTTAGATAGATCAGAGACTAAATTTGCTAAGCTAGATAGATTCTGTTCAGAATTCTCTGTCTGTTGCTGAGTGGATGATGGAAAAGGTTTACTATTGTTAAACTTGTTTCTTCCACCATTAGTAAAGCCTTGTTGAGTCTTCTGTTGATCCTTCCATGAGAAATTTGGATGATTTCTCCATGAGGGATTATAGGTGTTTCCATAAGGTTCACCCATATAATTTACCTCTACTATTGCAGGGTTCTCAGGATCATAAGCTTCTTCTTCAGAAGATGCCTCTTGAGTACTATTGGATGCAGCTTGGATTCCATTCAGACTCTGAGAAATCATATTGACTTGCTGAGTCAATATTTTATTCTAAGCCAATATGGCATTCAGAGCATCAATTTCAAGAACTCCCTTCTTTTGAGGCGTCCCATTATTCACAGGATTTCTCTCAGAAGTGTACATGAACTGGTTATTAGCAACCATGTCAATGAGTTCTTGAGCTTCTGCAGGCGTTTTCTTTAGGTGAATGGATCCACCTGCAGAAGTATCCAATGACATCTTAGCTAATTCAGACAGACCATCATAGAATATATCTAAAATGGTCCATTCTGAAAGCATGTCAGAAGGACACTTTTTGGTCAGTTGCTTGTACCTCTCCCAAGCTTCATAGAGGGATTCTCCTTCTTTCTGTCTGAAGGTTTGAACATCCACTCTAAGCTTACTAAGCTTTTGAGGAGGAAAGAACTTGGCTAAGAAAGCCATGACCAGCTTATCCCAAGAGTTCAGGCTATCCTTGGGTTGAGAGTCCAACCATATTCTAGCTCTGTCTCTTACAGCAAAAGGGAAAAGCATGAGCCTGTAGACTTCAGGATCTACTCCATTAGTCTTAACAGTATCACATATCTACAAGAATTCAGTTAAGAACTGAAAAGGATCTTCAGATGGAAGTCCATGAAACTTGCAGTTTTGTTGCATCAGAGAAACTAATTGAGGTTTCAGCTCAAAATTATTTGCTCCAATGGTAGGGATAGAGATGCTTCTTCCATGTAAATTGGAATTTGGTGCAGTAAAGTCACCAAGCATTCTCCTTGCATTATTATTATTTTCGGCTGCCATCTCCTCTTCCTGTTCGAAAATTCGTGTAAGGTTGTCTCTAGATTGTTGTATTTTAGCTTCTCTTAGTTTCCTTTTTAGAGTCCTTTCAGGTTCAGGATATGCTTCAACAAGAATGTTCTTGTCCTTGCTCCTGCTCATATGACAAAGAAGGGAATAACAAAGAAAATATGGAATCCTCTATGTCACAGTATAGAGATTCCTTTGTGTGAGTAGAAGAAGAAAAGAATGTAATGTAAGGAAAGAGAAGGGAGGAGAATCCAAACACAAGGGTGAGGATAGCAGAGATATGAAATGAAGAGAAGTATTAGTAAGTAATTAAATAAATAGAAGAAGATGAGAGAGAGAAGTTTTCAAAAATAATTTTTGAAAAAGAGTTAGTGATTTTCGAAAATTAAAGGAAAAATACAATTAAAATTAAAATTTAAAATAATTAATTAATAAAAAAGAATTTTTGAAAAAGAAGGAGGTATTTTCGAAAATTAGAGAGGGAAAAGTAGTTAGGTGGTTTTGAAAAAGATAAGAAACAAACAAAAAAAATCAATTAGTTAGTTGAGAAAAGATTTGAAAATCAATTTTGAAAAGATAAGAAGATAAGAAGTTAGAAAAGATATTTTAAAATCAAATTTTTGAAAAAAAATTATGATTTAAAAAGATATGATAGAAAGATATGATTAAAATTAGTTTTGAAAAAGATTTGATTTTTAAAAATCAAAATTAATGACTTGACTCACAAGTAATCACAAGATATGATTCTAGAACTTAAAGTTTGAATCTTTCTTAACAAGCAAGTAACAAACTTGAAATTTTTGAATCAAAACATTAATTTTTTATGTGATTTTCGAAAATATGATAGAAAATTAAGAAAAAGATTTTTGAAAAATATTTTTAAAACTTTCGAAAATAAATAAGAAAAATGAAAAAGATTTGATTTTTGAAAAAGATTTTGAAAAAGATAAGGTTTTCAAATTAAAAATTTGATTTGACTCATAAGAAACAACTAGATTTTAAAAATTTTTGAAAAAGTCAATCCAAATTTTCAAAATTTATGAGTGAAAAAGGGAAAGATATTTTTTTTTTGAATTTTTAATGATGAAAGAGAAAAACATGAAAATGATGCAATGCATGAAAATTTTTAGATTAGAACAATGAATGCATGCAAGAACACTATGAATGTCAAGATGAACACCAAGAACACTTTGAAGATCATGATGAACATCAAGAACATATTTTTGAAAAAAATTTTGATGCAAAGAAAACATGCAAGACACCAAACTTAGAAATGTATGCTTGAACAGTGCATATGTCTTTTGAATTTGATGTTTATGAATGTTAAATATGTTGGCTCTTGAAAGAATGATGAAAAGGAGACATGTTATTTGATAATCTGAAAAATCATAAAAATTGATTCTTGAAGCAAGAAAAAGCAGTGAATACAAAAGCTTGCAGAAAAAAAATAAAAAAAAATAGCGAGAAAAAAAGAAAGAAAAAGAAAAAGCAAGCAGAAAAAGCCAAAAGCTCTTAAAACCAAAAGGCAAGAGCAAAAAGTCAGTAACCCTTTAAACCAAAAGACAAGGGTAATAAAAAGGATCCAAGGCTTTGAGCATCAGTGGATAGGAGGGCCTAAAGGAATAAAATCCTGGCCTAAGCGGCTAAACCAAGCTGTCTCTAACCATGTGCTTGTGGCGTGAAGGTGTCAAGTGAAAATTTGAGACTGAGCGGTTAAAGTCAAGGTCCAAAGCAAAAACAAAGTGTGCTTAAGAACCCTGGACACCTCTAATTGGGGACTTTAGCAAAGCTAAGTCACAATCTGAAAAGGTTCACCCAGTTATGTGTCTGTGACATTTATGTATCCGAGGGTAATACTGGAAAACAAAGTGCTTAGGGCCACGGCCAAGACTCATTAAGTAACTGTGTTCAAGAATCAACATACTGAACTAGGAGAATCAATAACACTATCTGAATTCTAAGTTCCTATATATGCCAATCATTCTGAACTTTCATGAATAAAGTGAGATGCCAAAACTATTCAAGAGGCAAAAAGCTACTAGTCCCGCTCATCTGATTGGAGCTATGTTTCATTGATATTTTGGAATTTATAGTATATTCTCTTCTTTTTATCCTATTTGATTTTCAGTTGCTTGGGGACAAGCAACAATTTAAGTTTGGTGTTGTGATGAGCGGATAATTTATACGCTTTTTGGCATTATTTTTACATAGTTTTTAGTATGATTTAGTTAGTTTTTAGTATATTTTTATTAGTTTTTAAATAAAATTCACATTTCTGGACTTTACTATGAGTTTGTGTATTTTTCTGTGATTTCAGGTATTTTCTGGCTGAAATTGAGGGACTTGAGCAAAAATCAGATTCAGAGGTTGAAGAAGGACTGCAGATGCTGTTGGATTCTGACCTCCCTGCACTCAAAGTGGATTTTCTGGAGCTACAGAACTCCAAATGGCACGCTCTCAATTGCGTTGGAAAGTAGACATCCAGGGCTTTTCAGCAATATATAATAGTCCATACTTTGTCCGAGTATTAATGACTCAAACTGGCGTTCAACAGCAGTTCCATGTTGCATTCTGGAGTTAAACGCCAGAAACAGGTTACAAACTGGCGTTCAACTCCAAGAGAAGCCTCTACACGTGTAAAGCTCAATGCTCAGCCCAAGCACACACCAAGTGGGCCCCAGAAGTGGATTTCTGCATCATTTACTCATTCCTGTAACCCTAGTAACTAGTTTAGCATAAATAGAACTTTTTACTATTGTAATTGGAGTTCCTTTTTCCCTATATTTTCGAATTCATATGCCATTTAGGGAGGCTGGCCTCTCGGCCATGCCTGGACCTTGTTCTTATGTATTTTCAACGGTAGAGTTTCTACACACCATAGATTAAGGTGTGGAGCTCTACTGTTTCTCATGAATTAATGCAAAGTACTATTGTTTTTCTATTCAATTCAAGCTTATTCCTATTCTAAGATATTCATTCGCACCCAAGAACATGATGAATGTGATGATTATGTGACGCTCATCACCATTCTCACCTATGAACGCGTGCCTGACAACCACTTTCGTTCTACATGAAGATGAGATAGAATGAGTATCTCTTAGGTATCTAATACAGGGGACCGAGTCCGATATATTAGAGTCTTCGTGGTATAAGTTAGAACCCATGGACGGCCATTCCTGAGATCCGAAAGGTCTAAACCTTGTCTGTGGTATTCCGAGTAGGATCTGGGAAGGGATAGCTGTCACGAGCTTCAAACTCGCGAGTGCTGGGCGTAGTGACAGACGTAAAAGGATAGTAAATCCTATTCCAGTATGATCAAGAACCGACAGATGATTAGCCATGCAGTGACAGCGCATTGGACCATTTTCACATAGAGGATGGGATGTAGCCATTGACAACGGTGATGCCCTACATACAGCTTGCCATGGAAGGGAGTAGGAATGATTGGATGAAGACAGCAGGAAAGCAGATGTTCAGGAGGAACGAAAGCATCTCTATACGCTTATCTGAAATTCTCACCAATGAATTACATAAGTATCTCTATCCTAGTTTATATTTTAATTATGTTTTTATTATCAATTCACCATAACCATTTGAATCCACCTGACTGAGATTTACAAGGTGACCATAGCTTGCTTCAGGCCGACAATCTCCGTGGGATCGACCCTTACTCACGTAAGATTTATTACTTGGACGACCTAGTGCACTTGCTGGTTAGTTGTGCGAAGTTGTGACAAAGTGTGATTCACGTTTGGGAGCACCAAGCCTTTGGCGCCATTGTTGAGGATCACAATTTCATGCACCACTGTTCCCCTACAATTCCACGCAATAACAATCATAATATCTATCAAGACAGCATCAAACTTCCTTTATCAGGAAGCAACAAAACGCTAAAAGGAGCATATATACTAGGCATTGTCCCCCTTGGGGACTGTAGCATCACTTCCTATCTCTTGAAGAGTGGGGCCTGTCTCACATTCCATATTTCCATTCACCATGGGTTTGTCTACTATTTGAGGGAGTTTCAGTCGTACCTCTTCTTCATAACTATTGATAGCTTCAAGCATAAAATCTGTCCCAACAGAACTGAAGTCGGGTGGTTTAGGTTCCTGGTACTCATTTCTGTCATCCAACATAGCTGAATCTGGCACAAAAGTGTCTTTCATTTCCGTGTCTTGGGAAGTATCTTGAGACATTTGCCAATTTACACTATGATGGTGTGGAAGGGTTGAACGGTTTAAGAGGAGAGGGTTGGTAGGAACATGGTCATTGTCTTGGCCATGTTGTTTCATAGTTGGGCTAGAGGTAGTCTGGTTAGGGACGGGGTTATGTGTAGGAGCAAAGTTGGGCTGGGTTAGAACATCACACAAAGGTGGAGTCTGTTGTGGTGTCATTTTTGGGTTTTGGGATGGAGATGCATTCTGGGCTTGTTTTGAGGTTTGGTTTTGGGCTGGTAAAACTCTGGGTTGGGTTGTCTTTCGTGGGGAGTTCGGGCAGGTTCTAGAAGATGGTTGAGATTGTGATAAAATAACAATATTCTCCTTCTCCACATAATTGGGTAGTCTCTCATGATTGTTTTGCAAGACATCATTCTCTTCTTGTTGAAGGATCGAGAACCTCGTACCTGGCACTGTCATGGCAGTATCTTTTGCATATAGCGCATTACCACCTACATTGCTTGTACTAACTCCCATTTTGCCCACCTTCTTGTCACGCGTAGGACGTTGGACCATTTCCCCTTGTGTTAGAATTGGGTGGCTTTTTGATATTTGACAAACAGTAAAATAATCATTGTATCCCAAACAAATAAAGAAATCCCCATCAGTTTTCTTTTCTTTTCTTTTTAATAAAAAAACGGAAATGAATATGGTTGTTGAGAAATGCCAATAGCAAATCCATCAAGTGAGGAAACACTTGATTTGTAGTTATGTCTTAACAATTGTCGAGAAATATGAAGTGAAAATAAAATAAAATAATCATTTCTTAACAAGCTCTAGCATTTGGAGAGTGGAAGTGGAAGTGAAGTGCATAAGATTTTGCATTAATGGGATGACAGAGTTTGGTGCAAACCAAAATTTGCAAGCAGGATTTGGTGCAGCTCCTCAGGGATAGTATGCACCTACATTTGCAGGATAGCCAAGACCCACTGGCATGGCTCCACAACCTTTACCGCTTGGTGGTGGTGACATGTTGGGATATGCAGATGATGAAGAAACAATGCGACTACGAGCCGAAAGAGGTGCAAGGGCTGCAGGATGGAGTATGGAAATAAGCAGGAAGAGGGCACTTGAAGAAGCCTTTGGAAGCATGTGGGTTTATTAAGACATTTTCAGAGGATGCAGGACATCATGTTTCATTTAAATTCTGAGGACCTGCACATATTGGCATGTTCATTGTCATAAGATATACACATTATGCTGTAATTGAAATGGTGGAGAATGTAAAATTTTGTGCATTTTTGTGTCATCCTTTTCAATTTTATTTGAGGATCCTTAAGATCATTCCTTTTCTTTTTAACCATTTCTCTCCTTTTTTTTCCCTAACAATAAAAAACTTCAATACCAGAATGTAAAAAAATAAACAAATAGACAGACATGCTTCTCAATACTAACCAGAATATTTCCTTGTTTGGCAAACTTAATTGAATTTTGGATCATCAGCTATCATGTCAAATTCATCATCCAAATAAAGGTACTGATCACCGTTCATCAAATTATGAAATAAAATCTTCCTTGAATTCCAATTAAACCTGATTTTCTCTGTATGCAGGACCAACAAAAGAATGTTACGTGTATAGTATGGAGTTTGGAAACATTAAGAAGTAATTAAAAGTAGAGTGCAAATTTACTTATCGAACTCGTTCACGAAAATTTTCATCTTATTTTAACCCAAAGCTAAGGAAAATTACAAAGAAAATATTGATCAACTTACCGCAAAATGTCCTTTTGTGTCCTGAAACCAATTTGAGTTCTGAGATGTGAGCTATATGTTGCCAATCTTCCCCTGTTATCCTTTTGCATCGCTTCTCCAACATTGGACTTTTCTCAATTAATAACTTGTGCAAGTTTGTTAATTGTCCAAAGCTACTTGGCAATGATTTCAACTCAGGGCAGTAACTGATGCGTAATTCTTGAAGAGAAGTCATGTCTCCTAACTATTCTGGCAATGAATCTACATTGTATAGACTCAAAGTTTGTAGGGAAGGGATACCCTGCAAGCCTTTTGGAAGAACTCGATTATGGTCCCCGCCGAAGATTGTAACGTGGTGGAGGGTAGTTAGCACATTCATGCTGCTTTGTACATCCACCAGCTCTGGACAGTATGAGATGTCAAGGCACTGGAGATAAGTTAGGTGTCTCACACCTTCAGATAAAGACTTCAACTTCTTGCAACGGTGAATGCTCAAAGCTCGAAGTGAGCTCAGACCTTGCAGAACATTTTATGAGAAAGACTCGAGCTCATCGCAATATCCGATTTCTAAAGTTTGTAACAAGCTGAGGCTGCGCAATGCATCCGGTAATGCCTTGAGTTTAGGGAAGTATTCAACACATAGTGTCTCAACATGATCCAAATTATGCACAATTTCTACTAGGAAGGAAGCCATGTCTTGAATTTCAAGATTCTTGACAGATGGAAGGCATGGCAATTTAAATTTGGGAACAGATGAAATACTAACTTCTAGAAGATTAGGCAGCATCTCTGCTCCTTCATCTTTCAACATAGAGATCAAGTTTGGCAACCCATGTAGCATTAGTTTCTTTAAGGACTTGAAAGCCTTCTCCTCAAAGCCTTCATACGAGTCATCATCGATGTGTTTCACACCTTCCATTCCACATATAGAAAGATAAGTTAAATGAGGTAACTTAGCAAGTGGGGGAAGTTGCTCACAACTTTTGCAGTGGTGAAGTGTAACACTGACTAAGCTCGAGAGAAGTGAGGTATTTCTCAACCAAGGGGCCAATTGTGTTCCTCCATATCCCTTCATCCTAAAACTTTTGAGATTTGAATGAGGCTCAAGGCCATTAAGCACCTTTTCTGAATCTGCATTATTAATTTATTATCGCCCCAGGACAAGTATAAACAATTCAGGTTCTTCTTACTAATCAAATTAGCAGCTCTAGCATCACTTTCACTGAGGACATTCTCAAGTCCTTTGATATGTAGCTTGCCTCCAAGATTAAGATCGCGTAACTCGGCCATGCTAGACCAGCTTTTGAATCCACAATGAAAGTACTCAATGTCTTGAGACATTTCAGTGTACCGATTTTCGAGGGCATTGATACTAATGACGGACACCTTTGAATGGAGAGATGTCTAAGATCTTGTAGGCATGTAAAGTATTCAAGTAAGGAACGAAGATAAAAGCAAGAATACAGTTTTAGAACTTGCAATTTTCGCAGCATAGAAATACACTTGGGCAATGTTATGATCAAACTGTTGCAAATATTTAAGTACCTCAAGTGTGTTAAGCTTTTGAGTGCAGAGAGTTGCATAGAGCTCATGCTTAATGCTCGGAGAGAATTGAATGGTGGCAAGCCATGTGAATTAAACAAAACAAGCGAATCAAACTCAATAAAAGTCCTTAGGGATTCAACTTTCTTGAAGGCACCCATGTTGAATTTGGATTCTCCATCCAAGCCTACCGAACTTATATGGTGGAGTCTACTTGACAGATTACTCAAGTTTGCAGACTTAGAAACCTTACACTCTTCCCCTACAATAGATTGAGCAAGTTCATGGAATAAATCATGAATCTTGAATGTAACATTTCCAAATAAATCATCCTTCACTTCTTCAAAAAATGATCTCTGACACAATTCATCCCACACATCGTTGCCAACATGCTCAACCTCCAAATTTCCGACTTAATAAGCCCATTTGCCATCCAGAGATGAATTAGCTCTTCTTTCAAGATTCGGAAGTCTTCAGGGTAAATGGCACAAAAAGAAAAGCACTGCCTTAGCGACAACTTCAAATTAAAGTAGCTTATTCTCAGAGCACGCATGATCGCATCACCTCCGGATATATTCCAAATCTTACTTTCCTTTATATCAAGCCATTGTTGTTTCTCACTTATGTTGCGTAGAAGGCTTCCAAGTACTTTGGATGCAAGAGGGGAAACCTACACATTTTTTCACAATCTCCTTTCCTATCTTTTCAAGCTCTGCACTTTCTTTGTTATTGCCAAATGCATGGTGTTTGAACAATGACCAGTTGTCATTCTCGGATAAAGGTAAGAGGCGATGAATAGAGCATGTTCCCATGATGGATGCAACACTTTCATTTCGAGTAGTTACCAAAATTACAGAACCTTTTACTCCGCTTCCACATTGTAACATGCATTTCAACTTCTTCCATTCTTCTTGATCCTCATTCCACACGTTGTCTAGAACAAGTAAATACCTCTTGCGGAGTAGCATCTCTTGAACTTTCTTTTGCATTGATTCTAAAGTAGAGAGGTTGGGGTTTTGTAAGGTGATGAATTCTACAATGGACTGCAAAATTTTCATTATATTAAAATCACTGGAAATACAAACCCAAATTCTGAGGTCAAAGTGTTTGATTACACAATCATCATTGAAGATCCATTGAGCAAGAGTTGTTTTTCCAAGTCCTCCAATACCAACAATGGGATAGACGGAGAGCTCGTCAGTGTTGCCAGAATGGCTTAAAAGAAACTTCAAAATCTCATCTCTGTCTTGATCTCTTCCATACATGTGTTGCTCAGTTCGAACAGAACACGTCTGGCGCCATTGATCATCTTCTTGTTGCCTCTCTGCAACACCTGCATGCAACTCAAACTTCCTCCTCTCTTCATCAATCTCATGGAATCTTTTGGTAATCTCTTTCATCCTCCTACCAATGTCACGATGAAACAGAATGATCCTGGGATGAAAACGGGCAAAGTACATAACATGTGCCTTAAGCACTAGACGGTTGGATTTTATTGAACATTCATCTAAGATATCATCAAACACATATGCTGCATCTAAAAGCTTCTGCAGCCAAAGCTTCACAGCACGCTCTGTAATTTGTTTCTTTTCAACATCTTGGAGCACTGCATGGATTAAACTGAGGTTACTAGATAGCTTTACGGTATGTGATTCAACCCCCCAAATTGTTGCAAGCTCATTCTGGACAAAATTCTGCAAGTTTCCAATGACAATTCCAAGTAAAGCAGTAGCCATGAGTGTAGTGTGGGGAGGAATGCTCAAGAGGTATTTCTTTGTTTTTGTGCTATATATGTTATATGCTAATTCTTAATGATTGTGTGAATTATATTATTTTCAAGTGGCAAGTTGAACCAAAGCCATGACATCAGAGCCCGCATGATACATTAGGTAGTGTTGGTTCAGCCAATAATACTCGTGCTGTGGTCATTTTTTTTTATCAATTTAAGAATATTTTACATTATCGTTTACCAAACAAAATTTAGAACATTTCTACCAGACAAAACATGTAACCGTATTTTTAACAAAGAATTAAATAAAACCTTACTTTTAAGGTTACAATAAATATCTATGGAAACATTAAAACACATGTTAATTATTACTAATTTCAACTACTCAGATTTTTCGTTAATATACAAAATTAACTCTTCATAATTCATATTATAGACACAAATTAGACAAACTACCTCTCCAATCTCCTTAATTTCAACATATTCCGAAGAGAGAGAAAGTTACGGGGTGGATGAACAAATTCATGATCGTGCAGCAATTTAAGAAATAAGATGGTCAGCAACCAGGTTAAGTATTTACTCTTTGTGGAGATATATACATCATCCCAGTATTGAAGAATGAAGAATGAAGTCCCTTTATGACCTATGTAGCTCCAAACTGAAACTGTCGGTGTTTCTGAAAGTGCTAGTAAATTACTTAGGGATGCTCCCATTTGTATATGTAGTATATTATCAAAGCTACTTCGTATTAGATCTTTTTAATTTTCTTAAATTTCTTTCCTTTTATGGATAAATATAAGTTAAGGAAATTTTTTGGAGTAAATGACACCAATTTAATCAGTACCTCAGCAGCATTTTTGAATTCAGGTAAGGGATTGCCATTGTTGTACGTCACTTTGACTAGTTCATCCAAGGTGTAACCGTATAGTATATCATCCTTCTCCAGCTGTTTGTTCAAACATTCTATAAAAGTATGATGATGTTCTCCCCAATGCATGTCAATTGTCTTCTTACTCATATACGGCTTTACTGCATCCTATAAGAGCATGAAGCAGTGCAAAAGTATAAGACAAACAAACAAAACTTAGAAAAAATACAAGTTCAAGACTCAAATTTGTAATTTGAAATGAAGAAAAATGTTTTAAAAGCTTCCAATTTCTAAGAGCCACAAAGGTTTCTGGGATTTTTAATTCTTTTTCGTGTAATTATGAGATCTTCATTATTGTATAACATGTGGCGAAATTCTAGTTTTTAGTTTTTTGGTAAATGTTGCACCAAAATCCTATTTATCTTCATATAGAAACATGAAATCCAGTAACTAAGTGATTCACTTACATGTTCATAAGGAGGGGTCCTCAAGCCATAAAATGCAGTTACTTTCGAAGATCTTGAAGAGACTTGACACCTCTTTTTCTGCTTAAATACAATTAAAAGGGAAGATATCAGCACAAATCGGTAAGGAAGTTGCCTTACTAAAGAGGCTCTTCATGTGGAATCAGAAATGACATGAAATCAATTTCATTAATACAAAAGAAGTATTTGGCAATTGCCAATACCTATTTAGCTTGCCCAAGTATACAATATTCGTAAGCCTTCACTAACAATTTATAGTTTTCTATACTAAGGAATGATATTACCCAATAGTGTCTACAAGTTATCATCAACCTATCCCATTTCACACAAGAAAATATAGAGATTTGAAAATACATAGTCAACAAGCAGCCAACAATAATACAAAGCCACACAAAAAAGTTATATTTACATGAATTCCATGACTGGAAACCAAACAATATCAACAGAAAGTATGCAGTAAGTCCTACTTGGCAAGACTTCGGATAAGATGAATTTAGGCCTTGGGTGATTCTGTTGATCATGTTTATTGTTTGAGATTTGCATTTTTGAGAATCTCTAGGCGATTCCGCAGGCTTAAGAAGAAATCTTACCAAAGTTTACAAGGATAGGAAAAATATATGGTTTTTTGGTTTATCTACCGTTAAAATTATGTAGGAAGTGTGCTATTTTTCCATTATTAGGTTTTATACTGGGTTTTATTAATGAAGGTTATATAATAAGATACAAACTAGATAAAACTGACTTCATTTTATTATAAATTGGTGGGTGCTTGGTAATTTAATTACTTTCACTTGTTTCTTTAGTCTTTGTATTTAAAGGCTTTTCTTGGGTAGCTTGTAAGTTTGCTTCATTCATTTTGAATGTCAAGTGTCAACCACTTATTCAAAAAATAAAACGGAGAGACTAAACTGCCATTTTGGTCCCCAAAAGTTTCAGTTCTTTCCAAAATGGACCCAGAAAGAAGGAAATGACATCTTGGCCCCTCAAGGATCATCTCTATCGAACAAAATGCACCAAATATGAAGAGACATGCTCTAAAAAGGCTCTAAAGATCAAATTCCGACAGAGTTTTTCAAGTTTACTTAGAAAGAAAAATGATATATTTCGATTCTCCAAATTTGGTTATTTTACGTTAAATTGATTTAATTATACGATTTCTATTATGTGAATGGCAAAACATTTAAAATGAAATTTAAAAAGGGTACAAAAATGAAATTTTAGTATGTTACCTCAATTTTTCTATATATACTTTTTAAATAATTATGCAAATATTTTTACAAAAATTGGATCAAATGCATGAATTGGTTAGGAAAAAATAGTACATTTTGTAAAATTAAGATCATCTTTGGAGGGTCAAAAGGGCATTTTTTTTTTCCAGAGACTATTTTGTCAAAAAATGAATCTTTTGGGGGAACACAAAATGGTAGTTTCTTAACCTTCTATTTTTGTAGAAAATGATTAATAGTTTAAGCATGTTCATGTGGATAATCTGAAACACCTTTTCAATCAAAGGTGATTATGGTTCATGTGGTGTAACTTCAAACATCGATCAAACGATAAATATGCTACCTGAAACTAGATGTTGACAATTAATGTGTGAACACATGCTATACTGGGTGATTAAAGTAATTTTAAAGGGAGAAATTAATAATAAGGATGACAATAAAGTATTAGCCCAAGAAATTTACCATGTGAAGCTTCGGAATCTTGAACTTTGTAGATAAGCCTGTAGAAGTGAGATGACAAGTAGCATGCAGAGGGTTGAAGTAACAAGAAGTCATTACTACTTTGTTGCCTAGCAATTTACACACACAGCATATCAATATGGTTCTGCCCAAGGTTGCAAGAACTAAATCGGTCAGTAAACTGGTCAAGTGACTGGTTCAAAGGTTCAATGGTCCAACCATGTGAACTGTCATCGAACCAATTTAATTAAATATAAAATAAAACTCTTTAAAATATATCAATATTAATTGCTAGATATCTAAATTCAATGATTCAATAACAATATAATTCAAAATTACACATTCCCAAGTAATATTTTGTCTATTTCATTCCTAAAATTTCACATTCAAGTTCATCCCATCAAAGTTCTTAACTAAACCCACATAACTTAAAAGGTCACTAATTAATGATAAACAACAAAAAAAGCAAAATAGAGCCTCTTCTAATTAATGATAAACCACACACTACACAGTCATGGGAGTTTCTTGTATTGCACAGGAGGAATGGCATGAACACAACATGGCAGAAAGGGAGATATGGTGAAAAATTGGAAATACAATCATATATCTGTAAACAGAATAGCCAACAAAATTAGAACCGCATTTATTAACAAAAACAACAGCCACCAACATCAAAAAATCAAAATCAAATTCATGGGGAAAAAATAGGATTTTAAAATATGAAAAATTACTTTATCAGAAACTAATTATTAATTATCATGAAATCAAATTAATAAAGTAAAATGCCAAAATCCAACCAGAAAAGGAGACAGCAGTGAATCTTACCAGGGACAGGGGAGAAATGGCCAGAGAGGTGAGAGATGCCGGCGAAGAGAAGAGCAGAGACGTGGAGTAGCAATGCAGGACAGCGGCGGCGCAGAAGTTGAACGGAGCAGCGAAGTTGGCAAAGGAAAAGGGGAGAAGATGAAGTCACAGCAGTGCAGCAACCTAAGGTTGAGACTTGGGTCTGGGTACTAGATAACAACCAAGAGTAATTACAAAGGTTGAGAACCAAACCGGTCAATAAACCGGTAAAGTCACTGATTCAACAATTTACTGGTTCAACTAGAGTTCAATCGAAATTTAACCGATTTAATTAAATATCACAGCACTTACCAAAAAAAATTAACTCAGTTTACAAGCTTTTATCACAGTGTTGACAAAACTACTCATCAACAGAATTATCACAGTGTTTATGAACAAATATAAACAAAATTATGAATAAAATTATGAACAACAAACATGAATTTTATGAACAAAACGGGCAAAGTACATAACATGTGCCTTAAGCACTAGACGGTTGGATTTTATTGAACATTCATCTAAGATATCATCAAATACATATGCTGCATTTGAAAGCTTCTGCAGCCAAAGCTTCACAGCACGCTCTGTAATTTGTTTCTCTTCAGCATCTTGAAGCACTGCATGGATTGAACTGAGGTTACTAGATAGCTTTACGGTATGTGATTCAACCCCCCAAATTGTTGCAAGCTCATTTTAGACAAAATTTTGCAAGTTTCCAATGACAATTCCAAGTAAAGCAATAGTCATGAGTGTAGTGTGGAGAGGAATGCTCTAGGTATTGCTTTGTTTTTGTACTATATATGTTGGAAAAGTCTAGAAGGTCAGCACTTCTATTGAAATTTGACCAGCACTTAACCATTAGATGTCATCTCACACCATTAAAAATATTGATGATGGCTAATTGATGGCTACACATTACAAATTCTGCTGGCTCCATAGCACTCCTCATATATGTTATATCCTAATTCTTAATGATTGTGTGAATTATATTATTTTCAAGTGGCAAATTGAACCAAAGCCATGACATCAGAGCCCGCATGATACATTAGGTAGTATTGGTTCAGCCAATAATACTCGTGCTGTGGCCATTTTTTTTATCAATTTATGAATATTTTACATTATCGTTTACCAAACAAAATTTAGAACATTTCTACCAGACAAAACATGTAACCGTATTTTTAACAAAGAATTAAATAAAACCTTACTTTTAAAGTTACAATAAATATCTATGGAAACATTAAAACACATGTTAATTATTACTAATTTCAACTACTCAGATTTTTCGTTAATATACAAAATTAACTCTTCATAATTCATATTATAGACACAAATTAGACAAACTACCTCTCCAATCTCCTTAATTTCAACATATTCCGAAGACTGAGAAAGTTATGGGGTGGATGAACAAATTTATGATCGTGCAGCAATTTAAGAAATAAGATGGCCAGCAACCAGGTTAAGTATTTACTCTTATATATATATATATATGTAGAAGATATTACATGCATACAAATAGAATGGTAGCCTAAACCCTTTTATACTGTTCTAAGTCGCATACACCCCGATATGTCAAGTTGTCATTAATCGTAGACTTAAAATTGCAAAAATCGACAACTGCAAAAAAACACACGGGGCGATCATGATCATGAACACGGTGAATCCCTTGTAGTGAGGATCACATATACCATTTCAGCAGTTCATGCAACAGGGATTTTAGGCTCCCCTAAATTCACAAAAGCCTCTGCCCGTGTCAAGTGCATTGATGCAGCATCCCAAGATACAAGGTGGTCAAGAAATACATTCACATACCTTACCCTGTCATTCTGTCCAAAAAATCGCATCAGAATTGTTCAGTTAATATTCTCCTGGAAACTAAGTGATAATCCATGATGAACATACCTTATAATCCAGATAATAAGCATGCTGTACAAAAGGGAAGAAAGTATTTTCAGTTAGTAATGATAAACATAAAGGTTCCTGCGATGTAATTGTATGTACATCCTCATGACCACAAGTTTTGTTGTGATAGAGAGAAAGAGAGATTATACCTCCCACAAATCCAAGTTGATAATTGGCTGCATCATAAAATATTATCAGTTCGAATGACAATAATAAATCAACCAATTTGGAGGAATGTGGAAATTAGCTTACTATGTGATCCCACACAATTGGACAAATGGCATTTGCAGTTTTCACTATGGCTAGTCGTCTTTCTTCTCGCCTCACTAAAACAATCAAATGTGAATATTAGCAATAATCATTGACATTATTAGAAAAAATATATGGAAAATAATTGTATCAACAGAATAGGAAAAAGACAACTAATAAAAGATTAAATCAACGCATATTCACAAACAACCTTGACAATTTTAAGCATGGAGGATGATAATGGAATCCTAATGACATTACGTTTATGGAAGAGGGTATTGAAAAAAATATCTATAGTGTAATGTGAAGTCAATTAATCATCTAATTGATAAAATAAAATTTAGGATTTCTAAATTCAGATTTCTGTTTTATCATATACCTAATGCATATTATCAGGGCATTATTCTTTTAGTTTGCATACATGGGCTCACATCAATAGGACTACATTATTTGACCTAGCAATACATATAATAAATATTTGGTGAATCTTTCTCCTTTGATTATTCCTTAATCCTAAAATTATAAATATTCGATAGTTTAGGATAATATACTTGAACATAGTTCTATCAAACACAGATCATCCAAACAATTGTTCCATATTTGAACTGGGAATAAGGAAAGTTTAGCTCTGCATCAAGAATAATAAACAAAAGTATTCTACATAATGGCAATGAGGGTTTAAGAACCACACCAGTAAAACAATTTGAACATCTTACTTTTTGAAAAAATTGATTTACTTTGATAATGTTAGACTGGAATCAGAAATATTTCCTTTTTATTCTTTCTTTTTTTATTTTTTTTTATTGACTAAGGATCTTGATTAGCATGATCAAAGAGACCCCCAACTCTCCAAAATATCACTGATCCTAGCTAAACTAATCCTTTTTTTCTCTTTATTTACTGTCAACTGAAATCTTCTAAAAAACCTGTGTCCTTCCATAGCCACCCATGTATTATAGGGGAACTCCAATGGTTATATAAACATATTAAGATCATTTATGAATTCTGTGCAACCAACACATTATTTTTTAAGCATTAAGTAGACTTACAAACTAGCCAAACCCAGCCAGAACCGAATAGTGTGAGGGAAGCTTCTACAAACTTGTCTCTAAAGTTTGTAAATGATCCGAAATCTTTTTCAATCTGTTGAAGAAGACCTAGCTCGGGCATATCACCCCCATCTGGTCGCATACACTCCCAGAAGAAGTTATGATTCCAAACCTGCGCGGGAAAGGGGCACAATTAATTACCTGACACTGCTATGATGTGTGTTTTTCTGTTTAAATAAAAAAAGTATTTACAGTCACAATTGCAGCTTCTTCATTATTATCAATCATATGAACAAACAAAATTAGCTTAATCATACAGATAGGACTGACAACTTATTTGTTGCCACAAAAAGAAAATGGTTCAAGAACAAGAACAAGAATGATTATTAAGTGTCTGCTTGGTTTGCATATTTTGGCTTAAATATGTTTTTGGTCCCTCACTCCCCCCTAAGTTGTTAGTTTCTTTTTTCCGGTATCATTTCGTCCCTCTTTTTCAATGTAAGGTTGTCTTTGTTGTATTAGTCCGTCGATTATCTGGTGTAATTTACAAAGACTGAATGAAAATCTTTAAAATCATATATAGATCAAGACAAAATATTTAATATTTGAAGTACGATATGTATATTCCAAAATATCTATAAAAAAACTTAAATATGGACTAGACACAGATTTGAGAAAACGACTCAGACATCGAATAATGCCCCCCACCAAAACCATTAATGTAACATCCTAAATTTTTGAACCATGTTAATTATCCCATTTTGTAATGTTTGGTATGATAATAAACAAATTAGAAGTCATAAGGTAGTCTATTGATAAACTTAAGGAAAAATAAGAAATATCACAATAAACATAAAATTTTAATAAATAAAAGTAGATATTTAAAATTAAAAGTTATTATAAAAGTTTAATGATCATTAATAACCACAAGTTTAAGATGCAAAAGAAATTCAAATTTCATAAGATTATTTATAAGTTTAATTATTCAATAATTAATTCATTATTAATTAATTAAATTTATGGCAAAAACCTAGATGATGCACATGAAAACTAAGTTACCTAATTTAAAATTTGAAAGTATGACAACACAAACTTAAGTAAATTCTTAACCGGCAATAACAACTCTACAAAATATAGTCATAACTCATTCCATATTTATCGAATTTAAATGATCTTTGACACTATGAGAAGATGAGAACAATTCCTTCATTCTTTCAGTTCACCACAAGATCAATTTTGAATTATGTTAGGGAGACAAAATAGTAGCAAGGTAAGAGTAGGAAATCACGCTATAACCAACCAATCTGACAAATGATCAGTTATAAATATCTCCAACTACAGATACATTTGACTTGGTTTAAGGGTCCATTTTAAAGCTAACTTGATTATCTATAATTTATTTCCTATTTCCAAATATAGAGAACACTACCGAGCTTGCAAAGTGACACTCTAGAAGAAAGATTTCACCTAAACGCGAATTAGAAGAATGAAGAATGAAGTCCCTTTATGACCAAGTATTGAAGAATGAAGAATGAAGTCCCTTTATGACCTATGTAGCTCCAAACTGAAACTATCGGTGTTTCTGAAAGTGCTAGTAAATTACTCAGGGATACTCCCATTTGTATATGTAGTATATTATCATAGCTACTTCGTATTAGATCTTTTTAATTTCCTTAAATTTCTTTCCTTTTTATGGATAAATATAAGTTAAGGGAATTTTTTTGGAGTAAATGACACCAATTTAATCAGTACCTCAGCAGCATTGTTGAATTCAGATAAGGGATTGCCATTGTTGTAAGTCACTTTGACTAGTTCATCCAAGGTGTAACCATATAGTATATCATCCTTCTCCAGCTGTTTGTTCAAACCTTCTATAAAATTATGATGATGTTCTCCCCAATGCATGTCAATTGTCCTCTTACTCATATACGGCTCTAGTGCATCCTAGATGAGCATGAAGCAGTGCAAAAGTATAAGACAAATAAACAAAACTTGGAAAAAATACAAGTTCAAAAATCAAATTTGTAATTTGAAATGAAGAAAAATGTTTTAAAAGCTTCCAATTTCTAAGAGCCACAAAGATTTTCGGGATTTTTAATTCTTTTTCATGTAAATTATGAGATTTTCATTATTGTATAATATGTGGCGAAATTCTAGTTTTTAGTTTTTTGGTAAATGTTGCACCAAAATCCTATTTATCTTCATATAGAAACATGAAATCCAGTAACTAAGTGATTCACTTACATGTTCATAAGGAGGGGTCCTCAAGCCATAAAATGCAGTCACTTTCGAAGATCTTGAAGAGACTTGACACCTCTTTTTCTGCTTAAATACAATTGAAAGGGAATATATCAGCACAAATTGGTAAGGAAGTTGCCTTACTGAAGAAGCTCTTCATGTGGAATCAGGAATGACATGAAATCAATTTCATTAATACAAAAGAAGTATTTGGCAATTGCCAATACCTATTTAGCTTGCCCAAGTATACAATATTCGTAAACCTTCACTAACAATTCATAGTTTTCTAGCCTAAAGAATGATATTACCCAATAGTGTCTACAAGTTATCATCAACCTATCCCATTTCACACAAGAAAATATAGAGATTTGAAGAAACATAGTCGACAGACGACAAGCAGCCAACAATTTTACAAAGCCACAGAAAAAAGTCATATTTACATGAATTCCATGACTGGAAACCAAACAATACCAACAGAAAGTATGCAATAAGTCCTACTTGGCAAGACTTTGGATAAGATGATGTTAGGCCTTGGGTGATTCTGTTGGTCATGTTTCTTGTTTGAGATTTGCATTTTTGAGAATCTCTAGGCGATTCCGCAGGCTTCTTAAGAAATCTTACCAAAGTTTACAAGGATAGGAAAAATATATGGTTTTTTGGTTTATCTACCGTTAAAATTATATAGGAAGTGTACTATTTTTCCATTATTAGGTTTTCTATTGGGTTTTATTAATGAAGGTTATATAATAAGACACAAACTAGATAAAACTGACTTCATTTTTATTATAAATTGGTGGGTGCTTGGTAATTTAATTACTTTCACTTGTTTCTTTAGTCTTTGTATTTAAAGGCTTTTCTTGTGTAGCTTGCAAGTTTGCTTCATTCATTTTGAATGTCAAGTGTCAACCACTTATTCAAAAAATAAAACGGAGAGACTAAACTACCATTTTGGTCCCCAAAAACTTCAGTTCTTTCCAAAATGGACCCAGAAAGAAGGAAATGACATCTTGGCTCCTCAACGATCATCTCTATCGAACAAAATGCACCAAATATGAAGAGACATGCTCTAAAATGGCTCTAAAGATCAAATTCCGACAGAGTTTTTCAAGTTTACTCTGAAAGAAAAATGATATATTTCGATTCTCCAAATTTAGTGATTTTACATTAAGTTGATTTAATTTTACGATTTCTATTATGTGAATGGCAAAACATTTAAAATGAAATTTAAAAAGGGTACAAAAATCGAATTTTAGTATTTTACCTCAATTTTTCTATATATACCTTTTAAATAATTATGCAAATGTTTTTACAAAAATTGGATCAAATGCATGAATTGGTTAGGAAAAAATAGTACATTTTCTAAAATTAAGATCATCTTTGGAGGGTCAAAAGGGCAATTTTTTTTCCAGAGACTATTTTGTCAAAAAATGAATCTTTTGGGGGAACACAAAATGGTGGTTTCTTAACCTTCTATTTTTGTAGAAAATGATTAATAGTTTAAGCATGTTCATGTGGATAATCTGAAACATCTTTTCAATCAAAGGTGAATATGGTTCAAGTGGTGTAACTTCAAACATCAATCAAAAGATAAATATGCTACCTGAAACTAGATGTTGACAATTAATGTGTGAACACATGCTATACTGGGTGATTAAAGTAATTTTAAAGGGAGAAATTAAAAATAAGGATGACAATAAAGTATTAGCCCAAGAAATTTACCATGTGAAGCTTCGGAATCTTGAACTTTGTAGATAAGCCTGTAGAAGTGAGATGACAAGTAGTATGCAGAGGGCTGAAGTAACAAGAAGTCATTGCTACTTTGTTGCCTAGCAATTTACACACACAGCATATCAATATGGTTCTGCCCAAGGTTGCAAGAACCAAATCGGTCAGTGAACTGGTTAAGTGACTAGTTCAAAGGTTCAATGGTCTAACCATGTGAACTGTCATCAAACCAATTTAATTAAATATAAAATAAAACTCTTTAAAACATATCAATATTAATTTCTAGATATCTAAATTCAATGATTCAATAACAATAAAATTCAAAATTTCACATTCCCAAGTAATATTTTGTCTATTTCATTCCTAAAATTTCACATTCAAGTTCATCCCATCAAAGTTCTTAACTAAACGCACATAACTTAAAAGATCACTAATTAATGATAAACAACAAAAAAAAGCAAAACAGGGCCTCTTCTAATTAATGATAAACCACACACTACACAGCCATGGGAGTTTCTTGTATTGCACAGGAGGAATGGCATGAACGCAGCATGGCAGAAAGGGAGATATGGTGAAAAATTGGAAATACAATCATATATCTGTAAACAGAATAGCCAACAAAATTAGAACCGCATTCATTAACAAAAACAACAGCCACCAACATCAAAAAATCAAAATCAAATTCATGGGGAAAAAATAGAATTTTTAAATATGAAAAATTACATTATCAGAAACTGATTATTAAGTAGCATGAAATCAAATTAATAAAGTAAAATGCCAAAATCCAAGCAGAAAAGGAGAGAGCAGTAGATCTTACCAGGGACAGGGGAGAAATGGCCGGAGAGGTGAGAGACGCCGGCGAAGAGAAGAGCAGAGACGTGGAGTAGCAATGCAGGACGGCGGCGGCGCAGGAGTTGAACGGAGCAGCGAAGTTGGCAAAGGAAAAGGGGAGAAGATGAAGTCACAGCAGTGCAGCAGCCTAAGGTTGGGACTTGGGTCTGGGTACTGGATAACAACCAAGAGTAATTACCAAGGTTGCGAGAACCAAACTGGTCAATAAACCGGTAAAGTCAATGGTTCAACAGTTCACTGGTTCTACCGGAATTCAATCGGAATTCAACCGGTTTAATTAAATATCACAGTGCTTACCAAAAAAAAATTAACTCAGCTTACAAACTTTCATCACAGTGCTTACAAAACTACTCAGCAAACAAAATTAACTCAGCAAACAAAAAATTTATGAATAGAATTAAGTCAATTAACTCAGCAACATAATTATCACAGTGCTTATGAACAAATATGAACAAAATTATGAATAAAATTATGAACAGCAAACAGAAATTTTATGAACAAAATTAACAAACTACACAGCATTTAATATTATCATTGTTTATTTGTTTATGAACAAATATGAACAAAATTATGAACAGCAAACAGAAATTTTATGAACAAAATTCACAAACTACACAGCATTCAATATTATCAGTGCTTATGAACAAGTATGAATAAAAAAATGAACAAAATTATGAACAGCAAAGTGACTGTTTAACAAACTACACAGCATTCAATGTTCTCAATTTATCACAGTACTCACCGGCTGCGAGGAGGAAGGGCAGTGGCAGAAACACAACGGCGACACACACAGAGAGAGAGAGAGAGAGAGAGCTCGAACAGAGGAGACGGCCAACGAGCTTCCAAACGACGGCGAGGGAGCTTCCAATCACGGCGACACAGCTTCCTACGACGGCGACGGATCTTCTACGGTGGCGGTGGAGGCTGCGTGGGTGTGGGGGCTGCGGTGGCTGTGGGGGTTGCGGGGAGCTGCGAGGCTGTGGGGGTTGCGGGGAGCTGCGAGGGCTGATGCGGGGGCTTCGTGGCTGCAGTGGCGGCAGAGACTGCGGTGACTGCGGGCGGCGGGCTGCAGGGCTGGGTGGCTGGGGTCTAGGTTTAGTTGATGCTGTATTGCTGTGTAGTTTCAGAGAGGAGAGGATAGTTGATGCTGGGTGAGTGGGTGTGGCTGTGTTACTTTCCTTCTTTAGTTTTAGGGTTTTTGCCGTTTTTCTTTTTTTCCTTTCTAAAGCCCACAACGGCACCGTTTTGGAGAGGATTACCGAACCCAAAAATTTTTGAAAAAACTGGCCGGTTCTACCGGTTCATCAATTAACCACCAATTCACCGATTTTATGATAAATTTTTTAAATGATTTTCGAGCCTAATCGGACCAGTTTAATGATCAGTTCTCAGTTAATTAAGTTAAACCGACCAGTTCGATTTGATTTTCATAACAATAGTAATTATCCAAAAATCTTCATCTAGTGTTTTTTGGTACGACAACAGAATAAGACTTAGATTTTGTAATATTATTTAAATGAAATTATATATATTAAATATTTATATATCTATAATTGCTTCTTATATTTGTCCCCTCAATCGGCGCCAGAGACACCGATGCATGCCATTATCTTTTGTACAAAAGTTCTTCAAATTTGGAACAGCTATTCCCCGCGACCCTAACCTAAAAGCTTGGGATTGGTGGAGTCAATTCATGGAAGCTGAAAGCTGAGAAATCCAAACCCAATTTCAGAATCAGAAATGCTCAGGTGGCTTACCTTCTATTAGGGGTGTTCGCGGTGCGATTTGATTCGGTTTTTGAAAGAAAAGTTATCCGATCCAATTGTTTAATTAAACTGCGGTTCGGTTTGGTTCGATTTTTTTATTGAGGCCATCCGAATCAAACCAAACCAATTAAAATCGGTTTGATTCGATTCGGTTTGTTCGGTTTTTAAAAATATTGCCTCTTCATCCTTTTCTACCTATTTGTGAATTGTGATCATTTTACTAATGCAACTATAATTTTCAACAAAAGGAAAGTCTTGAAGCCACCTTTAGAGTTTTTCCCCATGATCTCAAAGTCACTGAGTTTAAAATAAGGAATCAGTCACTGATTCAAAGAATTGACAATCCATCCCATTCTTATCAAGATATTCATATTCATGCATATTCTTTCCTAGTACATCATAACCAAAGCTACAAGTGTTATATAACAAACAGGACAAACTATTCCATTCTTATCAAGATATTCATATTCATGCATATTCTTTCCTAGTTCATTATAACCAAAGCTACAAGTGTAACAAACAAGACAAACTATTCCGTAAAGCTCTCCTTGATAACTCCATCAATGGAACTGTCATAAAAAAAACCTTCAAATCTGCTCAAATTAAGAGGTGACAATGATCAGTGAACCAGCAAATAAATTTCCTTAAACAGAACAACAAATAAATTAAACAATGATCAGTGAACCAGCAATCAGAAAAGACCAATATATATATATAGCACAACAGGGTAAATACAATAAATCAAGCAATACCATAAACCAGCAGCAATCCAGCAATACAATAAACCAGCAACAATCCAGCAATACCAATTACCAAGTTATCAACATTCAACAATAAATCAATAACCAGCATCAAGCAATAAACTGAAAAATAAATCAATAACCAGCAATCCAGCAATACCAAATTATCAACAATAAACTGAACAATACACTGATCTCAATACACTGAACAATAATTCAATAACCAGTAATACCAAATTACCAACAATAAACAGAACAACAATAAAATAATTCAGCAACCAGCAATAAACAGCAACCAGTAAATTACCAACAATAAACAGCAACCAGCAAGGCAGCAAGCCAGCAACAAAACCAACAATAAAATAATTCATCAAATCAACAATGCACCCACCAGTAAACAGCACGTAGCAACAATACAGTGATATCATTTTTGTGCATGTTGTGATCCAGTGATATCTTCCAATACAGGGGAAGGGGAAGCGTGCATGCAGATTTTTTCCTAATACATCATAACCAAAGCTACAAGGGTTATAACAAACAGGACAAACTATCATTTTTTACTATCATTTTTATCTATCAATCCAATTTCTTTGGTCTAATAATTCAAGAGCAAAAACATAACAACAAATAAATTAAACAATGATCAATGAACTAACAATCAGAAGCAATTTCCCTAAACAATGAACAACAAATAAAACAATGAACACTGAACCAGCAAGAAAACAACTAGCAACAATGAAATCAAATAATCAGTGAATCAATAACAAGTAAAACAATAAAACAAATAAAACAATAAATTTCCCTAAACAATGAGAAACAAATAAAACAATAACAAGTTAACAACAGCCAGCAACAATGAATCACTGAACAATGATTATTGAACAGAAATTAGTCAAATTACTTAATTACATACCTGACTCAGAGGCTCGGGCTCCATGTCTCACTTGAATCGGTGGTTGGGTGGCTTGGTAGTCGGTGCTGTGCTGTGCTGTGTTGTGGGTGGCCGAAAACACTGCTAGGCGGTGCTGTGCTAGGTGGCTCGGTGGGAAGAAGGGTTCGGCGCTGCTGGGTCGGTGCTCGCTGGGAAGAAGGCTTCGGCTTCGGCGCTGCTGGGAAGAAAGCTGCTGGGTCAGTGCTCGCTGGGAAGAAGTCTTCGGCGGCGCTGCCAAGTGATGGGAGGAAGGGCTTCCTACTCGAGACTCCAGTGCAAAGAGCGAGAGTGTGAGACTGAGAGAAGAGAGCAGCTAGAGCTAGGTAGGAGTGGGCATGGTTTGGATTTTTAAAAATCCAAACTGGATTGAAGAGAGAAACCGGTTTTAAATCGGTTTGAGAAAACAAAAACCGGTTTTAAACCGGTTTTAGAATTTAAATCCGGTTTTATCTATAAACCAATTTTAAATCCGGTTTTTTATATCCAAATCTAAAATCCAGTTTTTTTTTTTTTGAAAATCCAGTTTTAAAACCAAATTTTTTAACCAAAAATCCAGTTTTAAAACCAGTTTTTGAAAACCCAGTTTTAAAACCAGTTTTTTCAACCAAAAATCCAGTTTTAAAACTAGTTTTTAAAAATCCAATTTCCAAACCAGATTTTTTAACAAAAAATCCACTTTTAAAACCAGTTTTTAGAAATTCAATTTTCAAACCATAATATTTTTAAAAGTAAAATTAATACTAAAGTCAATTTCAAATCAAAACTTTGCAAAGATGAAGTGGAATCACAAATATAAAGAAACAAAACTTCTGTACAAAGCCTAATACAGGGAGGGGCACATATCAAGAAATGAGTACATATAAAGTGGCATTTGCCATTGATACATAACTTCCTTTAGCAAACTATTTATGGCTTCTAGCTGAAACATACATTGATGTGCTCAAGGAAACAATTGTTGGAAATACATGAGCTCCTATCTAATGATGGATTTCCAGAAGCAATATTGGAAATATCCTCAACAAACATATGAGCTCATCGTGAAATGCCTTCCTGGGAGACAGTCAAGAGCATTAACAACTATGAAAATACATAACTGGATAATCCAATTGACATGAATAAATAAAAGATTGATTAGACCAACCCACACTTTATCATCATCAGTGAACACTTCCTCCTCAAGAGTTTTGATTCGGGAAATTAAATTCTACTAAAACAAAATTGATTTAGAAACTCAAAGAAGCAAAATGAAAAAATGGAAGAGAAACCCACCTTTTCTTCTCCTTTGGAGGCAGAAATCAAAATTCAGAAATAGGGAAAAGATTGAAACTTCAGTCAAAATCAACCAAAATTTGAAACTATCATTGACCAAACCACAAACTAATTTTTGGAGTATTTGAAATTCTCAGTTTCAAAATAAAAACCATATTCCCAATATTGACCTAAACTCTTGGGGTCTCCACCATTTACATCATTTAGAAGCATCAGTTCATAACACTAACGACCTAAACAAGTATGAAACTGAGAGTAATTTTGGAAGCATCTTGAACGCAAGCAAATAACCAAATTGAATGACAAATTATTACCTGAGCAGTAAGATTTTGGACAAGCAGACGATGATCAACCGGCAGGTGAACACTAGAGGGAAGAGCCAACACGGTGCTTGCTCTGGTGCCGGCTGCGGCGGAGACCAAGAGGGAAGAGCCGAAGAGAGAAGACCGACAAAGACACGGTTGTGTGTGAAACTGGATTGTGGACTGGATTCACTGATTAGGGTTTTTTTTATTTTGGATTTTAATTTGGATATGGATTTGGATCTGGATTTAAACTTGTTTAAATGGTTTGGATTTGAAAACCAAATTATAAAAAGGATCCAATTTAGTTTGGGTTTTCTTTATTAAAAACTGTTTTTCTTTTTAAATAGTTTGGTTTGGATGTGGTTTAAAATCCAAAATATGGATTTTTTTGCCCACCTCTAGAGCTAGGTTTGCATTTGGGGGTGGGGGGGGGGGGGTTAGGTCACAATTCAAGAGTCAAGTCTGGGGGAGGAGTGGGGGAGGGGGGTTTGGTTTTTTATGATTTTTTTAATATACCGGTTCGGTTCGGTTCGGTTAGGGTTTTCATTGTCAAAATCAAAAACCGAACCGAACCGCAATAAAAACAGCAAAATGTTTTTTTTTGGTTTTTTCAGTTTTCGGTTTTTTGGTTCGGTTGGTCGGTTTAGATCGGTCCGGATCAGTTTTGAACACCCCTACCTTCTATGGCAGATTTGGTTGGCGCGGAACGCTTTAGTCTTTGAGGACCAACGCCAGGAACCTGCGAAATTCTGTCTCAGGCGATATTGTTGGAGGAGGAATACCAGCGACATCATTTCCTCAAACCACCTTCCCAGCAGTAACTAGCGCTTTGGAACTTCTTTCTCTCTTAATTGTTTGCTTTCTCTCCTAGGATGGCAAACGGACCTAAACCCGCCGGGTCGGGCCGCGTAACCTGCCAAAAAAGGCGGGTTGGCTGAAAAATTGGGACCGCCAAATAGCAAAAGCCCGCTTAACCCACACCGCCTAAACCGTGGGCTTTGGCGGGGCGGGACGGGCTTCTCCGCTGGGCTTAGTATTTTTTAGCAAGGGAGTATTTTTACAATTTTTTTTACCAAAATCCATCTTTTTCCAACCCAACTTACAAGAAAATGAAGATGAAAATTGAGTGTTTTGGATTATGTTTATTGTGTTTTAGAGACAATATTTATAATTATGTTTTGGATTATGTTTATTTTACTTTGGGAACAATATTTATAATTATGTTTTGGATAAAAATTTGGTTTATAATTATGTTTATTAGATATTTATAATTACAAAGACTTTAATGTTTGTGAATATAAAAATTATAATTTGTTTATACTTTTAGAAATTATAATAGTTAAATGTAAAAAATAAAAGAGATTTTTTATGCATTTATATATATTATTTAATAGTTAAAAGTAAAAAAAAAAAAAAAAAAAAAAAAAAAAAGGCGGGCTTCCCCGCTTGCCACCCTTATTCTCTCATTTATCCATTAGATAATTTTTATTTAACATCTCGATTGAAAAATTCCTTTGTCTTGACATAATGTACTTCAGGTATAAAGTTCTTTTATGCAATAAAAAATATATCTTTGAAAAAAAATTGCTTCTTATATAATAAATCATGCAAAATTAGTTTTTCTATTTTATAGTTTAGTTTTAAAAAAATTATTATAAAATATTAAAATAGTATAAAATTATTTGTTTATATTATTAGTGTTTCATAATTATATTTCATTTAGTAAAATTATTATAGTTTAAATTACATAATTATTTAAGCCGAGATAATTATTTCATTGCATATTATTATATTTTAGGGTTATGCTACGTGTACATTAAAATAAACCACCAAAATTAAAAATTAGTATAAAATATATTTTAGAGTATAAATACACATTAAAAATAAATTAAACCACACATATATTTATATACAAATACATTGGTGACTGATTTTAATGACTAATTTTAGTGTACAAATAACTTTTTTTATATTTTAATATTATTATACCATGATAATTATTACGTTATATATATATATATATATATATATATATTATCAACTAATATTAATGCACATTTAAGCGGTGGTTATATTTAGTACTTCAATAATTATTTCATTCCTTATATATAATCTTATTGTGTTATTAACTTATTATATATAAATCGTGATCAATTTCTTATATACTAGAATATTTTTATTTTTTTTATATACATTCTTGTATTATTATATTTAATTAAGTTGTGATGATCATTCCTAAATATATTAATATATTTCAATATTTCAATACTATTATACCTGTGATGATTTTTTCGTTATATATATATAGTATTTGTATTATTATACATTATTTTTTTATTAATATTAAAAAATCTTTTATCTTTTAAGAAAAGTTACAACTCAGTCACAAAAATTTTTATATATCATCATTAAACACATTGACTTGTATGTTATTGAATGTGTCTAATAAAAAAATTAAACTAATTGATTACTATTTTAAAAGTGTATAATAAAACTGAAAATCAAAAGTATGAAATTAAGTGTAAGATTTTGATATTAACATTAATTAATTAATAGAATTTGTTGTTGAAATTTTTTTGTTTAAAATTGTAATATTGCAAGCTGAATTTATAATATTTTTTCAGTTATAAATAAATAAATATTTTTAATATTCTAATTAATACATATCTAATAACATATATTCATATTTAGCCAAAACCCTAGAACTTAAAAATTATACATTAAAATTCATATACACGCATATGTTATACATTTAAAATAACATAGTCAATTCCGTAATTTTCACATGTTAAATAAATGGACTATATATTATATGTATACTAAAATTAATTATAAAAATCAGTCATTAGTATAAAATATATATTGAAATATATATATATATTAAAAATAAATTAAACCATATATATATTTATACATAAATATATTAATAATTGATTTTAGTGTAAAAAAAATATTTTTATAAATAAATATATGTGTATTTGTGACACTGATTTTGTCGTATGTATATAATATATTGTGCAATGTCTTATACATATTTGATTTGCTTACAAGTCACTTAATTATCAATATATTCTAATAATTCTCTAAACCAAACAAATAATATAATTTAATAGAACAATATATATCCTAAATAAAAAGAACACCGATCAAATATTATAGTGTTTTACAAATAAAAAACAACATCAAATTATATTTAATATCCCAAAAAAAAAGTCATCTAAATTAAGATTAAAGAGTTTAAAATAGTATATAAATAAGAATAGTTAATAGTGTCCTATATAAAATGTATGGAAAATCTATTATGAACAATTCTCATAATGACAAATTTCATCATATAAAAAAGTTATTTTTGTAGCACTTCTGTCTAGAAGTGTTTAAAATCGATCTAAATCGAGCAAAATTGACCAACTGAATCAAAAAAATAAAAAATCGAACAAACTAAAAAAAACCGGAAAAAAAAATCATGTTTTGCTAATTTTTTCTGCAGTTCGGTTTAGTTTTTTATTCTAACTTCCAACTAAATCGAACCGAATCGATCATCTAAAAAATCCTTACAAAACTATTAGACCAACCCCATTACCCTACCACCAAATCAGATAACCTAAAATCCTATCTTAGCGCAATTGAAGAAACCCCTCCCAGCACCTCCCACCAATAATGAACTCTCTTCTCCCAGTACCTCTCAATGCCGAACCCCTTCCTCCTAGCACTATCAAAGGCCACAGTCCATGTTACCATTGCTAACTCGTCGGCAGAATCCTCGCAGACAACACCCAACCACCCCAACACTGTTTTCATCGTTGCAGACAGCACCCACAACATCGAGTCAGATATAGAGTCTCTGAGTCAAATATTTAATTTATGTTCAATGTATTTGTTGCTGATTGTTGTTCATTGTTTAATGTATTTATTGTTGATTTTTTTGAAATTGTTAGTAATTTTATTTTGTTTGTATTTCTATTTCTGTTTTTCTAATTATTTGTTCAGTGTATTTGTTCAATATATTTGTTGTTAATTTTTGAAATTGCTAGTAATTTTATTTTGTTATGTTTCGACTTCTGATTTTTTAATTATTTGTTCAATGTATTTGCTATTGATTTTTTCAAATTACTAGTAATGTTATTTTGTTATTCAATGTATTTGTTTATGCAGTTTAATATCAGTTCAAGTGAGAATATATGGATGACATTAGAAGAGCAATAGGAGTTATTGTTCCTCTTCCGAATGAATCTGCAAGCATTATATCTCCAATTGCATTGTCTGCTTGAAGGTTGTAGAAGGCTTAGAGAAGGGGGTTGAATCTATGACTTTCTTTTACTTTAATAAACTTAACCCTTTAAAACAATATTGATGTCTAAATCTGTTTGAACTTAGCAGCGAAAAATTTATGAGACAATTTCATTTTGTCTCATGAATATCAGAAAACAGGACAGAGCAGAGAAGAGAAAAGCTAACACCATCATGTATCCTGGTTCGGTTGCCTTGTGCTATGCAACCTACGTCAAGTCTCCACCACAACAGTGGTGGACTTTCCACTATAGTTAAAGTATTATATACACAAATTCCACGGGATTGACACAATCCTTTCACACTCAAGTTCTAACCTAACTTGACTTTGGCTATGCTAATACTCAACTCTTCACTCTTAGTGCTAACCCAACTAAGAAAGGGATACCTAACAGGTACAAGATACAAGACACAGACTTACCTAAAGAAATCTGAAACAAATCTAGGCTTTTTGTAAGAACCCGCATTTTCACGTAAAACTGTTTTAATAAAATAATTTTAGTGCCCGGAATAGATTCAAAATTTAGAAGTTTTAATTTGAAAATATAAATGAGAAATTTGGTTTCAGTGAATTTTTCTGAGTTGGAAAATGTATTTCTTTCGAAAAGTTTTGTAAAAATGCGTACTGGCGATTAAGCCGGCAATACCGGCTCTGGTCTGTCCAGTACTGCGTATTTTGGGAAAATAAGATTTTGAAAATGGATTTATTGTTTTGATAAGATAAAAATAATTTAGAATCGAAAACCGGACACTAATTTTAAAGGTTTTGGCCCAAAGTGGGCCAAACAGACCAAAAACGCTAACGGGTTAGACCGAACCTAAGTCGGGCCCAAGGTCCAACATATATAAGCTCATTTAATGAGTTTTGAGCTCCTTTTTCAACCCTAAGAGAGAGAGGGCCGCGGTTTTAGAGAGGAGAGGAAGAAGAGAGAGTGCTCTTTTCACCTCCACCTTTTGGAAGCCATAACTTTTGATCCGGAGCTCCGATTGACGAGTCATTTGTGGCCACGCAAAGCTCTTGTCGAGCTCTACGTTTCTATCTAAAGAAATATGGTAAGATCTCTCTCTACACATCCCAGTTTCCAGCCCTAGATTCTGCACGTTTTCATGTATAGTTTATGAGTAGATTTTGTGGTTTTGGTTGTTTAGGTGATCTCTAGTAGCAGGTAATTATTGGATTTTACCCGTAATCTCGTTGGATAAGGTAAGGTTCCACTAAATCCTTGTGTTTAGTTATTTTGTGTATCTTAGGTTTTGATTTTTGGTGATATATGTGTTGTTAGTTTGAGCTTTGGTGTTGGTTGAAGTTGGTTGAGGCTTTGGATCAAGCTTGGTGGTTTCGTTTTGGTGTTTGGTGCGTTTGGGAATCGGCCAAGGTATGGTTTCAGTTTCCTTTATATAATATGTAATGTTCATGGACACTTAGGCTAGTTGACCCTAAGATAGGATTGAATGTTGTTGGTGTATGAATGATTATATATGAATTGGTGCTAATTGTTGGTTGTATTGGATTAGTGTGGCTGATGATGATTGTTAGAGATTTTTGGTATTGATGAGTATTCATGGTGATTAATTATATTGGTTAATAATGAGGATTATGAGTGTAGGTTCATGATTGGATTAGCAATTATGATTTGGTAGTGATATATGGATCCTTGATGTAGGAATTGTGTAACTTATTCATGATTGAAAATTTTGATTGACGATTATTATTTTATGTTGGTTTATGGAGAAGATGTTAAGTGAATTAGGTGTGGAGGTGATGAAAGTGTGATGGAATGTTAGAATGTAGTGTGCAGTAGTGTTTTATCATGTTTGAGTATGTTTTGGATTGTTTTGGTTGTGAAAATTGGAAATTGTGAAGTTGAGGTTTGGGTAAAAATAAATTTTTGGTGAATTTTGTCTGATAATAACTTTTGTCTCGGTTTTCAAAATTTGTTGGATTTGGATTAGAATCAAAGATTATTGAAAACCTTTCGATTTGATATAAATTTTGCAAAATTTAGAATTTTGTAGAGGAAGTTATGATCTTTCAAAGTAGGTGTTGAAAATCTGAAATTCTGCAAACTTGCAGAATTTTAGGATTTTTTGATATGTGCGAACGCATAGTCTTGTGCGCACGCACAACCCTGCGAAAATTCTATTCTGTGCGGACACACAGACCTGTGTGTACGCACAGGCATGGAAAAGGGCTCTGGTAGCAGCGCTAGCATAGGTTGTGCGCACGCACATCAATGAAGAATTACGACCTGTGCGGACGCACAGCCTTGTGCCTACGCACAAGTCGGGAAGGGACGTCTGTTAGGGGCGCTCGCACAACTTGTGCGAGTGAACAGACTTAATAAATTTTAGTACCTGTGCGTACGCACACCCTATGCGTACGCACACTTTCAAAATCTTCTTGTGTGCCCCTGTGCGGACGCACATGACCTGTTTCATAATTTAAAATTTGTTTTCAATTATTTCACCTTCCCAACAAGGTTGTAAGCTTCTATAACACCATTTTAAAACTTTTGGGCCTACTTTTGAGTATAGGAAAATGGAAAATAAGCTAAGGGTTTTAGTTGATGTTTATTATGAAAGTTTAGCAAACGAATGTCTAGGTTTCTGGTGTATTGGGGATGAGTTTGGTTGAGAGAGAAGGAAGAGTAATGAACTTGGCGAGTACTGATAGCGATTTGAGAAATTGATAAGCTAAGGAGTTCGGAAAGAAACTTATGACTGGATGATGGTTGTGATAAGTGTGAGTGGAAGAGTGTTTAGAGGAGTGGCCTCTAAGATTGAATATGTAATTATAATATGCATTGATATCCGTTGTAGGGGTTGTGGTAGTATCCCGCCTATGTTCGGATGTGAGGCTTGAAGCTGAGCTTCTCACTCATACTGATTGCTCCAGAGGAAGGTGGTAGGGCACTCTTTCTCGGAATTTTCCTCCTGAGCATGGGTTTCTCTCTGATTGCAAGGTGGTAGGGCAATAACCCACGGAATCATGCGACAACCAGAGGATGGTGGTAGGGCACACTCCCTCGGAATACTTCCATCTAAAAGGAGAAGGTGGTAGGGCACTCTCCCTCGGAATTTTCCTCCTTATGCGTAATAGAGAGACTAATCCGAGAGTTGTCGACTGGATTTACTGTCGGGTTGGCACAATAACCGACATGTGATATCACAGCCAATAGGGCAAATATTCATCATGTGCATCTTCTATATGTTTGCTTGCTTTGTTTACATGAGTTTGCCTAATTGTATAACATGCTTACTTGCTTCTTGAATTACTTGATATATACTTGAATATTACCTGTGTTTTACTTGCCTGCATTATTTTGTGATTGTCCGATGATAGAAGGTTAGGTAGGCAGTAGCGATGGGATCGCACGGAGGTAAGGTTGGTGAAGGCTGTGGGATACAGCGGTGTGATTAGTTTTAGTTAGAATCCCCCTAAGTTTAGATAACCCTGGTTTATGGTTTAAGTTCTTATTTATTTCTGTTCTAAGCTTCAATATCAGTATGTGATGTGAAGTTCTAGGATTGCCTTCGGCGTCCCAGGGCTTTACATCTTACATCATTGGGCACTGTTACTATACTGAGAACCTCCGGTTCTCATTCCATACTTTGTTGTTATTTTTCAGATGCAGGTTATAACCTACCTCGGTGAGTTGTCTGGTTGGTGACAGAAGCGGAGAATCCAGATACCTTTTGGAGTCTTTTTGGTTTGTTTTGTATTTGTCTCTCGCTTTTGTATTTTTGTTTTGGCCTAGAGACCTGTATTTGAGAGAGAACAAAACTTATATAAGCCATTTTAAACTCCAGTTTCCTCTTGTCTGTATGTTTGGCTAGCCGGCTTAAACTCCGCGAGCAATGGCTAGTTTCTTATGATGTTACACTATTATACTATTATCCTTGTTTATATCACATCTGTTCCCTGTGTTTAAAGTTAGACGCTTCGTTAGTTTGCTTTGCGCTTTTAAATCCTGTGTTTGAGCTATATCCTTCATCGGGCTTCTAGATTATATTATTTCTTCTATATATATCCTATGTATAAGCCTTAGAACTGTCGTAACCTCTGATTAACCTTTCCTTTACGGCTAGAGGTAAAGCTTAGGGTAATTGGGGTGTTACATTTAGTGGTATCAGAGTGGTTCGTCCTCGTGAGCCTGAGGGATGGACCGATTGTGCTTCGTTGCACACTCTGGGTCATTTTTCTTTCATGCTATTTAGGATATCTGCTTGATATGCATAGCATGCTTGTTTGTGAGTACCTTTTGGGATAATTGGAGTACTAGACCTTTGATATTGAGACTGATCACCTTGATATCGAATGTTTGTTATGGACAGGAACCCTAATGGCTACTCGCAGATGAGGTCGTACGCGTTCACAAGGAGAGAGTAGGAATGAGCGACCGGCCGATAACCATGCCGAGTTCATGGCGGCAATGGCTAATCTTGCAAATGTCATAGGGCTACCGCTACTGCAATTCTGCAAGCTGTGTAGAGGTTAGGCCAACCGTCCAGAAACAGAAACGGAAATGGCGAAGGAAATGCGAATGAGAATGCGGGAGGAAACGAAGATAACACAGGAGGTGCTCCGATGACCTTGGCGACCTTTCTCAAGGTTCATCCTCCGAGTTTTCGAGGTTCAACTAATCCCACGGAAGCGGATAACTGGTTCCAAGCTATGGAACGCGTACTGCAAGCACAGCATGTCCCGCATAACCAATACGTAGAGTTTGCTGCTTACCAACTTCGGGAAGAGGCCTAGCATTGATGGCAGATAGAATGCCGCTTGCTACAGCTCTAGAATGTAGATGTTCCTTGGGATGTATTTCAAACGGCCTTCTACAAGAAGTACTTCCCTGAGTCTGCAAGGGAAGCGAAGGAGATGGAACTTATGCAGCTGAAGTAAGGTTCCTTGTCTGTGGCAGATTATACGAGCAAGTTTGAGGAACTTTGTAGGTTCTCTAGGGCGTGTCAGGGTGCCCCAGAAACCTATGAAAGTTGGAAGTGTGTCAAGTATCAAAGTGGTTTGAAGGACGACATCAGGACTACTGTGGCTCTTATGGAGATCCGTATTTTCTCCAATTTGGTGAACAAGGCAAGAGTGGTTGAAGAGAACGCGAAGACGGTAGCCTCGTCAAGGGACACTTATGGAGTAAACATTAGTAGGGATCGCGACAACAATAACCTTGGACCCAGGAGACAAGACCTTAAGAAATATAGTGAATGGAAGCGGTCAAGAGCTTATTCCCCTAATATGAAATGTCAGGAGTGTGGGAACTACCATTCGTATAGGCCATGCCGATTGGGTAAGAAACTATGTTACAAGTGTGGCGCACCCGGACATTTGGTTAGAGATTGTCCTCTCTGAAGAACACGTGAGGCGACGGGGTCGGATCCTCCAACGAGAGGTAAGCGTATTCTTTGAGTCTTATATTACCTGGATCTGATGTTAGTTTAGTTCTATCTGTTGTAAAGTCGTCGTTAGAATTTCAAGAGCTTAGAGTTTTGTTGGGAGTAAACCATGGAGAAAGGAGGATTCTAGCAGCGGTAGCCGAGGATTTCGGACTTGTGATGATGAACGATCAAAGTGGATGTGCCGGAATGGTTGCCAGGTATGACTAGAAGTCTTGGCGGTTCCCTGTGTGGGCAATGGGTGATGTTCAGCACTAGTGGCAATGGAAATACGACTAACGTTCATGCAATTTTTAACTATGATTTTGCCGTTTTAAGATTTAAAGTGATTTTCAAATCTGGTTTGGAATTTTGATTTAATTGATTTGGTTTTGAAATTAGGATTTGAACTTTTGATCAAATGATACGATTTAAAAAGGAATGTGGGTTGTGTGATTTTAATAACTTGTGATTTTGGTTTGCAAATTTATCTTATCAAAAAGGGATTCAAATAGAAAGGTTTTGATTTAAGAATAAATGAATTTTTGAGCCTTTTGAAAAAGCTTTCATAATGAACTGGTTTAGATTGAACTTGTTTTCACAGCTTTGAGAAACCCTACAAAAGTAGTCTTTGGTTTTGAAACTACGTCGAAAATTCTTGGTTTGGAAGATATTATTTAAAATGAAAAGTGAGTTCTCTGATTATGTTCATTTGTGAATTTGGTTTTCAAATTATCTTATCGAAAGGAATTTAAACTGAAAAGTTTTTATTTAAGAAAACTGTGATTTCAAGTGTTTGACTTACTAGTAAATGATTTTTGACTCCTTTGAAAGAGCTTTAACAATGAACTCATTTAGATTGGACTTGTTTTAAAGGTTTTGAAAAGTATTACAAATTCGATATTTTGGTTTAAAAAGAAAGGATTTTAGGATTCTTAGTGACGATAATCAGAGTGACGCAGCAGAAGTTGTGCACCTGTTTTAATCTTGTTGGAACCACATGAACCGTTCGAAGTATACTATGATGCTTCTCTGAAGGGTTTAAGTTGCGTGTTGATGCAACACCGAAATGTGGTAGCTTACGCATCGCGTCAGCTGGGACCACATGAGGTGAACTATTCAACTCATGATCTGGAATTAGCGGCGATTGTGTTTGCACCGGAGATTTAGAGGCACCACTTGTGCGGAGTGAGGTTTAGCGTCTTTTCTGATCATGAGAGTCTCAAGTACGTCTTTGATCAGAAAGAGCTTAAAATGCGTTGGAGAAGACGAATGGAGTTGCTAAAGGATTATGATTTTGAACTGAGTTATCACCCTGGAAAGGCGAAGGTGGTCGCAGATGCATTGGGTTGGAAATCCTTAACAATTGCTTGGGTGAGAATCAAGGAAGAGGAGTTAGTGGATAGGTTTGTGGGTCTTAAGCTGGACATTGGTGAGGTGGCTGGAAGAACTTGTTTGAGTCAGTTGCAGATCTCAAGCACGTTTAAGACGGAGATTCAGAGGGCTCAGCAAGATGAGCGGAAGCTTCAAAGAATTGTTGCAACCAGTTGGTGATAAGAGGCGTGAAGAATTCACTAAGGATGGTGAAAGGTAGTGGAGAGATAAGGGGAGAGTTTGCAAACAGGATGTCGGAAGTTGGAGGCAAGACTTGTTGTAGGGGACTCACTACAGTGGATTTTCTGTTCATCCCGGAAGCACGAAGATATATTGTAACTTAAAGAAGATGTCTTAAGGGCCTGGGATGAAAGGTGATGTAGCTATAATGGTATCCAAGTGTTTGACGTGTCAGAAGGAAAAGATAGAGTATTAGAAGCCATCAGGAATGATACAGCCTCTTGAGATTCCTCGGTGGAAGTGGACTATGATGCGGTTTGGGTGATCGTGGTTTGCTTAACCAAATACGTTCATTTTCTGCCTACCCGAGTGAACTATTCTATGGAGGAGTTGGCGAGGAAGAACGTCGACACGGTAGGATGATGGTGAACGAGGTGCTTGGCAACTTGTTGGATTAGTAACGTTGAAAGTAGGATGCTTCGTGGGGAATATATATATATATATATATATCCCATCGCGTGATTCGGATTTTTGAGAGCGAAAATCTTTTTAAGGGGGGGGGGAGGATATAAGAACCTACATTTTCACGAAAAAGTGTTTTAATAAAATAATTTTAGTGCCCGGAATAGATTCAAAATTTAGAAGTTTTAATTTGAAAATATAAATGAGAAATTTGGTTTCAGTGAATTTTTCTGAGTTGGAAAATGTATTTCTTTCGAAAAGTTTTTATGAAAATGCATACTGGCGATTAAGCCGGCAGTACCGGCTCTGGTCTGTCCAGTACTGTGTATTTTGGGAAAATAAGATTTTGAAAATGGATTTATTGTTTTGAGAAGATAAAAATAATTTAGAATCGAAAACCGGACACTAATCTTAAAGATTTTGGCCCAAAGTGGGCCAAACGGACCAAAAATACTAACGGGTTGGACCGGACCCAAGCCGGGCCCAAGGTCCAGCATATATAAGCTCATTTAATGAGCTTTGAGCTCATTTTCCAACCCTAAGAGAGAGAGGGCCGCGGTTTTAGAGAGGAGAGGAAGAAGAGAGAGTGCTCTTTTCACCTCCACCTTCCGGAAGCCATAACTTTTGATCCGGAGCTCCAATTGACGAGCCGTTTGTAGCCACGCGAAGCTCTTGTCGAGCTCTACGTTTTTATTTAAATAAATTTGGTAAGATCTCTCTCTACACGTCCCAGTTTCCAGCCCTAGATTCTGCGCGTTTCCATGTATAGTTTATGAGTAGATTTTGTGGTTTTGGTTGTTTAGGTGATCTCTAGTAGCGAGTAATTATTGGATTTTACCCCTAATCTTGTTGGATAAGGTAAGGTTCCATTAAACCCTTGTGTTTAGTTTTTTTTGTGTATCTTAGGTTTTATTTTTGGTGATATATGTGTTGTTAGTTTGAGCTTTGGTGTTGGTTGAGGCTTTGGATCAAGCTTGGTGGTTTTGTTTTGGTGTTTGGTGCGTTTAGGAATCGGTCAAGGTATGGTTTCGGTTTTCTTTATGTAATATGTAATGTTCATGGACATTTAGGCTAGTTGACCATAAGATAGGATTGAATGTTGTTGGTGTATGAATGATTATATATGAATTGGTGCTAATTGTTGGTTGTATTGGATTAGTGTGGCTGATGATGATTGTTGGAGATTTTTGGTATTAATGAGTATTCATGGTGATTAATTATATTGGTTAATAATGAGGATTATGAGTGTAGGTTCATGATTGGATTAGCAATTATGATTTGGTAGTGATATATGGATCCTTGATGTAGGAATTGTATAAATTGTTCATGATTGAGAATTTTGATTGAGGATTATGGTTTTGTGTTGGTTTATGGAGAGGATGTTAAGTGAATTAGGTGTGGAGGTGATGGAAGTGTGATGGAATGTTAGAATGTAGTGTGCAGTAGTGTTTTATCATGTTTGAGTATGTTTTGGATTGTTTTGGTTGTGAAAATTGGAAATTGTGAAGTTAAGGTTTGGGTAAAAATAGATTTTTGGTGAACTTTGTCTGATCATAACTTTTGTCATGGTTTTCAAAATTTGTTGGATTTAGATTAGAATCAAAGATTATTGAAAACCTTTCGATTTGATATAAAGTTTGCAAAATTTAGAATTTTGTAGAGGAAGTTATGATCTTTCAAAGTAGGTGTTGAAATATGAAATTATGCAAAGTTGCAGAATTTCAGGATTTTCTGATACGTGCGAACGCACAGCCTTGTGCGCACGCACAACCCTGCAAAAATTATATTCTGTGCGGACGCATAGATCTGTGCATACGCACAGGCAGGAAAAAGGGCTCTAGTAGCAGCGCTAGCATAGGTTGTGCGCGCGCACATCAATGAAGAATTACGACCTGTGCGGACGTACAAGTCGGGAAGGGACGTCTGTTAGGGGAGCTCGCACAGCTTGTACGAGTGAACAGACTTAATAAATTTTAGTACCTGTGCATACGCACACCCCTATGCGTACGCACACTTTCAAAATCTTCCTGTGTGCCCCTATGTGGACGCACACGACCTGTTTCATAATTTAAAATTTGTTTTCAACTATTTCACCTTCCCAACAAGGTTGTAAGCTTCTATAACACCATTTTAAAACTTTTGGGCCTACTTTTGAGTATGGGAATATGGGAAATAAGCTAAGGGTTTTAGTTGATGTTTTTTATGAAAAGTTAGCAAATGGAGGTCTAGGTTTCTGGTGTATTAGGGATGAGTTTGGTTGAGAGAGAAGGAAGAGTAGTGAACTTGGCGAGTACTGATAGCGAATTGAGAAACTGATAAGCTAATGAGTTCGGAAAGAAACTTATGACTGGATGATGGTTGTGATGAGTATGAGTGGAAGAGTGTTTAGAGGAGTGGCCTCTAAGATTGAATATGTAATTATAATATGCATTGCTTTCCGTCGTAGGGGCTGTGGTAGTATCCCGCCTATGTTCGGATGTGAGGCTTGAAGCTGAGCTTCTCACTCATACTGATTGCTCCAGATGAAGGTGGTAGGGCACTCTCCCTCGGATTGTTTCCCTTTGAAAGGAGAAGGTGATAGGGCACTCTCCCTCGGAATTTTCTTCCTGAGCATGGGTTTCTCTCTGATTGCAAGGTGGTAGGGCACTAACTCACGGAATCATGTGACAATGATGCACCACTATTTCGTGGTACATCTTGTGCTTGATTGAGTGGATTTTTATCCACTAATCTCACACTTATTCATTGAATTCGCATACTTTACATTTTCCTTCCTGATTTTGTGCTATGATTGAAAACTTGCTTCCTAAGCCTTTAAATTGTTAGATTATAATCCCTCTCTATACCATTCGATGCCGTGATCTGTTTGTTAAAGTGTTTCAGGCTTTATAGGGCGAGAATGGCTTAGAGAATGGAGAGGAAGCTTGCAAAAATGGAAGGAACACAAAGAAACAATGGAGCTGACCAGCGAGATGTGACGCGCACGCATGGCCAACGCGTGCGCGTGATCTGGAGCATTCCACAGCGACGCGCACGCGTGAATGAAGCGCACGCGTGACTAGTGCGGAGGACGAGCAATGCGTACGCGTGACTGACGCGTACGCGCGACAAGGATTTTTGGCAAATGACGCGCACGCGTGACTGACGCGTACGCGTGACATGCGTGATCTGCAGAATTAACAGAAATCGCTGGGGGGCGATTTCGGGCCAGAAAACACAGATTAAAAGCTGGAAAGCAGAGGAATGAAGAGGGAGGTCTCATTATTCATAATTCACAATCTTAAGTTTTAGATGTAGTTCTCTAGAGAGAGAGAGAGGCTCTCTCCTCTCTCATAGGTTTTAGGATTTAGGATTTCTATTAGTTTTAGGTTTATTTCTTCTTCATTCCAGGTTCAATATTTCTTTAACTTATGTTCTCTTCTACTTTTATTTATTCTATTACTTTAGTCCATGTTAGATTTGAATTTCTTATTTAATGCAATTTGAGGTATTTCAGATTTATGATTTTAATTTAGCTTTTTACATTCTTAGCTTGAATTGAGTAATTGGAGATACTTGAGTTATCAAACTCCCTGTGATTGATAATTGTTATCTTTGCTAGTTGATTTGAATTCCAATAAATCTAGTCTTTTCTTAGGAATTGACTAGGACCTGAGGAATCAAATTGATTTATCCCCTTAACATACCTTCATAGTTAGAGGTTAACAAAGTGGGAGCAAAATCCAATTCTCATCACAATTGATAAGGATAACTAGGATAGGACTTCTAACTCTCATACCTTGCCAAGAGTTTTATTAGCTATTAGTTTTATTCTTGCAATTTACTTTTCTTGCCCAATATTTACAAAAACCCAAAAATATACATTTTTCCATAACCAATAATAAATCACACCTCCCTGCAATTCCTTGAGAGACGACCGAGGTTTAAATACTTCGGTTATAAATTTTATTGGGTTTGCTTAAGTGACAACCAAAACTTTTGTACGAAAGGATTTTTGTTGGTTTAGAAGCTATACTTTCAACGAGCATTTATTTGTAAAATTCTAGACCACGCAAGAATCCGTTTGTCAAAATGGCGCCGTTGCTGGGGAATTGCAAACGTGTGCCTTATTATTGGTTATTGTAAATATTTTCTTTTTATTAGTTTTTGTTCTTATTTTCTCTTACTACTATAAACTCTCACCCCCTTTGGCTATGAGTTTGGTTACAACTATGTTGCAGAAAGAGGAGATTACAATGAGAACAGGCATCAAGGATGGAACAATCAAAGATGGGAGGAGCCACAAGGATTTGATCAACCCTCTTGGCAACAACCACCCCAATGGACTATCAACAACCATTCTATGATGCATATCAAGGCAATGGTTATGGTGGGCCTTTCCGTGACAATCAACACCCACCACACTATACCTATGAGCCCCCTCCTCAACATAACTTTGAACCACCATACTCACAAGCCCCTTTTCACCATTCACCTTCATATGACCCTTATCATCATCCACCATGCCAACCACCTTATGAACCATATCTAAAACCACCACCTCAATATACACCATCTCCATATCCTTCTCAAGAGGAACCACCTTCCTACCATGCACCCTTTCTCCAAAATAATGAACCCTCCTATTCACCCCAAACCTCCATGGAGAACACACTTACCTCTCTCATTGGTCTCACCTCTAAAATCCAAAATCTTATATCCCACATGGACCAATCCTCTACCTCGAATACTCAACCCTCAAGCTCTAGTGAAGTTCCTTTTTAACCACATAATGATCTCTCCATCCCATCACCACCCTCCATGGAAGAGCACCCACATCCATCAATCCAAGAGCAACATGATCCCAATGATGCTATTGACATAGAACAAGAGAGAAGGGATCATCTTCGCGAATCCATACTTCATAAGAAGCTAGAGAAGGCACTAAAGGTGAAGGTAGAAGAGACCTTTGCAGATGAAGGAGTAGTTGAAGGGAGTTGTCATAGAAAGGTAATCATCAAGGAGGAGTACGATTTTATGCTAAAACAACTGGACAAAGCCGCAATAGTTAAAGAGGAAGTGGTTGAAGACTTAGTAGATGCTGAACCTCCATGGAAAAGTCCAGTCATATAGCCTCCTTCCAAGGTGTTTGAAGTGGATGTTGAGGAGGGTGTACAACCTCCAAGGCTTATCATGGTTGAAGACTTTGAAGGGAATGATCAAGAGATGGATTCAATCATTGATGAATTCTTATCTACATTTGAATCCTCTCTCATTGGACTAGACATGGAGATTAAAGAAGAAGAAGCACAACCTCCCATGCCCTTGGTGAACAATGAAGAAGAGATCGAATTGGAAGAAAGCCACCAAGAGGAAGCAGTTGATATTAAAGAAGCTTGCAAAGAGGTGGAAGTTGTCAAAGAAGAGCACAAGGGAGTGGAGCTTGCAAGATCATTAGAAACACCTCTCCCAAGGCCATTACCGTCCAACACAACATTCAAATGAGTAAAATTCTTATCCTTAACTTTTACTTTCCCACTTGAATATGGGCTACTAGAGACGAACGGTCAACTTAGAGCTCTTTGTGGCATTAAGAGTAAGAGGAAGATGGTTAGTGGTTGGAGTTGTCAAGCAAGGTTCAACATGGTTGTATGCTCCAAGTTGAAATGTAAAGGTTAGTGTAGAGCTCGGATGACTGGGTCTAGGAAGCTGTTTGGATGCCTTAGTGAGAATTCGGATTGCTTACCACCCGGATGGAATCTTGATGATCAACTTGAAGACGGGTGTAGAAACAAGATTTGGGATCCGGCAATATATGAGGATCAATTTTGGGAGCTCAAAGCTTGTGAAGAACTCCATCAAAGCTTGAGGAATTTATTTGGAGATGTTGAAGCTTATAGGAAGTCCAAGCATTGGTAGAAATTTCAAGATGAGTTCAAGCACAAGCCACCATGACAAGGAGCTCACCAAATGTCCAACTTAAGGACTTTAACTAAAAGTGCTAGGTGGGAGACAACCCATCATGGTATAATCGTTCCTTTTATTCCTAGTTTATTTTATTTTAAATTTTATTAGTGTCATTCATAATGTTTGCATTATCATCTGCATACTGCATTCTGCATTTTGCATAATAATAAAAAAAGGGACAAACCACGCGTGCGCGCAGGCCACTCGTGGGCGTCGATTGCAGTTCCGCTCCCCCATCCAACGAACAGAAAGTTACGATGGAATCGTATGGCTGGTGTGCTCTGCGCACAATTCGACCCACGCGCATGCGTCTATGACGCGAGCACGTCAATTTGCCACAAGGGAAAGCCACGCGTACGCGTCAAGCACGTGCACACGTGGATAGGGAAATCGGCGTAAATAGCATGTGGGACAGAAAGTTGTGCTGCCCCCACGCTGGAATTGTGCTAGAGGCACAAGGTCATCCACGCGTACGCGTCCCTGATGCGTGCGCATCCTTTTTGCTTCCAAGACCACCCACGCATACGCGTGGGCGACGCGTCGCATGGTGAATACAGTTCTCACGCGCACGCGTGATGTACGCGCGCGCGTCGCGTCCTGATTTTTCATTCCCTTCTCCTTTCTTCCTTCATTCTTCTTATTGCATTTAACAATTTTTCTCTTTCATGCTTACTTATTTATGGTTTCTTTTCTTTTTCTTCATGCATTAATTTTTATATTGGTGTTGGAGCTTTATTTGGGTCTTATATTATTATACTTGAGCTTATGGATATCATCAAGAGCGATTTGACAATTAATATTAATTTTTGGATTTTTACATGCATACTAAGTGTTTGTGAAAAAGTCCGTATGGCATTATACAAATTTAATGGTTCTATATTTCTACTCTAATGCCTATTTTTCACAAAACCCTTTTCATATTTTATTAATTAATTATAATTGTCAATACAAACGTGATTCTCGGTTTGTTACGAGTAATAATACATTTTTAATTTTTGATGCTTGATCTATGCTACTCATGCCTTTACCGGCATGCTAATAAACATCTTGCATCCAATACTTACCATGCCTTGCTATATTTCCATTGATAAACTGATCACATGGAATCGCGACCATGTCTTTCGTTCACTATTTTCCTTACCTGGGCATCGATTATTACTCGTACTGTCCTCTTCCTTGCTCTAACCCTTGGACTTACATGCTACTTCTCTTTTTCCTTTCAGGATGGCCACCAAAAAGGGTAAAGAGAAAGCCTCTAATAAGCCACCGGCGAAGAGCGGAACGAAAAGAGCACCGGCTGAGGAACCACAACCCCCGCCCACCTGCACATCTTTGCATGCACTGAGGACGGTGCAATCTTTAAGTGTGGGGAGGTTGATACCGATCTCCGCGGGTTAGTTAGCCCTTCTCAACACCAGTTTTTATTTTTCTTTGTTAGTTCATTGCTGCATTTGCATGTGTAATTGCATGTTTGTTTGATTTTGTGCATGTTCTTCTACTACTACTTAGTTGAAGTAATAAGTTTCTTTTTAAGACCCTATTTTTGAAAAATTTCACTAATTTAAATCCAAACTTTTGTGTTAAACTTGTTTGAAGCTTGTATTTGGAACATAGTTTATAGCTAAGAACACACAACCTGTGAGAGTTAAGCTTAATTATATGGTTACATTGTTTAGCCATAAATTTTTATTCTTGTGTGTTTTCTTCTCTATGATTGTAATCTATATTTTGTTCTATTCTATATGTTCATTGTTTAGTGTGTTCACATGCTTGCATATGATTGAGGCCATCATTTGTTGTTAGCTCACTTATCCCAAATAGCCTACCCTTTCAATCACCTTTGTTAGCCACTTTGAGCCTTTTAATCCCCATTTATTCTATATCTTATCACATCACTAGCCTTAAGCGGAAAAATAATTAAATTACCTGAATTGAATCTTTGGTTAGCTTAAGATAGAAATTGTGTATCAGTTAAGTGTGGGGAACTGTGAGAACTTGGGTTGATAGGAAAGTGTTGAATTCTATTGATAAAATATTAGGAATTTGGGTACCTACTCATGTGAGACCAGAAAAAATTAAAAATCTATGTGCATTGATATGTTATGTTTACTTTTATATTTTTAATTCAAAATCAGAAAAACAAAAAAAAGAGAAAAAGAAAAGGAGGAAAAAATATATATAATATAAATAAATAAATAAGGGGACAAAATTACCCAAATGTTAAGTTAATAAAAGATCAATGCATATGTGATACAAATTAAAAGAAAAGTTGATACATGAGTATATGATGCAAAAGTGGGAATTTTGGGTAGCTAGGCATGAAATTAGAGTTACATAGAGTGTGTGTGTGTTTACGTGAGAGCTTATGTTAGTCAAGGATTCAATTTATAGCTCACTTAGCCATACATATATCATCACCCTTACCTTGGCCCCATTACAACCTTGAAAAGACCTCATGATGTTTGTATTGGTACACTAAATTTTGTTGATTAGTTAGATGAAGAACAAAGTCTAGAAAGCATGACTAGAGAAGAGTAGAGTGATTAACCCTAGACACTTGAGCGATTAGAGTGCACATACACTACCAGTGAGGGTTCAATGCTTGATTCTATGTTCCCTCATTTTATGAGCTATCTTCTTACAAGTTTACTTGTCTTTACTATATGATTTGAATTAGTGAAATTTGATTCATGTTTGTCTTGGAGAACTTATTTACTCTTAACCAAGTAGGTAGAAACATCTTAGCATGTAGTTGCATTCATATAGATAGGTTGCATTTCATACATTCTATCATTCCTCTTCACTCCTTTATAGCTTCTCTTGAGCTTAGCATGAGGACATGCTAATATTTAAGTGTGGGGAGATTTGATGCACCACTATTTCGTGGTACATCTTGTGCTTGATTGAGTGGATTTTTATCCACTAATCTCACACTTATTCATTGAATTCGCATGCTTTAGATTCTCCTTCCTGATTTTGTGCTATGATTGAAAACTTGCTTCCTAAGCCTTTAAATTGTTAGATTATAATCCCTCTCTATACCATTCGATACCGTGATCTGTTTGTTAAAGTGTTTCAAGCTTTATAGGGTGAGGATGGCTTGGAGAATGGAGAAGAAGCTTGCAAAAATGGAAGGAACACAAAGAAACAATGGAGCTGACCAGCGAGATGTGACGCGCATGCATGGCCGACGCAATAACCGACATGTGATATCACAGTCAATAGGGCAGACATTCATCATGTGCATCTTCTATATGCTTGCTTGCTTTGTTTACTTGAGTTTGCCTAATTGTATAACATTCTTACTTACTTCTTGAATTACTTGATATATACTTGAATATTACCTGTGTTTTACTTGCCCGTATTATTTTGTGATTGTCCGATGATAGGAGGTTAGGTAGGCGGTGGCGATGGGATCGCACGGAGGTAAGGTTGGCAAAGGTTGTGGGATACAGCGGTGTGATTAGTCTTAGTTAGAATCCCCCTAAGTTTAGATAACCCTGGTTTATGGTTTAAGTTCTTTATTTATTTCTGTTCTAAGCTTCAATATCATTATGTGATGTGAAGTTCTAGGATTGCCTTCGGCGTCACGGGGCCTTACATCTTACATCATTGGGCACTGTTACCATACTGAGAACCTCCAGTTCTCATTACATACTTTGTTATTATTTTTCAGATACAGGTTACAACCCACCTCGGCGAGTTGTCTGGTTGGTGACAGAAGCGGAGAATCTGGATACCTTTTGGAGTCTTTTTGGTTTGTTTTGTATTTGTCTCTCGCTTTTGTATTTTTATTTTGGCCTAGAGGCCTATATTTGAGAGAGAACAAAATTTGTATAAACCATTTTAAACTTCAGTTTCCTCTTGTCTGTATGTTTGGCTAGCCGGCTTAAACTCCGCGAGCCATGGCTAGTTTCTTATGATGTTACACTATTATACTATTATCCTTGTTTATATCCCATCTGTTCCTTGTGTTTAAAGTTGGACGCTTCGTTAGTTCGCTTTGCGCTTTTAAATCCTGTGTTTGAGCTATATCCTTCGTCGGGCTTCTAGATTATATTATTTCTTCTATATATATCCTATGTATAAGCCTTAGAACTGTCTTAACCTCTGATTAACCTTTACTTTATGGCTAGAAGTAAAGCTTAGGGTAATTGGGGTGTTACACTTTTCTCTCAAGTGTATCACTCAGCCTTTTTCCACTCATTGGCTTTTACTTGAGATCTCTTATTATGCCTTTTCTTTCAAGAAAGTATAGAAAGATAAACATTGAAAAGTAAATTACAATCTATAAAACATAAAGGAGATTGACTCTTCAACAGCCTCTTTGCTATGTGATAAACCAGATTTGTATGTCTCTGATTCAGTTCTTCATTTTTGACGGAATGCTTCTTTGAAAGACAGCACTGTCCAAGTAGAGAAACTTCTTCAGGAAACTCTTCATAGAACAAAACCTCAATTCACTGGGTTATCTCTCATTGGCTTCTGAATGAACACCAAACTTCTTTTATCTCCTTGCATGTTGCTGGGCTGCTCTCCCTAGGTCAACTTCTTGAGTATTGTGCTTCACCAACCCACTATCTCACTTTTTCCCATTAATCCTTGGAATGGAAATTTTTGCTCTGACCTTCTCTTGTTGACCGAAAACCACAGGAAAGCATAAAAAAGATATCCTCAATGGTAAACCCAGATATTCACCATTGAGAAACTACTTGGTCTCCAAGACTCATTTTTGACCGTAGATACACAGCAGAGTAGAACAAAAATCAACTTTTTCATGAGACCCATTTTCAGACTAGCAGAGAGTTGGGAAGAAGAGAAGAAAATGAGATGCATGTAGAAGGAAATAAAATCACATTTACCTTCTGACCTCTTCTTGATACAGATTGATGTGGGTGATTGGACTTCTACCATTTGCTTAACCTTCTCTTTCTTGCTTCTTTGGTGAATAGCTTAAGGAAGAAGCTCTCTCTCACTTCTGTGATTTCTGACCAAGATGAAAAGTGAACGTTGCTTTTGGTGTGAGAGCAAATGGGAGGGAGTTGCTTGCTATCGGGCTTGGATCGGGTCTTTTCACTTTAGCCCGTTGATTTCCTTTTTACTTTACTTAATGGAGAATTCATCTTGTGAGGGATGACTTGGGCTTGGATTGAATTCACTTACCGTTCAGCCCAATTTCTTTGTCTATTTTTTTGGGCTGCTGCAATATGGATTTTGACCTGCAACACTTAACAAAGAAACAATTAAAACTAATTGGATAATTAGCCCAATAATCTAATGTTTGTCATCATCATATATGTTAGTTAATTTCTTAACTCAACAATCTCCCCCTTGATGACAAACATGATTGAACATTAACCAAAAAAGAATTGAATTTTAGTAAAGTTAAGAAACTTCCCTTTGAATGATGTTACTTGCTTTTGTGTTGCTCCCTCTTTCTTTTTCAAAGTTAGCTCGCTCTGGATTTATGCTCTTCTTTTCTTTCCTGTTTGCATTTACTTATAGAGAGCACCATAAAGAGCTATACAAACATATTTTGACTAAGGGAGTTTAAACAGGCATCACTACAAATCCAGCCCAATGCTCAACATATTATGTCAGCAGCAAAATCAAAGTATCAAGATTAATCAAGGGCAAACCAGCAACACATGAAAGCAAGTTCTAATGTTAATACATTTCCTGTAGCAGCACATTTGCAAATCAAAATTTATATGCTCAAAACTATCAGCAGTAGTCAACCAAACAAAATTCACACAAAAAAATATAGTGGCAGCAATTAAATTCAGCATTCAACAGCTATTACTCCCCCTTTTGTCATCAAGGGTAGAGCATAAGCAAGATCAAGAAAAACAGCACCATAAATCCTGCAAGAAAGTGTTAGAACATGTCCCAAAAGACAAATAAATTAAAATCAGGTGCAGCAATAAAAAGAGTATTACAGTCATCCAGGACAACAAAAACTAGTGCAGAATAAACAAAAGAAACAGTATTCATGAGACAAAAAGAGAGCAGATAGCAGCAATTTCATGAGACAAATCTAGGCATATGAACCATTCCCCTCCGAATCTACTTCCTCATTAGCATCAGTGGCAGGATCTTCATCTTGTTGAAGATTATCAATGAACTTCATAAATATAGCCACTAGGGGTGTTCGCGGTGCGGTTTAGTTCGGTTTTTGAGAGAAAAGTCATCCGATCCAATCGTTTAATTAAACTGCGGTTCAGTTTGGTTTGGTTTTTTTATTGAGGCCATCTGAACCAAACCAAACCAATTAAAATCGGTTTGGTTCGGTTCGGTTTGTTCGGTTTTTAAAAATGTTGCCTCTTCATCCTTTTCTACCTATTTGTGAATTGTGATCATTTTACTAATGCAACTATAATTTTCAACAAAAGGAAAGCTTTGAAGCCACCTTTAGAGTTTTTTCCCCATAATCTCAAAGTCACTGAGTTTAAAATAAGGAATCAGTCACTGATTCAAAGAATTGACAATCCATTCCATTCTTATCAGGATATTCATATTCATGCATATTCTTTCCTAGTACATCATAACCAAAGCTACAAGTGTTATATAACAAACAGGACAAACTATTTCATTCTTATCAAGATATTCATATTCATGCATATTCTTTCCTAGTTCATTATAACCAAAGCTACAAGTGTAACAAACAAGACAAACTATTCCGTAAAGCTCTCCTTGATAACTCCATCAATGGAACTGTCATAAAAAAACCTTCAAATCTGCTCAAATTAAGAGGTGACAATGATCAGTGAACCAGCAAATAAATTTTCTTAAACAGAACAATAAATAAATTAAACAATGATCAGTGAACCAGCAATCAGAAAAGACCAATATATATATATAGCACAATAGGGTAAATAGAATAAATCAAGCAATACCATAAACCAGCAGCAATCCAGCAATACCATAAACCAGCAGCAATCCAGCAATACAATAAACCAGCAGCAATCCAGCAATACCAATTACCAAGTTATCAACATTCAACAATAAATCAATAACCAGCATCAAGCAATAAACTGAAAAATAAATCAATAACCAGCAATCCAGCAATACCAAATTATCAACAATAAACTGAACAATACACTGATCTCAATACACTGAACAATAATTCAATAACCAGTAATACCAAATTACCAACAATAAACAGAACAACAATAAAATAATTCAGCAACCAGCAATAAACAGCAACCAGCAAATTACCAACAATAAACAGCAACCAGCAAGGCAGCAAGCCAGCAACAAAACCAACAATAAAATAATTCATCAAATCAAAAATGCACCCACCAGTAAACAGCACGTAGCAACAATACAGTGATATCATTTTTGTGCATGTTGTGATCCAGTGATATCTTCCAATACAGGGGAAGGGGAAGCGTGCATGCAGATTTTTTCCTAATACATCATAACCAAAGCTACAAGGGTTATAACAAACAGGACAAACTATCATTTTTTACTATCATTTTTATCTATCAATCCAATTTCTTTGGTCTAATAATTCAAGAGCAAAAACATAACAACAAATAGATTAAAAACAGAACAACAAATAAATTAAACAATGATCAGTGAACTAACAATCAGAAGCAATTTCCCTAAACAATGAACAACAAATAAAACAATGAACACTGAACCAGCAAGTAAACAACAACTAGCAACAATGAAATCAAATAATCAGTGAATCAATAACAAGTAAAACAATAAAACAAATAAAACAATAAATTTCCCTAAACAATGAGAAACAAATAAAACAATAACAAGTTAACAACAGCCAGCAACAATGAATCACTGAACAATGATTATTGAACAAAAATTCGTCAAATTACTTAATTACATACCTGACTCAGAGGCTCAGGCTCCATGTCTCACTTGAATCAGTGGTTGGGTGGCTTGGTAGTCGGTGCTGTGCTGTGCTGTGCTGTGTTGTGGGTGGCCAAAAACACTGCTGGGTGGTGCTGTGCTAGGTGGCTCAGTGGGAAGAAGGCTTCGGCATTGCTGGGTCGGTGCTCGCTGGGAAGAAGGCTTCGGCTTCGGCGCTGCTGGGAAGAAAGCTGCTGGGTCAGTGCTCGCTGGGAAGAAGTCCTCTGGTGGTGCTGCCAAGTGATGGGAGGAAAGGCTTCCTACTCGAGACTCCAGTGCAAAGAGCGAGAGTGTGAGACTGAGAGAAGAGAGCAGCTAGAGCTAGGTTTGCATTTGGGGGTGGGGGGGGGGGGTTAGGTCACAATTCAAGAGTCACGTCTGGGGGTGGGGTCGGGGGAGAGGGGGTTTGGTTTTTTATGATTTTTTTAATATACCGGTTCGGTTCGGTTCGGTTAGAGTTTTCATTGTCAGAACCGAAAACTGAACCAAACCGCAATAAAAACAGCAAAATGTATTTTTTTCGATTTTTTCGGTTTTTGATTTGTTCGGTTTTCAGTTTTTTAGTTCGGTTGGTCGGTTTAGATCGGTCCGAATCGGTTTTGAACACCCCTAACAGCCACTCTATCCCTGGATTTTTGGAGGAAATTCTCATGCTTGCTTGCTAGCTTCCTTTGTTCCTTGCTCATGGCAATCATGTGATTAGATTAAAAGACAAACTTCTGGACAACATCTTTGATAACATTCAGCAGAGCAGATTTTTGGCTAGTGAAGATGGAAGTACCCTCGGTGGAAGGAGGAGGAGATTCCTCAGGAATGAACTCGTCATCATCATCATCTAGAACCACTCTCTCAGATCGAGTAGGTCCTTTTTGCTGTTTCACTGCACTCCCTCCCTTTAGATATGAATATCTATTTTCATAATCCTCATTGGATAAGTTAACACCGAAATGCTCAAATATACAAGTTAGAAATATGCCATAAGGAAGTGCTTTGTCTTTCTCACTTCTAACAGAGTCAAACATGTATCTAACCATCAAATAAGCAAAAGAAATTTCTATTTTGGTGAGTAGGGCATATAAAACAAGAGTGTCAGTGTAAAAAACCCTTTGATATGAACCACTTTGAGGAAGTATGATGTGGTTGACAATTCGGTGCAACTGAGCACGTTCATATCCTAGGGCTTTGTGAGTGGGTGTAATGCCATCAATCAAGGAAACATGTTCTCAAATATGAGCCAAAGCATCATTGTAAGAAATACCAACTCCTTCATCCCACTCAACAGAAGCATAAGCACAAGGCCCAACATCAGTATACTTCAATGAATCATTGATTGTTTCATTATTTAAAACTATGTCTCGGCCCTTAACGTATGAGTGAACAGTGCCTTCATGATATGTCATGTTAGCATAAAACTCTTTGACCAACAGAGGATAAACAGGTTTTTTGATATCAAAAAGGTGATTCCAACTTAAAAATTCCAAATTTTCAACATATTGAAAACCTTTCTTTCTCAGGTTTGGCAAATCAGCAAGAAAAGAGGGACACATGGTACGGTACTTAATAACTCCTTTATAAAAGTCATTGTTCATGGCAGACCTAAATCTATACGGATTATAGTTAGAGTGAGATGTCATGAAGTGGGATTTATGAGCAAAAGGATCAATGTCTAGTTCTCTAACAGATTTGAGAGGAAGATGAGGTTTACCTCTTTTAGAACGCAAGGGAATTGACCTAGGTTTAGGCTGAGTTAACTCGGGAACTGGTTCTTCAGCAGTAGGGCGTTTGCCTTTGGATGAGCTTGGTTTCGAAGAACTAGGTTTTGAAGGAGGTACCTTTGGTGGTGGTGTCGGCTTAGCAGAGGCTGGAAATTGTGGTGTGTTCTTGGTCCGCGCCATGGGATCAGTTCGTGGAGGAGAGGTAGGAGGAGAAGGTGAGGGAGTGAATGTATGGTCCTAAGAACGGGTTGAGGGTCTTGGCTTTGCAGGAAGCTTACGAATCTTTTCACGCTGTGGCCCTTTTACAATAACTTTCTTCCTCATTTGGTTGGTTTCAGATTTTTGAGGGAAAAGAAGCAGTAAAGATAGTGGGAAGAAATCGAAAGGTTTGAGGAGAAGTTATGGAGGGAAGAGAAGGAGTGTTGGTAACCGTACCCAAAAGAAAATTTCTCAAACCATGCAACTACATCACCTTCTGATTTGACTTGAAGGGACTTGACATCATAAAGAGAAAGATTTTATTCGATTTAAAATTAAAACAGAAAATTAATTTTAAAATTCGAAAAACCCTTTTTGGACTTAAAGACAAAATAAAGTTAAATCAAAATGAAAACTTTTTTGGACAAAAAAGAAAAAACTGAAACACACAAGCCAACAAAAAGTAAAAAAAATGTAGCATTCATATTGGGCCCAGAGGTGGTTTGAATTAAGGAAACATATAGGACCACCCATGATCTAAATTTTGAGGTTGGCCCAGATAAATCTGCACTTGCAACATGTCCAGAACACGCTGATTAAAGGGAACGTTCTTCACTTACCCAGAATTGTCTCATACCTGTTTATGAGACAAAAACTCTGACAAACACTTCAGTAACTTTTAAACAAAGAATCATGGCTTAAAATCCCTAGACTAGTCCTAAACATACAGAATCTGTCCTCAGCTAGTGGTTTTGTGAAAATATCTGCTAATTGCTCCTCTGATTTAACAAATTGAATGCTAATATCCCCCTTTTGAACATGTTCTCTTATTGAGTGAAATTTCACTTCAATATGCTTAGTCCTAGAGTGCAAAACTGAATTTTTAGAAATATTAATGGCACTCATATTATCACACAACAAGGGAATATTTTCAGCACTTAATTTGTAATCAGCAAGCTGTGTTTTTAACCACATAAGTTGAGAACAATAAGAAGAAGCAGCTATATACTCAGCCTCTGCAGTGGATAAAGCCACCGTTGGCTGCTTCTTACTTGACCAAACATTCAAGGACTTTCCAAGGAAGCAACATAAGCCTGAAGTGCTCCTTCTATCAAATCTATCACCGGCAAAATCTGCATCACAATAACCAACTGCAGAAAAATCATCAATCTTAGGATACCAAAGACCAAAATTGGATGTGCCATGAACATATCTGATGATTCTTTTAACTGCAGAAAGATGAGACTCTTTAGGTTTAGATTGGAATCTTGAACATATTCCAACACTTTGCACAATATCGGGTCTAGAGGAAGTTAAGTACATAAGAGAGCCAATCATTCCTCTATACCTAGTCTCATCCACATCTTTCTCAGATTCTCCCTTATCTAATTTTGAACTAGGGTGCATGGGAGTTCCCATGGATTTGGCATTTTCCATACCAAATTTTTTAACTAGTTCCTTAGCATACTTTTCTTGATGAATGAAAATACCATTTTCAGTTTGTTTAATTTGCAGCCTAAGGAAAAAATTAAGTTCACCCATCATAATCATGTCAAATTCACTTGTCATGAATTTTCCAAATTCAGAACAAAGGGATTCATTGGCTGATCCAAAAATAATGTCATCAACATATATTTGGACTAGAATGAAAGAATCATTGGAATTCCTGATAAATAGAGTTGTGTCTGTGGTGCCTCTTTAAAAACTATTTTTCAAGAGAAAAGAGCTAAGTCTCTCATACCAAGCTCTAGGAGCTTGTCTCAAACCATAGAGAGCTTTTGATAATTTGAAAACATGGTTAGAGAGCTCTTTATTTTCAAAACCAGATGCCTGCTTGGTGCACAAAATTACAATCACACTTTTGCAATTTCGCACAACTAACCAGCAAGTGCACTGGGTCGTCCAAGTAATACCTTACGTGAGTAAGGGTCGATCCCACGGAGATTGCCGGCTTGAAGCAAGTATGGTTATCTTATAACTCTTAGTCAGGATATCAATAATGATTCTTAGTTTTATTTGCGAAAAGTAAAAGAACATGAAATAAGTAATACTTGTTATGTAGTAATGGGGAACATGTTGAGGTTTTTGGAGATGCTCTATCTTCTAAATCTATGCTTTCCTTCTGTCTTCTTCTTCACGCACGCAAGGCTCCTTCCATGGCAAGCTGTATGTTGGTGGATCACCGTTGTCAATGGCTACCAGCCATCCTCTCAGTAAAAATGGTCCATGTACATGGCTAATCATCTATCGGTTCCCACTTATGTTGGAATAAGATCCATTGATCCTTTTGCACACTGTCACTGTGCTCAACAATTGTAAGTTTGAAGCTCATCACAGTCATCCCTTCCCAGATCCTACTCGGAATACCACAGACAAGGTTTAGACTTTTCAGATCTCAGGAATGCTACCAATTGATTCTAGCTTATACCACGAAGACTCTGGTTTCACAGATTTGAGCACTCTGTTGTCAGGAGAGGCAATCAAACTCGTGAACCAGGAACCCAAGAGATACACATTCAATCTAAGGTAGAACGGAAGTAGTTGGCAGGCACACGTTCATAAGTTGAGAATGGTAATGAGTGTCACGAATCATCACATTCATCATGTTGAAGTGCGAATGAATATCTTAGAATAGAAACAAGCGTGATTGAATAGAAAACAGAAATAATTGCATTAATCCATCGAGACACAGCAGAGATCCTCACCCCGAACCATGGAGTTTAGAGACTCATGCCATAAAAGATACAAAATTCAGATGTAAAAATGTCATGAGGTACAAAATAAATCTCTAAAAGTAGTTTTTATACTCAACTAGTAACCTAGGTTTACAGAAAATGAGTAAACTAAGATAGATAGTGCAGAAATCCACTTCCGGGGACCACTTGGTGTGTGTTTGGGCTGAGCATTGAAGCTTTCACATGCATAGGCTATTCCTGGAGTTAAACGCCAGCGCTGGTGCCAGTTTGGGCGTTTAACTCCAACTTCTATGCCAGTTCTGGCGTTAAACGCCAGAATAGGGTAGAGAGTTGGCGTTAAATGCTAGTTTGCGTGATCTCAACTCGAGCAAAGTATGGACTATTATATATTGCTGGAAAGCCCAAGATATCTACTTTCCAAAAAAATTGAGAGCGCGTCAATTAGGCTTCTATAGCTCCAGAAAATCCATTTCGAGTGCAGGGAGGTCAGAATCCAACAGCATCTGCAGTCCTTTTTCAGCCTCTGAATCAGATTTTTGCTCAGGTCCCTCAATTTTAGCCAGAAAATATCTGAAATCATAGAAAAACACACAAACTCATAGTAAAGTCTAGAAATGTGATTTTTTCATAAAAACTAATAAAAATATACTGAAAAGTAGCTAGATCCTACTAAAAACTATATGAAAATACCCCCAAAAGCGTATAAAATATCTGTTCATCACAACACCAAACTTAAACTGTTGCTTGTCCTCAAGCAACTAGATAAATAAAATAGGATAGAAAGAAAATCAAGAGGCAATAAAATCTTAGAGTTTTATATGAAGCTCAAATTCTCATTAGATGAGCGGGACTAGTAGCTTTTTGCTTCTGAACAGTTTTGGCATCTCAATTTATCCTTTAAAGTTCAGAATGATTGGCATCTATAGGAACTCAGAATTCAGATAGTGTTATTGATTCTCCTAGTTTAGTATGTTGATTCTTGAACACAGCTACTTTATGAGTCTTGGCCGTAGCCCTAAGCACTTTGTTTTCCAGTATTACCACCGGATACATAAATGCCACAGACACATAACTGGGTGAACCTTTTCAGATTGTGACTCAGCTTTGCTAAAGTCCCCAACTAGAGATGTCCAGAGTTCTTAAGCACACTCTTTTTGCCTTGGGTCACGACTTTAACCACTAAGTCTCAAGTTTCTCACTTGGACTTGCATGCTACAAGCACATGGTTAGGGACAGCTTGATTCAGCCGCTTAGGCCAGGATTTCATTCCTTTGGACCCTCCTATCCATTAATGCTCAAAGCCTTGGATCCTTTTTACCCTTGCCTTTTGGTTTAAAGGGCTATTAGCTTTTTCTGCTTACTTTTTCTTTTTAATTTTTTTTCGCCATTTTTTTTCAAGCTTTTGTTTTTCATTGCTTTTTCTTGCTTCAAGAATCAATTTTATGATTTTTCAGATTATCAATAATATTTCTCCTTTTTCATCATTCCTTCAAGAGCCAACAATTTTAACATTCATAAACTTCACTATAAAAAATATGCACTGTTCAAGCATTCATTCAGAAAACAAAAAGTATTGCCACCACATATAAATAATTTGAATTTTTCTTATTAAGAACTCGAAAAAAAAATTGCCTCCTTATTCTAAAAAAATCTGCTATTTTATTCGTTTAATGATGATAAGAAAAATAAATTATAGCTTACTTGGAGATGATGAAAATAAAAATAAAAATACTAATTATTACTATTCATGTGACTCCTAAGGTAGATCTCTAATAGCAGAAGTTATCACAGAGTTAAGATTAGAACTCAACAACCTTTATTTTGGGAGATGGATGCTCCTTTAATCTGTGGTGTGTCTGGTCCTTCAAGGGACAGCTTCTGGCGCTTCAGCTCCTGTAGTTCACGCCCTTGCTTCTCCTGTTCCTTAAGCAGTTTGCAGAGCATGCTATTTTGATTTTGCTGTTCTTTTTTCATTTGATTCATGGCTTCTTGAAGCTTGGTGATAGATGCTTCTAGGCGGGTCTAGTAGTCAATCTGAGGGATTTCTGAGAGGAACTCCTGCGCCCTCCTTTTGATGGAGTTATCTTGCACTTGTTGTCCTTCCATTGACTTCTTGGTGATTGGATGTTCGACTGGGATGAACTCATCTACTCCCATCTTCACCCCAGCATCTTTACACAGTAGAGAGATTAAGCTTGAGTAAGCCAATTTGGCTTCAATGGAGTTCTTATTTGCAACTGTGTAAAGCTCACAAGAAATCAGATGATGAATCTCCACTTCGTTCCCCAGCATAATGCAATGGATCATCACTGCTCTTTTGACAGTGACTTCAGAGCGGTTGCTGGTGGGCAGTATAGAGCGCCCAATGAAGTCCAGCCAGCCCCCCCAACTGGTTTGAGTTCTCCTCTCTTGAGTTGGTTTGGGACACCTTTTGAGTTGGTTATCCACTTGGTTCCAGGGAGGCATATGTCCTCTAGAACTTGGTCTAAGCGCTTATCTAATCTCACCATTCTCCTATTAAAGGATTCTGGATCATCTTGTAGTTGAGGCAGCTTGAAGACCTCTCTTATTTTGTCAAGGTGGAAGCAAATAATCTTCCCTCTGACCATAGTTCGAAAGGTATAGAAGGCGGTTCAAGTCATTCTCTGCTTATCTGTTTGCCACAGATTTGAGTAGAATTCCTGAACCATGTTTCTACCCATCTTTGTCTCAGGATTAGCTAGAATTTCTCAGCCTCTGTTTCGAATCTGCTCTTGGATCTCCAGATATTCATCTTCTTTCAGATCAAATTTAACTTCCGGGATCACTGACCTTAGACCCATTATTTTGTGGTGGTAATGGTCTGAATGTTGTTTGGTTTAGAACCTCTCTTGATTCCAAAGTGGTTTTGGAGTATTCTCTTTCTTGCCTCTTGAAGTGGTTTGTTTTCCCTTAGGAGCTATGATCTTAGTGAGTCTTAGCTCAGTGATCACGAAAAACACACCAAACTTAGAGGTTTGGTTGTCCTCAAGCAAAAGAAAAGAAAGGAGAGGAATAGGAGTAGAGGCAAATTCGAGTTGTGGAGGAGAGAGGGTGGCCGAATGTGAATTTAAAAGGGAGGGGTGGGCGAAAATTTTGAAAAAGATATGATAGAAGATATGATTTGTAAAAGATACGTATGATAGGAAAATGATGCAATTTTAAAATTGAAAAGATATGAGAGAGATTTGAAAAAGATAAATTTAAATTTGAAAAGATAGTATGATGAGTTGAAAAAGATTTGAGAAGAAATTAAAAAGATAGATGAGTTTTGAAAAAGATTTGAAAAGAATTTGAAGAAGATTCAAGAAAGATTTATAGGATTAAGATAATTTTTTTTTTTGAAATTGAAATTGAAAGAGGAGAATTTGTAACATGTTTATGCAAGAAATTATGGATGGAAACATGAAAATTTAAAAAAAATTGAGTTGGAAACAAAATTTCCTCCCCTCCACATTCCTGGCATTAAACGGCCAGAGTGGCATCCATTCTGGCGTTTAACGCCCATTTGCTGCTTCTTTTGGGCGTTTAACGCCCAGCCAGGTACCCTGGCTGGCATTAAACGCCAGAAAGCCTTTGTCACTGGGCATTTTCTGAACGCCCAGGACGCTGCAATTCTGGCGTTAAACGCCCAGAAAGGTATCTTTACTGGCGTTAAATGTCCAGAATGGTGTCCATTTTGGCGTTTAACGCCCAAAATACCCCTCAATGGCGTTTTCGTGCCAGTGAGCTCCTTTTCTCTGCTTTATGCTCTGAATCCTTCTGTAACTCTGTGAACTCCTGTAATTGAGAATTAATTTTGAAGATAATTTATATTAAACTCCTATAATTATTATTTAAATAACAAATAAACCTTGCCAATGGCTAGGTTGCCTCCCAGCAAGCGCTTCTTTATTGTCTTTAGCTGGACCTTACTGAGCTTTAATCTAGTCTCAGTTTTGAGCATTCTTGCTCAACATTGCTTTTAAGATAATGCTTGACTCTCTGTCCATTAACAATGAACTTTTTGTCAGAGTCAATATCCTGAAGCTCTACATATCCATATGGTGACACACTTGTAACCACATATGGTCCCCTCCACTGGGATTTTAATTTCCTAAGGAATATTCTGAGCCTAGAGTTAAACAGCAGAACCTTTTGTCCTGGCTCAAAGACTCTAGATGACAGTTTCTTGTCATGCCACCTTTTTGCTTTCTCCTTGTAAATTTTTGCATTTTCGAAAGCATTGAGTCTGAATTCCTCTAGCTCATTCAGCTGGAGCAATCTTTTCACTCCAGCTAATTTGGCATCAAGGTTTAGGAATCTGGTTGCCCAGTAGGCCTTATGCTCCAGTTCCACAGACAGATGACAGGCCTTGCCATACACAAGCTGGTATGGAGAAGTTCCTATAGGAGTCTTGAATGCTGTTCTGTATGCCCACAGAGCATCATCCAAGCTCTTTGCCCAATCCTTTCTACGGGTATTTACAGTCCGTTCCAGGATTCTTTTTAGTTCTCTATTAGAGACTTCAGCCTACCCATTTGTCTATGGATGATATGGAGTTGCTACCTTGTGGCTAATTCCATATCGGACCATAGCAGAGTAAAGCTATTTATTGCAGAAATGAGTGCCCCCATCACTGATTAGTACTCTAGGGACACCAAACCTGCTGAAGATATATTTATGGAGGAATTTTAGCACTGTCTTAGTATCATTAGTGGGTGTTGCAATTGCCTCTACCCATTTAGATACATAGTCCACTGCCACCAGAATATAAGTGTTTGAGTATGATGGTGGGAAAGGCCCATGAAGTCAATACCCCATACGTCAAACAACTCAATCTCTAAGATCCCTTGTTGAGGCATGGCGTAACCATGAGGCAGATTACCAGCTCTCTGGCAACTGTCACAGTTACGTACAAACTCTCGGGAGTCTCTATAGAGGGTAGGCCAGTAGAAGCCACATTAGAGGATTTTTGTGGCTGTTCGCTCACCTCCGAAATGTCCTCCATATTGTGATCCATGATAATGTCATAGGATCTTCTGTGCTTCTTCTCTAGGCACGCATCTACGGATTATTCCGTCTGCACATCTCTTAAAGAGATATGGCTCATCCCACAAGTAGTAGTTTGCATCAGAAATCAATCTTTTCGTTTGCTGCCTACTGTACTCCTTGGGTATGAATCTCACAGCTTTATAGTTTGCAATGTCTGCAAACCATGGCACTTCCTGAATGGTAAAGAGTTGCTCATCTGGGAAGGTTTCAGAGATCTAAGTGGAAGGGAGGGACGCTCCTGCCACTGGTTCTATCCAGGACAAGTGATCAGCCACTTGGTTCTCTGTCCCTTTTATGTCTCTTATTTCTATATCAAACTCTTGCAGAAGCAACACCCATCTTATGAGCCTGGGTTTTGAATCCTGCTTTGTGAGTAGATATTTAAGAGCAGCATGGTCAGTGTACACAATCACTTTTGATCCTACTAAATAGGATCTAAACTTGTCAATGGCATAAACCACTGCAAGCAGTTTCTTTTCTGTGGTTGTGTAGTTCTTCTGTGCGTCATTTAGAACACGGCTGGCATAGTAAATGACATGCAGAAGCTTGTTATGCCTCTGTCCCAATACTGCACCAATAACATGATCACTGGCATCACACATTAGTTCGAATGGTAATGTCCAGTCTGGTGCAGAAATGACAGGCGCTGTGACCAACTTAGCGTTCAGAGTCTCAAAGGCCTAAAAACACTCTGTGTCAAAGACAAATGGTGTATCAGCAGCTAGCAGGTTACTCAGAGGTTTTGCGATTTTTGAAAAATCCTTTATAAACCTCCTGTAGAATCCTGCATGTCCCAGAAAACTTCTGATTGCCTTAACATTAGTGGGTGGTGGTAATTTTTCAATTACCTCTACCTTAGCTTGATCCACTTCTATTCCTTTGTTCAAAATTTTATGCCCAAGGACAATTCCTTTAGTCACCATAAAGTAACATTTTTCCCAGTTTAAAACCAGGTTAGTCTCTTGGCACCTTTTCAGAACAAGTGCTAGATGATCAAGACAGGAGCTGAATGAGTCTCCAAATACTGAGAAGTCATCCATGAAGACTTCCAGAAATTTTTCCACCATATCAGAGAAGATAGAGAGTATGCATCTCTGAAAGGTTGCTGGTGCATTGCACAGACCAAAAGGCATCCTTCTGTAGGCAAATACTCCAGATGGACATGTGAATGCTGTTTTCTCTTGATCCTGAGGATCTACTGCAATTTGGTTATAACCTGAATAGCCATCCAAAAAGCAGTAATAGTAATGACCTGCTAGTCTTTCTAGCATCTGGTCTATGAATGGTAAAGAAAAATGATCCTTTCTGGTGGCTATATTGAGCCTTTTATAGTCAATACACATACGCCACCCTGTAACTGTTCTTGTAGGAACCAGTTCATTCTTTTCATTATGAATCACTGTCATGCCTCCCTTTTTGGGTACAACTTGGACATGACTGATAAACCACTATTTTATGGTTTATCTTGTGCTTAATTGAGTGGATTTTATCAATCTTTCATACACTTGTTCATACTAATCGCATGTTTTACGTTTTCCTTCCTGATTTTGTGCTATGATTGAAAACATGCTTCTTTGGCCTTATATTTGCTAATTATTAACCCTCTCTTATTACCATTCGATGCCTTGATATGTGCGTTAAGTGATTTCAGGATTTACAGGGCAGGAATGACTTAGAGGATGGAAAGGAAGCATGCAAAAGTGGAAGGAATACAAGAAGTTGGAGAAATTGCTAAGCTGTCCAGCCTGACCTCTTCGCACTCAAACGGCTATAACTTTAGCTACAGGGGTCCAAATGACGCGGTTCCAGTTTCGTTGGAAACCTAACGTCTGGGGCTTCGATTTGATATATAATATGACATAGTTACTCTGACGCTGGGCGACGCGAACGCGTGCTCCACGCGGACACGTCGCAGTGACGAAAATCAGCGTGGCAGATTTCTTCTCCAGCAATTTCTGGGCTGTTTTCGACCCTTTTTTCGGCCCAGAAAACACAGATTAGATGCTATAAAGTGGGGGAATGCATCCATTCATCATCATCAGCTCATGATTCATAATTTTAGTTTTAGATGTAGTTTTTAGAGAGAGAGAGGTTCTCTCCTCTCTCTTAGGATTTAGGATTTAGATTTTTAGAATTAGGATTCCTCTCAGTTTATGGTTATTTCTCAATTTCAGGTTCAATGTTCTTCAATTTATATTTCTCTTCTACTTTTAGATACTCTAATACTTTTATCTGTTAATTACTTATGTTGCCCATTTGATTTATGAATCTTTTCATGTTAGGATCTTCTTTATTTAATACAATTTGAGGTATTTCAGACTTATGATTGCTCTCTTTAATTTATTAATGTTCTCGATTTATCCAAATTATTTTTATTCAAGTAGAATTTCTTCCCTTTTGATTTTGGTTAAGTAATTGGTAACACTTGAGTTGTCAAATAAAGCAGTGGTTGAAATTGGGAGTTGCTAATTCCAATAACTCTAGTCCTTTCTTAGGAATTGACTAGGACCTGAGAATCAAACTAATTAGTCTACTTGACTTTCCTTTGCTTTAGTAAAGGTTAACTAAGTGGGATTAAAACTCAATTCTTATCACATCTGATAAGGATAACTAGGATAAGACTTCCAGTTTTTATACCTTGCCAAGAGTTTTATTATTTATTTAAATTAATTCCTTACAATTTACTTTCTTGCCATTTACTATTCATGCTTTTTATCTTATACATTAAAACCCCAAAAAAATATATCTTTTTCCATAACCAATAATAAATCATACTTCCCTGCAATTCCTTGAGAAGACGACTCGAGGTTAAAATACTTCAGTTATCAATTTTTAAGGGGTTTGTTACTTGTGACAACCAAAACGTTTGTAAGAAAGGACTTTTGTTGGTTTAGAAGCTATACTTGCAACGAGGATTTATCTGCGAATTTCTAGACCACGCAAAAGTTCTCTCTTCAAAATGGCACTGTTGTTGGGGAATTGCAAACGTGTGCCTTATTATTGGTTATTGTAAATATTTACTTTTTGCTTGTTTATTTGTTTTTATTTTTGTTTTTATTTTTGCTTTTTCATAAATTAAGAGGTTATTGATTTTTATTTAGTTATTAAAATTTTTTCAAAAATTTGTTCTTCATGTTCATCTTGACCTTCAAGTTGTTCTTAGTTGTTTTCTTCATTTTGATCTAAAAATTTTAAGTTTGGTGTCATTTTATTGTTTTTCTCTTTCCTCATTAAATTCAAAAATTCAAAATTTAAAACTCAAATTTCAAATTTCAAATTTCAAAATTCAAATTAAAAAAATTTAAAATTCAAATTTCAAAATTTCAAATTTCAATTTTCAAAATTCAAATCTTTTTCAAAAAAATTATATCTTTTTCAAAATATTATCTTATCTTATTTCAAAAATCAAATTTCAAAATTCAATGTTTAAATTTCGAATTTCAAAATTTCAAATTTAAAAAATTCAAAATTTCAATAACCTTTTTAATTTAAAATTTGTTTTTATTTTTTTTTTTAATTTTTATTTATTATTATGAGTTCTCACCCCTCTCGCTTTGAGTTTGGTTCCAATGTTGTTGTAAGGGAATGGAAATTATAACAGGAACATGCATCAAGGTCAAAACAATCAGAGATGGAAGGGGCCACGAGGATCTGATCAACCCTTTCGGCAACATCACCTTCCACAGTACCACAGACAAAGACCATTCCACAATGCATGCCGAGACAACAGTTATGGTGGACCCTTTCGTGACAACCAACCTCCACCAAATTACTACAGTCAAGAGCCATTCCAGGGAGCATACCAAGATGATAGATATGATGGACCCCCATCATATGCCTATGAACCTCCTCAACACAACTTTGAACCACCATACTTACAAGCCCCTCATCACCAAACACCACCATATGACCCTAACCTATATCCACCACACCAACCACCATATGAACTACACCCAGAACCACCACCTCAATATTCACCATCTCCATATCCTTATCAAGAAGAACCACCTTCCTATTATGAACCCTTTCTCCAAAATAATGAACCCTCCTATCCACCTCAACCTCCATTGGATAACAACGCCCTTAGTGTTATTCTTCAAGGGCAAGAAAAGATGAATAAGAGTGTGCTAAATTTCGCGGCCGCCTTAGGCGAGTTAGTAAATATAATAGCTTCCAGACATCTGAGCACTCAAAGTACTCCCATGGCTACATGTGGAGAATCAAAAGAAGAGCGAAGCATGAAGGAGACACTAGAAACTTTGGTGAACAATGAGGAGCATGGCCTTGTATTGGAACAAGTGGAGGAAGCCATAACAGTTGTAGAAGAAGAAGTGGTTGAAGACTTGGGAGATGTTGAACCTCCATGGGAGAGTCAAGACATAGAGCCTCCTTCCAAGACGGTTGCATTTGATGTTGAGGAGGGTGTACAACCTCCAAGGCATGTCATGATTAAGGACTTGGAAGAGGTCGATCAAGAGATGGAGATTCAAGAAGAAGAAGCACAGCCTCCCATGCCCTTGGCAAGCAATAAAGAAGAGATTGAATTGGAAGAAGGCTACCAAGAGGAAGAGGTTGATATTAAAGAAGCTTGCAAAGAGGTGGAAGTTGTCAGGGAAGAGCACAAGGGAGTGGAGCTTGAAATCACCTTGCCAAAGTTATTGGAGACTCCTCCCCCTAAGTTGCCATCATCCTTCACAACATTCAAGTGGGTAAAATTCATATCCCTTAGCTTTCTAATTCCACTTGAATATGAGCTACTGGAGACGGATGGTCAACTTAGAGCTCTTTGTGGCATTAAGAGTAAGAGGAAGATGGTTGGTGGTAGGAATTGTCATGCAAGGTTCAATATGGTTGCATGCTCCAAATTGAAGTACAAAGGTTGGTACAATTCTCAATTGAATGGGTCTAGGAAGCTGTTTGGATGTCTCAGTGAGAATTTCAATTGTGTGCCACCCGGATGGAATCATAATGATCAACAAGAAGACGGGTGCAAAAGCAAGGTCTGGGAACCCAAGATTTAGTCTAGAAATCAACACTCTTGGGGATTCAAGGATCAATACAAGCACAAGCCACCATGACAAGGAACTCACCAAATGTCCAACTTAAGGACTTTAACTAAAAGTGCTAGGTGGGAGATAACCCACCATGGTATGATCGTTCCTCTTTCAATTTTAATTTTATTTCGTTTTGTTTGTTTTTGAGTTTTATTTTATTTTATTTCATTGAACCTGGAATTACTCATAACATCCATATCATTTTGCATTCTGCATGCTGCATTACAAAAAAAAAATCGCACGCAACGCGACAGCGTCGCCAGTGCATTGGGAAGAAAAGAAAATTGAACAGAGAGTCACGCGAGAGCGTGGCTGGAGGTATGCCTTAGGCACAAATGGATCCACGCGACCGCGTCGCTGACACATCTGCGTTATGTGGGGAAAATGCCTCCCACGCGTCCGCGTCACCCACGCGAACGCGTGGCTCTGTAAAAACGACGTAAAGAGGTGTATGGCAGAGAGTTATGATGGAGCTCGGCTGGAATGATGCTAGAAGCACCAGCCCTACCACGCGAACGCGTGCCCCACGCGTCCGTGTCATTTTTAAAAGAAAGGCCATTCACGCGATCGCGTCAACCACGCTACCGCGTCACCAGATTTTTGGCAAAATGAATTTAAAACAGAGAGTTGCGCGACCGCGAGGCTGCCCTCGCGCTAATGGCACAAATCACTCCACGCGAATGTGTGACCCACGCGTCCGTGTCACTTCATAGAAGCGCTATCCGCGCGAACGCGTCACTCACGCGTCCGCGTCACATGCGGCGCACAGCTTATCCAGATCAGTGCCAGAAATCTTATCTTTTCTTCCCTAATCCTAATTTTTTCTTTTCCCTTCTTATTTCTTTCTTCTTCCTTTTCTTACTTTCTTCTTCTTCATCTCTTTAACTTCTCATCCCTCTTCACTTCCATTCTATTTCATTTAATTTATTTGCATACTTTCATTCATTGCATTATTTTCATTGGTGTTAGAAATTTATTTGGGTCATTATTTTCTATATTTTTGTGGATTATTAAAGGAATTGTTTAACAATTATATATTACTTTTTAAAGGGTTGCTTGCATGTTCAATTTAATACTTTTAATAGCTTATTTACCATGCTTGCTATGTGTTTGTGAAAAAGTCCGTATGGCATTATGCACTATTTTCGATTTCTTTCTGTCTACTACTCTAAATGCTTGCTTTTCACAAAACCCTTTTTATGTTTTATTAATTAAATATAATTGTTATTACAAACATGTTGATAGTTTGAAAGACTTGGTAATCTAATTTGGACATTGAATGGTTGATCTATGCTACTCATGCCTTTGCCAGCATGCCAATAAACATCTTGCATTTAATTGTCATTACATGCACTTGCTATATTTCTATTGATGAACTTTTCACATGTAGTCATGACCATGTGTTAACGTCATTCTTCTTTATTGTGCATTGATTACCACATTTTCCGCTCTCTTCCTTGCTCTAACCCTTAGCTTTAAAAGTTACTTTCCTTTTTCTCTTTTCAGGATGGCCACCAAGAAGGGTAAAGAGAAAGCTACTCCCAAACCACCGGCAAAGAAAGGAACAAAAAGAGCCCCAGCTGAGGAACCACAACCCCATCCACTTGCACATCTTAGCATGCACCGAGGACGGTGCAATCTTTAAGTGTGGGGAGGTCAATACCGACTTTCAGGGGTTAGTTACCTTCTTTTCAACACCATTGTTTTATTTTCCTTGTTAGTTGTTGCATTTACATGTTTGATTGCATATTTGTTTGATTTTTTGCATATTTTACCACTTGGTTGAAGAAACATTTTCTTTTTCAAAAAAAAAAACTTTTAGAGCATTTCACTAATTTGAATAAAAGTTAATGTTACACTTGTTTGAAGAAATATTATACTGGAACATGGTTTAGAGCTCGAACACACAAAACCTGTGAGATTTTTGAGCCTATTTGAATTGGTTGTATTTTACCAACCAATATTTTATTTTTGGTGTGTGTTTTTCTCTCTAAAATTGTGATCTTTGTCTTGCTTAATTCTATATTTCTATGGTTTGATGTATGCATATACTTACATGATTGAGGCCTTTGTTGCACTGAGCTTACATACCCATATGGCCTTACCCTTTCATTATTCTTTGCAAACCAATGTTGAGTCTATTATACCCCTTTGTTCTTTACTTTAGCACATCATTAACTCTAAGCGAAAAACAATAATGTCCTTAATTTGAATCCTTGGTTAGCTTAGACTAGTGAAGAGTGCTTATGAATTAAGTGTGGCGAAGTGAATTTGGAAACATTTGGTTTGAGAATTGAGTATGTTAGAATTTTCTGAAAAAGTGAAAAAAATATTTAGGACATGATTCATGCATCCAATAATTTAATCATATGCATTGAGAAAAATAAAAGAAAAGAAAAAAAATATATATATATATATATATAAAAGAGAGAAAAGAAAAATAGAAAATAAGAAAAAGGGGACAAAATGCCCCAAAGTAAATGGTGAAAGCAATGCATATGTACTGTACCTGAAATTAGAATGCATGAATATGTGGAAAACATGGTTAATGGATAGTTAGATGTGGTATTATGATTACATGGATTGTCTAAAGTTAGGTGGAAAGTTTAAGTTAATTAAGGATTCAGATTTTAGTCCACTTGGCCAAATACAATCCTACCTTGACCCTAACCCCATTACAACCCTTAAAAGACCTCTTGATATGTGTATCTGTGCACTAAATTTATGTTGATTGTTAGATGAAGAGCAAGCCTTAGAAAGCAAGGTTAGTAGAGAATTGAGAGAATCGAACCTAAAACACTTGAGTGATTAGAGTGCATACACTTCCAGTGAGGGTTCGATGCTCGATTCTTTGTTCTCGGCTTTCATGAGCTATTTTCTTCTTGCAAGTTTACTTTTACTTCATTGTTGTGATTTGAATTAGTGAAATCCAGTTCATATTTGTTCTTAAAAGATTTATTTACTTTTAACTAAGTAGGTAGAAACATTCTGCATATAGTTGCATTCATACAGATAGGTTGCATTTCATACATTCTACCATTCCTCTTCACTCTTTTATAGCTTCTCTTGAGCTTAGCATGAGGACATGCTAATGTTTAAGTGTGGGGAGGTTGATAAACCACTATTTTATGGTTTATCTTGTGCTTAATTGAGTGGATTTTATCAATCTTTCATACACTTGTTCATACTAATCGCACGTTTTACGTTTTCCTTCCTGATTTTGTGCTATGATTGAAAACATGCTTCTTTGGCCTTATATTTGCTAATTATTAACCCTCTCTTATTACCATTCGATGCCTTGATATGTGCGTTAAGTGATTTCAGGATTTACAGGGCAGGAATGACTTAGAGGATGGAAAGGAAGCATGCAAAAGTGGAAGGAATACAAGAAGTTGGAGAAATTGCTAAGCTGTCCAGCCTGACCTCTTCGCACTCAAACGACTATAACTTTAGCTACAGAGGTCCAAATGACGCGGTTCCAGTTTCGTTGGAAACCTAAAGTTCGGAGCTTCGATTTGATATATAATATGCCATAGTTTCCCTGAGCTAGGCAATGCGAACGCGTGCTCCACGCGGACGCGTTGCAGTGACAAAAATCGGCGTGGCAGATTTCTTCTCCAGCGATTTCTGGGCTGTTTTCGACCCAGTTTTAGTCCTAGAAAACACAGATTAAAGGCTATAAAGTGGGGGAATACATCCATTCATCATCATCAGCTCATAATTCATAATTTTAGTTTTAGATGTAGTTTTTAGAGAGAGAGATTCTCTCCTCTCTCTTAGGATTTAGGATTTAGATTTTTAGAATTAGGATTCCTCTCAGTTTATGGTTATTTCTCAATTTCAGGTTCAATGTTCTTCAATTTATATTTCTCTTCTACTTTTAGATACTCTAATACTTTTATCTTTTAATTACTTATGTTGCCCATTTGATTTATGAATCTTTTCATGTTAGGATCTTCTTTATTTAATACAATTTGAGGTATTTCAGACTTATGATTGCTCTCTTTAATTTATTAATGCTCTCGATTTATCCAAATTATTTTTATTCAAGTAGAATTTCTTCCCTTTTGATTTTGGTTAAGTAATTGGTAACACTTGAGTTGTCAAATAAAGCAGTGTTGAAATTGGGAGTTGCTAATTCCAATAACTCTAGTCCTTTCTTAGGAATTGACTAGGACCTGAGGATCAAACTAATTAGTCTACTTGACTTTCCTTTGCTTTAGTAAAGGTTAATTAAGTGGGATTAAAACTCAATTCTCATCACATCTGATAAGGATAACTAGGATAGGACTTCCAGTTCTTATACCTTGCCAAGAGTTTTATTATTTATTTAAATTAATTCCTTACAATTTACTTTCTTGCCATTTACTATTCTTGCTTTTTATCTTATACATTAAAACCCCAAAAAAAATATATCCTTTTCCATAACCAATAATAAATCATACTTCCCTACAATTCCTTGAGAAGACGACCTGAGGTTAGGTCGATACCGACTTCCAGGGATTAGTTACCTTCTTTTCAACACCATTGTTTTATTTTCCTTGTTAGTTGTTGCATTTACATGTTTGATTGCATATTTGTTTGATTTTTTGCATATTTTACCACTTGGTTGAAGAAATATTTTCTTTTTCAAAAAAAATTTTTTAGAGCATTTCACTAATTTGAATAAAATTTAATGTTACACTTGTTTGAAGAAATATTATACTGGAACATGGTTTAGAGCTCGAACACACAAAACCTGTGAGATTTTTGAGCCTATTTGAATTGGTTGTATTTTACCAACCAATATTTTATTTTTGGTATGTGTTTTTCTCTCTAAAATTGTGATCTTTGTCTTGCTTAATTCTATATTTCCATGGTTTGATGTATGCATACACTTACATGATTGAGGCCTTTGTTTCACTGAGCTTACATACCCATATGGCCTTACCCTTTCATTATTCTTTGCAAACCAATGTTGAGCCAATTATACCCTTTTGTTCTTTACTTTAGCACATCATTAACTCTAAGCGGAAAATAATAATGTCCTTAATTTGAATCCTTGGTTAGCTTAGACTAGTGAAGAGTGCTCATGAATTAAGTGTGGAGAAGTGAATTTGGAAACATTTGGTTTTAGAATTGAGTATGTTAGAATTTTCTGAAAATGTGAAAAAAATGTTTAGGACATGATTCATGCATCCAATAATTTAATCATATGCATTGAGAAAAATAAAAGAAAAGAAAAAAAATATATATATATATATATATATATAAAGAGAGAAAAGAAAAATAGCAAATAAGAAAAAGGGGACAAAATGCCCCAAAGTAAATGGTGAAAGCAATGCATATGTACTGTACCTGAAATTATAATGCATGAATATGTGGAAAACATAGTTAATGGATAGTTAGATGTGGTATTATGATTACATGGATTGTCTAAAGTTAGGTGGGAAGTTTAAGTTAATTAAGGATTCAGATTTTAGTCCACTTGGCCAACTACAATCCTACCTTGACCCTAACCCCATTACAACCCTTAAAAGACCTCTTGATATGTGTATCTGTGCATTAAATTTATGTTGATTGTTAGATGAAGAGCAAGCCTTAGAAAGCAAGGTTAGTAGAGAATTGAGAGAATTGAACTTAAAACACTTGAGTGATTAGAGTGCATACACTTCCAGTGAGGGTTCGATGCTCGATTCTTTGTTCCTGGCTTTCATGAGCTATTTTCTTCTTGCAAGTTTACTTGTACTTCATTTTTGTGATTTGAATTAGTGAAATCCAGTTCATATTTGTTCTTAAAAGATTTATTTACTTTTAACTAAGTAGGTAGAAACATTCTGCATATAGTTGCATTCATACAGATAGATTGCATTTCATACATTCTACCAATCCTCTTCACTCCTTTATAGTTTCTCTTGAGCTTAGCATGAGGATATGCTAATGTTTAAGTGTGGGGAGGTTGATAAACCACTATTTTATGGTTTATCTTGTGCTCATTTGAGTGGTTTTTATCAATTCTTTACCCACTTATTTATATGATTTGCATAGTTTTACATTTGCCTTCGTAATTATGTGCTTTGATTGAAAACATACTTCTTTGGCCTTAAGTTCCCTATGTTTAATCCTCTCTTATTACCATTAGATGCCTTGATATGTGTGTTAAGTGATCTCAGAGATTACAGGGCAGAAATGGCTCAGAGGATGGAAAGGAAGCATGCAAAAGTGGAAGGAATACAAGAAGTTGGAGAAATTGCTAAGCTGTCCAGCCTGACCTCTTCGCACTCAAATGGCTATAACTTTAGCTACAGAGGTCCAAACGATGCGGTTCTAGTTGCGTTGGAAAGCTAACGTCTGGGGCTTCGATTTGGTATATAATATGCCATAGTTTCTCTGACGCTAGGTGACGCGAACGCGTGCTCCACACGGACGCATCGCAGTGACGAAAATCAGCGTGGCAGATTTCTTCTCCAACGATTTCTGGGCTGTTTTCGACCCAGTTTTCGGCCTAGAAAATACAGATTAGAGGCTATAAAGTGAAGGAATCCATTCATTCATAATCACAAGCTCATAATTCATAATTTTTAGTTTTAGATGTAGCTTTTAGAGAGAGAGGCTCCCTCCTCTCTCTTAGGATTTAGTTTTAGGATTTAGGATAATTTCTTCTTCATCACAGGTTCAATGTTCCTTTAATTTATGTTTTTACTTTTATTTTATTGCTTTAAGTGATATTTATCTTTTCAATTTAGCTTATAAACCTTTCCATGTTAGACTTGAGTTTATGTTTAGACGTAATTTGATGTGTTTCAGATTTATGAATGCTTTTAATTTAATTTAGAATTTCCCCTTTTGGCTTTGGTTGAGTCATTGGAGACTCTTGAGTTATCAAACTCATTGTTGATTGAAAATTGGAATTCTTCAAGAATTAATTCGAGTTCCAATAACTCTAGCCTTTCCCAAGGAAAGACTAGGACTTGAGGAATCAAAATTAATTCCTCCACTTAACTTACCTTCATAGTTAGAGGTTAACAAAGTGGGAGAAAAATCCAATTCTCATCACAATTGATAAGGATAACCAGGATAGAACTTCCAGTTCTAATACCTTGCCAAGAGTTTTATTTTATAGTTATTTATTTATTTTACTTGTCATACTTCTTCCTTACTTTCAAAACCCCAATTTACAAGACTCATAACCAATAATAAGAACATATTTCCCTGCAATTTCTTGAGAAGACGACCCGAGTTTTAAATACTTCGGTTATCAATTTTTAAGGGGTTTGTTACTTGTGACAACCAAAATATTTGTAAGAAAGGACTTTTGTTGGTTTAGAAGTTATACTTGCAACGAGGATTTATCTGCGAATTTCTAGACCACGCAAAAGTTCTCTCTTCAATGACTCACCCAGGGGCTATCAGAAATAGGATAAATAATCCCAGCCTTCGGTAGTTTAGTGACCTCTTTCTGCACCACCTCCTTCATGGCTGGATTCAGCCACCTCTGCGGTTGAACCACTGGCTTAGCATTATCCTCTAATAGGATCTTGTGCATGTATCTGGCTGGGCTAATGCCCTTAAGATCACTTATGGACCACCCAAGAGCTGTCTTGTGTGTCCTTAGCACCTGAATTAGTGCTTTCTCTTCCTGTGGCTCTAAAGCAGAGCTTATGATTACAAGAAAAGTGTCACCTTCTCCCAGAAATGCATATTTCAGGGATGGTGGTAGTGGTTTGAGCTCGGGTTTAGGAGGTTTCTCCTCTTCCTAAGGAGTTTTCAGAGGTTCTTTTATTTCCTCTGGTTCCTCCAGATCAGGCTGAACATCTTTAAAGATGTCCTCTAGCTCTGATTCGAGACTCTCAGCCATATTGATCTCCTCTACCAGGGAGTCAATAATATCAATGCTCATGCAATCTTTTGATGTGTCTGGATGCTTCATTGCTTCAATAGCATTCAGCCTAAACTCATTCTCATTGACTCTCAGGGTCACTTCCCCTTTTTGGACGTCAATGAGGGTTCGTCCAGTTGCTAGGAAAGGTCTTCCTAGAATGAGAGTTGCACTCTTATGCTCCTCCATCTCCAGCACTACAAAGTCAGAGGGAAAGGCAAATGGCCCAACTGTGACAATCATGTCCTCAATTACGCCTGATGGATATTTAATGGAGCCATCAGCAAGTTGAAGACAGATCCGGGTTGGTTTGACCTCTTCAGTCAAGCCAAGCTTTCTGATAGTGGATGCATGGATTAGGTTGATACTTGCCCCAAGATCACATAAAGCTGTCTTGGTACAAGTACCCTCCAATGTGCATGGTATCATAAAGCTCCTAGGATCCTTAAGCTTCTCTGGTAAGCTCTTTAAAATGACTGCACTGCATTCTTCAGTGAGGAAGACTTTTTCAGTTTCCCTCCAGTCCTTCTTATGACTTAAGATCTCTTTCATGAACTTAGCATAAGAGGGTATTTGCTCAAGTGCCTCTGCAAACAGAATCTTTATTTCAAGAGTCTTGAGATAGTCTGCAAAGCGGGCAAATTGTTTATCCTGTTCTGCTTGGCAGAGTTTCTGAGGATAAGGCATCTTGGCTTTGTATTCTTCAACCTTAGTTGCTGCAGGTTTATTTCCTACAGAGGTGGTTGAAGAAGCCTTTTTAGAGGGGTTACTATCAGCACTTGCAGGTGTCTGATTCCTCATTAGCGTTTGAACGCCAGGATTGGGGGATGGATAGGCGTTTAACGCCAGATTCCCACCCTTTTCTGGCATTTGAACGCCAGAACTGGACATGGACTGGGCGTTTAACGCCAACTTTTCATCCTTTTCTGGCGTTTGAATGCCAGAATTGGGTATCCACTGGGCGTTCAATGCCAGTTTTTCACCCTTTTCTGGCGTTTGAACGCCAGAATTACTCCTCTCTGGGATCTTACTGTCCTCAGAGGGATTTTGGGTGGTAGTTTGCTCATTCTCTGTCAGTTTTTCTCTTCTTGGCTTTCTGCTGCTTTGAGTTGAGGTATTTAATGTTTTTCCACTTCTTAATTGAACTGCTTGGCACTCTTCTGTTATCTATTTTGATAACTACTGTTTTGTCTGATTCAATTGTGTTTCCATATCCTTATTGGCATTTGTGGTTTCTTGTAGCATCTCCTTAAATTCTGTTAACTGTTTTGTTATAGAAGATAGTTGCTGATTGAGTTCAGCAACTTGTTCCTGAGGACTAAAGTCAGTGGATACTACCTTAGCTTCTTCTTTCATGGAGGACTCACTATTTAAATACAGATGCTGATTTCTATCAACCATATCTATGAGCTCTTGAGCCTCTTCAATTGTTTTTCTCATGTGTATAGATCCACCAGCTGAGTGGTCTAGAGATATCTGAGCTTTTTCTGTAAGCTCGTAGTAGAAGATGTCTAACTGCACCCATTCTGAAAACATTTTAGAGGGGCATTTCCTTAGCATCTCTCTATACCTCTCCCAGGTGTTGTAAAATGGTTCATTATCCTCTTGTTTAAAGCCTTGGATGTCTAGCCTTAGCTGTGTCATCCTTTTAGGAGGGAAATATTGATTCAGGAATTTATCTGACAACTGTTTTCATGTCCTTATGCTAGCTTTAGGTTGGTTATTTAACCACCTCTTAGCTTGGTCTTTTACAGCAAATGGAAACAGTAATAATCTGTAGACATCCTGATCTACTTCCATATCATGTACTGTGTCAGCAATTTGTAAGAACTGTGCCAGAAACTCAGTAGGTTCTTCCTGTGGAAGACCGGAATACTGGCAATTTTGCTGCACCATGATAATAAGTTGAGGATTCAACTCAAAACTACTAGCTCTGATGGAGGGTATACAGATACTACTCCCATATGAAGCAGTAGTGGGGTTAGCATATGACCCCAGAGTCCTTTTGGACTGTTCATTTTCACTTAGGTCCATGATGGAGAAAGGGAGATGATGTGGATTGGAGATAAAAATATTATTTATTTACTTATTTTTTTTCAAAATAATAATAATAAAAATTGGGAACCAAAATAATTAATAAAATAAAAAAAGAATTTGAAAATTTTTTTTGATGAGGATTTTCGAAAAAAAATGAAGAGAGAGAAAAAGTGGTTAGAAAGTTTTGAAAAAGATATGATTTTGAAATTTTAAATGTTGAAACTTTCTTAATAAGAAAACACTAAACTTAAAATTTTTCAATCACAATAATAAAATAAGACTAAAGTTTCAAAAATTATGAGCAATTAAAGGAAAGGATATATTTTTTTGATTTTTGAATTTTACGAGGAAAGAGAAAAACAACAAAATGACACCAAACTTAGAATATTTAGATTAAAACAAGGGAAACGAACAAGAAAACTTTGAATGTCAAGATGAACACCGAGAACACTTTGAAGATCAAGATGAACACCAAGAACAAATTTTAAAAATTTTTAAGAAAATAAAAACACAAAGGACACCAAACTTAAAAATTTTTATACCTTGAACACTAATAATTCGAAAATGTATAAGATAAAAAGCAACAAAAGACACCAAACTTAAAACATGAAACTAAACTCAAGTAAAAATAGAAAATTAATAAGGAAAAATAAGATTTTTGAAAATTTTTGAAAAGAAAATAAAGAGACTCTAAACTAACGAAAGACAATTTTTCCTAATCTAAGCAACAAGATGAACCGTCAATTGTCCAAACTCGAACAATCCCCGGCAATGGCGCCAAAAACTTGGTGCAGGAAATTACAATCACACTTTTGCAATTCCGCACAACTAACCAGCAAGTGCACTGGGTCGTCCAAGTAATACCTTACGTGAGTAAGGGTCGATCCCACGGAGATTGCCGGCTTGAAGCAAGCTATGGTTATCTTATAACTCTTAGTCAGGATATCAATAATGATTCTTAGTTTTATTTACGAAAAGTAAAAGAACATGAAATAAGTAATACTTGTTATGCAGTAATGAGGAACAGGTTGAGGTTTTTGGAGATGCTCTATCTTCTAAATCTCTGCTTTCCTTCTGTCTTCTTCACGCACGTAAGGCTCCTTCCATGGCAAGCTGTATGTTGGTGGATCACCGTTGTCAATGGCTACCAGCCGTCCTCTCAGTAAAAATGGTCCATGTACATGGCTAATCATCTGTCAGTTCCCACTTATGTTGGAATAAGATCCATTGATCCTTTTGCACACTGTCAATGTGCCCAACAATTGTGAGTTTGAAGCTCGTCACAGTCATCCCTTCCCAGATCCTACTCGGAATACCACAGACAAAGTTTAGACTTTCCGGATCTCAGGAATGCTGCCAATTGATTCTAGCTTATACCACGAAGACTCTGGTTTCACGGATTTGAGCACTCTGTTGTCAGGAGAGGCAATCAAACTGGTGAACCAGGAACCCAAGAGATACACATTCAATCTAAGGTAGAACGGAAGTGGTTGTCAGCACACGTTCATAAGTTGAGAATGGTGATGAGTGTCACGAATCATCACATTCATCATGTTGAAGTGCGAATGAATATCTTAGAATAGAAACAAGCGTGATTGAATAGAAAACAGAAATAATTGCATTAATCCATCGAGAGACAGCAGAGCTCCTCACCCCAACCATGGAGTTTAGATACTCATGCCGTAGAAGATACAAAATTCAGATGTAAAAATGTCATGAGGTACAAAATAAATCTCTAAAAGTAGTTTTTATACTCAAATAGTAACCTAGGTTTACAGAAAATGAGTAAACTAAGATAGATAGTGCAGAAATCCACCTCCGGGGCCCACTTGGTGTGTGTTTGGGCTGAGCATTGAAGCTTTCATGTGCATAGGCTATTCCTGGAGTTAAACGTCAGCGCTGGTGCCAGTTTGGGCGTTTAACTCCAACTTCTATGCCAGTTCTGGCGTTTAACGCCAGAATAGGGTAGAGAGTTGGCGTTAAACGCCAGTTTACGTGATCTCAACTCGGGAAAAGTATGGACTATTATATATTGATGGAAATCCCAGGATGTCTACTTTCCAACGCGATTAAGAGCGCATCAATTGGGCTTCTGTAGCTCCAGAAAATCCATTTCGAGTGCAGAGAGGTCAGAATCCAACAGCATCTGCAGTACTTTTTCAGCCTCTGAATCAGATTTTTGCTCAGGTCCCTCAATTTCAGCCAAAAATTACCTGAAATCGCAGAAAAATACACAAACTCATAGTAAAGTCCAGAAATGTGATTTTTTCATAAAAACTAATAAAAATATACTGAAAAGTAGCTAGATCCTACTAAAAACTATATGAAAATACCCCCAAAAACCGTATAAAATATCCGCTCATCACTGCTCCACATACACTTCTCTATCTATCACACCATTCAAAAATGCACATTTCACATCCATTTGATATAATTTAAAACCACAATATGCAACATAAGCTAAGAGAAGTCTTATGGCTTCCATTTGGGCAACAGGGGCAAATGATTCATCAAAGTCTATTCCTTCTTCTTGGTCATATCCTTGTGCCACTAGCCTTGCTTTGTTTCTTGCAATGCTACCATCCTCTCCTAGCTTGTTCCGAAATATCCACTTGGTGCCAATCACTTTCTTTCCATTCGGCCTTGGAACCAATGTCCACACTTGGTTCTTCTCAAATTCAAGAAGTTCATCTTTCATTGCCTTTACCCATGAAGGGTCATTAAGGGCTTTTTTGACATTCTGAGGATCCATTTGAGAGAGAAGGGCAATGTTTGTTCCTTCATTGGCCTTTCTAGTTGAAGACTGAGTTCTAACCCCATGAGAGACGTCTCCAATAACAAATTCCTCAGGATAATTCTTCAAGAATCTCTATTCACGAGGTCTGGTTAACTTGGAGTTAGATTCAGTCACCAATGAATTCTGGGTACTGCTGGTTTCAGGATCTCCTTTAGATTCATGAGACAAAACAGAATTGTCTCTTAAATTTTCAGCAGCTGCAGTTTCTGGTTCAAGTTGACCAGAAGTTTCATTTTCATGATTTTGTGCAGTTTCACTGTCCTTTTGAACTTGATTCCCTGCATCATAGTCTTCCAAAATACTTTGCACCAAGTTAGTATCACAAAATGTAACATGTATGGACTCCTCAATAATCCTAGCATCTTGATGATAAACCCTATATGCTTTACTAGTTGTGGAATATCCTACAAATAAGCACTCATACGCCTTTGGATCAAATTTTCCTAAATTATCTTTGTTATTAAGAACAAAATATTTGCATCCAAAGATGTGCAAGTAATCCAAGTTTGGTGGGTAACCTTTCCAAATTTCATAAGGGATTTTCTTCAAAAATTTCCTTATGATAGTTCTATTCAAAATGTGACAAGCTGTATTAACCGCTTCAGCCAAAGGAATTTTGGAACATTGCTCTCACAAAGCATAGCTCTTGTCATTTCTTGAATACTTCTATTTCTTCTTTCCACAACACCATTTTGTTGTGGTGTCCTTGGACAAGAGAAGTTGTGAGATATTCCAAATTTCTCACAAAAGGATTCAAATAAATTGTTTTCAAATTCGGTTCCATGATCATTTCTTATAGAAGATATCTTTAAATCCTTTTCATTTTGAATTTTCTCGCAAAAGATTTCAAAGGCCGAAAAAGCTTCATTTTTGTGTAAAAGAAATAAAACCCAACCAAATCTAGAATAGTCATCCACAATCACTAAACCATAATGTTTACCACCTAGGCTTTGAGTTCTTGTTGGACCAAACAAATCAATATGTAGCAATTCAAGTGGCCTTTTAGTAGAGATGTCTTCCTTTGGTTTAAATGAACTTTTTATTTGTTTTCCCATTTGGCAAGCATCAGAAGTGATGTCTTTGTCAAACCTTATCAAAGGAAGACCTCTTACTAATCCTTTCTTTACAAGTTTGTTTATTTGAAACATACTTGCTTGGCCCAATCTCTTGTGCCATAGCCACTTTTCAGATTCTTTAGAATAAAAACAAGCTACATTTTGATCCTTTAGTTCATCAAGGGTAAGTCCATACACATTATTACAACGCTTGGCAACAAAAAGTACTTCATTAGTCTTTTCATTTACAACACAGCATTCAAGTCTTTTGAAAGTCACTAAATATCCTAAGTCACATAGCTGACTTATACTCAAAAGATTGTGTTTCAATCCACATACCAAAAATACATCATCAATGAAAGTAGAGTGTTCATTACCTACTTTTCCAACAGCAATTATTTTACCTTTACCATCATCTCCAAAGGTCACAAAACCTCCATCATACTTGTTTAGTTTGATGAAGTAAGTTGACCTTCCAGTCATGTGCCTTGAGCATCCACTATCCAAGTACCACATATCCTTTTTGTTCTTGGATGCTAGGCAAATCTGCATGAGAAACTTCAAGTAACCTTAGATATCCAAATTAGTTTGGATCCTTTGAAGTTAATCCATCTTGGTTGCCCAAGTGCATTGAAATCACATAAAACATTGTAAATTTGGTTTCCAACAATTCTTTTTTCAATGAAGCATTGTGAATATGAATGACTAAAATTTTTGCAATTAAAACAATGATTTTCTGATGCATGTTGCTGAAATTGAGATGAGCTACCATGTTGGAAATGATTAAATGGTTAAAACTTTTTGGTTTTTGGAAGAGGTGCATTTCTTTTGACAAACTGATTTTTGTTATAATTATTCCTCTTTGCAAATGCATTTTAACTAGAATTTTTGAAAACTTTTGGATTTTTCGAAAATGAAGTTTTGTTGTAAAATGGTGGTTTCTTGAAATCTACCTCATTTTTCGAGTTGAACCCCAAACCTGGCCTATTTGAAGTAGGTTCGGTTCTTGGTGAAGGCTTAGTTTCACTTGTGTAAACTTCATCCAATTTCTTCTCAATTGTGGTAACATATCAAACACCAGATTTGTTGGATGTGGATTTAGTATTTGATGAAGAAGCCACAAATTTCATAGAGGAATCATTAAAAACTACACTTTCCTTAGTTATATAACCCAAACCAGATTTTTCAAACAATGGTCTTTGGCTTGCAAGTAATTTGTCCAAGTTACTAGAACTTTGAGCAAATTTTGCTAAGTCACCATTCAACCTTTTAATCATATCATTTAATCTTTCATTTTCAGTAATTAACTCTTGAGAAGGATCCACAATGTGTTTTCCTTTTAATTTTTCAAGTTTAGATTTTAGAGATCTGTTTTCTTCAATAATGTCCAAAGCACATTCAGTTTCCTTCACTTTTTCTTTTAAGAAATCATTTTCAGCTTTTAACACATCCTTTTCAGATCTGCACTTATTGTACTTATCTAGCAGTTTTGAGGTGTTTAGAGTGATATCATTAATAATGGCATGTAAATCATCTATAGACAAGTCATAGTAATTTACCTCATCAAGATTATTATTTCCATCCATGAAGCAGTCTTTGTCTTCGCCTTCAGAATCTTCTTCATTGGAGTCGTTCTCAAGATCCTCCCAAGCTACCATGAGCACTCTTTTCCTTTCTTTCTTTGCCTTGTCCTCCTTCTTGAGCTTTCGACAGTTTAGCTTGAAATGTCCAGCCTCCTTGCAATGATGACATGTCACTTTGCTCAAGTCCATCTTGTGTTCCTTTGAGCTTGAACTCTTGTACTTGCCCTTGTTCTTCATCATCCTTCTAAATCTCCTAACAAAAAATATAAGCTCATCATCTGAAATACCATCACTAGACTCACTTTCTTTTGGTTCTATTTTTGACTTAAGGGCTATTTCCTTTTTCTTTGAGTCCGGGTTTGTGTGTGTGGTTTCATAGACAAGGAATTTTCCTCTCAGCTCATCATAGGTTATAGGGCTTAGGTTGTTGTTCTCGGTTAGGACAGTGGCAGTGGTTTTCCATTCTTTTGTGAGGCTTCTAAGGAGTTTTCTCACTAGGGTTTGTTCTGAGTAGTTTGTACCCATAGTATCAAGGTTGTTGATTATGATTGAGAATCTCTCAAATACTTCATCAATGCTTTCTCTATCCTTCATGTTAAATATCTCGTACTCTTTTCGCAGCATATCAATCCTCGTTTCTTTGACTTGTTTAGTGCCTTCGTATGTAACCTGGAGTTTTTCCCAGATTTCTTTGGCTGTCTTGCATCTAGACACCTTTCGGTACTCTTCAAAGCTGATAGCACAGTGAAGAAGGTTGATGGCTTTAGCATTCATCTCCATCTTCTTCTTATCGTCTTCATTCCATTTAGCTTCTTCTTTTGGAGTTACCACTCCATCAGCACTCATTTTTGTTGGGATTTTGGGACCGCTCACAACAATCTTCCATATGTTGTAGTCAATGGATTGAATGAAGATCCTCATCCTCTCTTTCCGGTAGGCATAGTTCTTCCCGTTGAAGAAAGGAGGCGTATTGTGTGACTGGCCTTCAGTGAGGGTGTAGGCAACTGTGGTTGTGCCCGAGTTGTTTGCCATTGGATCTTTGCTCCAAGCGGTGAAGCTTGATTCTTGAGACCTTGGCTCTAGATACCAATTGAAGGTTGTAGAAGGCTTAGAGAAGGGGGGTTGAATCTATGACCTTCTTTTACTTTAATAAACTTAAACCTTTAAAACAATCTTACTGTCTGAATCTGTTTGAACTTAGCAGCGGAAAATTTATGAGACAATTTCATTTTGTCTCATGAATATTAGAAAACAGGACAGAGCAGAGAAGAGAAAAGCTAACAGCATCATGTATCCTGGTTCGGTTGCTTTATGCTATGCAACCTACATCCAGTCTCCACCACAACAGTGGTGGACTTTCCACTATAGTTAAAGTATTACATACACCAATTCCACAAGATTGACACAATCCTTTCACACTCAAGTTCTAACCTAACTTGACTTTGGCTATGCTAATACTCAACTCTTCATTCTTAGTGCTAACCCAACTAAGAAAGGGATACCTAACAGGTACAAGATACAAGACACAAACTTACCTAAAGAAATCTGAAATAACTCTAGGCTTTTCTCTCAAGTGTATCACTCAGCCTTTTTCCACTCATTGGCTTTTACTTGAGATCTCTCATTATGCCTTTTCACTCAAGAAAGTACAGAAAGATAAACATTAAAAAGTAAATTACAATCTGTAAAACATGAAGGAGATTGACTCTTCAACAGCCTCTTTGCTATGTGATAAACCAGATTTGCATGTCTCTGATTTAGTTCTTCATTTTTGGCGGAATGCTTCTTTGAAAGATAGCACTGTCCAAGTAGAGGAACTTCTTCAGGGAACTCTTCACAGAACAAAACCTCAATTCACTGGGTTATCTCTCATTGACTTTTGAATGAACACCAAACTTCTTTTATCTCCTTGCATGTTGCTGGGCTGCTCTCCCTAGGTCAACTTCTTGAGCATTGTGCTTCACCAACCCACTATCTCACTTTTTCCCATTAATCCTTGGAATGGAAATTTTTGCTCTGACCTTCTCTTGTTGACCAAAAACCACAGGAAAGCATAAAACAGATATCCTCAATGGTAAACCCAGATCTTGGCCATTGAGAAACTACTTGGTCCCCAAGACTCATTTTTTATCGTAGATACACAGCAGAGTAGAACAGAAATCAACTTTTCCATGAGACCCATTTTCGGACTAGCAGAGAGTTGGGAAGAAGAGAAAAAAATGAGATGCATGTAGAAGGAAATAAAATCACCTTTAGCTTCTGACCTCTTCTTGACACATATTGATGTGGGTGATTGGACTTCTACCATTTGCTTAACCTTCTCTTTCTTGCTTCTTTGGTGAATAGCTTAGGGAAGAAGCTCTTTCTCACTTCTGTGATTTCTGACCAAGATGAAAAGTGAACGTTGCTTTTGGTGTGAGAGCAAATGGGAGGGAGTTGCTTGCTATCAGACTTGGATCGGGTCTTTTCACTTTAGCCTGTTGATTTCCTTTTTTCTTTACTTAATGGAGAATTCATCTTATGAGGAATGACTTGGGCTTGGATTGAATTCACTTACCGTTCAGCCCAATTTCTTTGTCTATTTTTCTGGGCTGCTGCAATATGGATTTTGACCTGCAACACTTAACAAAGAACAATTAAAACTAATTGGATAATTAGCCCAATAATCTAATGTTTGTCATCATCATATATGTTAGTTAATTTCTTAACTAACACTACTGCTCTAACTCCTTATAGAAACATAAGGAAGCCTACTAATACGTGAGCTGTTGAAAAAGCTTCTGTTGATGACACCACTAAAACTGAGAACGACGAAGGTAAGAGAAGCCTTGTAAACTAAAACTGAGGCGGGCTATATTATTATTATTATTATTATTATTATTATTATTATTATTATTATTATTATTATTATTATTATTATTATGTAATTGCCTTTTGATTTTTGGTTAGTTTGCTTAAAAAAGTTTAGCTAGTTGTTTTATTGGAGAATACACCAAAATGTGACTATTTTTTACTGGAAATTTATATTTATTTTTTGTTGTATTGACTATTAAACTTTTAAACTTCTTTAATTGTCGTATTTTAATTTCTTTTGTCATTGAATTTTATTAAATCAAAACTTTTGTTAGTTATTGTGTATTTGTGTATATGATTTCAATGTTATGACTTTTTGAAATAGTATGGCAGGTTTTTGTTTGAATTGATTGAAAAAAATCAAACAAATCAAACAAAATTAAACTGATTTAATTTGGTTTAGTTTGGTTCGAATGGTCTCGATAAAAAAACAAATCAAATTGAACCGTAATTTAATTAAACAATTAAATTGAGTGACTTTTTTCTAAAAAATCGAACCAAACTGCACCGCAGACACTCCTAATTCTACGTTCTTCATCATCTTCTTCAACCAACCTTCATATTTTGACATTTGATATCATAGACAGCTCTATTCTTTTTTAAATGCTATGTTCCACACCAATTGCAGCTCTTTTTTTTTGGAACCAATGCCTTTGGAATTTCTAGGTTACTGAAATTTTCTTGGATGAAAAAAGATAAATATATTCTTATCCTATGAAATAGTTAAAAAAATAATAAATTAAAAAATTAAATAAAATATTTTATCTTTAAAACTTAGACTCAAATTATAAAAAAATACTATATATAATTTTTAGTAACACGAAATAAATTATAAAAATTATAATTTTTTATTAATTAACTACACATATATAATAAAATTATTAAAGTAAATATTATATTTATGGCTAATTATATTTGATTGATAATTAATATAATTAGAATAATTGATAATTAGTATAATAATTTATTAAATATTGATTTTTATATAATTATAAATATGATAATTTTTTAAAATAAATTAAAAAAAAATATTTATACTCATATCAAAATGTACCGTATCAATATTTTTTATGGCACAATAATGTCCGTTGTAGAATAATATAATAATGATTAGATTTTTATTTTCTGACTTTACAAACTTTATCACTTAAAAATAAGTAAATAACCAAACAAATGAAATACTTCTAAGCTCTAGTCGTTTCTTTCCCCAACCGAGTCCAAAGCCTCTCTGACTGTACTTGGAAGCTTAGTTGAAGTGGTGAGATGCTTGGCCTCCCATAAAGTACACCTGGGTTCAAGATTTAGTTGGAGAGTGTGAGTATGCAACATAATAATAGTAAATAATTTTTTTTATACAATGGTGACTTTGTTTTTATATTATTAGAATATATCTTCGTTTAGTAAAAGAACACTGTTGATATTATTGGTTCATTATGCCTTTCATAAATTTAGAGCACCTTCTCAAAATATCATAAAATTATTTTTTATTTTTCTCAAAAATTTAAATTGATGATAAAAAAATATATAAATAATTATATTTTTTATATAATTTTTTTATTTATTTTATATTAAAATAATTTTTTTATTTAATAAAGATCAAACACTAAATATATGTAGGTTATAAAAATTTTAATACCATATCATAAGATCATTTTAGATAGTCTATGAATATAAATTATCTCTTATCTATTAACCTGTTTTATGAATGAAAATTTGACCTGACCAACCTGTTCCATCTCAAACAAAGTGAGTTTTTTCAATAGTTGAGTGAGTTTAGAATAAAGATGGATAATACCTAATGATAATTATTTGGATATGAGACAACGGGACACATATGAAGTGGGCCGACTATTATCCATACCTACTCCAAACATACACAAATAAATTCTTAAAATAAATTATCGGACTTGATGAATTTAGTTTGATAAATATAAGCTTCCTTAAGATTATTTATAATTTATAATGTGATGGCTTTAATTATATTTGAAACTTACATAATTTTTTTATTAGTTTATATAAATATTTTTATAAATGTGGGATACTGTTCCGACCCAGTCTAATGATGATCAAGGGCTCGGGTTTGGACGTCTGAGGCATGACCCAAATATCACCCCGTACGCGTGAATCTGGACAGCTGGAAAAGAAATTTTTAGAAAAGAGAGTCTGTCCGCGTGGGACCAACTCTAATAGAGACTATATAAGGGGAGGGCCTTGCCCCTCTCTAGAGGTACGTCACCTAACCCTAATCTTAATAGCTGCTTCTTGTGCGGACATTGACTTGAGCGTTGGATTCCTTGCAGATGGTCCCACCTCCTCCTCAACTCGTCAGGTCTGAGGAATCACTCACCGGAGCTCACCGACATTCACTTTCCAGTCATCACTCCACCTTCATCACCTACAGATCCGACCCATTCGATACACGAGCAACCGAACAGTCATAAATTATATTTTATATAGGAGTTACAATGCGCTATTTAAAAATAAAAATAAAAAACCAAAAAATATCACGTTTCGGCATGAGATGAGATGAGTAAAGATCTATAAAATATGGAGGATGCTCCCATAAAGATGCATCTTTTTGTAAAGATACTTATGTATCACATTATTATTGGACGTATTAATGAAACCAGTTATTTTTAAATTTTTTAACAAACTAGAATAAAATCGATTTTTCTATAATAATAACAATAAACTCAATTGTTATCAGATCCGGTCGAACCGATCAATTTACATAACCCACTGTATCATATTTTTTTATTTTTAAACAAAAATTAGGGATATATTTGTCTTTTTATCAAAAAATTTAAACATGATTCGGTTTAGATTGTGTAAATCAATCGGATTAGATTGGGTCTAATAGTTATAATATGAATAATTGGATTTATTATTGTTGCTATAATAAACTGATTTTGTTCTGGTTTATTAAAAAATAAATTATTAATCGGTTTAATAAAGATGTCCAATAATATTATAACACATGTAAACGTCTGATCTTTAAAAAAAAGATATTTTTAGTGTCTTTATCGAAGTGGTCTCCATAAAATATTCATAGGTATGAGTTTAATCGGGACGATAAATAGTTAATGTTTAAAATAGTGTGAGTATTGAATTATCCATCCTATTTTTTGTCATCTCAAACTTATTTTTGAAGTGGAGTTAACCTACTCAATCTCAATTCTATTACAAACAAATAGAGTACTATTAATTAAATTTAGAAGAATGTTAGGAGCTAGCAAGTTTTGTGTTTTGTAATCATCAATTGGCTATCAATAGTATTTTTAATGGTGTGAGATTACATCTAATGGTGAGAGATCACTCACTTTTCTTTTGATGACTAAATGCTAGCCAGATTGTTAAAAAAGTGTTGGCCTTAGACTTTTCCTTAAATTTAACTTTAATAAAAGAAGGACCATTAATTACTATTATAAAATTTAAACATATAACCAAAGAAGGATGAACTCGCTTATATTTATCAAAATTAAAAGAATTTAAAATAATTTTATATGTTAAATGAATATCTGTATTTTTTCTATTCTATATCAAATTAAAAATTATTATCAAATAATAAAAAAATATGAACTTAAGTTCAGCTATATTTTTTAGGCCAATTTTATGATGTCTATGAATTTTTGTCTAAATTTTATCTAATTTATTTTTTATAGTAAGTTTTAATTTTTTTAAAAATTATTTATTTTTATATCTTTTAAATTAAATAATAATTTTTAACCTTTTTTAGTAAATAAACACCACCTTTTAAACACCATAACATTCACCTATCTTTTATGTGTGTCGAAATTTCACATAGCTACTAGAAAAAAGCACTTAACACCATAATCTAATCTTAACGAAAGCATCCCATGTACAAGTAAGCCACCTGCTAACATCACACAAAATAGGACTAGAAGTAGTTAATACCATTCATATCTCTGGTATTGCCATCGATATAAATGAAAATTAAAAGCTCAGCCTATAACAGTGAAATATCACCTATTGCTAGCACCATGTTATGCTTTTGGAATTTCTTTTCTTTGCAATGTCGTTCCACTTCTCCCAAAATTCTTCTGCAGTTTCACAGAACCGGTTTTGATGCCCTACGACTATTCTACTATCCACTACCTTAGCAAAAAGTAAATAGTCTCCTTGTAGGCAGCCAATTAAATAACTACTTCTCCATGACAATAAACTTGGTTTTAGCTGTATTTTCCTCCAAACTTTGTCTAGGAAACCTTGTTCCATTCTAGAAATGGCTTGCCTTAAAACATTTTCTTAGATAGTCTTATGATTCTTTGACATAAATAGTGGTAATTTTGATTTTTGCTTTTCATTAAAGATTGTAATTTATGCATGGAAGAATCAGTAATAGAAAGAAACAACGAATGGTAAATCTAAAACCAAATAGATGAGAATCTATATACCAAAGAATTCACGTCGTTTCTTCTTCGAGTTGGAGAGCTCCCCGCAGTTCACGCCGGTTCGCATCCGACGTGAAACTTCCTTTCTATTATCAAATTTTCTTTGGGCGACACACTTGTTCAATACTGATTCGGCCGACAAGATGACAGTTCTCCTAATTTTCCTCCCACATGCAGCTAATTTTTAGAGATATGGTGTCAGAAATGATGATTTCTTCGAACCCTAAATCCTATGGTTGCCCTTTCTTTCTCCTAGCATTGTCAGACAAGTTGTTGAAGTCAAAAAGAGTTTGTGAGTTATTTGCTGCCCACTCTCCTCATTTCTCTCTTTTCCTTCCATTCTTTCCCTTTCTACATCCAATTTCACGACGATTGGTGTAAAACCTCACAGTCCCAATACTTTATCTTCAACCTATCGCAGAAGTTACTTGAGAGAAATACTGGATCTCGATTCCAAACCACTTCGCGCATTCGCCGTTTGCCACCGTCGGAGTCAGAGTCAATCACGAAGAGCATGGACAACCCGATGCGGTGACGAAGCTGGTGGAGGTGAAATTGAAGACAAAAATAGATGACATAAAGAATTAAAGCAAGTAAGTGTTAGAATGTGGCTTCCATGGATGAGAGTGAGGTGAATGTGACTGGAAAATGGTCAAGCCCTTATGTTATGAGGGTGAAGATTGCCCTCAGAATTAAGTCCATTGAACATGAAAATTTTGAAGAGAGGTCTAATCCTGCCAGGATCATCCCTGTTTTAATCCACCATGGCAAACCCATCTTCGAGTCTTTTATCATAGTTGAATGGAAAAGTATAGGTAGACAATGGAAATACTAAACAATGTGAATAATTGATATATCAGATGTTTATTATACTAGGTGTGTGGATGGTTATTCAAATATTAAGATTTAAGTGGGTAATTTGAAAGTGTAGTGTGTTTTGATTTGATTGGTGGTTGTTCATGTTGTTCAAAAAAATTATTGATTATCTAGCATAACCCTAGTTGAATACATTGATTAAACTTGGTCCAATAACAACACCCCTTCAATCCTTCCTTCTGATCCTTATGATAGAGCAATTGCTCGCTTTTGGGCCACTTATATAGATAAAAAGGTGACTTTTTGTTTTTCCTGATCTGGGTTTTTGCTATTTTCAATGTTCTTCTCTCATTGTTTTATTGAAGTTGGATTATTTCTAATTATTGAGTAGAAGATCTTAAAAATTTATGTTGGTAAGTTTTGAGAGACTTTTAATTGTTTAAAAACTATCAGTAATTCCATTCTTTATTAACTTTACAACTAGCTCACTATTATTAAATTAGTTTTATTAATTATATTAATTATACTATTATTTCAATAAAATAAACTTACATAGATTTCACATAGAAGTTTGTTACATGTTGTCAGTTAATAACTTAAGATTAGTTGATAGGTTATAGTAATTACTCTAATTAGTTAGCTTTCTCTTACTATATGTAATTTTGTCTATATTAAAAAATTATATGTTAATTGTAGATCAATTGATTCTTAACAATTTTTTTCTGTGCAAATAGGGGTAGTGGTTTTCTGCTATGAAGAGCATTATAACTATTAAATAGAAGAAGAGAGGGAGTTTAGAGACTCATGCCGTCAAAGAATACAAAGTTCAGATCTAAAAATGTCATGAGATACAAAATAAGTCTCTAAAAGTTGTTTAAATACTAAACTAGTAGCCTAGGTTTACAGAAAATGAGTAAACTATGACAGATGGTGCAGAGATCCACTTCTGGGACCCACTTGGTGTGTGCTGGGGCTGAGACTTAAGCAATTCACGTGCATAAGGCTGTTTTGGGCGTTCAACGCCAGGTTTGGATCCATTTCTGGCGTTGAACTCCAACTTTTAATCCTTTTCTGGCGCTGGACGCCAGAATTGGGCAGAAAACTGGCGTTGAACGCCAGTTTACGTCGTCTATCCTTGAGCAAAGTATGAACTATTATATATTGCTGGAAAGCCCTGGATGTCTACTTTCCAACGCAATTAAAATCACGCTATTTCGAGTTTTGTAGCTCCAGAAAATCCACTTTGAGTGCAGGGAGGTCAGAATCCAACAGCATCAGCAGTCCTTTTTCAGCCTGGATCAGATTTTTGCTCAGCTCCCTCAATTTCAGCCAGAAAAATACCTGAAATTACAGAAAAACACACAACTCATAGTAAAGTCCAGAAATATGAATTTTTCCTAAAAACTAATGGAAATAAACTAAAAACTAACTAGAATATCCTAAAAACTATATGAAATTAACCCCAAAAAGCGTATAAAATATCCGCTCATCACAACACCAAACTTAAACTGTTGCTTGTCCTCAAGCAACTAGACAAATAAAATAGAAGACTAATAGGTTGAGAAGCAATAATATCTCAGAGTTTTGAGTGAAGCTCAGATTCTAATTAGATGAGTGGGACTAGTAGCTTTTTGCTTCCGAACAGTTTTGGCATCTCACTTTATCCATTGAAGCTCAGAGTGATTGGCATCTATAGGAACTTAGAATTCAGATAGTGTTATTGATTCTCCTATTTCAGTATGATGATTCTTGAACACAGCTATTTCATGAGTCTTGGCCGTGGCCCTAAGCACTTTGTTTTCCAGTATTACCACCGGATACATAAATGCCACAGACACATAATTGGGTGAACCTTTTAGATTGTGACTCAGCTTTGCTAAAGCCCCCAATTAGAGGTGTCCAGAGTTCTTGAGCACACTCTTCTTTCTGCTTTGGACCTTGACTTTAACCGCTCAGTCTCAAGTTTTCACTTGACACCTTCACGCCACAAGCACATGGTTAGGGACAGCTTGGTTTAGCCGCTTAGGCCAGGATTCTATTCCCTTAGGCCCTCCTATCCACTGATGCTCAAAGCCTTGAGATCCTTTTTATTACCCTTGCCTTTTGGTTTTAAGGGTTATTGGCTTTTTTTTTTTGCTGCTTTTTCTTGCTTCAAGAATCATTTTTATGATTTTTCAGATTATCAATAACATGTCTCATGTTCATCATTCTTTCAAGAGCCAACATATTTAACAGTCTTAAACAACAAATTCAAAAGACATATGCACTGTTCAAGCATTCATTCAGAAGACAGAAAGTATTGCCACCACATGTAACTAATTAGAATTTCTCTTATTAAAACTCAAAATTTTATTGCCTCTTATTCAAAAGATCTACTATTTTATTCATGTTTGCTGATGATGAGAAAAATAAACTATGGCTTAATTAGAGATAAAATCAAAATAGATACTAATTACTACTATATGACTCCTAAGGTGAACTTCTATAATGACACTATCACAGAGTTAAAGCAGAAATTGGAATTTAACAACCTTTGTTCTGGGAAGTCGATGTTCCTCTTATCCGTGGGGTGCTTGGTCATTCAAGAGATAACTTCTGGCGTTTCAATTCCCTTAAGTCACGCCCTTGCTCCTCTTGTTCTTTAAACATATAGGTAAGCATTTGACTATGTTCCTTCTGTTCTTTTATTATTTGTTCCATAGCTTCCCGTATCTTGGTAACAGACGTCTCAAGATACTCCCAGTATTCAGATTGAGGGATTTCTGGGAGAAACTCCTGTGTTTTCTTCTTGATGGGATCGTCCTGTGCTTGTTGTTTTTCCATTGATGCTTTGGTGATTGGTTTCTCAACTGAGATATACTCAGTTATTCCCATCCTTACTCTAGCGTCCTTGCAGAGCAGAGAAATCACGCTTGGATAAGCCAACCTGGCCTCTTTAGAATTTTTGTTAGCAATTTTGTAGAGTTCAGCTGAGATTAGCTGATGAACTTCCACTTCTTTTCCCATCATGATGCAATGGATCATCACTGCTCTTTTAACAGTGACTTCAGAACGGTTGCTAGTGGGCAATAGAGAATGCCCAATGAAGTCCAGCCATCCTCTGGCGACTGGTTTGAGATCTTCTCTCTTGAGTTGATTTGGGACACCCTTTGTGTTGGTGGTCCACCTGGCTCTAGGGATACATATATCCTCTAGAATCTTATCCAGGCCCTTGTCTGTTCTCATCATTCTCCTGTTGAAGGAGTCTGGATCATCTTTCAGCTGAGGTAGCTTTAAGATCTCCCTGATCCTGTCAGGGTGGGTATGAACAATCTTTCTTCTGACCACGGTCCGATAGTCATAGAAAGCAGTCCCAGATAGTTTCTGCTTGTCAGTTTGCCACATATTAGCATAGAACTCCTGAACCATGTTCTTTCCTATTTTCGTTTCAGGATTAGCTAGGACTTCCCAGTTCCTGATTCGAATTTGCTCCTGGATCTCCGGATATTCATCTTCTTTCAGATCGAATCTAACTTCTGGGATCACTGATCTCAGACCCATTATTTTGTTATAATGGTCTGAATGTTCTTTAGATAAGAACTTCCCTTGATTCCAAAGTGGTTTTGGAACGCTCTCTTTCTTGCCTCTTGGAGTGGGTTGTTTTCCTTTAGGAGCCATGATTTTAGTGATCGCGGATAAACACACCAAACTTAGAGGTTTGCTTGTCCTCAAGCAAAAGAAAAGAAATGAGAGGGATAGAAGGGGAGCTAGGTGCAATTGTTGATGGAAGGGGAGGGAGGCCGAACCCAAATTTAAAGAGAGGGAGGGTGGGTTTTCGAAAAAAGAGATAAAGATATGATAAAAAAGATTGATTTGGAAAAGATAAGATAGAAGATATGATAAGAGAGGATATAATTTAAAATTGAAAAGATATGAAAGATTTTTGAAAAAGTTAGAGTGGAGATTTTGAAAAAGATTTTGATGAGTTGAAAAGATAGATTTGTTTTAAAAAAAAGATTTGAAAAGAGTTGGATTGAATTTGCAAAGAGGGTTTGTGCTTATGGATTAAGATACATTTGATATTTTTAAAGTAGGGTTTTTAAAAATTAGGGATTTTAGAAATCAAGGTTCTTAACATGTTTATGCAAGAAATCATGAATTGAAGTATGAAAATTAAGATTAAAGTGAAAAAAAAATGAAGAAAAAAATGAATTTACCTCCTCCCCGCCATCCTGGCGTTTGAACGCCCAAACACTGCCTGTTTTGGGCGTTCAACACCCAAATGCTGCTCTCCTGGGCGTTCAACACCCAGTTGTTGCCCTTTTCTGGCGTTGAACGCCAGATAGCTATCTTTACTGGCGTTCAGCGCCCACTGGATGCCCCTTTTGGGCGCTGAACGCCCAAAATGGGCCTTCACTGGCGTTTTCTTGCCAGTGAGCTCCCTTTCTCTGTTTTGTGTGTAGATTCCTTCTGTAACCCTGTGAATTTATGAAAATGATGATTTACCCTAGTATCAATGAACTCTATACAAACAAATAAAAATAAAAATAGAAATAGGGCAAAATGCTTAGAGGATTGATGCCCCATGGCTGGGTTGCCTCCCAGCAAGCGCTTCTTTATTGTCTTTAGCTGGACCTTGCTGAGCTTTTAGTCTAGCTTCATCCTTGAGCATTCTTGCTCAACGTTGCCTTCAAGATAGTGCTTGATTCTCTGTCCATTGACAATGAACCTCTTATCAGAATCAATATCTTGAAGCTCCACATAACCATATGGTGATACACTTGTAATCACGTATGGTCCCCTCCACCGGGATTTTAATTTCCCGGGGAATAGCCTGAGTCTAGAGTTAAACAGCAGAACCTTCTGTCCTGGTTCAAAGATTCTAGATGACAGCTTTCTGTCATGCCACTTTTTTTTATTTCTCTTTATAAAGCTTGGCATTTTCGAAAGCTGTGAATCTGAATTCCTCTAGCTCATTTAGCTGGAGCAATCTTTTTTCTCCTGCTAATTTGGCATCAAAGTTTAGGAATCTGGTTGCCCAGTAGGCTTTATGTTCTAGTTCCATGGGCAAGTGACATGCCTTACCATACACAAGTTGGTATGGAGAGGTCCCTATAGGGGTCTTGAATGCTGTTCTGTAAGCCCACAGAGCATCATCCAAAGTCCGTGCCCAATCCTTTCTACGGGTATTTACTGTCCATTCTAGGATTCTCTTTAATTCTCTGTTAGAGATTTCAGCTTGCCCATTAGTTTGTGGATGATATGGAGTAGCCACCTTATGGCGAATTCCATACCGAACCATGGCAGAGTAAAGCTGTTTATTGTAGAAGTGAGTGCCCCCATCACTGATTAGTACTCTAGGGACACCAAACCTGCTAAAGATATGTTTCTGGAGGAACTTCAGCACTGTTTTAGTATCATTGGTGGGTGTGGCAATGGCCTCAACCCATTTTGATACATAGTCAACTGCCACCAGAATATAAGTGTTTGAGTATGATGGTGGGAAAGGTCCCATGAAGTCAATTCCCCATACATCAAACAACTCAATTTCCAAGATTCCTTGTTGAGGCATGGCATAACCATGAGGCAGATTACCAGCTCTTTGGCAACTGTCACAGTTACGTACAAACTCTCGGGAATCTTTATAGAGTGTGGGCCAATAGAAGCCACATTGGAGAACCTTGGTGGCTGTTCGCTCACCTCCGAAATGGCCTCCATATTGAGATCCATGGCAATGCCACAGGATCCTCTGTGCTTCTTCTCTAGGCACACACCTACGGATTATTCCGTTTGCACATCTCTTAAAGAGATAGGGTTCATCCCACAAGTAGTACTTTGCATCAGTAATTAATTTCTTCTTTTGTATCCTGTTGTACTCCTTGGGTATGAACCTTGCAGCTTTATAGTTTGCAATATCGGCAAACCATGGTGTTTCCTGAATGGCAAATAAATGCTCATTCGGAAAAGTCTCAGAGATCTCAAGAGAGGGGAGGGGCGTCCCTTCTACTGGCTCTATCCGGGACAGATGATCAGCCACTTGGTTCTCTGTCCCTTTTCTGTCTCTTATTTCTATATCAAACTCTTGCAGAAGTAACACCCATCTGATGAGCCTGGGTTTTGAATCCTGCTTTGTGAGTAAATATTTAAGAGCAGCATGATCAGTATACACAATCACTTTTGATCCTACTAAGTATGATCTGAACTTGTCAATGGCGTAAACCACTGCAAGTAATTCTTTTTCTGTGGTTGTGTAATTCTTCTGGGCATCATTTAGAACGTGACTAGCGTAATAAATGACGTGCAAAAGCTTGTCATACCTCTGTCCCAATACTGCACCAATGGCGTGATCACTGGCATCACACATTAGCTCAAATGGTAATGTCCAGTCTGGTGCAGAAATAACTGGTGCTGTGACCAGCTTAGCTTTCAGCATTTCAAACGCCTGCAGGCACTCTGTGTCAAACACAAATGGCTTGTCAGCAGCTAGCAGATTGCTTAGAGGTTTTGCGATTTTTGAAAAATCCTTTATAAACCTCCTATAGAATCCTGCATGCCCCAGAAAGCTTCTGATTGCATTAACATTGGCAGGTGGTGGTAATTTTTCAATTACCTCTATTTTTGCTTGATCCACCTCTATTCCCTTGTTTGAGATTTTATGCCCAAGAACAATCTCTTCAGTCACCATGAAGTGACATTTTTCCCAGTTTAAAACTAGGTTGGTTTCTTGGCATCTTTTCAGAACAAGTTTCAGGTGATCAAGACAAGAGATGAATGAGTCTCCATATACTGAGAAGTCATCCATGAAGACTTCCAGAAATTTTTCCACCATATCAGAGAAAATAGAGAGCATGCATCTCTGGAAGGTTGCAGGCGCATTACACAGCCCAAATGGAATCCTTCTATAAGCAAACACTCCAGATGGACATGTGAATGCTGTTTTCTCTTGATCCTGAGGATCTACTGCAATCTGGTTATAGCCTGAGTAGCCGTCCAAAAAAACAGTAATAATCATGACCTGCTAGTCTTTCTAGCATCTGGTCTATGAATGGTAAAGGAAAATGATCCTTTCTAGTGGCTGTATTGAGTCTTCTGTAGTCAATACACATGCGCCACCCTGTAACTGTTCTTGTAGGAACCAGTTCGTTTTTTTCATTATGAATCACTGTCATGCCTCTCTTTTTTAGGACGACTTGGACAGGGCTCACCCAGGGGCTATCAGAAATAGGATAAATAATCCCAGCCTCTAGTAATTTGGTGACCTCTTTCTGCACCACTTCTTTCATGGTTGGATTTAGCCACCTCTGTGGTTGAACCACTGGTTTAGCATTATCCTCCAATAAGATTTTGTGCATGCATCTAGCTGGGCTTATGCCCTTAAGGTCACCTATGGACCACCCAAGAGCTGTCTTGTGTGTCCTTAGCACTTGAATAAGTGCTTCCTCTTCCTGTGGATTTAAAGTGGAGCTTATGATCACTGGAAAAGTGTCACCTTCTCCCAGAAATGCATATTTCAAGGATGGTGGTAATGGCTTGAGCTTAGGTTTAGGAGGTTTTTCTTCTTCCAGAAGAAATTTTAGAGGCTCTTTCATGTCCTCTGAATCCTCTAAATTAGGCTGAACATCTTTAAAGATGTTTTCCAACTCTGATTCGAGACTCTCAGCCATGTTGATCTCTTCTACCAAAGAGTCAATAAGATCAACTTTCATGCAGTCTTTTGATGTGTCTGGATGCTGCATGGCTTTGACAGCGTTCAACTTAAACTCATCATCATTGACTCTCAGGGTTATTTCCCCCTGTTGGACGTCAATGATGGATCGTCCAGTTGCTAGGAAGGGTCTTCCTAGAATGAGAGTAGCACTCTTGTGCTCCTCCATTTCCAGCACAACAAAGTCAGTGGGAAAGGCGAATGGCCCAACTCTGACAATCATGTCTTCAATCACGCCTGATGGGTATTTAGTGGAGCCATCAGCAAGTTGGAGACATATCCGGGTTGGTTTAACTTCTTCAGTTAAGCCAAGCTTTCTGATAGTGGATGCAGGTATTAGGTTGATTCTTGCCCCAAGATCGCATAAAGCTGTCTTGGTGCATTGACCTTCTAATATGCATGGTATCAGAAAACTCCCAGGGTCTTTAAGCTTTTCAGGAAAGCTCTTCAGAATGACTGCACTACATTCTTCAGTGAGGAGAACTCTTTCTGTTTCTCTCCAATCCTTTTTATGACTCAAGATCTCTTTCATGAACTTGGCATAAGAAGGTATTTGCTCAAGTGCTTCTACAAATGGAATCTTTATTTCAAGAGTCCTGAGATAATCTACAAAGCGAGCAAATTGCTTATCCTGCTCCTCTTTCCGAAGTTTTTGAGGATAAGGTATCTTGGCTTTATATTCTTCAACCTTAGTTGCTGTAGGTTTATTGCCTACAGAAGTGGTTGAAGAAGCCTTTTTAGAGGGGTTGCTATCAGCATTTGTGTGTGTCTGATCCCTCACTAGCAATTGAGTGCCAGAGTTAGAAACTGGAGTGACGTTAGATGCCAGCTCCTTGTCTGTTCCTGGCGTCTGAACGCCAGAACTGTGCCCATTTTGGGCGTTCGGCGCCAGATCTTGCCCATTTTGGGCGTTCAACGCCAGATCCTTGCCCATTTCTGGCGTTGAACGCCAGTCCTGCTTTGTTTCTGGTGTTGAACGCCAGTCCTGAGCATGGTCTGGGCGTTCAGCGCCAGCCTTCCACCAATTTTCTGGCGTTTTAGTTCCAGAATTACTTTTCCCTGGGCTCTTACTGTCCTCAGGTGAATTTTAGGTGGTTTGCTCATTTCTTAGCTTTTTGCTGCCTTGAGGTGGGGTATTTAATGTTTTCCCACTTCTTAATTGAACTGCTTGGCATTCTTCTATTATTTGCCTTGACAGCTGCTGCTTTGTTTGCTTAAACTGTTCTTCCATATGTATATTAGCCATTCTTGTCTCTTGTAGTCTATCTTTGAATTCGGCTAACTGCTTTGCTAGAAAGTCCAATTGCTGATTGAATTCAGCAGCTTGTTTTACAGGACTGAGTTCAGCAGTTGCTGTTTTAACCTCTTCTTTCATGGAAGGGTCACTGCTTAGGTACAGATGCTGATTCCTGGCAATTGTATCAATGAGCTCTTGAGCCTCTTCAATTGTCTTTCTCATGTGGATAGATCCACCAGCTGAGTAATCTAGAGACATCTGAGCTCCTTCAGCAAGCCCATAATAGAAGATGTCTAACTGAACCCACTCTGAAAATATTTCAGAGGGGCATTTTCGTAGCATCTCTCTGTATCTCTCCCAGGCATCATAAAGAGATTCACTATCTCCTTGTTTAAAGCCTTGGATGTCCAACCTTAGCTGTGTCATCTGTTTTGGGGGAAAGTATTGATTCAGGAATTTTTCTATCAGCTGTTTCCATGTCCTTATGCTGGCCTTAGGTTGGTTATTCAACCACCTCTTAGCTTGATCTTTTACAGCAAATGGAAATAGTAATAGTCTGTAGACATCCTGATCTATTTCTTTATCATGTACTGTGTCAGCAATCTATAGAAACTGTGCCAGAAACTCTGTAGGTTCTTCCTGTGGAAGACCGGAATACTGGCAACTTTGCTGCACCATGATAATGAGTTGAGGATTCAACTCAAAGCTACTGACTCCAATGGAGGGTATGCAGATGCTACTCCCATATAAAGCAGTAGAGGGGTTAGAATATGACCCCAGAGTCCTCCTGGACTGTTCATTTCCGCTTAGGTCCATGATGGAGAAAGGGAGATGATGTAAAATAGAGAAAATATTTTTATTTATTTATTTCGAAAATAAGATAAAGATAAATAAAATTGGGTGAAGATTTTCGAAAAATTGAGGAGAGAGAAAGTGGTTAGGAAGTTTTGAAAAAAATCTGAATTTTAAAAATTGATTTTCGAAAAAGATGCTTTAAAATAGAGAGAAAAGCAATAAGATAGCACACGATTTAAAATTTTTAGATCTAATGCTCCTTGTTTTCGAAAATTTTTGGAGGGAAAAACACCAAGGAACACCAAACATAAAAATTTTAAGATCAAGACACAAGGAAAACTCAAGAACACTTTGAAGACTCACAAGAACACAAGAACATGAAGAAAGAACACCAAACTTAAAATTTTTAGAAAACCAAGCTAAAATTTTCGAAAAACACAGAAAAATCAACAAGAAAACACCAAACTTAAAGTTTGGCACAGGATTTAATAGAAAAAATTATTTTTGAAAAAGATTTTAAAAAGAAAATAAGGATTCTAAAATTTTAACACGACACTAATAAAAGACTCTAAACCAAAAAGAGAAAATTTTCCTAATCTAAGCAACAAAATAAACCGTTAGTTGTCCAAACACGAACAATCCCCGGCAACGGCGCCAAAAACTTGGTGCACGAATTATGAATCACACTTTTCACAACTCGTACCACTAACCAGCAAGTGCACTGGGTCGTCCAAGTAATACCTTACGTGAGTAAGGATCGAATCCCACGGAGATTGTTGGTTGAAGCAATCTATGGTTATCTTGTAATTCTTAGTTAGGAAGTCAATTATATTTATCAGTCGAGTTGCGAATAAACAAGAGAGCATGGATTAAAGGTTACTTGTTATGCAGTAATGGAGAATATGTTGGAGTTTTGGAGATGCTTTGTCTTCTGAATTTCTGCTTTCCTCTGTCTTCTGATTCACGCACGCACGTCCTACTATGGCAAGCTGTGTGTAGGTGGATCACCGTTGTCAATGGCTACCATCCATCCTTCCAGTGAAAAGGGTCCAGGTGCGCTGTCACCGCACGGCTAATCATCTGCAGGTTCTCAGTCGTACCGGAATAGGATTTACTATCCTTTTGCGTCTGTCACTACGCCCAGCACTCGCGAGTTTGAAGTTCGTCACAGCCATCCAATCCCAGAATCCTACTCGGAATACCACAGACAAGGTTTAGACTTTCCGGATTCTCATGAATGCCGCCATCAATCTAGCTTATACCACGGAGATTCCGATTAAGAAATCTAAGAGATATTCATTCAATCTGATGTAGAACGGAAGTGATTGTCAGACACACATTCATGGATTGAGGAGGGTGATGAGTGTCACTGATCATCACCTTCTCCATAGTTAGGCGCGAATGGATATCTTAGATAGGAACACGCATGTTTGAATGGAAAACAGGAATACTTGCATTAATTCATCGAGACACAGCAGAGCTCCTCACCCCCAACAATGGAGTTTAGAGACTCATGCCGTCAAAGAATACAAAGTTCAGATCTAAAAATGTCATGAGATACAAAATAAGTCTCTAAAAGTTGTTTAAATACTAAACTAGTAGCCTAGGTTTACAGAAAATGAGTAAACTATGACAGATGGTGCAGAGATCCACTTCTGGAGCCCACTTGGTGTGTGCTGGGGCTGAGACTTAAGCAATTCACGTGCATAAGGCTGTTTTGGGCGTTCAACGCCAGGTTTGGATCCATTTCTGGCGTTGAACTCCAACTTTTAATCCTTTTCTGGCGCTGGACGCCAGAATTGGGCAGAGAACTGGCGTTGAACGCCAGTTTACATCATCTATCCTTGAGCAAAGTATGGACTATTATATATTGCTGGAAAGCTCTGGATGTCTACTTTCCAACGCAATTGGAAGAACACCATTTCGAGTTCTGTAGCTCCAGAAAATCCACTTTGATTGCAGGGAGGTCAGAATCCAACAGCATCAGCAGTCCTTTTTCAGCCTGAATCAGATTTTTGCTCAGCTCCCTCAATTTCAGCCAGAAAAATACCTGAAATTACAGAAAAATACAAAACTCATATTAAAGTCCAGAAATATGAATTTTTCCTAAAAAATAATGGAAATAAACTAAAAACTAACTAGAATATCCTAAAAATTATATGAAATTAACCCCAAAAAGCGTATAAAATATCCGCTCATCATCGACCCAACCTGAAGAGGTCGGTTACTTGTCTTCGATCAGCCCAGGTCATATAGCTCAACCCAGGGTATGAACAGTGCCCCTACTTGAGCTCGATCTTATCCTTGAGGCCGTGTCTTTTTAGACTTCGACCCTTTGAGGAAGTCGAGTTCGAGCATCTTGTCTTTGGTTGATCTCTCTAAGGCTCCATAAATGTGAAGCGTTTAGTTTCTTTTATCCCTTTAGTTGCAACACACATTTTGCATTCGTATTCTTCCTTGGAAACGTGCAACGGTTTTAAAGCCCATTTAACTCCTTCGCCGTTTCCCCTTTTTTCCCTCTTCACGTTTTATTTTGAATTTCTAAGGATTTGCTTCAGTTTCTTCTTCGCCTTTCTCTCCGTCTTCTTTGCTGGTGCTTCGTTTTCTTGCTTCCAAGTTTCTTTCTTTTCTCGTTCGGGAGTGTTTGCTGGCGCGAATTTTGATCGTCGCTTCCGTTTTTGCGTTCGCCTTTTCTTTTTTCACAGGTTGGTAATTCTTTCTCCTCTTTTACTTTGATGATTTCCTTTTGTATTTGCATGTCTGCGATTTTTGGGTTCCCACCAAATTTATTTTGAAAAGCTTGATCCTTTTTTGCCAAAGCTTGCGTCTTTTTTGTTCTTTTGATAAATGCTACATTTTTCTTTGCTCCGCTCTTATGGAAAAAGAAATGTGTTCCTGCTTTCTGTTTTGCTTTACCGGTGTTTCATAGTTTTTGTTTGAATCTATTTAGTAGAAGAGGCTATAGCTTCATTGATGATTTATTGGTGACTTAACAAAGTTTGTAGCATTTTGCTGTTTTCGGTATGATCTTATGATGGTAACGGCTTTTACTGTTTGGATGAGGAGGTGCTAGTATTCAGGTTGCGTTCTTGAGTGGCTTTATGGCTTTGTGTCGTTTGTATGGAGTGTCGTTTACCTTCCATAAAATTTTGATCTTTTTCTATTAAGAGGTATTAGGGCATAGATTTTTGCTGAGTTACTGCCTTCCTGCTGCCTCCTAAGGGTGCCCCTGGACTTTAGTGTGAGTCCTGGGGTTTTCCTTTCATTGCCATATCTGTTTCTTCACGTTCATATGTTATTGTCCGAGTTGTTTCCTGATTTTCCGAGTTTTCTGGTAGTAACCCAATTTTCTTTTTCTCACTGTAGGAGTAGTTGACCCATGTCTTCCCCCAAGAACATTGTTGAGATGTCTACTAAGATCTCGGATGGCATGTCTGATTGGCTGGACTCCATTGTTTTGATGTGTGTTACCGTGGCTGACCCTGAATATTATAACCGACTTAGGAAGCATCATAGGATATGTAGTAATAGGGAAGAGGAGAAGAACTATGAGTTGGTGTTGCCGGATCCTGAGGAGAGAGTGAGCTTTCCGACCTCGACCCAGGGCGAAAGCCCTTTTTCTATGCCTATGACTATTTTTTCAGTCAATTGAACATCACCATCCCTTTTACTGACTTCGAGACCGAGCTGTTATTTTCCTGTAATGTTGCCTCTTCCCAACTCCATCCGAACACCTGGGGTTTTATAAAAATCTTCCAACTGTTGTGTCAAGAGTTGGGTGTCCGACCTACTGAGACCCTCTTTCTCCACCTTTTCGTGTTAACTAAACCCGGGGTAGCAAAAAAGAAAGCCTCTTGGATCTCTTTTTGAGCTACTCAAGGGAAGAAAGTATTCTCGATGTACGATGAATCCTTTCGTGACTTCAAGAACTATTATTTTAAGGTCCGAGCTGTTGAGGGAGCTCGACCCTTCTTCTTGGATGAAAATAATGAACCCACTTTTCCTTTGTCTTGGCAAAAAGATCTTGTAGTAGTTAAGTATTCTTGGGAGAGCTTGAGCGAGCTAGAGCAGGCCTTTGTAAGTGTGTTGGAGGAGGATTGGGAAGAGCCTCCTCATCTCGATACAAAGAGGTTCCTGGGAGACCCCTCCCTTCTTCGGGCCGAATTGGGTAGTTGCCGACTTCTTTTTGCTTTTCTTTGTTTGTTTGTTTCTACTTTATAACTCTCAATTTGATGTTGCTGCTTCCTTTTTCAGAGATGGTGAAGACCTCAGAGTCCATGAAGGCCTTTAAACGGGCCAGGAAAGCAACAGTTGCTCAAAACATCTCAACAAAGGTTTCAGGGGAGGGATCCTCTTAGGTCCCTTTGAAGAAATCGACCTCGAGCACTGCTGGACCGAGGAAGAGTATTCCTACTCCTCAAGTTTATGTGGTTTCCTCTGATCCTCCCCAGCCGACCTCTGGTGCTGCCTTTTCTCCTACTGCCGGTCCTTCTCCAAAAAGGCAGAAGACTGTTGAGCCCTATGACCTGGATGCCCCTGATTTTGATGCTGTGGGGTTTGTTGATAATCAGATTGTTCCTTATGGCCGACTTCCCATGGACGATGTGTCCATCCTTCACCACCTGGATTTTATTACCAGTAGTAGTGTTTGGATGGCTCACATGGGTGCGGCTCTGTTCCGCACGATCCAAGATTCTCCTGTCCATGCGATGAAGGCCTTTATGAAGGAAGCTAAGTCGGAATTCGACAGGATCAAAGAGCTGAATGATGAACTTGATGCAAAGGTGGCAAAATTGGAGCTGGATGTAGAAAATGAGAAGGCCCGAGCTACTGCTACTGAGGCCACTGCAAATCTGGCTGAGGAGATGGCGAAGAAGCACAAAGAGAGCTATGTTCGTATTTATGGTGAGCTGCTGGAGACCAGGGAGAGGTTGGAGTCAGCCCATGCTGATTATGCTGAGCTCCAGGGCCATCTTGTGGGTAGTGTGATCGATGCCTATGAGAACTTGAAAGCCCAGGTCCGAGTTCTTGCCCCCGAGCTCGACCTCACTCTTTTCATTCTGGACAACGTTGTGGAGGACGGCAAGATCATTCCTGCTCCAGATGATGATGAAGAGGAAGGTCCTCCACCTGTGCCACCAGTCCTGTTTTCCTCTAACGCCTCAAGGAATCTCTATACTGTGACATAGAGGATTTCATACTTTCTTGTTCTCTTCTCTTTCATATGAGCAGGAACAAAGACAAAGGCATTCTTGTTGAAGCTGATCCTGAACCTGAAAGGACCTTGAAGAGGAAGCTAAGAGAAGCTAAAGCACAACTCTCTGAAGAGGACCTAACAGAAATTTTTGAAAAAGAAGAAGACATGGCAGCCGAAAATAACAACAATGCCAAAAATGCAAGGAAGATGCTTGGTGACTTCATTGCACCTTCTTCTGACTTCTGTGGAAGGAGCATCTCAATTCCTGCAATTGGAGCAAACAACTTTGAGCTTAAGCCTCAAATAGTTTCTCTAATGCAGCAGAATTGCAAGTATCATGGACTTCCATTGGAAGATCCTCATCAGTTTAATTTTTAGCTGAATTCTTGCAAATCTGTGACACTGTTAAGACCCATGGGGTTGACCCTGAGGTCTACAGACTTATGCTCTTCCTTTTTGATGTAAGAGACAGAGCTAGGACATGGTTAGATTCACAACCTAAAGAAAGCCTGAACTCTTGGGAAAAGCTGGTCAATGCCTTTTTGGCAAAGTTCTTTCCACCTCAAAAATTGAGTAAGCTTAGAGTGGAAGTCCAAACCTTCAGACAGAAGGAAGATGAATCCCTCTATGAAGCTTGAGAAAGATACAAGCAATTGATCAGAAGGTGTCCTTTCTGGCATGCTTTCAGAATGGAGCATCATATGCATATTCTATGATGGTCTGTCTGAACTGTCCAAGATGTCATTGGACAACTCTGCTGGTGGATCTCTTCATCTGAAGAAGATGCCTGAAGCAGCCCAGGAACTCATTGAAATGGTTGCAAATAACCAATTCATGTACACTTCTGAAAGGAATCTTGTGAACAATGGGACAACTCAGAAGAAAGGAGTTCTGGAGATTGATACTCTGAATGCCATATTGGCTCAGAATAAAATATTGACTCAGCAAGTCAATATAATTTTTCAGAGTCTATCTGGAATGCAAGCTGCAACAGGCAGTACTAAGGAAGCATCTTCTGAAGAAGAAGCTTATGATCCTGAGAACCCTGCAATGGAAGAGGTGAATTACATGGGAGAACCCTATGGAAACACCTTTAATCTTTCATGGAGAAATCATCCAAATCTCTCATGGAAGAACCAACAGAAGCCTCAACAAGTCTTCAATAACAATAATAGTGGAAGAAATAGGTTTAGCAATAGCAAACCTTTTCCATCATCTTCTCAGCAACAAATAGAAAACTCTGAGCAAAGTTATTCTGGCTTAGCAACCATAGTCTCTGATTTATCTAAGACCACACTAAGTTTCATAAACGAAACAAGATCCTCCATTAAAAATTTGGAGGCACAAGTGGGTCAGCTGAGTAAGAGAATTACTAAAACTCCTCCTAGTACTCTCCCAAGCAATACAGAAGAAAATCCTAAAAGAGAGTGCAAGGCCATAACCATGACCAACATGGCCAAACCTGGAGAGAGTGAGGAAGACATGATTCCCAGTGAGAAAAACCTCATGGGATGTCCTCTGAACGAAAAGGAGTTCCCTAATGAGGAACCAGAGGAATCTGAGGCTCATACAGAGACCATAGGGATTCCACTGAACTTACTATTGCCATTCATGAGCTCTGATGAGTATTCTTCCTCTGAAGAGGATGATGATATTACTGAAGAGCAAGTTGCTTAGTACTTAGGAGCAATCATGAAGCTGAATGCCAAGTTATTTGGTAATGAGACTTGGGAGGATGAACCTCCATTGCTCATCAATGAACTGAATGATCTGGTTCAACTGAAATTACCTCATAAGAAACAGAATCCTGGAAAGTTCTTAATACCTTGTACCATAGGCACCATGACCTTTGAGAAGGCTCTGTGTCACCTGGGGTCAAGTATAAACCTCATGCCACTCTCTATAATGGAGAAACTAGGGATCTTTGAGGTACAAGCTGCAAAAATCTCACTGGAGATGACAGACAATTCAAGGAAACAGGCTTATGGACTTGTAGAGGATGTCTTGGTGAAGGTTAAAGGCCTTTACATCCCTGCTGACTTCATAATCCTGGACACTGGAAAGAATAAGGATGAATCCATCATCCTTGGTAGACCCTTCCTAGCCATAACAAAAGCTGTGATTGATGTTGACAGAGGAGAGTTGGTCCTTCAAGTGAATGAGGACTACCTTGTGTTTAAGGCTCAAGGATCTCCCTCTGTAATCATGGAAAGGAAGCATGAAAAGCTTTTCTCAATACAGAGGCAAACAGAGCCCCCACATTCAAACTCTAAGTTTAGTGTTGGAAGGCCCCAACCATGCTCTGAATATCTGTGAAGCTCCATGAGAGCTCACTGTCAAGCTATTGACATTAAAGAAGCGCTTATTGGGAGGTAACCCAATTTTTATTTATCTATGTTAAATTTCCATTTTCCATTATTATTTTATGTTTTCTTTAGGATGATGATCATGTGGAGTCACAAAAACAAAAGCTAAAATAAAAAACAGCATTGAAAATAGCACACCCTGGAGAATGAGCTTACAGTAAGGGTAGCAGAATAGGTGTTAAACGCCCAGTCTGGCACCATTCTGGGCGTTTAATGCCAGAAAAGGGCACCAGACTGGCATTTAACGCCAGAAAGGGAAGAAAAGTTGGCGTTTAACACTAGAAAAGGAAGAAAAGCTTGTGCTAAACGCCAGAAATGGACAGCAACCTGGCGTTTAACGCCAGGATTGGCACTCAAGGGGCGTTTACACGCCAAAATGGTACAGGGATGAGAAATCCTTGACACCTCAGGATCTGTGAACCCCACAGGCCACAGGATCCCCACCTACCTTAACTCTCTCTCTCTCTCTTTTTCACACCTTTCCATAACACCCTTCCCCAAATACCCCTCACCAATCACCTCCACCACTCTTCCCCATAACACCCACCTCACAATTCAAATTCAAATCCTTTCCCTCCCACACCCAACCTCTAATACACGAACTCTACCCCTCTCTCCACTCCTACATAAACCCCTCATCCCTCCTTCATTTCCACACATCATAAAAACTTCTTCCCCCCTTGGCCGAACCACTCACACCTCTCCATCTCCTCCATTTTCTTCTTCTTCTACTCCCTTCTTTCTTTTTTTGCTCGAGGACGAGCAAACCTTTTAAGTTTGGTGTGGTAAAAGCGTTTCTTTTTATTTTTCCATAACCATTTATGGCACCTAAGTCCAGAGAAACCTCTAGAAAGAGGAAAGGGAAGGTAAAAGCTTCAACCTCTGAGTCATGAGAGATGGAGAGATTCATCTCAAAGGTCCATCAAGACCACTTCTATGAAGTTGTGGCCAAGAAGAAGGTGATCCCTGAGGTCCCTTTCATGCTCAAAAGGAATGAGTATCCGGAGATCTGACATGAGATTCGAAAAAGAAGTTGGAAAGTTCTCACCAACCACATTCAACAAGTCGGAATCTTAATGGTTTAAGAGTTCTATGCTAATGCATGGGTCACCAAAAACCATGATCAAAGTGTGAACCCGAACCCAAGGAATTGGCTTACAATGGTTCAGGGGAAATACTTAGAATTCAGTCCGAAAAATGTAAGGTTGGCATTCAACCTGCCAATGATGCAAGGAGATGCATGCCCCTACACTAGAAGGGTCAACTTCGATCAAAGGTTGGACCAAGTTCTCATGGACATATGTGTGGAAGGAGCCCAGTGGAAAAGAGACTCCAAAGGCAAGCCAGTTCAATTGAGAAGGCATGACCTTAAACCCGTGGCTAGAGGATGGTTGGAATTCATCCAACGCTCCATCATTCCTACTAGCAATCGATCCGAAGTGACTATAGATTGGGCTATCATGATCCATAGCATCATGATTGGAGAGGAAGTAGAAGTTAATGAGGTCATATCTCTAGAACTCTACAAAGTGGCTGACAAAACCTCCACTTTGGCAAGGTTAGCCTTCTCTCATCTCATCTGTCACCTATGCAATTCAGCTGGAGTTGTCATAGGAGAAGACACCCTCATTGAAGAGGACAAACCCATCACTAAAAAGAGGATGGAGCAAATAAGAGAGCCCACTTATGGACCTCAACAAGAGCATGAGGAAGTCCCTCATCAAGAAATCCCTGAGATGCCTCAAGGAATGTATTTTTCTCCACACAACTATTGGGAGCAAATCAACACCTCCTTAGGAGATTTGAGTTCCAATATGGAGCAACTAAAAATGGAGCACCAAGGGCACTCCATTGTTCTCCATGAAATTAGAGAGGATCAAATAGCCATGAGGGAAGAGAAACAAAGGCAAGAAAGAGACATAGAGGAGCTCAAGCGTTCCATTGGATCTTCAAGAGGAAGAACTAGCCGCCATCACTAAGGTGGACCCCGTTCTTTGATTCCCTTGTTCTTATCTTTCTGTTTTTCTCGATTTTTATGCTTTATGTGCTATCTATGTTTGCATCTTCATTACATGATCATTAGTGTCTAGTGCCTATGCTTTAAAGTTATGAACATCCTATGAATCTTTCACCTCTCTTAAATGAAAAAATGTTTTCTGAAAAAGAAAAAGAAGTACATGAATTTCGAATTTTAAAATAGTTTAATTATTTTAATGTGGTGGTAATACTTTTTGCTTTTTTGAATGAATGCTTGAACAGTGCATATTTTTTGAATTTGTTGTTTATGAATATTAAAATTGTTGGCTCTTGAAAGAATAATGAAAAAGAAGAAATGTTATTGATAATCTGAAAAATCATAAAATTGATTCTTGAAGCAAGAAAAAGCAGTGAAGAACAAAATCTTGCGAAAAAAATGGCGAAAAAAATAAAAGAAAAAGAAAGAAAAAGAAAAAGAGCAGAAAAAGCCAATAGCCCTTTAAACCAAAAGGCAAGGGTAAAAAGGATCCAAGGCTTTGAGCATTAATGGATAGGAGGGCCTAAAGGAATATAATCCTGGTCTAAGCGGCTAAACCAAGCTGTCCCTAACCATGTGCTTGTGGCGTGAAGGTGTCAAGTGAAAAGCTTGAGACTGAGCGGTTAAAGTCGTGGTTCAAAGCAAAAAGAGTGTGCTTAAGAGCTCTGGACACCTCTAATTGGGGACTCTAGCAAAGCTGAGTCACAATTTGAAAAGGTTCACCCAGTTATGTGTCTATGGCATTTATGTATCTGGTGGTAATACTGGAAAATAAAATGCTTAGGGCCACGGCCAAGACTCATAAAATGGCCGTGTTCAAGAATCAACATACTGAACTAGGAGAATCAATAACACTATCTAAATTCTGAGTTCCTATAGATGCCAATCATTCTGAACTTCAAAGGATAAAGTGAGATGCCAAAACTGTTCAGAAGCAAAAAGCTAATAGCCCCGGTCATCTAATTAAGAATGATCTTCATAGATGTTTTCGGAATTTATTGTATATTCTCTTCTTTTTATCCTACTTTGTTTTTAGTTGCTTGGGGACAAGCAACAATTTAAGTTTGGTTTTGTGATGAGCGGATAATTTATACGCTTTTTAGCATTATTTTTAGGTAGTTTTTAGTATGTTTTAGTTACTTTTTATTATATTTTTATTAGTCTTTAAATAAAAATCACATTTCTGGACTTTACTATGAGTTTGTGTATTTTTCTGTGATTTCAAGTTTTTTTTTGCTGAAATTGAGGGACCTAAGCAAAAATCTGATTCAGAGGCTAAAAAAGAACTGTAGATGCTGTTAGATTCTGACCTCCCTGCACTCGAAATGGATTTTCTAGAGCTACAGAAGCCCAATTGGTGCGCTCTTAATTGCTTTGGAAAGTAGACATTCTGGGCTTTCCAGCAATATATAATAGTCTATACTTTGCCCTATATTTGATGGCCCAAACTGGCACTAAAACCAGCGTTTAACGCCCAAACTGGCACCAGAGTTGTCGTTTAACTCCAAGAAAAGCCTATGCACGTGAAAGCTTCAATGCTCAGCTCAGGCACACACCAAGTGGGCCCCGAAAATAGATTTCTGCATTATTTACTTATTTCTGTAAACCCTAGGCTACTAGTTCATTATAAATAGGACCTTTTACTATTGTATTTTCATCTTTGGAATATATTATGTAACTTTTATGTTCTGAGACCTCCATGGGAGGATGGCCACTCGGCCAAGTCTACCCTATTTTTACTTATGTATTTTCAACGGTGGAGTTTTTACACCCTATAGATTAAGGTGTGGAGCTCTGCTGTTCTTCATGAATTAATGCAAAGTATTATTGTTCTTCTATTCAATTCAAGCTTATTCTTATTCTAAGATATTCACTCGCACTTCAACCGGATGAATGTGATGATCTGTGACACTCATCATTATTCTCACTTATGAACGCGTGCCTGACAACCACCTCCGTTCTATCTGCAATAGGTTGAGTGTGTATCTCTTAGCCTCCTGGTTCACGACGCATGGTTGCCTCTGCTGACAATAGAGCCCTCTATTCCATGAGATTAGAGTCTTCGTGGTATAAGCTAGAATCAATTGGCAGCATTCTTGAGATCTGGAAAGTCTAAACCTTGTCTGTGGTATTCCGAGTAGGATCTGGGATGGGATGACTGTGACGAGCTTCAAACTTGCAAGTGTTGGGCGTAGTGACAGACGCAAAAGGATCAATGGATCCTATTCCAACATGAGTGAGAACCGACAGATGATTAGCCCTACGTAACCCGTAGCCGGACCATTTTCACTGAGAGGACGGACGGTAGCCATTGACAACGGTGATCCCCCAACATACAGCTTGCCATGGAAGGGAGTACGCATGATTGGATGAAGGCAATAGGAAAGCAGAGGGTTCAGAAGCAACAAACATCTCCATACACTTATCTGAAATCCTACCAATAAATTACATAAGTATTTCTATCTTATTTTCTGTTTTAATTACATTTTAATCATCAAAACCTCATAATCATTTGAATTCGCCTGACTGAGATTTACAAGGATGACCATAGCTTGCTTCAAGCCGGCAATCTCCGTGGGATCGACCCTTACCCACGTAAGGTATTACCTGGACGACCCAGTGCACTTGCTGGTTAGTTGTGCAGAATTGCAAAAGTGTGATTGTAATTTCGTGCACCACTAACCTATACTGTGAGCTTAGATTTCTGCACTTTGATAAGTGAAACCTCATTGTGGAAAGGAAACTAGCTGTACCCTCTGATCTGAAGCAGTATACTGAGCGTCGGATTGTGGAGAGGGGTTGGGTATTTCTCGATAGAGAGCTAGTGCGAGTGAATGAGTCTTGGGTCTAGGAGTTCTTTTTCAATTTCTACCGAGCGACCCTTGATGCAGTTCATCTCAGAGACAGGCAGATTCTGATTACAGAGGAGGCTATTGAGGACATCCTTCACTTTCAGCCTAAGATCAGTGATAAGGATGCCTTCCATCAGGCTGAGGAGGATATTAAATGCATGTGTTTTGATTGGGACGCAGTGCATCGTACGCTTGCCCTTCCTGATGCCCCTTGGGAGCAAGGATCCAAGAAAGAGACTCCGAGAGGCATTAAGTTCGACTATCTGACGAAGGAAGCCAAGCTATGGCAGCAGATCCTATGCACCTATGTCATGCCTAGTACCCATTCTACTAAGGTCCCGGCCGATATGGTAGTTCTGATTTGGTATGTCTTAGAGGGGAAGGAGCTGTACCTTTCACGACTCATCAGGAGATACATGTACCGGGCCAATATCAGAGGCAACCTGCCATTCCCTTGCTTGGTCACACAGCTAGCTCACCGGGCTGAGGTACCTTGGGAGCAGGGCGATGAGGCACCAGCCGCTCACGGTAAAGAGAAGGTTATCCCTTGGGGTGACTGGTTTGGTGACCGCCCAGTAGCCCAGCGCAGAGACCGAGCGGCCATAGCAGCAGCTACTGATGAGCCGACTACTTCTTCAGCTGCAGCAGAACCATCTGCACCATCTCGATCAGCACCTTCATCTACATCACAGCCAGTCTACCACCTTGTGCAGTACCTCTTTGAGCGCAAGGATTGGATGGAGCGGCGCTTGTTGCGATGTTATGAGCAGTCTGAGTGTCGTAACAAGCGACGCTATACACATCTGAAGCTGATTGTGACTTCGGGACGTACTGACATCCCCTCGGATCCTGATACACCCTCGGAGCACTCTAAGGATGAGAAGGACAAGCAGGAGGAGGCCCAGCAAGAGGAGACTCAGCATGGGATCCCTACAGAGCCACAGGCACCTGCACAGTCACAGCCGACAGAGCCGGAGGCACATCCAGCGACGGGCGACGATAAAGATGCAGGCGATGATCCTTCTCACCCAGCTTGATTGAGAGCATCGAGGACGATGCTGTGATTTAAGTGTGGGGAGGTCGCCGTCTTTGGTGGATTACATTTTGTTGAACCATTTCAGACTTTTATTTTATTTTGCTTTATTTTGTTTTATTTTTAGTACTTGCACATTTTTATTCTATTGTACTTTTGTTTATTTGTACTTTGTTGCATTTTGCACTTTGGCTTGTATATATCTTAGTTATTTAGTTTGAATTGCACTTTTAGTATATTAGTTGTGATTTGGAAAAAAATATGGATTATTGAGCTAAATTTACCCTTTTGCATATGTGAATTTGGTTTGATTGAAAGTAAGGAGTGAACTAAGAATTTTTGGCTTTCCATAAATATTTCTTTGCAAATTGAAGGTATTCATAATTAAAAATCGAACTAAATCTTTGACCGCATATATTTTTAAAAAATATTCTGTTAATTTTAATATTTTTTATATGAAAATGACCTAATTACAAAATTGAAAACAACACAGGAATCCATTTGAAAAAAAAAACTATAGAGACCTAATTAAAAATTTAATAAAACTACAAGAACCAATTGAGTAATTAAACTAAAACTAAATTAAATCGAAGTAGTAGAAACATAGGAATTTAGTAATTAAAAGAACCCTAGTACAGAAAGAGTACGTACTTCGTACTCATGGAGAATGAGAGAAGGATAGAGCGGGAGCGAACGTTTGAGGGTGAAACATGGTGAGGAGGATGACCATGCTGGAAGAGATAAGGGGGAGAGCATGGGAGGATGTGTATCCGGTGTCAAGGAGGGTTCTTCTCGAGAGGGTTTAAGAAAGCCACCTAATATCTCTTTTAGAGATAAGGTCATTGGAGCAGAGAAGTTTAAGGCCTTCGTATTAGTAGGGTCTTTATCTAGAGATGGTATCACCACGGTGATAAGTAAGTAGGGTGATTCTCGTCCACCAAGTGTCAGTTTTACGAAAGAGGCAAAGAGCTGTCTAGTTGAACCATATAGGAAAGCCATCGTGATCAAGGTGCTAGATAAGCATTATGACTACACGGCTCTTATGCATAAGTTTCGGATAGTATGGCGCATCAAAAGAGGGTTTGATTTGTTGGATGTGAGGTTTGGGTATTTTTTGGTTAATATTCAATATTGCTGCGGATTGTGAGAAAGTCATGCTTAGTGGCCGGTGGTTGATAGACGGTTACTATGTTGCAGTAAATCCATGGGACATGGATTTTAGGCCATGCGAACAATCGTTCAGATCAACGCTAGTATGGATTCAAGTCTCGGGACTTCCGATTTGGTGCTACCAGGAACAACCAATGCTGCGAATTGCTTCTGCAATAGAGGTTCCAGTGAAAGTAGACTTGGCCACTAAGCTTGCAGAGAGAGAAAAATATGTCCGAGCTTGTGTTCAGATTAATCTTGGGTTGCTGATAATCAAACATATTATTGTGGAGGGCATGACTCATGAGGGTTTACAGTTGATTTGTTCTACTTGTGCACGGTATGGGCATGATAAATCGTATTGCATGGAGAAAGAGTCCTTGGAAGGGAAGGGTGATTCTTTCGGTGATGGAAAGAATCATGAAGCCCCGACACTAGTGCCACACAATGATCATGTACGTCGTGGAATTTCTCTCCGTAAGCGTCCGCAGCCTTCCTCCCTGCAGAACTCACCAGTTAATAAAAATGGTGACACAACGGAAGAAACCTTAGTAGATGGAAGCATGGCGGATGCAGCGTTGGGGTCCGAGGGTGACAATTATTGAGGATCAGAGTGTGCCAATATCGCAGGATAAACCACTTATTAAGGTTGGTGATTCTATTTAGAGTATTATATTCTTATTTATTCTGTCCCTATTATTTATGATAGTTTAAATATGATTATTTGGAATATTAGCGGTGCTTCTAATAAGTTAGCCCAGGCGCATTGTGAGGAGCTTGTTAGAAAATTTAGACCTATTTTCTTTATTGTAGTTGAAACTCACTCTCCTTTTCAGCATTTAAAATTATTTTGGGAAAAGTTGGGGTATCACTCTATTGATATAGTGGAAGCGGAGGGGCATAAGGGGGTATTTAGTTTCTATCCTCAATGCAGGGTGTTTGTTGTAAGTTCATTAATGCTTTTTATCAGGGTGTTACTATTGAGGTTCACCTTGATAATTTGATTTGGAGGTGTAGTGATATTTATGGTAGCCTTCAATTTAACAAAAGGGTTATCCTTTGGGATTATCTTGTTGCACAATCCATGATTTTCCAAAGACCTTGGATTGTTCTTGGTTATTTTAATAAAGTCATATTTTTTCATGAGTCTAAGGGCTGCCAATTTTCTCATCAAACAACAGACAGGTTTGCTACTTCATTAGGGGATAGTGGTTTCTTTGATCTGAACTTCATTGGGAGATTATTTTCATGGTATAAGAAGGTGAAAAATTATGTTGACATGGCAAAAAAACTTGACCGAGTCCATATAAATAGTGGTTGGTTATCCATCTTTCCAGAGGCTTATGCAGAAGTTTAAATAGGCATCAGTCTAATCATTGCCCTATTCTGGTGCGTTGTAAAGGTAGTTCTTAGTCTAAAGAGAATTGACCTTTTTGATTTATTGCTGCTTAGGCTACTCATCTCGGGTATAAGGTTATTGTGAATTAGTCATGGTGGTCTGGTAATAGAAGGATTCATGGCAAACTTTCGGAAGTGCAGAAGAATTTCTTAGAGTTTAACTCGAAGGCATTTGGTAACATTTTTGTTAAGAAATGTGAATTAGAGCAGCATATTAATTATTTGCAGAAGTGTTTGGAAGTGGTGGATAGCATTTATTTGCGTCAGAAAAAGCAACAGTTGCTTGATGATTATAATAATCTAGTGCAAGAAAAGCTCCTATGGATCTAAAAGTCCAAAGAGCAGTGGGTAAGGTTCGGGGATAGGAATACAAGATTCTTTCATATTCATACTCTTGTGCGAAGGAAGCATAATAAGATTCATAGCCTTCTTCTAAAGGATGGAGTGTGAAAAACTAATCCGGAGGTTCTGAGTCGGAAAGCAGAGTCTTTCTACAAAAGCTTATTCTGTCATTTGGATGATGTTGATTTGGGTTGCCTTGGTGATGTGCCTCTTCCTTCTCTGAATGAGGAAGCTTGCAATGATCTTACAGCACCAGTTACTATGGAGGAAGTCAGAACAGCTATTTTTCACATGAACTCTTTTAAAGCTATGGGTCCTTATGGGTTTCAAGCTTTCTTCTTCAAGAAATATTAGGAGATCATTGGTCCTAATGTTTGGAAGATGGTTATGCAGGCATTTTCCAGTGTTGCTCTTAATCCGAAAATAATGGAGACTTTACTGGTTCTTATTCTAAAGGTTGAAACGCCGGTATCTATAAAATATTTCAAGTCGATTAGTCTCTGCAACGTGGTTTATAAGATCACCACGAAGGTCCTTGTTAATAGGCTCCGTCCTCATCTTGCGGAGATTGTTAGCCCGCTTCAAAGAGAATTTATTCGGAGATGAGGAACTCCTGACAATATCATTATTGCTCAAGAGGTCCTCTACTTTATGAAGAAGACTAAATCAAAAAAAGGCACACTAGCCTTTAAGATTAATCTAGAGAAAGCTTATGACAGAGTTGACTGGAAATTTTTGGCCCATACCCTTAAGAGCTTTGATTTTCCCAGTCCTACAATTAATTTAATTATGAATTATGTCATTGTTTTCTCCTTATCTATTCTTTGGAATGAGAATCGTCTGAATGGCTTTACTCCTAGCCAGGGTCTTAGACAAGGAGACCTTATGTTACCCTATCTTTTTGTGTTGTGTATGGAGAGATTGGCATGCTTTATTAGTCACCAGGTTTATTTGGGCTTGTAGAAGCCAGTTGCTGCTTCTAGAGGGGGACCAAAAATATCCCACTTAGTGTTTGCGAATGACTTGCTTTTATTCTGTAAAGCTACAATAAGACAAGTACAAAATGTGATGGTGGTTTTAGAGACTTTTTGTAAAGCATCTGGGATGAAGATTAATGTGGAGAAGTCTAAAGCGCTTTGCTCCAAGAATGTCTCTGTGACAAGGAAAGAGATTTTCACTTGGGTGTCCTCTATCAGATTTGTCCAAGACTTGAGCAAGTATCTAGTGTGCGAAATTGAACTCCACAAACTTTGCACAGATGAACTGGCAAGTGCACCAAGTCGTCCAAGTAATACCTCAGGTGAGTGAGGGTCGAATCCCACGGAGATTGTTGGATTGAGCAAGCAATGGCTATCTTGTAAATCTTAGTCAGGCGGATAGAAAAGATAGTGGTTGTGAAAAATGCATAAAAACATAATAAGGAAAGAATTACTGAATTGGTGTGAAAATAGTGATAAGAAATCGGTTGAGATTTCGGAGATGCTTCTTCTTTCTGAATCAACTTTTCTTACTATCTACTCCAACAATGAATGAATAATTCCATGGCAAACTATAAGTGATTAACGCCGGGGCTAGTGGTCATTAATCTCCTCTACTTCAGATCACACGCCGGTGCTAATAGTCATCCACTCTGAACGAGGGTGAAGCTCTAGCAATTCAATCCCTGGTGATCCTACTCAAAACGCCACAGACAAGGTCGGATCTTCCGGATCGGAGAATGAAGCTTTATGATTCTAGTCTATACCACAAAGGCCCTAATCGTCCCGTACCGTGGCTGAACAGATATTTCCATGTCCCCAACGAAGTCGTGGGTTAACCGTCTAAGAGATGTATAATCAAACTTGTGATTCAATGCTATCCCGCTAGAGACTCACAAGAACCCATGTAGAAAATGGGTCATACTCTCATTCCACCCGGTTTCATTAGTTTGAAGAACGAAGATACATCTTAGAATGGAATCAAACATAGATTAAAATAGAAACAGCAATATTATTAATCCATGAGAATCAGCAAAGCTCCTAACTTTAACCTAGGAGGTTTAGTTGCTCATAGCTTACAAAAAATAATAGTAGTAATGTGTCTGTGCTTCTCCCCTCCTGGGAGGCATCATCCTCAGGAGGAAGGAAGTTTCTTATTTATAATCTAAATACTAGACCTAAAAGATGTTACTATTAATTAAAAATTACAGAAATGTGATAAACTAAGCTAAAGGGTGCAAAAATCCACTTCTGAGCCCACTTGGTGAGTGTTTGGGCTGCGTTTTGGGTGAATGGGTGAATCCATATGCTTAGACTCCTCTTGGGGCGTTGGACGCCAGGCTTGCTCCCTTTTCGGAGTCTAAACGCCATTTTAGTCCTTCTGGGGCGTCCAAACGCCAGGCAGGGGGTCAGATGGGCGTTCAATGCCCGTTTTGGGCTATCATTTCCAAAGATAAGTATAAACCATTATATATTTCTGGAAAGCCCTGGATGGTAGCTTTTCAATGCCATTGAGCGCGCGTCATTTGAACCTCTGTAGCTCCAGATATGCTCGTTTAAATGCACGGTGGTCAGAATCTGACAGCATCTGCAGTCCTTTCTCTGTCTCTGAATTAGGCTTTTCCAAAACTTGCCAGAATCACCCAAAAATCACCTAAAGTAATAGGAAAACCACAAAAACTCAAAGTAGCATCCAAAAAGTAATTTTTGTACTAAAACCTACTAAAACATAATAAAACTTAATCAAATGTACTAAAAATACTAAGGAAACAATGCCAAAAAACGTATAAAATATCCGCTCATCAGAACACCAAACTTAAACTTTTACTTGTCCCCAAGCAACCAAAAACAAGTAAGATTAAAAAAAGAAAAAGATACAATAAGTCTCAAAGTTTTCAATGAAGCTCAGTTCCAATTGATGAGCAGGGTAGTAGCTCTTTACTTCTGAACAGTTTTGGCATTTCACTTTCCTTTGAAGCTCAGAAGTATTGACATCTTTAGAAACTCAGAATCCGGATGATATTATTGATTTTCTTAGTTTAGCTTTTCTTGATTCTAGAACACAGCTTCTTTTGAGTCTGGCCATGACCCTAAGCGTTTTGTTTTCCAGTATTACCACCAGATACATAAACGCCACAGGCGCTTAACTGGGTGAATCCAATTAAATTGTGATTCAGCTTTGCTAGAATCCCCAGACAGTGGTACCCAGAGTTCTTAGGCACACTCTTTTCCTTTTGGGATCACGACTTTAACTGCTCAGTCTCAATCTTTTCACTTGACACCTTCACACCACAAGCATTTAATTAGGGGAATCAGTTCATTTGAACTTTTTAGGCCAAGATTTTGTTTCTTTAGACCCTCCTAACCATTGATGCTCAAAGCCTTGGATCCTTGCACTTGCCTTTTGGTTTTAAGAGCTTTTGGCTTTTTCTTCTACTTGATTTTTTTTTTTTTTTGCTTTTTCTTTTTCTTTCTTTTTTTTCTTTTTGCTGCTTTTTCTTGCTTCAAGAATCAATTTTTTTTCTTGGATTTTTCAGATTACCAATAATACTTCTCCTTTTTCATCATTCTTTCAAGAGCCAATACACTTAACTTTAACATCAAATATGCACTGTTAATTCATGCATTCAGAAAGTAAAAGCAAGGGCCACCACATCAAAATAGTTGGACTACTCTTATTATATAACTCGAGCTTATGTATCTCATTATTTTTTTTTCAAGAAAAATTTTTTTTAAGCATGGTGAAGGATACATAGGATATTTTATAGCTTAAGACAAAACAAAACTAGTAAAGGACAAAATACTAAACATGATCATGCACCAGAAATAGAAAACAGGGAATAAGGTAAAGAAAGGGGTAATGAAACTTAACCACCTCAATTATGGCAGCTGCTGATCTTCCATGAAGATGATTCGCCTTCCTTTGGTGCTATTGATGATAGCATAAACCCAGAGCTTGCTCTGCAACACCAAACTTAAAAAGTTTGATTGTCCCCAAGCAAAGAAGAAATGGGAGGGAAGATTGGGTGGGAGGGGTTTTTGAAACTTGAAGTTCCTTTCCCTTGCCTGGGCATTCAATGCCAGTTTTGGGCGTTGAACGCCCAACTCTCCCCTAGTCTGGCATTCAACGCTAGAAAGTACTCCTTGGTGGGCGTTGAATGCCCAGTTCCCTTTATTACTGGCGTTCAACACCAGTGCATGCTCCTTCATGAGAGTTGAACACCTAGCCTCATCCTTGTCTGGCGTTCAACGCAAGCAAGGGGCTCTCCCCAGAGTGTTCTTTTTCCATCTCTAAATGTCTCTGTCTCTGTTCTAAGTACTGCACATGATCACAAACATTAAAAAGCAAGGAAATTTTCTGAAAATAAACTAAAATAAACTCAAATAAAAATAAACAGAAGAAATAATGACAGAAATACTCTACTCATGGTTGGGTTGCCTTCCAACAAGCGCTTCTTTAATGTCATTAGTTTGACACTCGATTGCTGACTTTCTTCCTCTTCTTCCAGTTGGTTAGCAGAAATGACTCCAAGGGGGAAAAGGAGGAGATCAGTGCCCTCGGATTTGAATTCCTCATAACAAGCTTTCTTTTATTGTTATCAGCTTGATTCTCCTTGCTTGTTAGGGTAGGGGTTATATTGATTCTCCATCCCATATGCATCTTCCTCTTGGACCTTCCTCCTTGGTAGGGGTGACTGCCGAACACCAAACATAAGTTTGATATCTGAAAAAACTGTATGAGTTTTCACCCAAGGGGGGAGGCTTCAATATTGTACTTTGCATGGAAGTACCTCCTTTGTTAGGGGGTAGTGGAGGTTTAATGAACCGTGATAATCATGTAATCCTTCTGTAACCTCATCACCAATTCACCTCTCTCAGCATCAGAGAGGTTTCTTCTAGTAGATACAGACCATTACTCCAAAACTTCAACAAAAGGATATTGATTTGCAGCTTCTTAGAGCCTTCCAAGGATTTTGAGTAGTGCTTGTCCTTGGTCTCCTTTTGGGTCTTCTGAGGGTGTGGTATTTCAGGCTTTCTTCTTACGAAAGGGGCGTGTAACAGTGTGCTTCCAACCTCTTCTTGAGTCTCTTCTTCATCTAGTTCATCAACAGTGTGTACCATCTTAGGCTCAGCCTCCTTGGTATTAATGAGGGCCTTACACTCTTCTCTTGGATTTACTTCTGTGTTTCTAGGAAGAGTGTTAGGGGGTCTCTGAAGTTTCTGAGTAAGGTTTCTCTGAATGACTGCACTGCACTCCTTAGTAAGCACCATTGTCTCTACTTCCCTCCAAGCCCTCTTGTTATTCAGTATTTCCTTCATAAACTTAGAATATGAAGGCATTTGTTCAAGAGCCTCTGTAAAGGAGATTTTGATCTCAAGTTTCTTGAAAGCTTCTAAGAATTTGGCAAATTTCCTATCATTTTCTGCTTTCTGGAGTGTTTGAGGGTATGGTAACTTGGATTTGTACTCAAGGGCCATGAATGGTATAGGGTGAGTATTTATAATGCCTATAGAAGGGCTACCAGCTTGCTTAGGAGAGGTGTTCTCAGCACTTACACGTATCTGGCCTCCCTTGGACTGGTGTTCAACGCCTGGGCTGCCCTTTTTTGGGCGTTGAACGCCCTGGCTGCCCCCTCTGAGCATTCAGCGCTGTCATGAGTGCCTTGAACTACAGCTTATTCATCTTCTGCCAGCTCTTCTCCCTGCCTCTTACTATTCTGAGGCTGGGTGTTCAGGGTACTCCTTAATTGAAGAGCTTGGCACTCTTCACTTATCTGTTCAGACAAGTGCTGTTTAGCCTAGTTCAACCGTGCTTCCATATTCCTTATGGAGGCTTTGGTCTCCTGCATGAAGCCTTGCTGGCTCTTTACAAGTTCTGCTATTGCAGGTGCCAGGTCAAGAGTATTCCGAGGCTGTGGAGGCTGAGGAGGAGGGTTGTTAACTGAACTTTGTAGGCTCAACACTTGTTGTGTGAGAAAGTTCAGCTGCTGGACTAAAGATTCATTTTGTTCATGGATAGCAAATTCGGTTCACACTCCGTTGTCCTCCCTTTTCATTGAGGTCTTCTCTAATGAGTATAGGTATTGGTTGTTAGCCACCATCTCAATGAGTTTTTTGGCCTCCTCTAGAGTCTTCTTCATGTGTAAAGAGCCACCCGCAGAATTATCCAGGGATACCTTGGCTCTTTCAGAGAGTCCGTCATAGAAGATATCCAGCTTGACCCACTCTGTGAACATTTCAATGGGACATTTTCTGAGCATCAAATTGTACCTTTCCCAGGCATCATAAAGAGACTCATTATCCTCTTGTTTGAAGCCTTGAATATCCAGTCTTAGCTAGGTTAGCTTCTTTGGGGGAAAGTACTTGTTCAGAAATTTGTTGACTACTTGACTCCAGGTATTCAAGCTCCCCTTGGGTTGGACATCCAACCAATCCTTTCCTTGATCTCTCAAAGCAAATGGAAAAAGCATCATCATGTAGACTTCAGGATCCACTCCGTTGGTCTTTACAGTATCACAGATCTGCAGAAATTCAGAGAGGAATCTAGTGGGGTCTTCCTAAGGAAGTCCGTGAAACTGACAAATTTGTTGCACCAAGATGATCAACTGTAGGTTGAGCTCAAAATGAGCTACTCCAATAGGAGGTATACTAGTGCTCTTTCCATAGAAGTCAGAAGTGGGAGCTATATAAGATCCCAAGGTTCTTCTGGGTTGTGCGTCCTCATTTGGATCCATAGTAATTTTTGGTATTCCTCCACAAACAAGAGACAAAGAAAAGTGGGAGTTTCTATGTCAAACTATAGAGAACTCCCAGTGAGATACCCAAGAAGAAAGAACAAGAATTAAAAGTTCTCTTTTTTTTTCAAAAATAAATAAAAATAGAAAGAAAAAATAATTATGAAATTCGAAAAAATTTTAAAAAATTAGAAAGAAATGTGTGTAAAAATGTTTGAAATTCAAAAAAAAAAGAGAAAAAAAATTAAAGAAATACCAAATTTAAAATTAAAACAAGATAAAACAAATAATTAATTAAAAATATTTGAAAATAAGATAAAAGATGTGTAAGATAGAGTTGCAAAACGCCAACTTTTTGTGGTTCATATACCTTCTGATTCTCAGGTAGCTGATGTGCTGACCAAGCCTCTCTTAGCAACTTTCTTTCATAAATTTTAAACCAAACTCAGGGTGGTTTCTAATTTCACACTGAGTTTAAGGGAAAATGTGAAAAGTACAAATTCTAATATAGGACGTAAAACTGATATAGTTAAAAAGTAGTTAGAGTCTCACCTTTCTTGATCTTAGATATTGTAATATAACCCTTTGATAGATATATAAATAACATTCTTGACTACTAAAAAAAATAATAAAAATCAATTATATTTTCTCTCTATTCTTTAATTTTTTACTCTCTAATTCTCTAGTCATACATTCCTGCTGCATATTCACAATGGACCTAGCTTTATACAACATAATTGAAAGAATTCATATTTAGAATGAAATACAACCTACTACACGTATGAATCATGATCCAATATTCCAATTTGTTACAATTTGATATTCTCAGTCCCACAAACGATTAATAACCAGCAATTATATATTTGTGTATATTTATACATAATTTTTATATATTTTTTTAGCAAAATATTTCACAAAAGAAAATTAAATATATCAGAATAAAAATATGAAACTCTATTCCATCAATATAATTACATTTTTATAAACACTAAATATATAGTTTTACATGATTAATTAATGATTGATTTTTTTCTCCATTAGTTTATAACGATTGAATTGCTATGGGGAAGAATTCTTCCTTACTTTTTACTTTGAGTTTTCTCTTTATTTTTTTCCTTATATTTTCTTTATTCTGGGCCAGTCCGTCCATTTTTCTTTAAAATATAATTCAGTTTCCTCTCCAAAAAAGAGAAAATCAATAAAAAAGTTGTGTGGGCTTCGGCCCATTTACCCATAAAAAAAATAGTGGTAATGGTGAAGCCACTTAGATGAAAAGCACCAACCATATCAAAACACGTGGAGATGTAAAATGTGGAACACCAATGACGATGAATCTTGTTCATGCATCATGATGATGAGGATGAGTATCATCCACAAAGTGGTTTCGTTTGTTGTTTCCATAGCCACCAAATCTTGAGACAAGGCGATAAGGAAAGGTTAATGGTTATGGAATCCACAGCATCCATTTGCAGCAACAGCAGAGGAATACCCTTCTTCTGCCATTCTTCTTCTTCTTCTTCGGAAAGAAACTATTTGTCACCTTTGATTGTCAAATCCATGGCTACTCAGAAGCCCCTTCCATTAGTCTCTAAAACTGTTTCTTCTAGAAAGGTTAGTCTACCTTATTTTATTTTTTCATTTTGAATATTGGATCATAGTCTAAACTTCATTTCTTTTTGCCCTATCAACTAATTAAGTTGATTGTCATGAAATTTTAGCTATGGAAACAGAACAATTAGTTATAAGTAAGTGAACTTAGGAGTTTCTGTTGGCAACAAAAAAAAAGAGTTGGATAACGTTGCAGTGATAATTAAGTCTTAAAACATTCTTTAATGTTGTTTAAACCTATTCTATATCACAGAGACATGGAATTCAGTTTTTATGAGGATTATTTTGGATAATGTTTTAGCCTTTTAGGTGAGTTAAGCTCCAAATAGTCCCACAGACTCATCATGTGTACTAAAATAATCATCGATTCCAATTGCGCTATGGGACTTAGAACCCCTAAAATAAGACATGATTTGGAACATGTCCTTAGAGCTGCATTTGTTTTCTCTGGGACTAAGAATAGTACTGACACCGGGAGACTAAGATTAAATAGTGTTTAGTGATTATAGGTTAGAACTAAAATCTCAGTTTCCACATAAAATTTTAGTTCTTTAATATTTTTAGAAAGTAAGAATATAAGAGACTGAATTTTTTTAGAGATAAGGACTGAAATTTTTATAATATTTCTTTCTAGAAATACTATCATATAACTTTTTAAATTTCAAACTTACCTCTCAATCTCTATATTTATTTTAAACTAAATATGATATTGAGACATAATTCAGTCTATTTTACATCAAACACAATACTTAGTCTGTGTCTCCTGTCTCTTAGTCTCAGTTTCTTTTCCGAACGCAACCTAAATGCACGCACACAATTTAAAATAGAGAAGATTTAAATAGTAAAACCATTTTAATAGAAATGATCAAAATCAATTGAAATTATTAAGATAATAATATTGAAAAATTCGAGTTAAATGGAGATTTTATCTATCTTGTGCACAGAATTCAACTGTGTTCCCAATTGGTGAACAACCACGGAGCAGCCCGGCGACAAGCTCGCCTCCGGTAAAGCTCCTAACAAGAATGGAGCAGCTAAGGCTTCTAAGCAAAGCAGAGAAAGCAGGGCTTCTGTCTGCAGCAGAGAATTTGGGGTTCTCCCTCTCGAAAATCGAGCAGCTTGGTCTCCTCTCAAAGGCAGAGGAGTTTGGAGTGTTGTCTGCTGCCACTGATCCCGGAACACCAGGGACACTCTTAACACTCAGCCTTGGTTTGCTTCTCTTGGGACCTTTCTTTGTTTACCTTGTGCCTGAAGACAACCTCGGCGAGGTGGCCGCACAGCTCGCAGTCGCCCTCATATGTGTCCTAGGTGGCTCTGCTGCTTTTGCTGCATCAAATTTTGTATCCAATTTACAAAAATCTAAATGAATTTGATAACCTTTGACACTGGATTTCTCTTCCAATGTGCTAACTCTATTTATAATCTTAAGCCAAGTTTTCTGATAGCTGAGTTAGTCTAAAACTACCATTAGCATGCTTCAAATCAATCTGCAACCACATGCAGTGATCCTATCTTCCAACTTCCATGAATGCCTTCTTAATGCAAGAATCAATGAATCATCTTCATCTTTATTTAACGTGTATTCTCTTGTATTGAGCCCATATTAACGAGTTCATTTTATTTTTGTGTGTGCATAGCATTTTCTGCGTCAAAACTCATGATTACTACCAATTGTAAAAGAGTGTACACCCATATATTTAATACTAGCTATAGAATACAAGTGTTGTTCTTTTTCTATCAGAAAAAAAAATGCTCACATGAATGAATTAATTCATGAGTTAAGTCACAAAGTAATTTCGAAAATTAATTGAGTACACTAAAATAGTCTTCAAATTTCAATTGCATTAATTATATTCTTGACAAAAGTACATTATATTAATTTCTCAACCTTTTTTCATCAATTGCTCATCATGTCATTAGAGATTAACGTGATCAATTTCTGTCATTTCAAAAATATAATTAGTGTAATTAGAATTTTAAAAACATTTTGGAGTTTAACTCCTTAATACTAATGATGAAATTTCAAACTGAGACCTAATGAATATGGCATACATTGACAGCAAAACCCTAAAAAAGAATTAAGGTGCTCTTAAGATAGCATAACTATTCATTATCTCTATATAAAAGTGCAAACTAGTATTACTTTTGGTGAAGGTAAATAAATACATACACCATTACGATTACACACTCTTAAAACTTTTGGGGCGTAGTGTCATTCTCAGTTCTCGCACCAAAAGAAGCAACTCGTCTGGTGTGGTAAAATTGATAATCAAAGTTTTCTAAGGTTCAGAGTGTGACGAAATAATTAAAAGGTGTGGAGCCTGGACCATAGTAGTAGCTTCATCCACACTGAACATAAAACTTTCATTATTCTTTTTTCTTTTTTTTTTTTTTCCATTTGCACGCCATATAAATTGGACCACATACATCCACATTACTCTATTTTTCTTCCTTTTCCCTTTATATCATTTATTTATATTTATAATGTCATCCTAATTTTTTTTCAGAAAATTGCTATATATAGTTTTTTTATTTTTCATAGTATCTTACTACTATCTTTCGATCTATAAGGATAAAATCTAATTCGTCACATTTTTTTTTTTAAATTTATTATTAACCAATAGATTATTATATATATAAGAAGAAATTCAAATTTTTGACACTTACTTAAATAGATAATAAATTAATTATTTGACCAACTTAAGTAGGTTCTATTGTATAATTTTTTTTCTATATAGAAAAAAAAAAATTTTAAATAAAAATAGTTATTTTTCCATCTTTTTGTCTACAAAAAAATAATATTTTAAAAATATTATTTATATATTAAAATTAGCTGTTATATATTTATATATAAATATATATAATTTAATTTATTTTTAATATATATATATATATATATATATATATATATTGTATTTTAATTAATATTTTATATTAATAATTAATTTTGGTGGCTGATTTTAATATACATATATCATAGTAATTTACATTTACAACCAACCATAATAAGAAAAGATTGTTTTGAAGCAAAATGTTCCATAAAGTTTTTTTTTTTTTTTTTTTTGGTATTTAATGTTGCATAAAGTTTGTTAGATTGCGCATGCATATAGCTAAAGTGACTTTGGTCATCAAAATTTCTGAGAAATTGGTTGGTCAAAAGTCAAAAGTCAAAAGTCAAAAAGTCAAATTTTCAGTGAAAACTAAGGGATTCCTAAATGAGGCCCAGCCAATCAGATTCTTGTAATGTTATTTTTGTGGCCAACGGGCCTTGTACTGTTCAATGGAAGCTGAGAGGGCCTTCAACAATAATGAATAGAATATTTTGAGTACATTCCAAGTTTCTCATTTTCAGCCATACTTATACTAAACATGCACTATGAAAAAGGGAGATACGAAAATAATTAGCAATTAAATCTTTAACGTATTTTTTACTTTGCAGTTTTGTGTTTGATTTTCACTCTCCTTTTTTGCTTACTATTTTAACAAAAAGTTGATTAACAAAGGGTTTATCTTAGAAACTTGAAAGTGGTTAAGTCTTTAATTTGTTGAAAAGAGTAAAATTTTGAAAAAAGAAACTATTATTTTTGTATTATTAACTAATGTGTTCGACAAAATTCATTAACAAACCGTATTCATCATTTTGGAAGAAGACCTCAATAAAAAAGCATAATGCAAAATTGCAAATATAAATGTATCATCTATCTTATGTGTGTTCATTAAAATTAATTACTCGTATAGAATATATTTTAAAATATAAATAAATTTATAATAATTTATTTAATAGTTAATTTTTTATGTATACATATAAATTTTTTATGAAGTTATTAATTAGTCTATTCATAAACTTAAAAGAACTCAAATTCAATCTATTCTTAGATAAGAAAATAAACAATGAAATAATAAAAAATTAACAACTTTTACAAAAAGACCTAAATTAAATATAAGTTCATCTCTTATTTCAAGATGTTAAAACTGATTATCGAAATATATGTTATATTTGGTTGAGAGAATAATGATGGTAAGATCAGCAAAGCTAAGCTATTTATAGTAATACTAAGGAAACAATAAATATATAGTATCTAAAATTACATATTTATTATATTTAATATTATATATTTATTTCAGAAATAATTAATGAATATAAAATCAAATAATTTTAAATTGATTTAGGTTGATTTTTGTTATCTCCTAAATATTATTAGCCATTTAAAGGCCAATCAACAAAAGCAAGAATTAAATCAAGAATAAACTACTAAAAATGCATTCATATGATTTTGACGTTGATAAAAACACGAGTAAAGTATCGTTTTTGTCTCTAACGTTTGGGGTAAGTTTTAAAGTTGTCTCTAACATTTTAATCGCCCTATTTAAGTTCCTAATGTTTTAAAATTAACTCAATGTTGTCCTACCATTAGGGATCCGTTAACAGGACAAAATTGAGACGATTTTAAAACGTTAGGGACTTAAATAGGACGAAAACGTTGGGAACAAAAACGATACATAGAAATAAATTTTAATTTTATCATTCAATAATATCAATTTTTTACTGTACATAATATTTAATTATTTTTTAATCACATCTAAATAAATTACACTTAATCACATTACTTTAATTCTAAATAAATTTATTTTTTGATAATGTTATACTTAAAATTATATATAAGTTAATATATATATTATTTAATTTATTTTTAATATATATTTTATATTTTAATATGTATAAATAACTCATTTAACACCACTAATTTTTTATATACACTTAACATAATTAATACAAATAAACTTATTTCAAATTCTCCAAGAAGTGCTCTGCCTCCCAAAGAAAAGTTGTCTACAATAATGTAAGATCTGAAGCACAAAATAACAGAGAATAATTATTTGCGGGTGAAACAATGTTAAAAGCTAAAATTATAATTTTAAATAATTATTTGTATAACTACATAAAATTGTAAATCTAAAATTGTGAGTCAGTATTTTTATTACCCCAACATCGCTAATCCTAAGAAATATAACAAAAAAATATTTAAAATATTAAATTAAAAAATGAACTTTGTAAAACTTTTAAAATTTTTTAAGACAGAAAAACATACTTCTAAACTTTCGAAAATTTTATTCTCCACCCCCTTAATTTTATTCTCCAGCTTGTCCCAGTGAAGAGTGTCCCATTCCAACTGCACCCTTCTTCCAAATGTCTTACAAGTAATTAAGATGGCAGTAATAAGCATTTAATTATCTGCTAAACTTATAGTAATAATGTAATAGTAATATTTGACTATGTACTATACTTCTCAACGTTTTTTCACCCTGACACACTGTTCATCTTCTCTAGGGTTTGCTGCTGCTGTCTCTTTTGCTCAGTTTACCCTTTTTGCACAGTGCAATAACTCCTTCTTCAGCATGTGACATATATGTATATATAGAAATTCTCTGGATAAAATCAAGATAGAAAATGCAAATCAAACATCTTCAATCTATTCACACACACAGAAAAAAAAAAAAAGACACTAGCTCACTAACAAATAGATTCATCATCTTTTCTCTTTCAATATATATATATAAATATGAGTTTAATTTTGATGTACTTACAATGTAAAGTATTTTATATAATTGTATAATTATGTCTGTTTTTTAAGATGAGTATTTATGTAATCAATATAAAAGGTAGCTATTTTTATTAGGTGACATTATATAATTTGATGTATATGTAAAATTACTTTATAGTGACAATACATTAAAATTAAATTCTATATATATTATGGTAAAGTATATTTTTTTAGCTTTGAAGTTTATCAAAAATTTTAAAAATATCATTAAATTTTGTTTTATTTTAATTTTATCTTTAAAATTTTCGATTTGAATCAAATATACCTGTGACAGAAAATTTTTCAAAAAGCTTAGGACCAATCTAGTAATAATAATGATACATGTGTCTAATTTACTTGTGTTAAAGGTTGTTCTTGTTAAATTGTTGTTAAATTATCCTAAATTTTTTGAAAAATTAGTCGTTAGGAATATATTTGATACAAATCGAAGATTTTTGGGATAAAATTGAAACAAAATAAAACTCAGGGATATTTTTAAAATTTTTAATAAACTTCAAGGATAAAAAATATATTTTATCCTATATATTAATTTTTATTTTATTTTGTATTTAATTTTTATTAATTTGCTAATTGCATTTAATCAATTTAAATTTCTTAATAAATGCAATAATGACACATATCCTAAACCTGTTAGATACAAAGTCATTTATGTACTTTTACTTAATAATCTAAAATTTTAGAATAATAAATTTTGAACATATGATATATATAACTTGTTTTTGTACGAGAGGTCGTATTAAGTTTATGGTTATTTATGTACTTTTACTTAATCGCTTAAAATTTTGGAAAATTATTTTATGGTACATCTAATAAAATTACTAATGTGTAGTTTTAAAAAGTGCTTTAAGCTTCTCTAAAAATACCGGTTTGACTATATTAACCAAAAAATATCCAATAAATCAATTTGGTTTAAAATAAAAAAAAAGTAGTTGTCACTGAATAAGTAAAAAAAAAAAAATCGATAAAAATTAATTAATCGGTTGAACTGCTCTAATTTTTTACGTTAACGATTTAAGATATAATAAAATACATTTTTTTTTAAAATATTATATACGATTCAATTCTAATTAAATTATGATTGACTTTTTAAATCTTTCAAACTTTTAATTTATGTGGATTCAGTTTTTTTTTTCAGCTTTTAATTTCGTATATAAATTTTCTTCAAAACTAGAGGATCGGAGACGGATGATGAGGTTGTATTGTATATATTAAATCAATAATATTAGAAAGACATAAAAAAAAAAAAAAGTCAGAATTTGTCTTATTTAGTATTCATTAATTGTCATAACAATTAATAAATATTAAATAAGATAAATTATGACTATTTTTTTTTTTTTTGTTATCAAATATTTTTTATAAATAATGTGGCCAAATTTTAGGAGAGAAGATGAATGTAATTTAATTGTGATTAAACTTAGCCGAGAATAATTGATTATAGCTAGGCATGCATGCAGCAACGTTGATTTAATTAAATTGGATTGAATGATTTTCACCAGGGATAATTAAGAAGATATAATATGCTCAACTCCCCAACCGACAATGGGAATTTATTTGTTACACTCAAAATGAAAATGAAAATGATGAATCCTTCTATCTCTTTTGACAACTAATGCGGATCACATTAAATAACTGGGTCACATGTGTTTTAGTTATTACAGTGAGTGATGGTGATGGTGTATATGAATAATAACATACATATAAATAAACAATTCATTCAATTTAGACAAGGTATAAATAACTACTCATTCATCACACTACTAGCTTCTTCACAACCATCAGTGCTATAGTAATGATATGGCGTTTTCATTTTGCATCTTTCATGAAAAAAGTAATAAAATTCGTAGTACATGAAAGGAAAATTCGTCTCTACTTTTTTCCCCCTCTGCTCAACATTTATGTATAGCAAGCATTAATTTGGATATGTTGAGATTGATTCTACTCATCATTTTTATCAACTCCCTAGTACCATTGAAACCCACCATCAATATTCTTTTTTCATTTTTCACATATTCACATTTATTTAATTACCATTTTCTTTAATTTTATGAAATTTAATTACCACGGTAATTAAATTGAAAAATAGGATTGTGTTTTTTGGATATGCTTGCATAATTTTAATTAATTTGTACATACATCTAGATTACTATAAACATTAATTAAAAGTAAAGTTTAATCTGTTTTATTTTGAACTTTTAATCAAACCCAAATTTGAGCATTATTATTTGAAAAATATTTTTCTTTTTTCCCCCCATGATAGATGATAGGACATACACATGGTGTTATGCTTTTACTACATTCTAATTGATCCTAATTATATTCTAACATACATTATTACTGTATAATAATATAAATAATTGTACGTTCTACATCCCTGCTTTTTTAGTAATTTTTTGTTCATACAGAGGTTACTTGTTTTATACAATTCAAAATAAATGATATTATCATGTTTTCACCTAATAAAATATTCCAATTAACATAAATAATTGATGATTATATTAAATAATAAATTAAATTAAATACTATACAAATTAATGATTACTTATTAAATTAAAATAAATTTAACCTTGCATTTTTTCTAAACACATACATTATTGCTATTATGATTAAAGAAATTTTATTTATTAAAAATAACGCCATTTAAACAATTATATAAATATGAAATCAGAATTTTGACAAAATTAGGAATGAATGATCTAGTAGTTATGTTTGCACTTTGCACTTTGTACAATGAGCAGAGATTATGAGCTATATATTAAAAAGAGACCAAACTAGCCCGTTCAAGAATGCCAAAATAAAGATGTTACAAGCAGCACTTTTCAATTATATTTTGGATTTGGATTGCTAACATATTTAAGCTTAAATATTTCATAACAATAATAATATATATATAAGGAATCAATTTTTAATTACATAATATTAACTATTTTTTTACAGTAAATCCTTATTTCTAGGAATTTTATGATTTAGAATTAGAATTTAAAATTTATAATTTAGAGTTTAAGATTTAGTATTTAGAATTTAAGATAAAATTAAAAAAAATTAAAAAGAATTAATTAATATTGAATGAAAAATATTTAGTTCATTAGTTGTTCAAAAATAATTGAAAAAGGAGTAGAAATTAACAGACCACAATAATTAGCTTGGTGCTTCATATATTACAAAAGAACATGAATATATAGGGAATCCACTTTTAATTAATTAATATTTTAAAAAATTATAAATATTAGAGACAAAAGTATATTTTATTCAATTAATTAATATTTATTAATTTTTTATCTTCTATAAAATTATTTTTTAATTCTAAATTGTTGAAGGATTTAGAATTTAGGATAAAAAAGTAATTTCAAAAATTTGGCTGATATTATTTTAAAAAAGGTTAGCTCCATAGTTAAACTAATTTAAAAAGTGCAATGCAATATGAATTATGGTGGAATAATGATTAATTAAATTAAAGTACTTGGAACTATTATTAATATTTAATCTAGCTGTATTTGGGAAAAAAAATTTTACAAATGACCATATTGTATTCTTTTAAAAATTTAATGATATTATTATGAAACTAACTCATTATTCTAAAAGTTCAAATTATTCCATAAAAACATATGAAGAATTATATATCTAATAGATACGATAAATAATGCAACTTCAAAGGCATTTAATATGGGTAACATATCCAGTTGTTGATGGATTTTCATAATATTACTTTGTTTGGTCGAATTATATTATTGGTAATCTAAAATTTAATATAATCTAAATTTCTTTTTGAATGGTAATTTGTATTATCTGTGTTAGGAGTTATAAGGCAACAAGTTAACTCAGTCTTTCAATTCTATTTTAGTAGTTTTTTTTTTTTTTTTGTAGTTAATTTTGTTAATTCTATTTTTCTGTTAAAGTTGGTTAGTGTGGGTCTTAACTGACTTAGCAGCAGCTTCTAGTCACTTCTATAGTTTGTTATAGTTAGTTAGCTTAGTATATGAGTCAAGTCAGTGTTAGTTGGCTAGCTATGTACATATAAATTGTAATTCCTCACATGTTGTAACTCAATTGCTTAGTTGAATGCAATTTCACACTTTCTCAGTTTCTTCTCTTTACTCCTTTCTCTCTGAACTTCTCCTCTGAGGCCCGGTACCTTTCATGGTATCAGAGCCTCCAAGCTTCGCTGCTTATTCAACAATGGTGCAAAGATTCATAGCAACTCCTATATCGATGAAACTGGATGAGGACAATTTCCTGCAATGGAAGGATCAAGCAATCTCAACAATAGAAGGGAACGATATGCTGAGCCACGTCACAGGAAGAGGAATTTCTCCATAGTTTGTGCAATCGAATGATGGAACAGATACTGTAGTGAATCCAGATTATCAACAATGGAAGAGGCAGGATGCATGCACTTCTCAAATCTTGGTTACTGGCTTCGATGAGTAAGCCGTTCACTACAAGGATGGTAGGGTGTGTGTTTACACATCAAGTGTGAAAAAGGTTAGAGGATCATTTCTCCTCTCAAATCAAGGCTAAGGTGATGTAATTGAAGAACAAGCTCAGCACGTTCCAAATTGGAGGATCTGTGACTGAGTACGTTTTGATGATTAAAGGCAGAATTGATGCTTTGGCATCCGTAGGAGAGTTAGTAAAGGAAAGTGATCATGTAAACGCAATCTTACATGGATTACCTGAAGAATATTCTTCAATATATATGTATGTGCTTGCAAGATCGGAGAGCATAACTGTTGCTGAACTGGAAGCATTGTTGCTAGCTCATGAAAGCATGCTGGCAAAATTCAGAAAACCAGAGGCGTTCGTGCAAGCAAACATAGCTCAATTCGGAGGATACTATCAACAAATGCAAGGAAGAAGATGAGGATTCAGAGGAAGAGGAGGAAGAATGCACAGAGACGGTAGAAATTTCTCCAATGAAAGAAGAATGATGCAAGAATCTGATATGAACAAACAGTTCACAAGTGATGGTCAGTTCGTGAATGGAAGAAGACAATCCAACAGAGGAGGCAGAATGTACAATTCAAGAAGCTATGAATATGACAGGCCACAGTGTCAGCTGTGCAATAAATTCGGCCACACTGCAAGGACTTGCTGGTACAGATACAATGAGAATCAATATGAAGAAGAAGGTTATGGTGGAGAAGGTTACAACAATGTTAGCCACAGTTAGGACACTCAACCGCAAGCAAATCTCTGCAATCTAATAGCAACATCAGCAACAATTCAGGACTCCAATTGGTATCCTGACTCAGGAGCTACACATCACATGACACATGATGAGAAGAATCTGATGGAGAAGGAAGAATACTGTGGAAATGAGCAAGTAGTAGTTGGCAATGGAACAAGTTTGCATATCTCTTTTGTTGGAAATTCTTATTTCCAGACTGACTTGTGCTCTAAGCTACTGCACATGAGAAACTTGTTGTGTGTGCCTGAAATTACAAAGAATCTAATGAGTGTGCATCAATTGTGCTGTGATAATCAAATTTTTTTTAAATTTCATGATGATAGGTGCTATGTAAAGAGTAAAGACAATGAGAAGATTGTGCTTCAAGGCACTGTGGAAAAAGGCCTCTATAGATTTCCTAGTATTAACAAGCTGCAAGCACCAGTTAGTTATGCTGCTGCATATGCTATTGCAGTAAGTAATAACAATAAAAATGATTCCCTTATTTGGCATGCTAGGCTAGGACACCCTAACCATGCTGTATTGTCAAAAGTACTAAAAGTCTGTAAGCTCTCAACTATACCAATCAAAATAAATTGCTCAGCCTGTTGTATTGGCAAGTCTCATCAGCTCCCTTTCCCTTCCTCACAAACTGAGTACACACACCCCTTAGACCTTGTATACTTAGACATTTGGGGCCCTGCCCCAGTGACAAATAGCAATGAAAACTGGTATTATGTTAATTTTATTGATGCTTTTTCAAAATACACTTGGCTTTATCTAATTAAGTCCAGAGCTCAATTAAAAATAGTCTTTGAAAATTTCCAACAAAAAGTTGAATTGCAGTTAAACACTAAGTTTAAAATGTTGCAAAGTGATAATGCAGTCGAGTATAAAAGTCTGTCAAAGATTCTGCAGGTTAAAGGAGTTCAGCACAGGTTTGCTTGCCCTCACGTTCACCAACAAAATGGCTCTACTGAAAGAAAACACAGGCATGTGGTAGAAATGGGACTCACCTTATTGGCAGGAGCTTCAGTGCCTATAAGGTTCTGGGGAGAAGCCTTTTGCTCAGCAGCAAAACTAATCAACATCCTTCAAACACCAGTTCTAAATAGTGTATCTCCAGCTGAGAAACTGCTTGGCAAGCAACCCTCATATGACCAACTCAGAGTGTTTGGATGCCTATGCTTTTCACATCAGAGACCATATAACAAGCATAAACTGGACTTTAGGTCCTCTCCTTGCACATTCTTTGGGTATGGAACTAATCAGAAAGGCTATAAATGCCTTACTCAACAGGAAAAGGTCATCATCACACCAAATGTGGTGTTGTTTGAAGATCAATTTCTATTTCAACAAGCTAGTCAAAGTCTCAAGACAGCAATAGCCTCAGCTCCTCAACACTCAATTCCAACAATTCCAAGACTCTCAGCGTCTACTCAAGCTCTTCCTGCTAACCACCAACCCCAATCTACCTTGTCCCAACATAATACCTCAAACAATCTCTTTCAGTCCACCCCACCTCATAATAGTTCCCTGAACACTTCAGCACAAGTGCCTTTACATCAGTTAAGCAACCAACAACAACCTTCAACAACTATCAACCCTGCTTCCCTATAGTCACTACACTCTTCTAGCAGCCTGCAAGAAATCACAGTACCAGTAGCAACTTCTTCAGTCCCAACTCCTATTCCTATCAATGACATTGAAATTGTTCTCCCCCTAATTAACCCTGAACCTAGAAATATTGAACTCACCCAAAACACTCATCCAATGATGACTAGAGGCAAAGCAGTAATTGTCAAGCCAAAGCTGTTCTTAGCAAGTGTAGAGCCAAGGAATGTTAAACAAGCACTCAAATTCCCTGAGTGGAAGGCAGCAATAGATCTGGAGTATGAGGCCCTACTCAGGAACAATACATGGAAGCTGGTTAAGCTCCCACCCGATAGAGAGGCAATTGGAAGTAAATGGGTGTTTAGGATTAAGTATAATGCAGATGGTTCACTTCAGAAGCACAAAGCCAGGTTGGTTGCTCAAGGCTTTGCTCAAAAACCAGGTTTTGACTTCATAGAAACCTACAGTCCAGTTGTTAAGCCCACCTCTATTAGACTGCTGCTTTCAGTCGCACTATCAAAGTCCTGGACAATAAGACAATTAGATGTAAACAATGCCTTCCTGCATGGTGATTTAGTTGAGGAAGTATATATGAGGCAGCCCCAAGGATATGAGCAAGGAGATCCTTCATTAGTATGCAAACTTAACAAAGCTTTGTACGGCTTGAAACAAGCGCCCAGGGAGTGGTACTATAAGCTTGCAAATGGGTTAAAGGAACTAGGATTTGCAGCTACAAAATCTGACATAGTAGTGTTCACTCGTGATACAAATCACTTAAAAACATATGTCCTGGTATATGTAGATGATATCATTGTAACAGGTGAATGTGATAACTCTATTAAGGAAGTAATCAAACAGTTGAATAGTAAGTTTGCTCTAAAAGACCTAGGTGATCTGCACTACTTTCTTGGCATTCAAGCTACAAAGACTAAGAGTGGAGGCTTAGTGTTTACTCAGCAGAAATACATTGAAGAGGTAATGAAGAAGGTTGGTATGGTGGGATGCACAGCGGCACAGCTTGTCATACTCCTCTTCCCTCTACAACAAAAATCTCTACTCTTGGAGGGTCAAACTTCCATGATCCAAGTCTATATCATTCTGTCATTGGGAGCTTGCAATACCTAACCATTATCAGGCCTGAAATCAGCTTCTATGTCAATAAACTTGCTCAGTTTGTTTAATCTCCTCTGGATTCACACTGGAAAATGGTGAAACATGTGCTGAGGTACCTAAATAGTACTGCATATCATGGCTTGCACCTCAAGAAGGACTCTGAAATGAACACTGCTATGAAGATCACTGCTTACAGTGATTCTGACTGGGCTGGTGACCCCGATGATAGAGAGACAACCACTGGATATTGTGTGTTTTTTGGCTGAAATCTGGTGTCCTGGGCTTCGAAGAAGCAAACAGCTGTAGCCAGGTCCAGTACTGAGGCCGAGTACAGGAGTATGACAAAGATAGTGGCAGAGTTAGTATGGATAAGGAACCTAATGGCTGAATTAAAGCTAGCTATCTCTGAAGCACCAATGATGTATTGTGACAATTTGAGTGTTGTATTGTTGGCAGTAAATCCAATCCTACATTCCAAGTCAAAACATTTCGAAATAGACCTCCATTTCGTTAGAGATCATGTCAACAACAAGGAAGTTCAAGTGAGTCATATCCCAGGCTCAGTGCAAGTGGCCGATATCTTCAAAAAAGCAATACTCTCTGAGACTTTTCTACACTTTTGAATCAGGCTGAACATTTGTGATCAACAAGCAATTGCAAGTGCTCAAGAAAGGAAAAACTAAAGATGATATTAGGAGTTATAAGGCAGCAAGTTAACTCAGTCTCTCAGTTCTGTTTCAATAGCTTTCCCTCCTTGTAGTTAATTCTGTTAATTCTGTTTTTCTGTTAAAGTTGGTTAGTGTGGGCTCTAGCTGACTCAGCAGCAGTTTCTAGTCACTTCTATAGTTTATTGCAGTTAGTTAGCTTAGTGTATGAGTCAAGTCAGTGTTAGTTAGCTAGCTATGTACATATAAATTGCAATTCCTCACATGCTGTAACTCAGTTGCTTAGTTGAATGCAATTTCACACTTTTTCAGTTTCTCTCTCTATTCCTTTCTCTCTGAACTTCTCCTCTAAAGTCTAGTACCTTTCAATCTGCATAGAAAATGTTAATCAAAACTATCATCTAACTGCGTATTAAAATGGTTATATATATATATATATATTGAGAATAATGATTTTATGATAAAAATATATTTATATTTTTTAATATTTTAATAATATTATAAAAAAATATTTTATTAAAAATTATTAAATTTTTTTATTATATTCTTAAAATATATTATTAACACAAAAAATAATTAAATTCTATATTATTATTGTTGTTATTATTATTATTAAACATCGAGAATGACTTTTATTTAAAATAAAAATTATATTCTATTTTTTTAAATTCTTTGTACAAGTTCAATTTATAAACAGGAGAGAAAGAACCTTTTATATGAAGTGAAATGTGGGTAGTAACTTTTAGTAGTTTTAGACATTATTTGGTTAGTACAGAAATTAAATTATTTTTAATAAATAAATTTTATTAATTTATATGTATAAATTTTAAAAAATATGAGTGTAAATTGTATTATTTATATGTATAAAATTTTGATAAATATAAGTATAAATTATATATTTTTTATGTACAAAATTTTTATAAATATAAATTATTGCTGATCATCAACGAATTATAGTTTAAATGGCATAATCTCTTTATACTCATTAGAGGTCACAAATTTAAATCTCACTCTTAACTAAAAATAATGATTGTTGATCAAATACTAACAAAAAATATAACATTACTCTTGTACGAAACTCTCACGGAAAAATTACTTAAGTCATAAAAATTACATCTTACTACCTCAACATCCAAGGTACGCAAATACTACTCCATACAAAAATACTAACAACTCATAATATATGATACTATGTTATAATTGAAGCATTTTTTAATAGCATCTGCAGCACACTTGCATGGCCGAGCAATTTTCAGCCACTCTTAATATCATCATAGCCTATGAAAATCAGACCCCTCTAATAATCAAACTAAAAAATTCTATTGCTATTCTTCGATCTTGCAGTTGCTAACCATCTATCTTTAACATAAACTCTATAATTTGTCTTTTTTATACTCTATTTTATAATAATGAAATGTTAAAATTGAGTGGAATTAACTTATCAACTCTAGAAACTAGCTCCTAAGGTGAAGGTTAGTTATCTCTCATTTATAAACTATTCCATGAAAAATGTGAGACACTTATAATAATACAATCATTTCTACATAAACAAGAGTAACTTTGAGATATTGGAACTTTTGCTAATAAAATGATGCCTTAGCTATACTTATAAATTTTTGCTGATCATAATACAATTAAAATCTTAACTCATTAATTAGATTTTTCTAAATACAATTCTGGATACCTTATTACTCATCAACTACCAACATACATATAAATTGTTATAATTATAAAGAGAGATGCATAATAATACTATACCTACTACATCCGTACAGTAGATTTTCTGAATTTATTCATCTTCAATACTGATCAGAGACCAGTAATAGTATCTACTACTACATCCATCCTTTAATTTATATTTCAAGTTTTCTAATAATAATAATAATAATAATAATAATCAACAAACTCACAGATACATATATTGATATATAGATTGAATCAGAATCACGTTCAAAATTAGAAACTGTGATGCCCTTTTAAAAATTATTCTCCACTCTTTCTTGAGTAAAAGACTGCAGTACTTCAAATACGCCAAAACTCATAATCATTTTGCTTCTGAAAAATAAAAAATAAAAAATAAGAAATATATCCATTTAATTAATTAAATCTTTTTTTCCTTTTTTGGAGGACAAAGTTCAGTTCTTTCTTTCTTTTAGCTTTTTATTTTTTGTGGGGGGAGATCTAGGGTGAGCCTTGGGATCAGTAATGAGTTTTCACCCTTGAATTGAGTACTTATTGTTGGTAGGTTTCTGGGGTTCATATGGTTTTAATTCATTCAGTTTTTTAACTTCTTTTTCTTTTTAGGTTAAAAAACAAAATAAAGAAAAAAAGAAAAAAAAAATGTTATAAAGTAGGGTGCAGCTTTAGACAATGTATAACTGCAGTTTGTGCAGTGTCCGGATGATGAAGTTGTCAATTATTTTTGGGGTGAAGAAGATTCCTGTTTTCTAGGTATTGCTTAGTTTTGAAGGAAAAATCTTCTACTACAATGCTATCTATATATCCCCTTTATTTCACTCTCACTCTCACAAACCTACTTTCTATTTATACTCAATTTTCATCAATCAACATAATTAACTTAATTTTTTTAGTTTTCTTAAACGATTTTTTTTAAATATTTTATAGTATTATCCAATTCGACAGATTAAAAATCAGACTAATTTATCGTAGATCAAAATTCTATTTAAGGGTTTATGCTTGTTAATGAATCGCAACATGTACAAGACAAAATTCGAATACCGATACTTGCTTAAGCAAACAAATGAATTAATCACTGGATCAATCTAAGTTAGTTAATTAACGGATTTAATTTAGTTAACAAACTTAGATAAGGTGGTATTGGTGTTAGTGAGGAACTAGCTAGGGTTTCTTGTTCAGCAATAACCTAATTCACTAGACACATACTATACTGTTGAAGCTTGAAACATTAATCTGGCACACACCCATTTTCACCTATTTTTATTTTATTATTATGTGTTAGATATATATTTCAGTGCCTAGCAATAATTGTCTCTTAGGGTTACTTGTTTGGCAAGCCATAAAGTACTACATATTTAAATATCTATCATCTATCTATGCAAGACATACAACAGTTTACTTAGTAGGCAATTAGGCAAGAAACTAGCCTAGCTAGTACAAATTATTCAAGTCATAGAGTATGTATATATAGTCATAGAAAAGTCTTAACTTGGTGCTTTATTAATCAATTAGCATATAAATATACATATGAAATATTATAACTATTATACTTACACACACATGTAATAATTGTTAAAAGATATATAATAAATTTGTTATCATCTAAATTTAAATTTAAAATTTGAGTTGCTTATTTAACATTAATACATTAAATAATGATTAATTTAATGACTAAATTTTTATATACACATAATAATTTTATAATAAATTCTAGAATTTAATTTTGATATATGTTAGTATAAAGTAATTTTATATATGCATCCAATTACGTAACGCTACATTAGTAAAAATAATTACATTTCACATTAATAGCGTGAATAATCATAAAAAAACAGATATGATTATACGACTGTATAAAATATTTTACACTGTCCGTACATTTACTGTAAATTCTAATATAAATGAAGTTTAAAGTTAAAACATGTTTAGTGACTAACCAAAATTGATTAAATGGTAGAGAATGTAATATAGTGTGATGTATATATATATTATGCCGTGCAAATCTCACTGCCATTTATCTGTGTTTATTGCAATGTATGTGGTCCCTAATTTTCTATAAGTTGAGTGGATGCTTTTAAGAACCTACGTTGGTCCCTCATCTATATATTGCAGCAGCTACATATCTATATGATCTAATCCCAACTCATCACACACTCCAATTGCATACACCACAACTTTTGAATCTGACTATGACTTATATATCAACTTGATCAATCAAATTTCTTCCACCATATATATCCTACTTTATTATTTACTTAATTACCCTCTAATACTTCATTTTTAGATATTATTAAAGCACTTAATAATTCTTAGGTAGGGTTCATGTATGCTTGCTGCTGCTTCTTCTTCTTCCATACCATGCATGTGAATTATTAACGTTCTGTGGAATTTTCTTTCTTTCCTTTTTCCTTCAGTGGGGAATTTCTTGATAAAGATATTTGTGGTTGCTTGGAAAGAGCATGCCCTTCTTTCTCTTATTTATTTTGGAATTTCTTTTAATATTAAAAATAAAGATATAAATGGATTAAAGGTCTTCCCTTTTCCCCTTCTTTTCTTTTAATCTTTCTCTCTTTGGGCAGGCAAGTCCAGTATGAAATTCACAATGTCTAGTACTGAGTCTTACCCATATAATAAATGCATCAAACATGTTATATATATACATATATAAAATAATGACTAAATTAACTATTTATATGAAATTTATGTTTAAAAATATATAAAACAATAAATATAAATATACATAAATATATAAAAAATACTTTAATAATTTTTTTTATATAAACATAACAATTTTTTATAATCCATATATATACACTCAATTGATAATGAATAATTATTTTATATTTATATTGATATTGTAAACAGTTAATCATTAAGTCAGTGATTGTTCAGTATGTGGTATGAACAAATCGAGTAATTCATTACTCCAGTTTGTTTGACGTGTCATCCCATAAGGAGCCACATAATTGCAGTTAAAACCATGCATACTATATTTCTTATTTTTCTTTTCATTTATTTACCTTTTAAAATTCTACAAGCACATGATCATACGGATATGAAGATTTCTTTTTCTATTTTAATAAGTAATTTTAATTTAGATTTGAGTATACGATACAAAAAATCCATTATGGAAGAATCATTTCTTCTATAGGAATTCTGAATTATATATATATATATCTACATAAAAAATTAATCATTAATTAAATATTTATATATTAAAAATATATAAAATAACACATATAATACACATAAATTTATGATAATTAAATTTCAATATATAAATAATATTTTTTATTATAAATAATCAAGTGTAGTTGCATTGCCTCAAAAGTATATACATATACGGCTTTTACCAAAAAATTAAAATGCTTAATTTGTATACAATGCAATACAATACATGCAATTCTTTTAGCAGAGCTTTTAATAATATATTATTAAATTAATAAAAACATTTTGATTCAATTATTTGCTATTTAAAGAATATATAACTAAGTATTAGCATAACTTTTTATACTTTTAATATATAAATTAATTTTAATATATTTTTTATTTAAAATTTTAATAATTATTTAATTATATCTATATTTTTTAAAATAAAATATTATTTATATATTAAAATCAGTCATTAAAATTAATTATTATATATATATATATATATTATTTAACTAATTTTTAGTATATATTTTATATTAATAATATAGTTTGATAACTAATTTTAATGTAAACATAATAGGGTTATTTTTTAAACAAATATTGAGATAGTAAATATTTAAAAGTGATTTGTGAATATGTTTTTCCCAGGCATAAAATAGTTTGAAAGTCTAAGGTTTTGGGTCATGAGCTAAAATAAATAAGATTTATGTGGCCATTTTGTGAAGACTATAATTTTAGGGTATTACTGTTTCTGTGCTGAAACTTCTCTTCTCCTTTTTCATTTGTTTCTTCTTTGAAGGGTATGGTGAACGAAAAACTAAAGCATAGAGCAGCAGAATAATCAGATATCAAGTTGGAAAACAAGATCGAATTTCCCTTCACACGCGCGTAACGTAAGTCTCTAGTTCTCGAGATCTCAGCAAATTAAATTAATTAAACTAACCCATGCTCTATGTGCTTCTCAATCTAAATGCATGTTAGTAACTTAGTTCACTTGCACATAACACAGTTTATTATTTTAATTTCTGTATGATTTCAAATAGAAGAAGAATTTGAGAAAGCTGTATTCAGTGATGATGAATGAAGAAGCAGCAAGATGAATCTAACGACGATGATGATGGAAACAAAGGAAGAAGGCATGATAATAGAAGAGAACAAGAAGAAGAGCAATGAAAATGACAAGTTTACCCTGAAAGGATCGGCGGCGGCGTCGTCATCAACAAGGCAATGGTCGGCGTTTCGGAATCCAAGAATCGTGAGGGTATCAAGGTCATTTGGGGGAAAAGACAGGCACAGCAAGGTTTGCACCATAAGAGGGCTTCGTGACCGTCGGATCAGGCTCTCAGTCCCCACCGCCATTCAATTGTACGACTTGCAAGACAAGTTGGGACTCTCTCAACCAAGCAAAGTCATCGATTGGCTTCTTGATGCTACAAAGCTTGATATCGATAAGCTTCCCCCTCTTCACTTCCCTCAGCCCTGCTTCCAACCGCCGCAAACCCTATTCCCTCATCTTCTCCATGACCCTTCCTCTTTCTGGAAACCCAGGTTCTGGGAATTGGACTCTTCCGCTTCCTCCTCTTCTTCTTCCAGGTTTCTCAAAGGGAAGGACTTGATGACCACCATGCCTTCCGATAATAATAACAATAAAGCCAAGTGGATCTTCAAATCAAACAATGCAGATCATGAGAATCAAGAATTTGGAGGCGGTTACACTACTCAGAGACTTTTCCCAATGGAGACTCAGACTACTACTAATAATAATCCTTTTCAGAGTTTGTTCTTCAGCAACAACAACAACAACAACAACTCTACTCCTGAGGCTTCTAATTTGGGAAGCCATGGATTGTTGTTTCCTTCTAGTTCTTGTTCTTCTTCTTCTACAAGTCTTTATCATCACCATCATCAAGTGGGAGATTACTATGGCAGTTATCCAATGATGAATAACGGGGGTTTGATGCAATTGAACCATTTATCTTCTTTGCAAGTAGGCCCATCTGGTTCCTCACAATTATTGTTTGGTCCTTTATCTTCTGCTACTGCTGTTGCTGCTGCTACACCGCAGATTTTCACACCTTATGCACCATTTGTAACAACCCCATCATCTCTTCTGGAAGGTAGTAGTCATAATAATAATAATAATAATAATGGCGGTGGTGATTCAATAAAACAACAGCATCAATTCATCAATAGTCACATTCATCAGTTCTTGAACTCATCGTCCTCATCCACATCATCATCATCATCAACAAGCCTTCTTCTCCATCACCATCATCATTCATTATTCAGTTCATCATCACCTGTCAGACCCTTCTTCCCTACACCCTTCAGTTCCAAGCTTCTAGATTCTTCCTCGTCAGATCGTAATGGAAGCCACCAACCAGATCATAATAATAAGGCTACTACTACTACTACTACTACTACTTCAGCTCGTTCTTGATTTCAGACTCGGGATTCTCATCTTCAATTGCTGCTACTACTACTACTATAATTCAAGAATGAATGTAGAGCAAATTTATATTCTGAGAAACCTAAGAGATGATGAACACATGCACCGCACCTTTGTAGGTATGGCAACGCTATATATACATATATTTCTCTTTCAATCTTAATTATTTCTGCTTTTACTTAATTATTATACAATCTACTTCAATTTCTTCACAATGTGTGTACAAGTAATTAATTAAAATATATAATTATTCTTCCTCATTATATTATTTTCCTCCTCTAGGCATATATTATATGTTTATATATGTGTTAAAAATTACAGAAGGAACACACATTGTTGTTTGTCCAAATTACAAAACTGAATCTAAATATAAACACTAGGAAGAAAAAAAAAATCAAAATCTATCGTATTTAGTATTTATTAATTCTAAGAACAATGAATAAATATTAAATAAAAAAAGTTTTCACTATTTTTGACTAATTTTGTTATCAAACATTTTCTATATAAACAATAATGAACTTCATAATTGATGCTTTTGTTGCTCTTCTCTGCAGTTCTTATGTGCTAATTAATTAGCACCCTCAGAGCTAAGCAGCGGTTATTATCAAATTTCAGAATTAATTTTGCTACTTAAAGATTCAAGTATCAGATTGACCTTCTTCTTTGCCGTATATATATATATATATGAAAAATCAGTCATCAAATTAACTATTATAAATATATGTATTGGTTAAATAAATTTTAATATATATTTTATATGAGTGATTAAATTTTAGTGTACATCTAACATATTTGATATATATTATTCTAATTAATGGTTTCATAAACAATTATCCACTTAGCTTTAACATTTTTTTAATTTATTTTTTTGAAAGAGAAAAAGAAGAATGTACAAATAAATTTATTTTAATTAATGATTTCATAAACAATTATCCATTCTTAGCTTTAACATTTTTTTAATGTATTTTTTTGAAAGAGAAAAAGCAGAATGTACAAATAAATTTATTTTAATTAATGGTTTCATAAACAATTATCCATTCTTAGCTTTAACATTTTTTTAATTTATTTTTTTGAAAGAGAAAAAGAAGAATGTACAAATAAATTTATAAAAGTTATTCAGTTTTTTCTTAGAAACACAGAATTTATATTAAGAGTAATATTATATAATGAATAAAATTTATTATTTTTGTTCAATATTTTCTTTATATTTGACTAACTAACGTTTTTTATACTAAATTATAAATTATAAATTTTAATATAGTATAAAAATAAAATAGTAATTTAAAATATTAATAAAAAGTATTAATATGCAATATTTCTCATGTATTAATACATCCTCTTACAGATATGTGGCTGATTTAATTATTAACAATCACATGCTATGCTTAAATCTCACATATTATAATGGAGTAGATCAATTTAACCCGAAAATTTAATTCATAGTGGAAAAACGTTTAATTAAATTTCGTGAGAGTTTATTTGATAACACATGTGTTATCTAGAATACTATATATCCCCCTTCAACATTAAGGACTTATATAGTTATCTCGCACCAAAACTTTTTCAAATGGCATAGGTATTGGCCAAAAAATGAAATCCTCTCTATGCATAGAGTGTATGTTAGGGTTTGAATCTCTATCTTAATATTTAAGAAATCCAACTACTACTGAATGTGCTAAACCTCTTGATAAGACTATCTAGATTTTTTCTATAATAAGAAGTTTTATTGGGCATTGGTTAAGTTTTGGCATGGGTTTGTTCAAGCTTGATACTAATTAAGCTATGAGCTAGGTATATGATACCTGACTGAAGAGGCTATAATATTATGAGTAAGTAGGGGGTTTTAATACAAAAAATACGTTATAACCTCGTACAATGTTATCATCACTCATCAAGTCATTGCTACAGTTTCCATTCTACTCTTAAATGCCTGGTGCTTTAACAGGTTTTGCAGGGTTGAAATATTGTTTCGCAAGCTTAACCCAAATTTTAGGAATTTGAATTCTGTTTTGTGGATGCAATAATTTTTTTACCAGCGATAAATTTTTAAATGAAATTTAAATTCACGATGGATTAGTCTTTTGACTTGTTAAGTTAAGGAATATCGTAAAAAAATAAAAAGAAGAGATTTATATATTAGGAAAGTATTTAATTAATCATATATATTAGAAAATTCTATTTTGAATGTAACAAAGATCATTTTTTATTTAGATTTTTCTGAAAGAGAAAGTGGGAGACCACTGCTTATGTTATTTGATTTTATAAAGCTAGCATGATGCATGAATTGTTGTTATGGTTTCATGATGAATATGTCTGGTGTGCTGAATAATGTTGTCACAGATTCTTCTGTATTTTTGTTTGCTATCTAAATGTCACTATACATTATATATATATAAGAGTGTGAAAGGCACTCCAAGATATTTGGTATCAGAAATATTTGATAACAAAAAAAAATTAGTCAAAAATAGTCATAACTTGCCTTATTTAGCATTCATTAATTGTTGCGACAATTATTAATGCTAAATAAGGCAAGTTTTGGCTGTTTTTTTTTTGTCTACCTAACATTACCCATTTGGTATATATAATGTAGGAAATTCAATAACTAGGTCAACTAATTTGTTCCTTATGTTGGCGTACCCATTATTATTGTATATTCAACCTATTAAAACCATGTTTAATTTCGCATATATGTTTTTCTAATTACGCACTTGCAAAGGTTTTAAATTGCAATTCTGTTCGAGGCAAGGTTGAGAGATTATTATTGTTGCTTTTGCAGAAGTGAAACTACAAATAATGTAATTTTTAAGATGCAGTGTTACAATGTTTGAAATTATTTAACGATTTTTAATTATTATAATTTTTATAATTACGTTAGATGTACATTAAATCAATCATCAGAATATAATATATATTAAAATATAAAATATATATTAAAAATAAGTTAAATTATACATATATTTATATATAAATATATAGTGACTAATTTTAATTTTAGTAGTTAATTTTAGTGTGTAAATAAAATTTTTATAATTACTGTTAGAGATATAACCATTAATATTACATTCTCTCATTAACTTAAAGCTTGAGTTTTTGGGATAAGTAGTTTCATGATATAATATCAGAGCTCTATGTCCAAAAAATTCAGAATTCGATCCTTAGTGAAAAGAAAAATGTCTATACAAAAAGGGTAATGGTAGGAAGACAAAAAAACAGCCAGAACTTGCCTTATTTAGCATTCATTAATTGTCGCAACAATTAATAAATGCTAAATAAGACAAATTATGGCTGTTTTTGGCTGATTTTCTTTGGACCAAACATTTCCGATACAAAAAATCAAACAAATGATTATATTATTAATGCTAGGTAGACAAAAAAAACAGGCAGAACTTGTCTTATTTAGCATTAATTAATTGTCGCAACATTAATGAATGCTAAATAATGCTAAATAAGGCAAGTTATGGCTGTTTTTGGCTGATTTTCTTTGGTTACCAAACATTTCTGTATTGTTTGAGGGGATAAAGTTTAAACTTTTAGGATGAATAATTTCATGATAACAGTAATGTTAGAGAAATAAAAAAAACAGTCAAAACTTACCTTATTTAGCATTCATTAATTACGGCAACAATTAATAAAAGCTAAATAAGATAAATTTTGACTGATTTTAACTAAATTTTTTTTGTTACCAAACATTTTTGTTATCCAATTATGTGGTTTCATATCATTTGGCAATAATGTAAACTCATAATTGACATGTGATTTTAAAACATTAATTAAACACATGTATCGTGTATGTGTATCTTTGGAAATAAAATTATATATATGATGATGATGATGAAGAAGATGAATAATGATGGAAAGAAATTAATTAAAAAGAAGGTTTGGAGAGCTTAATTAGGTAATTAATGTGTTGGTGCAGGAGAATCTGATCTTTCCCTCAGATCACATGCATGCCGACGCCTAGGAAGTGCTGCATGTGAATCCCTGCCACAAACCTACCTATATACAACTACAGATTATACAACTCACAATTTCACTCTTACATTCTTCTTTCTCCTAATAATTTACCATTCTATTTTATTTTCTATTATTTAATCATTCTTCAGGAAACCTCTTTTAAAAAAACATCAAAATTGTAAAAACCAAACTAGTAATTGAATAGCTAGAATAATAGGGTTAAAAATTTAAGAGCTGATATTGAATTGAATATAATATATATAAAATTTATTATCTTTTTAAAAAAATATTTTTTTGGGTGTGTTTTATTATTTTAACTGATTAATCATTAAAAATCGGTTCATTAATAACCTGCTTTTGTTTTTTTTTGTAATTTAAATTAAATAAAATATCTATCAGAAATGTTGATAAATGATTCGCACTGTGTATATATAAGTTGAGAGAAGTACATATAATGGACAAAGCTCTGGGCAATATGCAACTAATTATTAACCAGTTATAGCTATTCTATATATAGCAAGAAGGATAAGACAAAGAAAGAAGTTAATTATATATAGGATAAATTTAGAGAAATAACAAAATATCATCATATTTGAGATATAATTAATAAAAGATCAGTTTAATCAATTTAAAATTATTTTATTTAATATTATTAATTATTGATAAAATATTTTTGTAATTTGAGGTATAATAAATATATAATTATGAATGTTATATATATAAAATTATGAATATTGTGTTAAATATATACAATAATTTTATATATTATTTTTGTAATATTACTGATAAAATATAGGTAATTTTAAACGTGTAATTTTAATAAATTCTCTTGGATGTGCATCTTTTTTATTGTTTTTTTTTATCTTCCTATTAGAATTGAACTAATTAGGTACGTATGACTAAAAATCAAAGCAGAAAATTAAATAAGACATCACAAGAAAAAAAATTAATGGGTTAATATTTAAATTTGAATATAAAAGATGAATAATTCTCCACATACAAGTTATTTTTTATACAAGTCTTTATAAGTCATAACGCACTTCGCACCGTACTGCACGTTTTCACTACACCTTCTTCTTCTCCTTGCTGCACGTTCTTCTTCCTCTTCCTCTTCTTCTTCTTTTCTTTCGTTTCTTGCCTTCTCTTTCTCCTTTTTCATTTATGTGCTTTTCTCTCTATTTTCTTTCTTCGTTATTCTCGATTTCCATTATTTTTTGACATCAAGCTCTGAAATCGTTTTTGAAGAAGAAGAAGCAGCAGAAGATGAGGAGGAGAAAGAGAAAAAGTTCTGAATTATGCATAAGGTGTACTTCAACAAATTTTGGGTGTATTTGTTAAATCCTTTGGGTGTAGTTTTGTAATCCTTTGTGTGTATTTCTGTAATCCTTTGGGTATATTTTTGAAGTTTCATTATCTTTAAATTTGGTAAGAAACTCGTTTTCATGGAGGAAGAAGAAGAAGAGTCGTTCATAATGCATGGTGAGTAGTGCGCTTTAGAAACAGGAAGTGGTTGAATAACGTGCGTTTATTTACTCTTGAATGTGAGAGTGTAATGTGTGTGTTTTGTTGGACTTGTGCCAATTTATAAGAGTTGTATGTGTATCAACCCTCATAAAAGATAACTTATTTTTTAAATTAGTTCCTAAAATATTTTGTTAGTTATATTATTCTCTTGAAGATATAAGTATAAGTCAAATTGATCCTTTTATATATTCGTCAAATAATGATGTCACATTAAGTATTACATTACATAACGACATAGTAGATTAATACAGTATATCATAAAATAATTGGTTGTCATGTTCATTGTTATAATTAGTTGATACAAACATATCTAATCTAATCTAAGGGTTCCTTAAATTATTGGAGTGTATATAGCTAAATTTAAGCAGACTAATTGATGTGTAACAACTTACTCAAACATTTACGTAAGAAAAAAAAAAGATTACAACATATAAATCTTGAAAATAATGATGGAAAGAAGAAAAAGAAGGTAATAGCATGTGAAATTGGTTGATATAGTACCCAAAGAAGTGTGTCTCGGAAAATGCATAGATGTGTGTGAATGAGAAAACAAGTTTCATTGTCTATCTTCATCTTTGTATCCTCTTTCACAGCATCTTGATTATGAAGGCCATGAATTATTGTTATTATTATAGAACCATCCATGTAATTCAAAGCAAACCATACAAACACAAAGATTTAAAAGAAAAGACAAAAAAAAGAAAAAAAGAAAAAGAAAAAAATGGGTATTCGAATCTGCAGTTCGTTCTGACGATGAAAAGGAAGATACATAAAATGAGACTGAATTTGAAAGCAGTGTCTGCATGAAACACAGGATCCAAGATAAATTAAATTAAAATTGATATATGAGTCACAGTTGTTTCCGCAACTTGGACTTCCAAAGGCAACAAAGATAATGACCAAAAGTTTTATTTGCCGGTGGTCCTATTCTTCTATATATAACAAAGTATTTAAAACACATACATGCAAATTCAAATACACAAACAATATATATCAGACTTCATTATGTATACAATAATGCTAGAAACTAAGATGGTTTCATCCAAAAATCAGCCAAATATCTTTGTATGAATCTAAAATCTTTATGTAAATGATGTTTATGTTAGGTATTAGGATGTTTTTTTTCTTTGTAAATTGGATGGTTCTGAATCTATTTTCTGATTTATCATGTTTGATTTATCATGTTTTAGGCATTTGGAGAAGGAATGAAGATGAAGAGACGGAAGCTAATTGAATCAGTTTTCGTAATTTATGTTGTAATGATACTGAACGTATCTCCTCCTAATTTAAATGTAGTGAAACATTTAATAACCAATATTTTAAATCATAAATAAATAAAACTAATTACTATATTTATAATTAATTAAGTTATTTCATTCTTGACTGATTTGGAATTAGGGGTGGCAATGGGTAGGGTAAGGTAGGTTTGGATCCAACCCTAACTCTACCTGCGGGTTGACATTTTTATATAAACTCAACCCTATCCTATCTGTGGGTTGAGAATATCCCAACCCTAACCCTACCCGCTCTTAACACGCGGGTACCCGACCCTACCTGCAGGTTACAAAAAATATACAACATTATTATATAACTTTATGATAATTTAAAATAGAACTGATTTTTATATAAAAAATATTAAATTATCAATTAATGATTTTCTTTTAGTGGTTAATGATCTTTTGTATTTAGTGAGAGGTATTTGATTCAACATCCACTTAAAACATATTTTTACATAAGTATATAACATAAACATATATAAAGTGCGGGTTGGTCGGGTAGGGTTAAGGCTCAACCCGCACCCTACTCGATCCGCACGAGAACCCTACCCGCACCCTATTCTATCCGCTGCGGATCAGGTTGGCAACCCTACCCAATCGGCTGGGGTTAGATTGGATACCTGCGAGTAGAGTATATATTGCCACCCCTATTTAAAGTTGGTTTCATATACTTTTTCTTATGTATATTTCATTACAATAGACAGTAGTTAAAGCCAACGTTTTAAAAATTAAACCAGCTATTAACCCCATGAAATTAGAAAATTAAAAATTTAAAAGTTTAATTTAGATTTAATTGAAATTGAATTAGATATAATAAAATATATGATTTTTTATAATTTATTATTTTAAATTAATTAATCATTAAAAAATTATATTTGTTAACAGATTTTTTACTGATTTTTTCGGTTTTTAATTGAATCAATTTCAAACAATTTTTATCTTAAATCGCACTTACTTAATAACTGATTCTCAATTAATAACCAAGTCAAATCAGTTAATTCGGTCTAGTTCTTGTAACCATAGTTAATAATCTTGGATATAGTCGAAAAGTGTGTTCAGTATATATGATTGAGCCAAATAATTTTTTATTTTAATGATGCGTTTATAGTTTGATTTTTATTTTGATTATAATAAAGATAAGCTAGTAAGAGATTAGTTATTATGTTGAATAGAGTAAAATATTATTTGGTCTTTAATATTTGAATTAAATTTTAATTTGGTTCTTAACGTTTTAGATATTTTAAAAAATTTTAAATAAATTCAATATTATTATTTTACTATTAAATTTAACTCGAATAATTAATAAAATTTTTTATATATTAATAATTATTGGTGTATTTATTTATTTACATACTAAAATTAAATGTTATATTATTTTTTAAATATATTAATTATTTGTATTAAATTTAACTATGAAATAACAGCGTTTAAAATTTTATAGAATTGAAATAGAATATTTAAAATGTCAAAGACTAAATTAAAATTTAATTTAAATATTGAAAATTAAAATAATACTTTATTCTATTCAATAATACAGTAAACTAAAAATAATAAGAAGAAGAAGACTTAAAAATAATAATAAGAAGACTTAGATGCTATGAATTATTAACCCTAGTTTTTTTTTTTTTTTTTTTTTTTTTTGAAGTTGTAAGCTTTAAAGTTGAGTTTGTTGTAAGTTGAAAAAGGAATATAATTATTCAAAACTTTTGTCTATTCTTTTTAGAGTTAGGTGTTTATTAGTTATTACATTTTTTTATTTAATTAGTAACTAAAAGCATACATACCATATATATCAGAGAGACCAGAGGCTGCGACAATTACCCGAGGTAAATTAAATGCCCTTATAGTACAGCCTGCTTAGATGAGAAAAAAAAATGAGTATTTAAATAAAAATATCTTTATATACAAATAATTATGCTAAATGCATGCTAGAAATAAGTTATTAAATTAATTATTAATATAAAATATATATTAAAATATAAAAAATATATTAAAAATAAATTAAATAACATATATATATATATATATATATATAAAATAATTTATTTGATTATTAATTTTTTATGTGCACACAATAATTATTTATATAAAAATAATAAATAAGATATTAACACATATCATATTAAATAGTTTAATTAAATATATTAAATTATTTAATTATTTTTATTTATTATTTTTATATAAAAATATTTTTATATAAATAGTCAATACGAAAGAAAAAAAAAGAATTGACTATTCGTATAAAAATTTTTTTATATAAAAATAATAAATAAAATATTAAAATATATTATATTAAATAATTTAATTAAATATGTCAGATTATCTAACAATTTTTATTTATTATTTTTGTATGAAGATATTTTTATATAATTAGTCACCAAAAAAAAAAAAAGAAGAAGAAAAGAGCAGAGCTTGCAATACTACTACTCATCCTATATATGCATAGTTAAAAATTTTATTCATATATAATGAGTAGATGGAAATTAAATTTACATCCTCTCCCTTTTATACTTTTATCAAACCAACCACTTCAATTCATATCACAACACCACCCCAACCCAAGAATAAATAAAACTCAAGAATAAGTTCTAAATTTCACTAAAAAAATTGTCAAGTACCATTGAATTTATCAACAGAATTACTTAAAAAAATTGCTGGTAAATTTATTACTGCAAAATTATAAAATCTAATGGTAATATTTTATAAAATTAGTGACGAATTTGAATAATTGATTGGTGAAATTATGGAGGTGGTTATTGTCGAAAATTTTTCGACAGTAATTTTGGCGCCATATATTTTGATTTTGTGCTTTTTTATCGTCGAATTTATTCACTAATAAATTTGACGGTAACATATTATTTTATATTAATTAAAATAAAATTTATCAAAAAATTCACCGACAATAAATCTCACAGTAATCTTAAATTTTATTTTATTTTATTTTATTTTTTGAACTGGTTAGAACCTAACTTTCCATATTAATATGTCAACAATTAATAGTTAAATCCTAATTAGTGAAAATCAAATAGTATTTTTAATAAAAACAGTCAACTATAATATTAAATGGCAAGTATACAGAAAACAGTCAAAGAGATGAAATACTATCACACAAATTAAAACAAAATTCTAATCATCACTACGGGTCCTGATAATTAATCTTAAGTTTCGTCGTACATAATTTCCTAAAGAACTCACTTATTTCTGTGAGGGGTTTTCAGATGTTATTGAAAAGTTCTCTAAACGCAACAGGAAGCAACAACTCCATAAATGTATGACTCTTCAACTCGCAAGCTTACTCTATAAGATGTTTGCATATCTACTACCCAAGTTAGAGGCGTAACCATCGAGAAACCTTAATCCTATAATCCACCTACAAACATTTTGTCTTTGATAATTCGTTAGAGCGAACACAACATTTGATTTAGACCATCGTCCATTGTTAAGTTTTTTTAGGTTCAGTTCTGGCCGCTTGCAAATGTCAACAAGTCTAACCTAACTTTATTATTATCCTTGGTTCGCTCGTCGTCTATTACCGTATGCATGATATCATCAAACATATTTTTTTTAATATGCATCACGTTAAGACAATAACGAATTAAGTTGTCTTTTCAGTAAGACAACTCCCAAAATATACTTTGTTTCGTCCAATTATACTCTTGCCATATTTCTAAGGTCTCAACCTAGCCCCGCTATCGACGATACTAGGAATACTACTGACCTGATGCCACACTTTTAAACTATTCATCTTTATGGGTGTTTTTTCTTGTTCACTTTTATTCTTCCTAAACGAGTTCTTATTACACTGAAAATGATGATCAAACTCGAGAAGTCTTCAATGACAATTGAACCACGAATTCTTATCTCATTACTCAATCAAAATGACTTTATATCCTTCATATAAAGGTGACACGACATTCTGCCTGAGTGGACCAATTGGACAACATCCTGTATGCAGAAAAGTCGTTGATGGTCCACATCGATACATCATGTATTTGAAAGTTTCTTTTAGTTGAAATATTATACGTCTCTACACCATCAATTCACAACTCACTCAACTCATCCACCAGGAGTTGCAAGAACACATCAGTTTTAACCTTTGGTTGCTTGGATAGAGTATGATACAAGTTAAGAATATGTATGTTTTTTTATGCATATTTCAGAAGGTAGGTTATAAGGAGTCACTACAACATGCCAACAAGAGTACGCATTACTAAAAGAGGAATACTAGGGGCCAGCAACTTTTGTGATTTGTAGCCATCAAATAGCCATCAATGATGGTTTTAATGGTGTGAGATTGGTGTGAGATTTCATTCAATGGTTCACTTTTCTTTGCTGGTACATGCTGGCCAGAATTTAACAAAGTTGCTGGCCCCCTAGACTTTTCCTTACTAAAATTAGAGTTCGGTGCAAACCCGTCAGAGCACAAAACTAATCTAACATTTCTAGGCTCGTTCACAAATATAGAATGGACCCGATCAAAGTGCTTCTAAGCCTCTAAGTGTGATGGGTGTGTCATAAAACCATCGTCTCTCTTGTTGTTACTATGCCATGTTATGTGAGGGGCCGAACTCATCGGGGCATACAATCTTTAATTTTTAACCTAGGAATTAGGAAAAAGTAGTGCATCATTTTCTTTAGAGCTCTCTTTAACCTCTGTTTACTAATATGTTCTCTCTCTACTTGATACCTTAATGCATCACAAGATTTACAAGTAGTAATGTCTACATCTCCTTGCATAATACAGCATACAACCATTCAAAAAACAATCAATTTTTATCGAATTTAAACCTAAGTTTGAAGATAACCATTTTTTTGTCTCATAATGGCTCCAGAGGATGCCATTTGTCTTGACTGGTACTAATTCATTACAAAAGATGGTCCACTTATCAAAAGATTCTTAGGTGTGATTTGACTCAAACTTAATACTCATCATTTTAATACAGACAGACAATTTTGAGTGAATTCAACCCTCAAACAACGGTTGTACGACAAATTTTAATAGATCATAAAATCTTTTTGCCTTCAGGCTCTTCTTTAATATTTTCCATACCATTAACACTGATTGCATTAAATACCATCTCATTATATCTCTCTTTGTTATCCTCTCAATTCACCTCTTTCATATTCACTTCTCTAACCACCTTAACCCTCCTTGATTGATTCTCAGACCTATTAAAATTCAGTGCAGTATTTTGAAGAAATTAAAGGTGGCCGGCGTGGGCGGAGGTTGGCTAGCAGGGTTGTCGGAAGTGATATTACAGGGGAGAGAGGGGGGAGATGAGTAGTGTAGAGAGAAGGGACTTCGAAAGTGAGGGGAGAGGGCTGCGCATTTTGAATTTGGAGCAACATTACCATCAAATTTATTGGCGGATAAATTCGATAGTAATGAATTAGTAGTGTAGTAGTGGTTACCAAAACACAGCGTTCCACTAATTAGGGTTACCAGTGAATTATAAATTTGACCCTAATTTTCGCGCTTCTTTTTTTTTCACTCAAATTATTACCATTGAATTTATCCTTAGAAACAGAAATTCACCAGTAATACTTTGTGTTGACGAATTTATTGCTTCAATCGTCAATAAATTCGATGATAAAGCTACCGCTAATGTGCGACGTTCAATCCGACGGTATTCAACGTTTTTTTATTTGTTGTGTTTTGAAAGTCCCTCTCTCTAATTGTTCGTTATAAACCAAATCTGTGAACATAGTATGTAGAGTTAAATCTCAATTTTTCCCCTGAAATTTGGTTCGATACTCAATTTAACCTTTACAATTTCGTTAGCCCCAATTAAAACCCCCCAAATTTGCAACAATGGCTCCCGGTTGTCCCTGCGATCATCTTCGTTACCAAAATACTAATATGACACATTTACTTAACACAGTGTTCTCCACGTGACCTGTTTAATGCTGAGTATTCTTGATAATGATTATATGACCTAGAGAAGGTATTAGATGACTCAATGAGGCCCTTGCAATTAAAATGAATCCCTAGATAAAGTCCCAAAATTTCTAAATTGATCATCCATTGTCGTCTTCCCAGAACTTTGCTAGATCACATTCACATGGAACCAACCATTCCCATCTATCTCACCATAGCAACCACACTCACCACCTCCACCGCATTCCTATCCAAATCACTGACTCCCTTCTCTTCCCTAAACACATGCAATTCGTGGTGGCTCATGATAGCAGCAACAACAGAAAGGGGAGGCAGGAGTGGCCTTCGGATCTCGCAGTGCCTTGCACCACTCTTTTTCCCAACTTGGTCAGGGTCGTAGGCCTCACAAGAGTGATATTCAAATCCTTATTTCTCTGCTCCTCCACTGATGTTTGAAAACCTTTACTTACGATGTCGCCTCGAAATGGCGTCAATCCCCTCCCCTTCAACACAAAGGCCTGCCGCAACTGCAACAACATTAACATTGCTCAAATTGTCGGTACGTCATGGTATAACAACTTTGCCTCCTCGTCAGCTTCTCTCTCTATCTGTCTCTCTCTATGCTTTTACCCTTTTTTTGAAAAAAATTTGAATGTTTTTATTGTTGTTGTTGATGATGAAGGGAGTTATAGTGACGCTTGTACATGGAGAGGAAAACAATGGTGGTTGTAATGGTGGGATGGTTAAGAGTTTTTGCTGTGTGGTGCGATTTGGAAGGAGAGTTTTAACACCCATCTATACTTAAATGACATCGCTTTTATAGGATTTTGGCGCGAAACCAACACGACGTCGTCTTAGATGTGTCATGTGTGTTAAGTAAATGTTCCAGATCAGTATTTCAGTTACAAAAATGATTGCAGGGATAATTGAGAGCCACTGTTACAAATTGGGAGGAGGTGGTTCTAATTGAGGTTAGCAAAATTGTAAAGATTAAATTAAGTATTAAGCCAAATTTTAAAGATTAAAACGAGATTTAACTTGTATATAGATGTACTTAATATTCTTAAATAAGATAGATATATTGTAATATATAATATTAAATTTATTCTTTGAAGCCAAAGTGAACTGAACAATTAAACTCTTAAGAATAATAGGTATAATAGGTTTAGGGTTTCTCATCAAGATGGAACAATTAGGGCAAAAATGAACCATATATATTAACAATTTTATAAAATAGCCAATAATAATGGAAAAGAACGATAGACTTTAATTTGAATGTTTATGAGTTCCAAAAAGGTGAATAATAGAAGAGCAAGATATTTCTAATAAGGTAAATTCAAGAGCGATAATGCAATCTATCATGAATTGATTTAACATTTTTTTAATAAGATAGATGAATTATTATGTAGTTGCTACTGGTTTGTGTTGACTATGTGGTGAAGTGATGAGAGAGTAAAGATGATAATGAATGGGTGGTTACTAAGAATCTTCCACTCTCCACACTCCACATCTATGCTTGTTGGGGTAAGAATGATGCTAACAAGTTGAGGCAATAGTATATGAATTTAATTTTGATACATGATTAATGTAAAATAATTGTATATGTATATTTAATTATAAAGTCATATTAATAAAAATAATTATTTTTATATTAATATATAAATAATTATTTAAAAAAATAAATATGATTAAATAATTATGTAAAATTATTTATATTATCAGTATATTAAAATTAAATTTATATTATATATTCAAACATAAATACATCTTTTATTTATCTATTTCTTTAAAGATTTTAATGAAAGAATTCTTTTAATATCAGTTAATATTTTGAAATTATTTTTTATTTTAAATTTTAAATTCTAAATTATAAATTTTAAATTTTAAATTTTAAACCTTAAATCCTCCAAAAAAATAAGAATTAGAAAATAATTTTCCAATAAAAAAATTGACCAACGTTGATTAATTAAAAATTAATTTTTTATACTTATTTTTTAAAAAAAAATACACGAGACTTAACACTGCTTTTATTGATAATATACAAACTATGATTAGTTTAGTAGTGAAGAAGATTAATAATATACATGAAATCTTAAGCCATCAATGTATAAAATTAAACATTTATTAATATCAAGTTGGTTAATTTAGAGGTACATAAATATATCCCAATTTTTTTTAACTAAGTTGGGTTGCTTTAGTGATAGCTTACTAATTCGCTTAAGTAATATCGCTTTGTATATGCAATAACTCATAAATAGAATTCAGTATCGCAGTAAATTAGTTCTTGATATATATATATATGTGTGTGTACCTGTTCAAATGAAGATGCTAAAAACATCTTCTTACAAAGATTCTTGTGTTAAAAGTGTATTTTGTTTATTTAGCCACATTTTAAAAAAAATAACACTTTTGTAAAACATCAAAATCAAACTTTACAATTCATCATCTAATGGTATAAAAAAAAAACATCTTTATATAAAGACAATTATAAAATCTTCATGTTAGTATCTACCATATATATCCCATTTTTAATTAAATTTCTCTAAAATAAAAAATAAACATTTAATCACCAGTAAATTAATGAATAAAATTCACATATAATAAAAATTATAAATTCAACGATGATTAAAAATATTTTCTAGTCTTGCTAAAAGAAAAAAATCTATAACAAAAATGGCAGTCAGAGTTACCCATGCTAATTAATTTTGATGTACGTATTTGTTGTAAAATATAATTGGTCCCCAATGCACTACTAGCAAAAGAGACAGGAAATAACTATGTAAAAACTCAAAATTAAATGTCATAAGGTATCAAAATGGTTAGAATTTTCACCTTTGCAGGCATAGCATTATGTGACAACTGACAACTAAACATGATAATAAAAAAAATGTGGTCACGAACGAAAAAATATTATATGCTCGTGAAACACAAACACTTAAGTCAATGGTAATATCTACTATAAAAAAAAATATTATTTATAAGACTTAAAATAGAATATATATTATCTTAACTATCTTCACATATATTATTATTATTACACATAATTTATAAAAAAAATGGTTTATGCATATGGATTAATAGACACATAATATCTAATAATAATAATTATGATTTTGTCAAAATAAATATCCCGTATCCTTTCTATAATAATTCATTTTATGTAAACTTAATTATATATGTCGTCCTAAACATACTTAAATTGTCAATAAACATATATAAAATTTATACTATATGTGAAAAACTAAAAATGCACCATACCTGAAAATAAAGTGTACACAGCGAAGAACTGACTAACTGAGATTGGAAAACAATGGTACTGACTAAGTGATTGAGAAAACATGGGTGGTTCTAAGTTCTAACTAAAAGCTATGTATGTATATATAGAGAGAGCTTTTAGTTTATTTATTTATTTGGTCGGTGTATTGGTTTAGGTTTAGGTGCAGCATTCTTTGACAGAAACAAATTAACATGTATCACGTGTGTTGTTTCCATTTTTAATCATTGATCTTTGATAGTAGCTACAAAGAAAAACAAGTAACCTTTTTTTTTTTTTTTTGGTCAGAGGCATTCATATTTTAATAACGTTTTTTTTTTCGGTTTACATATTTTAATTACTTTGAGAAATGAGAATAGAAGAATGGGTTCTACCATTTTAATCGCATGAAATTAGTACTAAGGCCCAGCCCAAACTTTGGCCCTTACTATAAGATCCATGAGGCATATCAGAAGCCCAAATTAACGAAAAAATGAAAATGAAAAAAGAAAGGAGCCCCCGGCGAGGATCGAACTCGCGACCTTTCGCTTACGAAGCGAACGCACTACCACTATGCTACGGAGGCAACTGCGTTAAATTGCTGTTTTAAAATTATTTGTTATATAATGGTTCTTACTAGTAATTTTCTTAGTGTTTAATTGACAAAATATATATGTAATAATATTAGATTAATTGAATTTCTTGCTTTACATTTTAGTATTATGCATCTTTATTTATTCTTGTCTTTTTATAGACTACTTTTTAGTTAGAATTTTATACTTTTGTAACATTATTTATAAGAATTGAAATTATACACACAAGCTGTATCATCAATATTCAGATTTAAGTTTTATTTATTTATTTGAAACTTTAGTTCTTTCTGAACATTTTCAACATAGTTTCACCAAATATTTCAATCTTAAATCAAATGCAAATCATCATTGGTAAAAAATGAGGAAGAGTTTCACATAACTAGTTTTTAGCTTTTATGTATATATATCTATGACAATAAATCCATGATAAGTCATATTATTTTCTTTACATCTTAGCCAAAAAAATAATAATAATAATTATAATCAAAGATCTAACAAGCAAACTTGTATGCAATATAAAGAAAGAATTATATGCAAATGATCGGAACAAAGTGAACTTAGTATCACTGAGAAAGGGAGGAATGCAACAAAACTACTTCCTAAACTGCCTCCGCCGCCGCGCCGATGACTTGACTCGCAAGCCAACCGATTCGCCGATCACAACCTCGTCGACCAAGTCCTTGAATATCAGTCTCTCAACATCCAACACAACCCCGGGTAAATCGCGGTTGAATTCGGTCCAGCTCTCAGAACCATGCATGACATCTTCCATTAGCATGCTTTTCAGACTATCCTCCTCTTCTAAACTGCAATCATGATTCTTGGCTTGCATTTTCTCTATCTCGAAGCATAGTTCTTTGAGAAGCTTTTGCGCGCCAACGGTTTTCTTCGCGAGCTTGACTGTGCTGGGCTGAAACCATAGCTCAGTAGAGGAGCCTAGTTTCACACCGAGGATCTCGTTCACAGCATCGAAGATGAGTTTCCGGTGAAACTTCTCGGCGTTTAGCTTCGGGTAGGCAACTTTTCCAGTGCTTTCTTCTTTCGCAAGCAAACTACTCGCTTTCGTCTGCTCCAGTACAAGGAAAAGTTCCGGGTTAATCGGATGACCAGACGTGTGCAGTTGAAATGTCAACAATTCAGAACTCAGATCTCTGAGTAGGAGACCTGAGGCCAACAGTATTTCAGATACGTATCTGTGGTCCGGATTTGTGTTTTCGCATAGCGAAGCAATGTAATCGATTCTAGCTTCGTCGTGACTAGAGTTTAGCCGTCTGAGCTTCTGAACAAGATGATCTATGCTCTGCAGTTTCTTGCGATTCATCTCGCCGGAGCTGTTAAAAGAAAGGCTATCCGCAGCGTTCCACTGATCTTGATTCTCATTATCTGCTGAACAAGATTGGTGAATTTTAACCTCTTGAGGGAACATCTAAACAGATTAAGGGTTATGTTTGTAATTATACCTTTTCGCTCTTCCGGTATCTTCTTTCCTGGAGATGACATAGGACTTGGATTCTCCGGGGCAACGGTTGCAAGTTCAGCAATTGTCTCATCCTGATCCAACCTCTCAGATGATTTCTAGAACAAGCAAAATATAATTATCATAATCAGCTAATTAAGAATATGTTTATGCTATGATTAAAACTTGAATTAAAGGAGATGATAATGATTTATACTTGCACTGTTTGTGAAACCAATTGCTTCATAGCCTTCAAGGATGGGCTCTGGCCATCTTCAATTTCAGCAGATCTTAGACTGCTGGTGAATTCAATATCCGTCTTTGAATCGACGGTGATACCATCGGACTTCAGAGAAACATCGTCCCCTTGGCAACTTAAGCTTCTTGATTCAGTGCTTGCCTCGCTCATTTGCTCGTCACCAGGCCGTGAGTTGCGGCCTTTTGGCCTTATTTTTCCAGACGGGGGACCTAATTCTGCTGTCTTCTTACCAGTTAGCCTTCTTGGTTTGTTTGAGTCCACTGGTGGCGCAGGCGGACGAGCTCTTTTATCTAACTCCAACTTCTTCTGTTGCATTCTTGGGCTTACAGATCTGGAGTGCTTTACCGAACTCGGGCTATTCTCTCTTGGAAATTGTTGAGACCTTGTTTGTGTTTGTGCTTGTTTCGTAGCCTTCCCATTTCTTGCTTTCTTATCGATGGCACTCGTAGAAGCATCACGGTCGCAGTGACTAGTGTTAGGAGGCTGATCTTTCACTTCCCCGGTTGAAGACACAGCATTTTTATTTACATATGCACCACTGCTCTGGAGTTTCTGGGAACCAATTGGTGTGACTGAAGAAGCAGAAATCCTGGTTTTCTCAACAAGTTTCGCAGGTTTCATGATCACTATCGGGGATTCAAACGCTCTTGCCGAGTCATATCCCTTGATTGTAGACGACAGAGCATTGTTTCCTTGGGGATTTTGATGCCTTGTCGATGTAGAATTCTCGATTAAATTGATAACTTTTGGTTCATAGTCTCTTTGATTTCGAGCAACATTTGGAGCTTGCTCTTCTTTTTTGTTGTCTAATAGTCCCTTTTCTTGCATTGCTTCTAGTATCTGTTTTAATGCTCTGAGATCCCTTCCAGATTGTTTGAACTCAAGATCCTTCAATCTCTTCTCAATGTCACTATAAACCGAGGTAAATGAATCCGGTGTTCTTGCGGGAGCTTTTGTTGCTGTTGAACTTGTTTTCTGAGAGCTTCTATTTCCATCCTGCTGCTTCCATGGTGCAGGCTCAATGGGAACTCTAGCACTTGAGATGGGTTTCATAACCAGATCAGCATTCTTCCGCCGAGGGGATGTTGGGTCTTTCAATGAGATTTTCGGGGAACTAGAAACTCGGAGTGGCCGGGTGAATCCATCTCTTGATGATATTGGAAACTGACCATTATCTTGAGCTGTGTAAGTCTCACCTGGACTTGATTGAGTATAACTGGCCAAAGCAGAATCCGGCAATGCTTCCAAGCCCATTAACTTTGCTACAACACTCGGAGGCCGGCTCTGGATAGTCGAAGACTGTTGCGGGCTAGAAACTTTGTTATTTGAGGTGGAGGTGCTGCTGTAAGCTTTGCTTGAGTGGTGACTTGGTTTTGATTCGGCATTGTGACCGCGCCACGTGCCTTCCCTACTATCTAGTGAATGTCTCGGAAATTCTCTTATCTTTGGTGTCGATTTGATAGTGTCGTGGGATTCAAAAGAAAAACGGCTAGTTTCCCTTCTGTCATAAGCAAACCGAGGGGAATCCTTTGAGATTGAATACCATTTTCCGTCTTTCACTTCATGCGACAGTCTCAGATGTTCTCTGGTTTCTCCATAATACCAAGGTGCCTCTCTAAGTTTAGCAAGCACTCGCATGGAATCATTTAGATCAACAGGCACACTTTGTTTCCCATCTATTCCAACTCCATAAGACCCATCAACAGCTTTCAACGGATGAAAAGGTCGCGGAGAATCCTTGTGCTTCATAGTATGAAAGACAGCTTCCTCTTTGGCAGTAGTCTTAACCGACAGCCCTCGGGGCTCCCTATACATTGAATCCTTCACTACATCCCTAAGGTCAAGTGTGTGACGTGCTAAATGGGAAGAGATAGCTATTTCGTTCATAACTACATCCCTTGAAAGAGTTTCGGGAAAAACAATCCCGTCGAAAGTAGCTTCAGCTTCGGCCTTACAATCCAAAGAGGATAGTGATGATGAACAAGAAGAGAAGGATGGTCTTGACGATTCAGTCGAAGTTCTCTGTTTTTCATTCACACCCTTGTTGAGGTTCATATCCTGCAATGAATTCACCATGCTTCTCAAATCCAGTTTCATGCAAATATTGACATGTTTGACTCCAATATATCTTATTTTACTTCATTCATAAGACATGAACAAGTGAACACTATCACATAATCAGCATATGCATAATTGATAAGACAGCAAAAACAGCAAAAACAATTCATGGGAAGAGGACAGGTAAAAGAAATTTGCTACCATTGTTGTTTGTTGATGGAGCATGTTATTCGAATCTGTTTCCAAGCTGCCATCACCGAAGTGAGGATTGCCTATACGAAAAGCAGAAGCATTAGATGCATCATGATGTGATGTAAACATTCACAAAATTGTACAGAAAATTCAACTAGCTGCAGATACTTCAATTGTCAAGCAATAAATCATTTCAGAGACCAATAAACACAATTAGACAAAATCAGAGAGTAAAAATTGAGCAAGTTCCATGTTTCAATATTGATATACCAGCAGAAATCCTCTTATGGCGAGGCGCAAGAACATGGTGGCGATCGAAGAGCTGGAAAATCCCAGTCATACATCCAATCTGCTTCTGCAGATCTGGGTTATCATCTGCCAAAGAATGCAGAAGCTTTGCAGCCATATCAATCTATTGCAACCCTATAATTGGTAATTACAACCCCACAATTAACCAATCACTAAATAACTTATCATTTCAACACTCTCAAATCTACTCACACCACAACACTTCAGAATTAAAACCCCGTCTAGAAAAGTATCATCATCATTCTATATGAACCCCACACTCAATTCATCATCAAGATAAGTAAATGCACCACTCTTCTTCTTCTTCTTTACCTAGTGCTGCTGGCTACAATTCAACATTTCATGATGAAATGAAACAGGAACTAAATACCCTTCAGCCAGTTTCATCAAATCCTTCAGATTTGGCTTCTTAAAAACATGAAAGTTCAAAACTTTATCATTCTACTGAAACTCCAATCCCAAGATTTCCAGTTAAGACTAACCGACTAACACTTCATCTTTTTTTTTCCCCCTTTTTGGTCACAGCTTTTTTTTCCCCACTCAAGAAAAACTGCAAGGCAAAAAAAAAAAAATAATAATGACAATAATAATAAACTGGAATCAGTGCTTGAAAGAAAAATCTTCTTGTGTTCCACAGAACAATGAGACACAAAACAAGGCAAATGAAGATGTAGGAGCACTTAACAAGAACAACAAGCCTCTTCTGAGAACACCAAAAAAGAAACAAACGAATGCAAAATGAAAATGGAAGGATAAAGACAGAAGGGAACAAAAAGAAAGGGTGGTGTGTCATAAAATTGTGTAATGCTATCTGGTTAGAGCTGGCAGAAAAGGTTTTATTCTTCTTGTAATTAATTATTTAATTAACATGTTAATTATTTGCTTAGTAAGTAAGAAAAAACAGAAGAAGGGGGATTGGGGGAGAAGTGAAAGAATCATGTGGGATGAGGGATGAGTGGGGTGTGTGTGTGTGGAGCTGTCTCTGCATCTGCATGTGATTTTGTCACCACTCACCGCTTTAAAATACCAAATATGCATCTTCACTATTATCTTACTTGCATATTAAAATTCCAGAAAGCGTTCCCAGTCAAATTTCCATTTCATTTTTAATTTTTTTTAACATTATAACTTTAATTAATTTTATAAAATTTTTACTGAGTCTAATAATTTTATCATTTAAATTTTATTACGATTTTATATATTATGTATTTAATTTATCTTTTTGACTTTATGTAAAATCTTAATTTTTTTTTACTTTAGTCAATATTTTCTGGTCAATATTATAGTAATACTAATATTTTTAAAATAAAATATTTAAAATTTAATTATAAAAATATTTGAAATGCAAATATAATAAAAATTTAATATTAGTATATTTTATATTAGATTTGTTTGACAATTTATTATAATACTGGTTAAAATTAATTACTATAGTGTTGATTTTTAGCATTACATTTAAAAAATTAATTACTAAATCGATTATTTGTATGTACTGTATGCTCAATATATATTAAAAATAAATTAAATAGTATATGCATTTAATTATTTATATATAAATACATAATAATTAATTTAATACTTAGTTTTTTTTATGTGCACATTATATATATTAATATATTATGAGTTTATTTCTATTTTAATAATATTAACTTTTTTATAAATCTAAACAAATATATATAATGTTATATATATATATATATATATATATATATATATATATATATATATATATATATATATATATATATATATATATATATGCAGCTTAGGTGTCTTTAATCACTTTTTTAAGATCATGACAAAACAATGTGAATGGTGGACTGTGAACTGTGAAGTGAATTCATTATATTTTTGTGTTGTTTTGTTTTATTAATTGCTAATATATATAAAGGTTAATCTACCAAAAAGAAAAAAGAAAGAGAGAGTAATTTGGCCAAATATTCCTTTTGTTATTTATATTTGCAAACACAGCTTTCTAATTTGTTATATTGGCCCTCTTTTTTTGCTAACATCTCGCGGGAACTGATCAACATGGAAGCCTTGACCGCCATGCCTTAAGAGTATCTTTAATTTTTAGATTTCACAAAATAACACATCAATATTTATAAAATTATATATTATAAATAATAATTTAAAATAAAAAATGAGATTTATTATTTCAAAGTTTATCTCAGTTTAATTTTATTTTTTAATATTTTTAATTATTTTATTAAGATAATTATATAATAATAAAATTTTGTTAGTTCTTTATTAAGATGATATTATTCTTTTAATGTAAGGTCGGTCTCATTTTATCTATAATTTTAATACAAATTTTAATTTTAAATCAATTTATTTCTTAAAATACTCCAAAAATATTTCATTAAATAGTGTTTGTTTTAGAGTATAGAGACTCATTATTGTATTTTGTGGCTAAATATTGGAACTTAAATTTCAGTACAGGAATACAAAATTTCAGTTCTTTTAGTACCTTCAGAAAGTGGGAATATACAAAAAATTGAAATTTTTAGAGATGCGAACAACAACTTTAATAACATTTCTTTTCAAAAATATTTTCATTTAACTTTTTAAATTTCCATTCTACCTTTTTCTGATCTATCTTCACCTCTCCAACCTTCCCTCACCTCATCCTACACTCCTTCCATCTCTTTTGTCATAGCCTTATCCGTCATTCTTCTCGGCGACGGCAGCGAACACGGCTCCTCCTTCCCTCACCGACGACATCCCCTCTCCAACTCATTCATTACCACCATCCACCACTCTCTGACCCTCCTGACGCTATCACTGTCCGCACTGCCATACTTCCCATAGGAAAGACCCACCATGACGACTTCTGCCGCCTCTTCTCCAAGCCTGACCCCACGTCTTTCGCAACACCGTTTTGACCATCTCTTTCGCCGGACCAACCGTTGCTAAATTCCTCATCACCATCCACCATACCCAAACCCCCGAAAGATTCAAACTTTTCACCATTCCAGAGGGGTTGAGAGTCTTTGAGCTCTGCTTTGTCATGGTGAGTAACCAGTATGCTTGGCAATCCTCCTTGATTGAAGACAAGTTCTTTTGAATTTTCCGGGCAAGGTTGCAGATATTTGATTCATTTACATGAATTGAATTTCTAGTTTCTGATGATAATTCTAATGATGATAACGAAGAAGAAGATGGATTAGGATTTAAGTTTTTATTTATTTTTTTAATTAACAAGGATATTTTTTATTTAAGACATAATTCAGACTTATACACTTTACACCAAACACAATATAGAGACTTAATTTAATCTCCGTCTCTCAATCTCAGATTCCTTCCAAACGCTACCTTAGAGTTACAGTGTGGGAATCTCCACAGCAAGACCTTCTTCCTCCAACCACTCCTTCAACTTCGCCGATGGTGGCCACACACAAAGGAGATGGAAGTTATCATTCATGTGGAAATAGCCACCTCCCAGTTCTGATCCCAATACATTATTACTGCCAATGATGATGTTGGTGCTTCGAATGCCACATGTTCATGGCAGGTATCATCATCACCGCGTATTGTAGCAAAGAAGAAATAACATCTTTTTCAAGGGTCAAAATAAAATTTTTAAAAATTTAAACTTAAGTGTGTATCTAAGAATTTAATTTTGATTAACTTAAAGTAATTTTAAAAGTACATCCAATTATGTAACGTTACGTCAACATACTTTTTGGTTTTTAGAGTAAATATCTATTCCAGTTCCTAACCATTTGGACGAGGGACTAAGCGCCTCCCATCAATTGAAAATTACTCAAGCGATCATCATCCACCTAAAAAAATGGTCTTTACGCTCCTTGTAATCGGTTGGAAAATGGTAGAGTGTTGACATTTCAGTAGAAGAATTTTGTTCCTCTAAAATTGGAACAAATCAACCTCTGAGAACCTTAAACAAGATCAAAGTTCATGGTCCACCCCTCCACCTTTTCCTCCCTTCTTCGCCTCCTCCGGCGACTACCTTCGCCTCTGGGAGGTGCAAATCCTCCATCAAGGCCCTCTCCCTCTTTAACAACAGCAAGACTAGTGAAAGTGTGCAATTGAGGTATTTGTAAAAATGTTTCAACTAAATTTGATGGATCACGAGCCATCCACGCCGAGAAAGCAAAAACCAGAGAAATCGTCATACATTAAACAGAGAAATCGTCAGCAACTCTTTCAATTCCTCCAGCACCTCCTGGGGCAACTTTGACTGGGAGAAGCGCGTGAGCAGGTTGGCGCGCCGTGCCTCCCCTTCCAGTCTCTCCGTCCTCGTCACCGGTTCGTGAACCTTCTACAAGCACGCAAGACAGTGAACCCTTAACCCGCTGTCATTTGGGTCTCATCGAGTTCCGTGTATGGGATCAACTCTAAAGTCCCTTTCTCCGAGAAGGACCGTACGGACCAGCCCACGAGACCAAAGTAGTAGAAATGCGAGAAATGAAAAAACTGAACATAATGAACAAGTAGTTTTGCCAGTACCTTGAGGAATCTTTGTTGTTCTTTTTCTGTATTTTTTGTTGATGATCTCAAACGTAGCACCAGATTTTTCTGTAGTTTTTGCAAAGAATTTGAAAGATTTTTTAGAGATTTTGAGAGAGATTTCAAATTTTTTTGTTGCAGTTTTGAGTAGGAGATATAAACGGTTTTTCATATTAGAGCGCGAAGCGAGAAGTAACATTTGTTTGGGGTTTCAGGTGCATGTTATAGGCTCTTTTAATGAGAGTGATTTTTGTTCTACTTAGCAAGACCAGCGAGTTTTGCGTCAATTGGAACAACATCGATCCCAAACACATCGGAACCTCAAGCATCGACACCACATGCACAATCTGAGACACCGAAAAGGGATAAAGAGCACTCCACAATCATCTACGAGAGCCCCTATCCCGATACGTTATTACTGCGTTTGGTGTCGAACAAGTAGGATTTGAAGTACATGGCCAGGATCTATCTATTCTGCTGGGATTTTGGGTTCTCTGCAAGGGGTCAATTTGTCCCAATTTTAGGGGAACAAAATTTCACTTGGAAGATCCACTAATACGTTAACACTCCACCGTTTTCCAACCGGTTGCAAGGGGCGCGAAGACCATTTTCTTGGGTAGATGAGGACCGCTTGAGTAATTTTCAATCGTTGGGAGGCGATTAGTCCCTCGTCTAAATGGTTAAGGATCAGAATGAACATTTACTCTAGTTTTTATATTAATCGTATAAATAGATATTAAAAAAACGAATATGATTAAATGATTGTCTAAAATATTTTATACTGTTAGTATATCAAAATTAAACTTATATGCTAATGCGTTATAAAAAAATGAAGAATCTAACACTTCTTGAAAATTAACTTACTATTAAAAATAAAAATAAATATAAATTAAAATTTTTTAAATTTTTTATTTTAAATTTTTAATTTAAATTATTAATATAAAATATGATAAATTGAGAATAAAAATTTATTTAATTAAAAAATATAACAGTAACAAATATTTAAAAATGATTTTTATAATAAATAATAAATAATTTTGTGTTTAGTTCGAATGAAGGTACATAAGTAAACAACTCAATTTTAATTAGTTATTAATTTAATATTTGAAATGCAAATATAATAAAAATTTAATATTAGTATATTTTATATTAGATTTGTTTGACAATTTATTATAATACTGGTTAAAATTAATTACTATAGTGTTGATTTTTAACATTACATTTAAAAAATTAATTACTAAATCGATTATTTGTATGTACTATATGTTCAATATATATTAAAAATAAATTAAATAGTATATGTATTTAATTATTTATATATAAATACATAATAATTAATTTAATATTTAGTTTTTTTTATGTGCGTATTATATATATTAATATATTATGAGTTTATTTCTATTTTAATAATATTAACTTTTTTATAAATCTAAACAAATTTATATAATGTTTTATATATATATGCAGCTTAGGTGTCTTTAATCACTTTTTTAAGATCATGACAAAACAATGTGAACGGTGGACTGTGAACTGTGAAGTGAATTCATTATATTTTTGTGTTGTTTTGTTTTATTAATTGCTAATATATAAAGGTTAATCTACCAAAAAGAAAAAAGAAAGAGAGTAATTTGGCAAAATATTCCTTTTGTTATTTATATTTGCAAACACAGCTTTCTAATTTGTTATATTGGCCCTCTTTTTTTGCTAACATCTCGCGGGAACTGATCAACATGGAAGCCTTGACCGCCATGCCTTAAGAGTATCTTTAATTTTTAGATTTCACAAAATAACACATCAATATTTATAAAATTATATATTATAAATAATAATTTAAAATTAAAAATGAGATTTATTATTTTAAAGTTTATCTCAGTTTAATTTTATTTTTTAATATTTTTAATTATTTTATTAAGATAGTTATATAATAATAAAATTTTGTTAGTTCTTTATTAAGATGATATTATTTTTTTAATGTAAGGTCCGTCTCATTTCATCTATTAATTTTAATACAAATTTTAATTTTAAATCAATTTATTTCTTGAAATACTCCAAAAATATTCCATTAAATAGTGTTTGTTTTGGATAGGACTCATTATTGTATTTTGTTGCTAAATATTGGAACTTAAATTTCAGTACAGGAACACAAAATTTCAGTTCTTTCAGTACCTCAGAAAGTGGGGATATACAAAAAACTGAAATTTTTAGAGATATGGACAACAACTTTAATAACATTTCTTTTCAAAAATATTTTCATTTAACTTTTTAAATTTTCATTCTACCCTTCTCGATCTATCTTCACCTCTCCAACCTTCCCTCACCTCATCCTGCACTCCTTCCATCTCTTCTGTCATAGCCTTATCTATCATTTTTTCCGGCGACGGCAGCGAACACGGCTCCTCCTTCCCTCACCGACGACGTCCCCTCTCCAACTCATTCATTACCACCATCCACCACTCTCTGACCCTCCTAACGCGATCACTGTTCGCACTGCCATACTTTCCATCGAAAAGACCCACCATGACGACTTCTGCCGCCTCTCATCCAAGCCTGATCCTACGTCTTTTGCAACACCGTTTTGACCATCTTTCTCGCCGGACCAACCATTGCTAAATTCCTCATCACCATCCACCATACCCAAACCCTCGAAAGATTCAAACTTTTCACCATTCCAAAGGGGTTGAGGGTCTTTGAGCTCTGCTTTGTCATGGTGAATAACCAGTTTGCTTGGCAATCCTCCTTGGTTGAAGACAAGTTCTTTTGAATTCTCCGGGCAAGGTTGCAGATATTTGATTCATTAACATGAATTGAATTTCTAGGACAAAAAAAAAAAGAAAAGAAAAGAAAAATAGAGTTTGTACATGATTGTTACTTTAGTTGAGTTTATTGGAGCTAGTTTGAAATTTTCTGATGATGATTCTAATGACGATGATTAAGAAGTAGAGGGATTAGGATTTAAGTTTTTATTTATTTTTTTAATTAACAAGGATATTTTTTATTTAAGACATAATTCAGACCTATACACTTTACACTAAATACAATATACAGACTTAATTTAATCTCCGTCTCTTAATATCAAATTTCCTTCCAAACACTACCTTAGAGTTACAGTGTGGGATTCTCCACAGCAAGACTTTCTTCCTCCGACCACTCCTTCGCAAGACCTTCTTCCTCCGACCACTCCTTCAACTTCGCCGATGGTGGCCACACACAAAGGAGATGGAAGTTGTCATTCCTGTGGAAATAGCCACCTCTCAGTTCTGATCCCAATGCATTATTACTGCCAATGATGATGTTGGTGCTTCGAATGCCACACGTCCATGGTAGGTATCATCATCACCGCGTATTGTAGCAAAGAAGAAATAACATTTTTTTCAAGGGTCAAAATAAAATTTTTAAAAATTTAAACTTAAGTGTGTATCTAAGAATTTAATTTTGATTAAGTTAAAGTAATTTTAAAAGTACATCCAACTATGTAACGTCACGTCAACATACTTTTTGGTTTTTAGAGTAAATATCCATTCCGGTCCCTAACCATTTGGACGAAGGACTAAGCGCCTCTCATCAATTGAAAATTACTCAAGCGATCATCATCCACCTAAGAAAATGGTCTTTACGCTCCTTGTAATCGGTTGGAAAACGGTAGAGTGTTGACATGTCAATAGAAGAATTTTGTTCCTCTAAAATTGGAACAAATCAACCTCTGAGAGCCTTAAATAAGAGCAAAGTTCATGGTCCACCCCTCCACCCTTTCCTCCCTTCTTCGCCTCCTCCGGCGACTACCTTCGCCTCTGGGAGGTTTGCAAATCCTCCACCAAGGCCCTCTCCCTCTTTAACAACAGCAAGACTAGTGAAAGTGTGCAATTGAGGTTTTTGTAAAAATGTCTCAACTAAATTTGATGGATCACGAGCCATCCACGCCGAGAAAGCAAAAACCAGAGAAATCGTCATACATTAAACAGAGAAATCGTCGGCAACTCTTTCAATTCCTCCAGCACCTCCTGGGGCGACTTTGACTGGGAGAAGCGTGTGAGCAGGTTGGCGCGCCGTGCCTCCCCTTCCAGTCTCTCCGTCCTCGTCACCAGTTCGTGAACCTTCTAGAAGCACGCAAGACAGTGAACCCTTAACCCGCTGTCATTTGGGTCTCATCGAGTTCCGTGTATGGGATCAACTCTAAAGTCCCTTTCTCCGAGAAGGACCGTACGGACCAGCCTACGAGACCAAACTAGTAGAAATGCAAGAAATGAAAAAGATGAACATAATGAACAAGTAGTTTTGTCAGTACCTTGAGGAATCTTTGTTGTTCTTTTTCTGTGTTTTTTGTTAATGATCTCAAACGTAGCACCAGATTTTTCTGTAGTTTTTGCAAAGAATTTGAAAGATTTTTTAGAGATTTTGAGAGAGATTTCAAATTTCTTTGTTGCAGTTTTGAGTAGGAAATATGAACGGTTTTTCATATTAGAGCGCGAAGTAACATTTGTTTGGGGTTTCAGGTGCATGTTATAGGCTCTTTTAATGAGATTGATTTTTGTTCCACTTAGCAAGACCAGCGAGTTTTGCCTCAATTGGAACAACATCGATCCCAAACACATCGGAACCTCAAGCATCGACACCACCTGCACAATCTGAGACACCAAAAAGGGATAAGGAGCACTCCACAATCATCTACGAGAGCCCCTAGCCCGATACGTTATTACTGCATTTGGTGTCGAACAAGCAGGATTTGAAGTACATGGCCAGGATCTATGTATTCTGCTGGGATTTTGGGTTCTCTGCAAGGGGTCAATTTGTCCCAATTTTAGGGGAACAAAATTTCACTTGGAAGATCCACTAACACGTTAACACTCCACCGTTTTCCAACCGGTTGCAAGGGGCGCGAAGACCATTTTCTTGGGTAGATGAGGACCGCTTGAGTAATTTTCAGTCGTTGGGAGGCGATTAGTCCCTCGTCTAAATGGTTAAGGACCAGAATGAACTTTTACTCTAGTTTTTATATTAATTCGTATAAATAGATATTAAAAAACGAATATGATTAAATGATTGTATAAAATATTTTATACTGTTAGTATATCAAAATTAAACTTATATGCTAATACGTTATGAAAAAATGAAGAATCTAACACTTCTTGAAAATTAACTTACTATTAAAAATAAAAATAAATATAAATTAAAATATTTTAAATTTTTAATTTAAATTATTAATATAAAATATGATAAATTGAGAATAAAAATTTATTTAATTAAAAAATATAACAGTAACAAATATTTAAAAATGATTTTTATAATAAATAATAAATAATTTTGTGTTTAGTTCGAATGAAGGTACATAAGTAAACAACTCAATTTTAATTAGTTATTAATTTAATATCAACAATTTTATTAATTTATTATCAGTAAATAGTCAAATTAGTCCCTAAAAGATTACACGATCTCTAAATTGATCCTCTAAAAATTAAATTAATTAAAATTATCCTCAAAAGATTTAAAATTGATCACATTAGTCTTTTCGTCTATTTTGTCATTAACGACGTTAAGTTTTGCTGACGTGATACGTTAGCTTGACATGTCAGTAAACGGTGTCGTTCTCTCCCAAAGTGCATTTGTTACTCACTGCACCTCTTCAGTTCCTCACACTCATTCATTCCATTCCATTCTTCATTCTCTCGGAGTAAAATCTCTCCTTGTTTCTCCACAAAGAAGAAAAAGTGTTGAACAGCGACCTATAGTACAGTCCGACGACATCATTGTTTTTTACCTAACTGCTGAGACTATATTCACTATGCCCGGAATCCATTTGAATGCAGATTTCAGATCCCTATGAATGTTCTTTTTTTGGCAGGTTCACCAAGCGCACCCGACCACCAATAAGAACAACTAAAATGTCTTCAAATTTCATGGTAATAGTAATAGTCAAATGCCAAATTGTAGACACCGTACCGCAGATACTGGAAATAAACAGTGGCAAAAAACAATGTCATGTTTTATCCAAAGGCCAAGCACAAACAAACAACAACAACAACAACAACATCAACAAAATATAAACAACACTAGACCCTAGCATTTTCTTTGACCATATTCTTTTTAGGCTCCATAAAATCTGCACTTCTAAATCAACAAAAATTAAAGAATTCAGAATAAAAAAAATTAAGAAAACATCAAAATTTGCATAAAAGTTAAAATACATGTATTATTTCACCAAACATAATAAAATGAAACACAAACAAGTGAATAATAGCACAAAAGCAATCACTATGTGGAATAAAATTCCACCAATGTTCAAATGTAACTAAATATTTCTTCTTTTTTTTCATTGTTATTGGGGTTAACAACACCACTCTTGAGCTTTTTCAAATTAGCAGCTTGTACTTTTTTGCTCTGATGCATTTCGTCGAGCAATTTGTCTTCAACGGAAGTGTCACACTTTCCCTTCACCAAACCCTTTGGGTTTGTGCTTCAACCACTTCCTCATCTTCTCAAACGACACCATTCTCTTTTCATCCCCACCTTCTTCATCTTCTTCATCGTTGTCGTCGTAGTATTTATTAACGTCGCCCAAAACGATATTGTCGTCCTCAAAGTCTTCATCGTTGTCGTCGTCATAATCAAATTTATCGTCGCAGCGAAGAGCTCGAACCATTTCTGCCGTGTGATTGCAACAATAGCCAACCCTCGTCGGAGAAAACGCATGTTACACTCGCCGTTTAATTGCTCGTCGAAATCAATGTCGTTTGTCTTCTGGTGACCGTCGTTGCTAAGTTCAGACTTTAAAATAGAACAAAGAATAGGTTTTTTTTTTTTTTACTTAGAGGGCAGAGAGGTATGATTGAAGAGTGAGGAATTGACCCTTTGTTTTTGTTACTAGTCCATATAATGTTGTTTCATAAATTAGCTCTCCTTAGGTTAAAACAATATCGTTTTATATGGTGATGTCTGATTTAACGTGCTATGTCAGTTTTCGTTAACAGTATTGGTGATCAAAGGACTAATGTAACTAATTTAAAATATTTCAAAAATAAAATTAATTAAAAAAAATTTTCACAAACAAAAATAAAAATCGCATAATTTTTGGGATTAATTTAACCATATACTCACTTTATTATCATTCCAAGCGTAGGTAGTACCAGCTGCAAAGTGAAAAGTTCCATCCTTTCCTTTTCAAACAGTTGTCAGGTAGCGAATCATGTTATGTTATTGTTATGCTCTTTAATTTATTTATTTGTTTATTTATTTATTTATTTATTTATTCCTTTCGGATCCTACTTAACCCTCAAAAAGTTTCATATCACCCACACGACAATGACCAAAAATATTTTCTTTTCCTTTTAATAATGTGCACAATTAAGATTTGTCAAATAAATTTCGTGCTTTCATATATAAATCGTGGCTCAATTAGAATATAGAATAATTGCTTTACATATATAATATTTAATATTAATATTTTGACCATTATTAATTATATATTTTTTTATTTATTGTTTGTCTTTCTAAAACGGGTGTTTCTTGTGTTTGCACCAAAGTTTAATTTTATTTATTTTTGTGTCTGTCTTTTTGCCGTTTATAATAAGATTTAAAATTAACATATTATTGTAAAGTGAATGGTTTTGGTTTAAGTTGTAAAGTTTCAACTAAACCATAACTACTTCTGCTGTATAATAATAATAATAATAATAATAATAATAATAATAATAATAATAATAATTTTTTTTTTTGTTACTTGGCCAAAACTAAAAGCGGAAATAAAGGGGGAATTATGGAACACAAACCCTCCATTATTAAAACTGAAATATTAGGGAATTTATGTTTGGACAAGATCCATAGATTTAACATAACATAGGAAATACTCAGCAAGACATATAAGAAGTATTACTCACGTCATACAATAGTTATTTATTGTACAAATATTCACATTCACTCTATCTTTCATATCATACATGTAATAATACAAATTATAAAAAAATGGTTTAATTTATTTTATTCTCACATTCTTCAATTATCCAAAAAAATTTCTTACTATCTTATAGTAAATCATGCCAATGTCACATGATCACTACATTAGGTTAGGTCATATTCATTATTATTATTGATGAAAACACATCACCATAAATGGAGGCCATTATTTCTAGAAATAAATACCATAGAAAGTCTACATAAAAAGGGTCTTCAGCTACATTATAAAACCATGAATTTAATTTGACAATGATATATATGTTGATAGTTGATACTATATAGCCTCATGTTAATTTAATGTGAATGGTACATGCATCTACTATATATATACTGAAATTTTTATGTACAAATATATATACACACGAATTATTTACAAAAATACATGTTCCAATAAGGCCACACTAGCTACTACATGTTAATATCAATATCAATATCAATCTAAGATGATTATTGAATTATTATTTGAGGGTATCCCAAAATAAAAGGAATAAAATAATGAAAAGAGTCCCTTAGCCTTAGCTTTGGCACATGGCTTCGCCCTATTGTATAAAAAATTCTCCCTATATACTAGCTATGTCTCTATCTATATGCATGTTTCTTTTTCATCCCACTATTGCTTTTTCTTTTTATTTAATTAATTAAAATTGTGTTTTTTACGGTAAAGTAAATATATAGGAATGTATTTTATAATAGTACTAATAATAATTAATTAAATTTACACATACATTCTGTAAATGTCTTTATTTGTAAATTAAATGTATGTTGAACAATCTAAACATATGCTCTAATAATATTAATACGCTAACTGAGATGTCTCAAAATTATCTAAACTTTTGTGCATAAGTAAATAAAGTACCAACGGATTAAAAGGGCAAAAAAAAAAAAAAAATTTAAGAATTGAACTCAAGTTTAAGTGCATTAAAGAATTATCAATGAATAGACGCTCCCATGCATGATGGGTCCAATGCCTTTTGAAAAAGAAAAATTCAAATATTTAACATGTTTGTAGCTTTGAGCAACATTTTCAATTTTAACATGGTGAATGATGATGATATACATGAAAAAATAAATGACTCATGTTTTTCCAAATACGAGCGTCTGGTGGTTTTAAAAATGCTTAATACGTGGCAGCATTGTACAAGAAATGAAATTAAGAAACTCTTGGATACTAGTAATTTTTAGTATGTTTAGTAATTATTTAATCATTATAAATATTAAATTATATTTATTTATGTATATAAATTTTAATATATATATATATATATATATATATATATATAAGTATAAACTATATATTTTTTATGTACAAAATTTCTATAAATATAAATACAAACAATTCTGACTAAATGTTGGTCATTTGGTCATGTAAGATTGTTCAATAAAATTTACCTCAAAAATGAATATTGTAGTATTTGATTTTTATTCCTGAATTATTTTCTTAATCTAATTCGTCTTCTGATATAGTGATGTGCCACACACAATATAATGAATATTGTAGGAAATTAGGAATAAAGTTCATTCAACAACCCTGTAATCAATGTTCCTAAAGGTCGTTGATATTAATGTTAAGGACAAGTACTCTAGCTTTCTTTTCCTCCCTTTAAAGAATTGTAATAAAGATAAAAACAAAAAGGTTAGAGCCATAAAAAAAAAAAGAAGACAGAATTTGATTTATTTAATATTTATTAATTATTGTTAGAATTAATAAATATTAAATAAGATAGTTTAATTTGGACTATTTCATGTTATGTATATATGTATGTATGTATGTGTAATTGTGTATGATTAATGTCACACACTCTTATCTAGTTATCTGCTACAAACTGAAAGTGATAGCGATATATGGGGACACAGATTGTTTAGGCCTAGCTAGCAATACATTTAATACGAAAAATTATATGAGAGAAATATTAGAAAATATTTATTTTTAGTAGAAAAAAATAATAAAGTGTTAATTTTTGTTTCATTATATAACTACTTATATTTTATTTAAATTTATATACAAATTCTTAATTTTTTTTTTTAAATCTTGATCGATGTTATTAGGTCAGTGAGCTGTATTAGATCTAATTGACGAGAAACTAGTCTATAATAATAACACAAATAAACAAGAAAATATAAAAGTTTGTACTATTTTAAAATTTATTTACATAACTAATAATAATAAATGAAAATATAAAATTAAATAACTATAAATTATTGTGTTACCCCACAGGCCACAGAGCAAAATGAAAGTCACATGGATTGTGCCCTCTTCTTTTGGGCAGCACCAACTAACCTAAGTACCTAACCTAACTCAACTTTTATACTCATACATATATTAAAACATTACTCTCACAAGTCATAAACCCCTTTTGATTATTGGAACATGATTATTATATGCCCCACCTTTTTGGAAGAGAGCATTCCGTTCACTCATCATAATCATATCATCTGTTGAGATTAATAGATTCACCTCAATCAAATATAAGGTGGAGATCTAATCCCCTGTATATGAATAATAATTACTAATTAGTTTATATATATAACCAATTTAGAGTGTGAAAATTTGTCATCATGACACCAATAGTTTTCCAAAAAGCAAATTCCATAATATTCTTGAAGACCTATTCAGGTGTGCATGCTTGTCTTAACGCAAGATGCAACTTACTTTATCCTCTCTTTTATTTTAAGGATACGCATGACTTTGTGTTTGTTTATAAATATAGGATATTATAATATATGGATATAGAGATATAAAATTATATTTGATAAATAAAATATGAATTAAAATATTTTTAAAATATTAAATTAATATATTTTATATTTTTTTAAAAATATTGGACGAAAATATAATTTTTTTTTGTTGTCACTATTAGTTTTTTATAATTACATTTTATATAAAAATACTAATTTTTATATTTTTTTGTTATATTTTATTATTTTATCTTATCCTTTTCTTAAAATCAAATGCGTTCATGTGATGACGAAAAAATTAATTAAATTGGCATATTATTTTAGTTACATGTGCATGCTTAGATTTGAAGAAAATTATGTGTATATATGATTTTTTCACTAATCAACGCAACATATAATGCTTGGCAGAGTTATCTGCACATCACTTCTTGAGTTATTTTATTTCGCCCGTTTATCTATCTTCTTTACAAAATTATTTAATTTTTATTTTTAATTTATCACACGAGTCAGCTGCTAGTAATTAATAATAATTTTTTTTTATCAAAAATACTATTTATACGTCAAAATTAAAATTAGGTACTATATATTTATATATAAATATATATATAATTTAATTTATTTTTAATATATATTTTATTGTGATAACTAATTTTAATAATTAATTTTAGTGTGCATTTAACAAAATTCTTTTATTGATTTTTTCCAACGTTGTAATTGAGTATCTTTTATAAAATGAAAATTGTATGTTTCACTTCACAATTTTTTTTATAATGATGTATTCTTCAATTTAGTTTAACTACATCAAAATGTGGAAATATTAAAGAAAGAAATGTAAAAGGCGCAAGACAATTATTTTACCATTTAGAGGGTTTAAATAAATTTAAGGTCACGTCAGCAATAATGATTTTTCAATTAAGAACTTTAAGATAGATTGTCATTTTTTGGGTTCTAGTGTCTCCAATATATTTTATTTTAATTTTTGGTCCCTCTTTCTTCCCATATTTATTTGGATTAAAAATATAATTAAGCAAAAAATTATATATAGTTGGGTGTCTAAGACTAATTTCAATAAAATATTTTTTGGATATCAATTCTGATATTTATAATAACTAAATTATTTTAAAATTAAAATATGTATTGAGATAATATTTAAAATGAGACCGATATCAATAAAAAATATCATATTATTTAAAAAAAAGACTAATTAAATATTATTATTTGTATAACTCATTAAATGAAATAATTAAAAATAATATATAATTTAAATTGAATTAAAATTAAATATCAGAATAATATTAAATTTAAATTAAATTAAAATTAAATATTAGAATAATAAATTTTATATGAAATTTTAAATTAATTTTAATGAGATATATAGTTCTATATAAATATTTATGACATTTTATAAAAATCAAAATAAAATTAAACTAAAATCAATGATGCTCTAAAATCATGTAACACGAGTAGGTAATTACTTGTTAAGATGGTACATTTTTTATTTAAAAAAATATTTGTTTAATTTTTTACTCGATACGGGAGAGATATACATACACATAAAATTTGACCTTTTGATCAAATATTTCGTAAAAGTTCAAACAAATTTTAAGACTGTATTTAAAAATTAGATTGAGACTAAAAAATAAATACTAAGAGATGAGAAATAAAATTAAATTAAATTTTTGTATTATATTTAATATAAAATATATAAAATTAAATTATTATATTTTAATATCATATTTAATTTTTTTTTGAAACAAAAAAAGCTCAACACACTAAAGTGGAGCATACAAAAAAAAAAAAAGAAAAAACATAAAGGAACTACAAACAAAATAAATCAATCATCTATTATCTTCAGTACTGCCATTAGTCACCCGCAAGATTATATCCACGCTATTTTGTGTAGCTCAACACCGTCCTTATGTGAATTACCTCCATAATTGCTCTTTTATTATTGAAGATTCGTGCATTCCATTCCAACAAGATGTTTCAAATCACTGCAAAAAATGCTGTCATCTATATCTTGTGTCCTTGTTGTCTATTGTGCATGCCAATCTAACTCTCAAACATTTCTTTAATGTTCCAAGTGTTAGAAAATTATTTTAATTCCTAATTTGTTTGTGGGTAATACATGTATTAATTATAATCACAAATTATGTTATTTCAAATTAAATTACTTATATAATGATGATCTCATTTATTGTTATAAATACTAAATTGAATAAGTCATTATTACTTTTGATTTGTAATTAAATGAGAATAAAATCAGATATTATCTTTTGTTCTTTAGATAATTATCTTTTGGATTTTAGATATATTATCTTTTGGACTTTAGATACTATTTTATTTGGGTTTTAGGGTTTAATGGGTGCCATGCTCAAATATAAATAGGCCTTCAGGGTCTTGGTCCCTAATATACCAAAGCCGCCTTTGTTACTCTTTCCCCGTCAAAAGAGTTACGATTCAGCCTCCTAGAAATACAGAAGGCTTTGGTTGAGGAAAATCGAAAGAACCACAAGATCCAAATTTTTCCATCAATTTTTGACTTTTACGAGTAAAGGTACGTTTCCGCATTATGTTATATTTTTTGTGATTCAATATGGATAATCTGAATTATTGAAATTAATTTATTCCAACAAGTAATATCAGAGCCATCCATAATTTAATCATCGAAAATATTCAATTTTATTTCGGTGAATCAATATTTAGATTGATATATATTTTGTGTTCCTTACTTGACGGTATTACGTATAAAGAAACGTGTATGATGTGTGTGCGTTATATACTGGTACTCTTAGACAAACACACAGATTAATTTTCTTTTGTTAATGCTAGTGCGGTGATATTGCAATTCCTTGTATATGAACGTGTCTTATCATGTATGATTGTTTATATATATATTATCATTGTTTAAGGTATATATATATATGAAACCGAATTGGCATTTAATTTATATAATAAATGAATGTTTATTTTAAAACATTAATAGAGTATTATTGAATTATAATAATTAATTTTAATCTTAACGGATCAAAAATTTTTGGTACATGAATTTTATTTCACTGTTATAGTTATTTTTTTTAAGGTTTAAAAAGACACTATTAAAATTTAATTTCTTATGCAATTTAAAGAATTTTTTATTGTTACATAAAGAAAACTAGTAACAATTTGGATTAGTATACCCATCTATTTTATAAAGATTTAGTTTTGGAATAAATTGATTGAACATTATGTTGTCAAAGTAGCCTCTTTTGTGAAAATTGATTTATTTAAAACATTAGGAATATGATGATATGTAATTCATGTGAATATTGGTCGGCCAAAAGAATGCCTATATTTGGCCGAATTACATACACATATTAATGGTAAATAAATATTTGGGTAACTGATTAAGAATAAAGTAATACTTATTATTTATGCGAATAATAATCGGCCCAAAGGAAGTTTATTATTTGGCCAAATAATAAGCATTGCACACTTTTATTTATTTTCTATTAATTATGCGGTCAATAATCGGCCCAAAGGAAGGTTATTGTTTGGCCAATTAATAGAAAATATATGCGGTAATAAATAGGTTGCGAAGTTTAAGTTTCCATGTGCACATTAAGTCGGTCCAAAAAAAGGCTTAATGTGTGACATGAATTGTGACAATATTTAATTACTGCAATGAGAGGATCACTTACAGTTAATTTTTCTATCCAAAGATTGAAAATTAATGTTGTGCTAGATATCTCAACATGAATTTTTTTTCATTAATTAACTAATATTTACTGCATGTTTTTTGTTCTAATTCAACAAAAAAAAAAACTATGACTTTAGCTACCAATATTTCTGCATAAATTAGCAGTATTCCTATGCTGAATGGTTCAAACTTTAAAGTTTGGAAGGATACCGTGGAAATTGTCCTCGGTTGTATGGATCTAGATATAGCTCTTCGAGAGGAGAAACCCACTTCCACTCTGGAAAACCTCAATGAGATTAAAATAGAGAAGTGAGAGAGATCCAATCGAATGAGCATTATGATCATGAAACGCTCAATTCTTGAGGCGTTTCGAGGCTCAATTACTAAAGATAAAGATGCCAAACAGTTTCTAAAAGATGTTAAAAAATTATTTACTAAGAATGAAAAGACAGAGGCAAGTAGTCTTTTGAGCAAACTTGTCTCCATGAGGTATAAAGGTAAAGGGAACATAAGGGAGTACATTATGGAAATGTCTCATCTTGCTTCAAAATTGAAAGCATTAAAGTTAGAGTTGTCTGAAGATTTACTCGTGCATTTTATTTTGATTTCCCTTCCTGCACACTTTGGGCAATTCAAAGTGAGTTATAACACTCTGAAGGACACTTGGTCCTTAAATGAGCTTATATCTCACTGTGCGCAAGAAGAAGAGAGGCTACAGCAAGATAAGACTGAAAGTACTCACATGGCTTCATCTTCTCAGTATAAAAGAAAGCGTAATACCACTGCGGATGTGCCTTCTCAGCAGAAAAAGGCTAAGAAACAGGATCAAGTTTCAACCTGTTTCTTCTGTAAGAAGGTGGGACACATGAAGAAGGATTGTACCAAATATGCCACTTGGCGTGTGAAGAAGGGTATAATTCTTACTTTCATTTATTCTGAGGCTAGTTTAAGTTATGCACCTGTTGATACTTGGTGGGTAGATTCTACTGCTACTACTCATGTAAGTGTTACTATGCAGGGTTGCCTGTGGAGCCGACCGCCAAGTGATGCTGAAAGATACATCTATGTGGTAAACGGCAATATAGTTGCAGTCAAATCTATAGGAACCTTTAGATTATGTTCCACGAGTGGATTTTACTTGGATTTATTAGAGATATTTTATGTACCGTCATTTAGACGAAATTTGGTTTCTGTTTTTCGTTTGGACAAATCAGGTTATTTTTGTTCGTTCGGAGACAATGAAGTCAGTCTCTTCTATAATTCAAATAATATTTGCTCTGGTCATTTGGTGGATAATCTATATAGACTTGAATTAAATTCCTATAATAATGAAATACTGCAAATAGGTACAAAACGAAAACTAAATAAGAATTCGGCATCATTATGGCACAAGCTCCTAGGTCACATCTCTAAACAGAGAATTCAGAGGCTCGTGTCGGATGGAATTCTTGGACCCCTAAATTTGGCGGACTTTGAAGTCTGCATTGAGTGCATAAAGGGGAAAAGGACAAACAAAAGGAAATTAGGTGCCGAGAGAGCTAAAGATGTCTTAGAATTGATACATACCGATATATGTGGCCCATTCCCTACTGTCTCTTGGAATGGACAACGGTACTTTATTACGTCCATAGATGATTACTCTTGTTACGGGTATCTATATTTAATTCATGAAAAGTCCCAAGCCTTGGATGTTTTCAAGTCTTTCAAAGCTGAAGTTGAACTTCAACTTGGAAAGAAAATTAAAGCTGTCAAATCTGATTGTGGTGGTGAATACTACAGAAGATATGACGGTTCACGTGAACTTCAACTTGGAAAGAAAATTAAAGCTGTCAAATCTGATTGTGGTGGTGAATACTACAGAAGATATGACGGTTCAGGTGAGCAACGTCCCAGGCCTTTTGCTCTTTTCCTAGAGGAGTGTGGTATTGTTCCACAATACACCATGCCAGGCAAACCTAGCATGAATGGTGTTGCAGAGCGAAGGAACCGAACTCTTAGGGATATGGTGAGAAGTATGATTAGTCATTCTTCCTTGCCTGAATCACTTTAGGGAGAAGCCTTAAAGACCGCAGTGTACATCCTTAAATAGGGTGCCAAGCAAAGCAGTTAACAAAATCCCATATGAAATTTGGACTGGAAAAGGGCCCAGTGTAAAGCATTTGCATATTTGGGGATGTCCAACTGAGGCGCGACCTTATAGGCCGCATGAAAGAAAATTGGACTCAAGGACAATTAGTTGCTACTTTGTTGGTTATGCTGAGCATTCACGGGGGTACAAGTTTTACAATCCTGCATCAAGGTCTATTTTGAAACGGGAAATGCGAGATTTCTTGAGGATGTTGAGTTTGGGGGGGAGGGGGGGAGGAAATATTAGGAATGTTGCTTTTGATGAAGATTCTACAACTGACAATGATCAGGTCTTTGTGCCTATTATTGTTCAAAATACAGTTATAGTATAAGAGCATAATGAGAATCCTCCTCAATCCCAACCCATACAACAAGTTCAACAACCTCAAGAAGTGTCATTAAGGAGATCCAATAGAGAAAAGAGAAAATTCATCTATGGTCTCAAACAAGCTTCCCATCAATGGTATCACAAGTTCATCAAGTTATTACCTTATGGTTTTGAGGTAAATATTATAGATAAATATGTATACCGCAAGTTTAGTGGGAGTAAATACATATTTTGGTCTTATATGTTGATGACATTCTACTTGACAGTAACGATATAGGCTTGTCGCATGAAACTAAGAAATTTCTATCGAATAAATTCGAAATGAAAGATCTAGGTGATGCCTCTTTTGTATTAGGAATCGAGATACTAAGAGATCGCTCTCAAGGTATTCTTGGATTATCACAAAAGAACTATATATCGAAAAGAGTTTAAGTAGATATGTCATGGAAAGTTGCAGACCAATGGATACACCCGTAGTTAAAGGAGACAAGTTTAGTCTCAAGCAATTCCCCAAAATGATCTTGAGAAGACAGCAATGCATGAGAAACCTTATGCATCAGCACTAGGGAATTTAATGTATGCTCAAGTCTGCACACATTCTGATATATCATTTATAGTGGGAGTATTGGGTAGATACTTGAGCAATCCGGACATGGATAATTTGATAGCTGTTAAATGCGTAATGCGTTATTTAAAGAGAACAAAGGATTATATGCTTATTTATCGGAGATCAGAAAATTTGGAGATCATTAGGTACTCTGATTCCAATTTAATGGCATATGGTTGCGAAACTTTGTCATTGAGATTCATATAGTAAATGACATTGAAAGGCCATTAAAGATACTTTGTGACAATATGTCAACAGTATTATACTCCAACAACAATAAGAGTTTGACAAAATCGAAACATATAGACATCAAGTTCTTAGTTGTCAAGGAGAAAGGTTAAGAAAAACAAATTTCCATAGGACATATAGGAACAGAGTATATGCTAGCAGACTCAATAACCAAGGAATTGATTCCTAAAGTTTTTTCATTAGCACACTGCTCTGATGGGTGTCAATATTTGTGATGCCTTGGTTTAGTGGGAGTTTATTTTATGCTATATGTTCTATGACAGATATTGAATTATTTTTCTGCAGAATTAAGTTGATGGTGTATTTCATGTTATGTGAAATTTTCATTTTGAAATATTTGTATTGTGTTTGATCTCAATAAAGTTTTAAAGTTGGACCAGTTGGAAATAGACATGTGATGAGCGGATAATTTATACGCTTTTTGGCATTGTTTTTAGGTAGTTTTTAGTATGATTTAGTTAGTTTTTACTATGTTTTTATTAGTTTTTAAGCAAAATTTACATTTCTGGACTTTACTATGAGTTTGTGTATTTTTCTGTAATTTCAGGTATTTTCTGGCTGAAATTGAGGGACCTGAGTAAAAATCTGATTCAGAGGCTGAAAAAGAACTGCAGATGCTGTTGGATTCTGACCTCCCTGCACTCGAAATAGATTTTCTGGAGCTACAGAAACCCAATTAATGCGCTCTCAATTGCGTTGGAAAGTAGACATCCTGGGCTTTCTAGCAATATATAATAGTTCATACTTTGCCTGATTTTTGACGATGCAAACTGGCGTTTAAACGCCAACTTCCTGCCCTATTCTGGCGTTAAACGCCAGAATTGAGTTACAAGCTGGAGTTAAACGCCCAAACTTGCACCAAAGCTGGCACCAAAGCTGGCGTTTAACTCCAAAAAGAGTCTCTATACGTGAAAGCTTCAATGCTCAGTCCAAGCACACACCAAGTGGGCTCCGGAAGCGGATTTCTGCACTATCTGCACTTAGTTACTTATTTTCTGTAACCCTAGCTACTAGTTTAGTATAAAACTACTTTTAGTGATTTATTTTATATCTTTTGATCATCTTTAGATCATATTGTACACATTTGGAAGCTGGCCTCACGGCCATGCCTGGACCTTCATCACTTATGTATTTTCAACGGTGGAGTTTCTACACCTCATAGATTAAGGTGTGGAGCTCTATTGTTTCTCATGAATTAATGCAAAGTACTATTGTTTTTCTATTCAATTCAAGCTTATTCTTATTCTAAGATATTCATTCGCACCCAAGAACATGATGAATGTGATGATTATGTGACATTCATCACCATTCTCACCTATGAACGCGTGCCTGACAACCACTTCCGTTCTACATGAAAAAGAGCTTGAATGTGTATCTCTTAGCCTCCTGATCGTGAGATCAGAGTCTTCGTGGTATAAGCTAGAATCAATTGGCAGCATTCTTGAGATTCGGAAAGTCTAAACCTTGTCTGTGGTATTCCGAGTAGGATCTGGAATGGGATGACTGTGATGAGCTTCAAACTCGCGAGTGTTGGGTGTAGTGACAGATGCAAAAGGATCAATGGATCCTATTCCAAGATGAGTGAGAACCGACAGATGATTAGCCGTGCGGTGACAGCGCATTTGGACCATTTTCACTGAGAGGATGGACGGTAGCCATTGACAACGGTGATCCCCCAACATACAGCTTGCCATAGAAAGGAGTATGAATGATTGAATGAAGACAGTAAGAAATCAGAGATTCAGAAACAACAAGCATCTCCATACGCTTATCTGAAATCCCACCAATGAATTTCATAAGTATTTCTATCTTTATTTTATATTATATTTTAATTATCAAAACCTCATAACCATTTGAATCTGCCTGACTGAGATTTACAAGATGACCATAGCTTGCTTTAAGCCGACAATCTCCGTGGGATCGACCCTTACTCACGTAAGGTTTATTACTTGGACGACCCAGTGCACTTACTGGTTAGTTGTGCGGAGTTGTGAAAAAGAATTGAGATTATGATCGTGCGTACCAAGTTGTTGGCGCATTTGAGATCACAATTTCGTGCACCAAGTTTTTGGCGCCGTTGCTGGGGATTGTTCGAGTTTGGACAACTGACGTTTCATCTTGTTGCTCAGATTAGGTAATTTTATTTTAATTTTAAGTTTTTGTTTTTATTCTTTTCATTTTCGAAAAATTTTCAAAAAAATAATTTATAATTTTATTTTGTTCTTCAGAATTTTTAAGAATGAATTCTAGAGTTTCATGAGATATGTTGAATCCTGGCTGGCTGTTAAGCCATGTCTAATCTTTTGGACCGAGGTTTCACTTATCCTTAGAAGAGCTTCTTTGTCTTTCTCATCAATTTAGTTGTTGTATGTAATGTTCAACTGAAGCTTGGCTGGCCATTGGCCATGTCTAGTGTTTTGGACCGAAGCTTTCACTGAAAGCTTGGCTGGCTAGTAAGCCATGTCTAATTCCTGGACCGAAACTTTAGACTAACATTGCATGATTTCTAGAATTCTTATTAAAAATTTTGAAATCCTTATTTCTCTTTTTCCAAATAAATTTCGAAAAATCCAAATTTTTTTAAATAAAATCATAAAACCAAAAATAATTTTGTGTTTCTTGTTTGAGTCTAGTGTCAAATTGTAAGTTTGGTGTCAATTGCATCTTTTTAATTTCCTAAAAATTTTCGAAAACTCATGCATGGTGTTCTTCATGATCTTCAAATTGTTCTTGATGATCTTCTTTGTTTGATCTTTGCATTTTCATGTTTTGCGTCTTTTCTTGTTTTCCATATGCATTTTTGAATTATTAGTATCTAAAGTTTGAAAATTTCTAAGTTTGGTGTCTTGCATGTGTTTCTTTTCTTAAAAATTTTCAAAAACATGTTCTTGATGTTCATTTTGACATTCAAGGTGTTCTTGGTGTTCATTTTGACATTCAAAGTGTTCTTGCATATTTTTCTTGTTGTGATTCATAATTTTCATGTTTTGAGTCATTTTGTTGTTTTTCTCTTTCTTCATTGAAAATTCAAAAATAAAAAATATCTTTCCCTTATTCTTCTCATAAATTTTGAAAATTTGGATTGACTTAGTCAAATTTTTTTTTAAAATTCAGTTGTTTCTTATTAGTCAAGTCAAATTTTCAATTTAAAAATTCTATCTTTTTCAAATCTTTTTCAAAAATCAAATCTTTTTCATTTTTCTTTCATATTTTTCGAAAATTTTAAAAAAATTGATTTTCAAAATCTTTTTCTTATTTTTGTTTCATATTTTCGGATTTATTGCTAGCATTCAATTTTTAGATTCAAAAATTTCAAGTTGTTACTTGCCTATTAAGAAAAGTTTCAATCTTTAAATTTTAAAAACATATCTTTTTGTTTCTTGTTAGTCAAGTAATTAACTTTAATTTTAAAAATAAAATCTTTTTAAATTTCTTTCTCAAATCTTTTTCAAAATGATTTTCAATCATATCTTTTTCAAAAATCAATTTTCAAAATCTTTTCTAACTTCTTATCTTTTCAAAATTGATTTTCAAATCTTTTTCAATTAACTACTTGACTTTTTTGTTTGATTTTAAAAAGTTTTCTATTTCAATCATATCTTTTTCAAAACCACCTAACTACTTTTCTCTCTCTAACTTTGAAAATCTCTTACCACTTTTTCAAAATTCCTTTCAAATTAACTAATTGTTTTAAATTTTAATTTAATTTAATTTTATTTCTCTTTTTAAATTCCGAATTATAACTAATTTTAAAATAAAAATAAAAATATTTTTATTTAATTTTATTTAATTTTTGAATTCTTCCCCCTCTCATCTCTTTCTGTTTATTTATTTATCTACTAACAATTCTCTTCTACTCATAATTCGAACCCCCTCTTCTTCTCTGTGTTTGAATTTTTCTCTTCTCCTTCTTCTATTCTTCTCTTCTTCTACTCACATAAAGGAATCTCTATACTGTGACATAGAGGATTCCATATTTTCTTTGTAATCTTCTCTTTCATATGAGCAGGAACAAGGATAAAGGCATTCTTGTTGAAGCTGATCCTGAACCTGAAAGGACTCTGAAGAGAAAGCTAAGAGAAGCTAAAGCACAATACTCTGAAGAGGACCTAACTGAAATTTTCGAAACAGAGAAAACAGCTATGGCCGAACCCAACAACAACAATGCAAAGAAGGTGCTTGGTGATTTCACTACACCAACTTCCAATTTCTATGGAAGAAGCATCTCAATTCCTGCCATTGGAGCAAACAACTTTGAGCTTAAGCCTCAATTAGTTTCTCTAATGCAACAGAATTGCAAGTTTCATGGACTTCCATTGGAAGATCCTCATCAGTTCTTAGCTGAATTCTTGCAAATCTGTGACACTATTAAGACCAATGGAGTTGATCCCGAGGTCTACATGCTTATGCTTTTCCCTTTTGCTGTAAGAGACAGAGCTAGAACATGGTTAAATTCACAACCTAAGAAAAGCCTGAACTCTTGGGAAAAGCTGGTCAGTGCTTTCTTGGTCAAATTCTTTCCACCTCAAAAAATGAGCAAGCTTAGAGTGGAAATCCAAACCTTCAGACAGAAGGAAGGTGAGTCCCTCTATGAAGCTTGGGAAAGATATAAGCAATTGATCAAAAGGTGACATGCTTCCAGAATGGAGCATCATATGTATATTCTATGATGGTCTGTCTAAGTTGTCAAAAATGTCATTGGACCATTCTGCAGGAGGATCTTTTCATCTGAAAACCCCTGCAGAAGCTTAAAAACTCATTGAAATGGTTGCAAATAACCAGTTCATGTACACCTCTGAGAGGAATCCTGTGAACAATGGGACGCCTCAGAAAAAGGGAGTTCTTGAAATTGATACTCTGAATGCCATATTGGCTCAGAATAAAATATTGACTCAGCAAGTCAATATGATTTCTCAGAGTCTGAATGGATTGCAAGCTGCATCCAACAGTACTAAAGAAACATCTTCTAAAGAAGAAGCTTATGATCCTGAGAACCCTGCAATGGCAGAGGTGAATTACATGGGAGAACCCTATGAAAACACCTATAATCCTTCATGGAGAAATCATCCAAATTTCTCATGGAAGGACCAACAGAAGCCTCAACAAGGCTTCAATAATAATGGTGGAAGAAATAGGTTTAGCAATAGCAAGTCTTTTCCATCATCTTCTCAGCAACAGACAGAGAATTCTGAACAGAGCCATTTTGGCCTGGCAACCATAGTCTCTGATCTATCCAAGACCACACTAAGTTTCATGAATAAAACAAGGTCCTCCATTAGAAATTTGGAGGAACGGGTGGGTCAGCTGAGTAAGAAGATTACTGAAACTCCTCCCAGTACTCTCCCAAGCAATATAGAAGAAAATCCCAAGAGAGAGTGCAAGGCCATAACCATGACCAACATGGCCGAACATGGAGAGAGTGAGGAGGATGTGAGTCCCAGTGAGAAAAGCCTCATGGGACGTCCTCTGAACAGAAAGGAGTTTCCCTTTGAGGAACCAAAGGAATCTAAGGCTCATACAGAGACCATAGAGATCACATTGAACTTCCTTCTGCCATTCATGAGCTCTGATGAATATTCTTCCTCTGAAGAGGATGAAGACATCACTGAAGAGCAAGTTGCTAAGTATCTTGGAGCAATCATGAAGCTAAATGCCAAGTTATTTGGTAATAAGACTTGGGAGGATGAACCCCTTGTTCACCAATGAACTGAATGCATTAATGAGGCAGACATTACCTCAGAAGAAACTGGATCCCAAAAAATTCTTCATACCTTGTACCATAGGCACCATGACCTTTGAGAAGGCTCTATGTGACCTGGGATCAGGGATAAACCTCATGTCACTCTTTGCAATGGTGAAACTGGGAATCTTTGAGGTACAAGCTGCAAGAATCTCACTAGAGATGGCAGACAAATCAATGAAATAGGCTTATGGACTAGTAGAGGACGTCCTAGTAAAGGTTGAAGGCCTTTACATCCCTGCTGATTTTATAATCCTAGACACTGGGAAGAATGAAGATGAATCCATCATCCTTGGCAGACCCTTCCTAGCCACAGCAAAAGCTGTGATTGATGTTGACAGAGGAGAGTTGGTCCTTCAGTTGAATGAGGACTACCTTGTATTCAAGACGACTCAAGGTTCTCCTTCTGTAACCATGGAGAGGAAGCATGAAAAGCTTCTCTCAATACAGATTCAAACAAAACCCCCACATTCAAACTCTAAGTTTGGTGTTGGGAGGCCACAACCAAACTCTAAGTTTGGTATTGAGAGGCCCCAACCCTGCTCTGATTATCTGTGAGGCTCCATGAGAGCTCACTGTCAAGCTATTGACATTAAAGAAGCGCTTATTGGGAGGCAACCCAATGTTATTTAATTATATCTATTTATTTTCCATTGTTATTTTATGTTTTCTGTAGGTTGATGATCATGTGAAGTCACAAAAACAACTGAAAAATCAAAAACAGAATGAAAAACAGCATTAAAAACAGCACACCCTGGAGGATAAGCTTACTGGCGTTTAACGCCAGAAACAGGCTACAGCTTGGAGTTTAACGCCAGAAACAAGCAGCAGTCTGGCATTAAACGCCAGGATTGCACTCTAAGGGCATTTACACGCCTAAATTGAGCAGGGATGATAAGTCCTTGACCCCTCAGGATCTGTGGACCCCACAAGATCTCCACATACCCCACCTCTCTCTCTCTCTCTTCCACCTTTTTATAACACTCTTTCCCAAATACCCTTCACCAATCACCTCCATCACCCTTACCCATCACCTCTTCACCAATCACATCCATCCACTCTTTTCCAAAAACCCCACTACCTCCAAATTCAAAATCCTTTCCCTCCCAAACCCAACCCTAATACACGAAACCTAACCCTCCCCCCACCCCTATATAAACCCCTCACCACTCCTTCATTTTCACACATTACAACAACTACTTCTACCCCTTGGTCGAACCACATATCTCCCTCCATCTCCTCCATTTTCTTCTTCTTCTTCTTCTACTACTTTCTTTCTTCTTTTGCTCGAGGACGAGCAAACCTTTTAAGTTTGGTGTGGTAAAAGCATTAATTTTTATTTTTCCATAACCATTAATGGCACCTAAGGCCGGAGAAACCTCTAGAAAGAGGAAAGGAAAGGCAAAAGCTTCCACCTCCGAGTCATGGAAGATGGAGTGATTCATCTCAAAGGTCCATCAAGACCACTTCTATGATGTTGTGGCTAAGAAAAAGGTGATCTTTGAGGTCCCTTTTAAGCTCAAAAAGGGTGAATATCTGGAGATCCGACAAGAGATTAGAAGAAGAGGATGGGAAGTTCTCTCCAATCCTATTCAACAAGTCGGGATCTTAATGGTTCAAGAGTTCTATGCAAAAGCATGGATCACTAAGAACCATGATCAAAGTATGAACCCGAATCCAAAGAATTGGCTTACAATGGTTCGGGGGAAATACCTAGATTTTAGACCGGAAAATGTAAGGTTGGCGTTCAACTTGCCAATGATGCAAGAAAACGCACGCCCCTACACCAAAATGGTCAACTTTGATCAAAAGTTGGACCAAGTTCTTATGGACATATGTGTGGAAGGAGCTCAATGGAAAATTGACTCAAGAGGTAAGCCGGTTCAATTGAGAAGGCATGACCTTAAGCCTGTGGCTAGAGGATGGTTGGAGTTCATCCAACACTCTATCATTCCTACTAGCAACCGATCCGAAGTAACTGTGGATCGGGCCATCATGATCCATAGTATCATGATTGGGGAGGAAGTGGAAGTTCATGAGATTATACCTCAAGAACTCTACAAAGTGGCTGACAAGTCCTCCACTTTGGCAAGGTTAGCCTTTCCTCACCTCATTTGTCACCTCTGCAATTCGGCTGGGATTTTCATAGAGGGAGACATCCTCATTGAAGAGGACAAGCCCATCACGAAAAGAGGATGGAGCAAATAAGAGAGCCCACTCATGGACCTCAACAAGAGCATGAGAAAGTTCCTCATCATGAAACCCCTGAGATGCCTCAAGGGATGCACTTTCCTCCACAAAACTATTGGGAGCAAATTAACACCTCCCTAGGAGAATTAAGTTCCAACATGGGACAACTAAGGATGGAGCACCAAGAGCATTCTATCCTCCTCCATGAAATTAGAGAAGATCAAAGAGCTATGAGGGAGGAGCAACAAAGGCAAGGAAGATACATTGAGGAGCTAAAGCACTCCATAAGATCTTCAAGAGGAAGAACTAGCCACCATCACTAAGGTGGACCCGTTCTTTAATTTTCTTGTTCTTTATTTTTCTGTTTTTTGTTTACTATGCTCTATGTTTATTCATGTTTGTGCCTTTATTACATGATCATTAGTGTTTAAGTGTCTATGTCTTAAAGCTATGAATGTCCTATGAATCCATCACCTTTCTTAAATGAAAAATACTTTAATTACAAAAGAACAAGAAGTACATGAATTTCGAATTCATCCTTGAGATTAGTTTAATTATTTTGATGTGGTGACAATACTTTTTGTTTTCTGAATGAATGCTTGAACAGTGCATATGTCTTTTGAATTTGTTATTTATGAATGTTAAAATTGTTGGCTCTTGAAAGAATAATGAAAAAGGAGAAATGTTATTGATAATCTGAAAAATTATAAAATTGATTCTTGAAGCAAGAAAAAGCAGTGAAAAACAAGGCTTGTGAAAAAAAAAGGAGAGAAAAAGAAAAAGCAAGCAGAAAAAGCCAAGAGCTCTTTAAACCAAAAGACAAGAGCAAAAAACCAGTAACCCTTTAAACTAAAAGGCAAGGGTAAAAAGGATCCAATGCTTTGAGCATTAATAGATAGGAGGGCCCACAGGAATAAAATCCTGGCCTAAGCGGCTAAACCAAGCTGTCCCTAACCATGTGCTTGTGGCGTGAAAGTGTCAAGTGAAAAGCTTGAGACTGAGCGGTTAAAGTCGTGATCCAAAGCAAAAAGAGTGTGCTTAATAACCCTGGACACCTCTAATTGGGAACTCTAGCAAAACTGAGTCACAATCTGAAAAGGTTCACCCAGTTATGTGTCTATGGCATTTATGTCCGGTGGTAATACTGGAAAATAAAGTGTTTAGGGCCACGACCAAGACTCATAAAGTAGTTATGTTCAAGAATCAACATAATGAACTAGGAGAATCAATAACACTATCTAAGTTCTGAGTTCCTATAGATGCCAATCATTCTGAACTTCAAAGGATAAAGTGAGATACCAAAACTGTTCAGAGGCAAAAGCTATTAGTCCCGCTCATCTAATTGGAGCTAAGTTTCATTGATATTTTGGAATTTATAGTATATTCTCTTCTTTTTATCCTATTTGATTTTCAGTTGCTTGGGGACAAGCAACAATTTAAGTTTGGTGTTGTGATGAGCGGATAATTTATACGCTTTTTGGCATTATTTTTAGGTAGTTTTTAGTATGATTTAGTTAGTTTTTACTATATTTTTTTAGTTTTCAAGAAAAATTTACATTTCTAGACTTTACTATGAGTTTGTGTATTTTTCTGTGATTTCAGATATTTTCTGGCTGAAATTGAGGGACCTGAGCAAAAATATGATTCAGAGGCTAAAAAAGAACTGCAGATGCTCTTGGATTCTGACTTCCTTGCACTCGAAATGGATTTTCTAGAGTTACAGAAATTCAATTGGCGTGATCTCAATTGCGTTGGAAAGTAAACATTCTGGGCTTTCCAGAAATATATAATAGTCCATACTTTTCTTGAGTTTTGACGATGCAAACTGGCGCTTAAACGCCAACTTCCTGCCCTATTCTGGTGTTAAACGCCAGAACTGAGTTACAAGCAGGAGTTAAACGCCCAAACTGGCACCAAAGCTGGCGTTTAGCTCTAAGAAGAGTCTCTACACGTGAAAACTTCAATACTGAGTCCAAGCACACATCAAGTGGGCCCCAGAAGCGGATTTCTGCACTATCTGCATTTAGTTACTTATTTTTTGTAACCCTAGCTACTAGTTTAGTATAAAAACTAATTTTAGTGATTTATTTTATATCTTTTGATCATCTTTAGATCATATTGTACACGTTTGGAGGCTGGCCTCACGGCCATGCCTGGACCTTCGTTACTTATGTATTTTCAACGGTGGAGTTTCTACACCTCATGGATTAAGGTGTGGAGCTCTGTTGTTCCTCATAAATTAATGCAAAGTACTATTGTTTTTCTATTCAATTCAAGCTTATTCTTATTCTAAGATATTCATTCACACCCAAGAATATGATGAATGTGATAATTATGTGACACTCATCACCATTCTCACCTATGAACGCGTGCCTGACAACCACTTCCGTTCTACATGAAAAAGAGCTTGAATGTGTATCTCTTAGCCTCCTGATCGTGAGATCAGAGTCTTCGTAGTATAAGCTAGAATCAATTGGCAGCATTCTTGAGATTCAGAAAGTCTAAACCTTGTCTGTGGTATTCCAAGTAGGATCTGGGATGGGATGACTGTGACGAGCTTCAAACTCGCGAGTGTTGGGCGTAGTGACAGACGCAAAAGGATCAATGGATCCTATTCCAACATGAGTGAGAACCGACAGATGATTAGCCGTGTGGTGACAGTGCATTTGGACCATTTTCACTGAGAGGACAGATGGTAGCCATTGACAACAGTGATCCCCCAACATACAGCTTGCCATAGAAAGGAGTATGAATAATTGAATGAAGACAGTAGAAAAGCAGAGATTCAGAAGCAACAAGCATCTCCATACACTTATCTGAAATACCACCAATGAATTACATAAGTATTTCTATCTTTATTTTATATTATATTTTAATTATCAAAACCTCATAACCATTTGAATCTGCCTGACTGAGATTTACAAGATGACCATAGCTTGCTTCAAGCCGACAATCTCCGTGGGATCGACCCTTACTCACGTAAGGTTTATTACTTGGACGACCCAGTGCACTTGCTGGTTAGTTGTGCGGAGTTGTGAAAAAGAATTGAGATTATGATCATGCGTACCAAGTTGTTGGCGCAGTTGAGATCACAATTTCGTGCACCAACATGCATGAGATCACTTGGCATGTAATTTCCATATTACTCATCCAAATTTGATCTATGTCGTTAAGTATATTAGGATGGTGATTGTCGTGGTTTAGTCACGATATTAATGTGATAAAAGTTGCGGTAGTTCCATATCTAATGTATGAGACGAACTAGATTGTTAAAGTAATGAGAGAAATAGCATTCAGATGCGCGCATAAAGTTTATAAGATGTGATTATATAAAGAAAGAATATATGTCTAGCCCAAGCGGGAGATTGTTAGGAAATTATTTTAATTCCTAATTTGTTTGTGGGCAATACATATATTAATTATAATCACAAATTATGCTATTTCAAATTAAATGACTTATATGATGGTGATCTCATTTATTGTTATAAATGCTAAATTGAATAAGTCATTATTACTTTTGATTTGAAATTAAATGAGAATAAAACTAGATATTATCTTTTGTTCCTTAGATAATTATCTTTTGGATTTTAGATATATTATCTTTTGGACTTTAGATACTATTTTATTTGGGCTTTAGGGTTTAATGGGTGCCATGCTCAAATATAAATAGGCCTTCAGGATTTCGGTCCCCAATATACCAAAGCCGCCTTTGTTACTCTTTCCCCATCAAAAGAGTTACGATTCAGCCTCCTAGGAATACAGAAGGCTTTGGTTGAGGAAGACCGAAAGAACCACAAGATCCAAATTCTTCCATCAATTTCTGACTCTTACGAGTAAAGGTACACTTCCGCATTATGTTATATGTTTGGTGATTCAATATGGATGATCTTGGTTATTGAAATTAATTTATTTCAACACCAGGAAGTACCCACTCTCTACTAAATGACCTCAACCACTTGTACCACACCTGCCATGTTACCTCACAACGAAGAAATAAATGCTCAGCAAATTCTATTTTCTTGGTACACAGTACACACATACTATCACTTAGAATGTTAACTCCTAATTTAGTCAACCTCTCCTTTGCGTTAACTCTACCAACTAGCACAAACCACCCAAAAAGCTCAATTCTCGGAGGTACGAAACCTTTCCCAAGGGAACTCGTGAAGCTATAGCTCGTGATCTTAGCTGTCAGTGTCTCCGATTGTATGGCCTGCACAACAGAGCTAGTAGAAAAAACACCTTTATTTTCAAACTTCCACACCACATTGTCCTCCCGACCAGATGACAACTTCACTGGCCTTAACCTCTCATGAAGCTGATGGACAAGTTCCAGCTCCCATTGGAACAACTCCCTCCTCCATTGAAAATTCCACATCCATTCTAGCCCATCCCAAAATCCACAATCCCCAATGACAAATTCTTGCTGGCTTGAAATAGAGAAGAGTCTTGGAAAACTCACTTTCAGAGCACCACCTTGAACCCATTTATCTTCCAAAAACTGGGTTTTCATACCATTGCCTACTTTCATCGCCAGCCCACTAACCACTTTATCTCGAATCTGTGGTTCTTTGATATTCAGCTGACATATGTCTTTCCAAGGCCCTCCTTTTACTGGTAAAGGCTGAGTTGCTAGCATTACATCCGGGTTCAACTTGTTGCATGAACAAATAATCTTCTTCCACAACGGGCAATCCTCCTTTGGAAACCGCCACCACCACTTAAACAGGAGCGCTGTGTTTCTCAGCACTGCATCACCAACCCCCAAGCCCCCAACCTTTTTTGGAGCCTGGACCAGCTCCCACTTGACCAAAGGTATACCATAGTTACCGTTCTCCTTGCACCACATAAAGTTCCTTTGTAAAGCAATCAGCTTGTCCGCCACCGCCTTCGGCATCTTGTACAGACTTAGGTAATATATGGGGAGGCTATTCAGGACAGATTTGATAAGGACAAGCTTACCTGATTTATTCAAAACATTCGCTTTCCATAAGCTAAGCTTCCGTTCCACCTTATTGATGATTGGTTTCCAAGTCTTCACCAGGCGCGGATTCGCTCCCAGAGAAATCCCTAAGTATCTAACCGATAGAGCGGCTTGCTGGCATCCCAGTAGTCCACACACATGATCAATCCATCCTTGCTCACAGTTCACCGATATCAAATTCGATTTATCAAAATTGATGCTCAGCCCAGACATCAACTCAAAACACCGCAACAGTCTCTTATAGTTTACAATTGTTTCAGTCACCGACGGGCAGAATAAAATGGTGTCATCCGCAAATTATAAGTGCGAGAGTTTAATATGATCTCCCCTTACCAGCAGCGGAGCAATGCGCCCGTTCCTGACAGCTTTCCCCAACATCCTATGCAAAACATCGACAACTAGCACAAACAGAAGTGGAGAAAGTGGGTCCCCTTGTCTTAGTCCCCTCTCCATCTTGAATGGCTTGGATGGTGACCCGTTTACCAGGACTGCCATAGTAGCCGTAGTAACACACTCCTTGACCCAATTTCTCCACCTTTGGCCGAAGCCCATTTTCTGAAGCACAATATCAACAAAACTCCATCTTACTCTGTCATAAGCTTTTTGAAAATCCAATTTGATAATAGCCGCTGTCTTTTTCTGAGTCTTCAGCCAATGAACCGTCTCACAAGCTATGAGTGCACCATCATGAATTTTCCTACCCTTTACAAACGCAGTCTGAGTCTCTCTGACCAACCCCGGCATCATAGATCGCATTCTTCTCACCAACACCTTCGAAATTACTTTACACACACACCCCACCATACTGATCGGCCGAAAATCCTTCACCTTCTTTGCACCTTCAAACTTTGGGGCTAGTGTCACCCACAATACATTCACATCCGTTGGCAACTTAGCACTTTGAAAGAACCCCAGCACCGCTGCAATGAATTCCGGCCCAATGTCCTCCCAGCATTTCTTTATAAAGTTCATGTTATACCCATCACTTCCTGGAGCTTTTGAAGATTCGCAGTCCCACACTGCCTCCTTGATTTCCATCTCCGACGACATCACTTCCAGTGCTTCAGCCTCATCCCTATGGATATGCTTCACTAAGCCATCCCGGACTCCAATCCTCAGAGCATATTCCTGTCTATATAAATCCTTGTAGAACCCTCGAATTGAACCTTTTATTCTCGCCTGATTCCGCACAAGTCTTCCATGTATCATCAAGGCATCGATTCTGTTATTCCGTCTTCTGGCCGAGGCAATGTTATTAAAGTATCTGGTATTCTTATCCATGTTTGCAGCATGCTTGGACCGAGACATTTGTTTCCAGTGGATTTCCTTCCTAATGTACCATTTTTCACAAAAGCTCACCAGTGCCTTCCTTCTAGCCTCCGTTGTACCATCATAAATCCCATCACTAGCTAAATTATCCAGCCTGGTAATCTCTTCCTCAAACCTCATGAGTCTCTTATCCATGTCCCGGAAGTTATCCTTGTGCCATTGCCGCAATGGTACGATTAAAGCCCTCAGTTTACACGTGAACCGCGCTTCTCCCGAGCTTCTCCATTCATTCTTCGTCATTCTCAGAAATCCCTCATGCGTAAACTAGGAATCCAGACTTCTGAATGGTCTAGGGCCCCCTCCTAATCTTATACCTTCCAAGATCAACGGACAGTGATCGGACAACCCCCTTGGGCCACCTTTTAGCCGAATATCTGGAAACTTCTCATTCCATTCAACATTGACCAGAACCCTATCAATCCGACTACAGGATCTACCCCGAAACCATGTATACTTTCTATCAGTAAGAGGTAAATCCATCAACTGCATGTCATGCACCTAGCTCTTAAACTCTTCCAATGATGCCGGCAAGCTAGTAACTTCTTTGCGATCCTCAACTTGTAAAATTTCATTAAAGTCCCCTAAAAAGCAGAACGGAACCTGACACAAACCCGCCACATAGCTCAGTTCTTCCCACATCCCTCTCTTTGCCTCCCTCCCATGCGCCCCGTACACCAAACAAAAAGTACAAAGGAAGTTAGTCCTTGTTAAAACTCCTTCAACGCATAGCCACCACTCACCTTTATAGCTGTTATGTACTTTAAACACTCCATCATCCCAAATCAATAACAGACTCCTAGCCGTCCCTATAGACTCCACAAACTCCCAACCAGTAGTACTAATTCCCCAAAGCCTTGCAACATCATATTTAGTAAGCACTTCTCTTTTTGTTTCAAGCAGTCCTAACATGTTCAAGTTATATTTTTTCTTCAAAGATTTCACCATGCTCAATTTTCCGTCCCCCCTCAACCCCTTAATGTTCCAACAGCTCACAATCATTTAAACAAATTTTTACTCACTTTATTTTGATTTTTTGGCCGACTCCTTTTCGCCTTTTCTTTTTGCTTTGTCAGTCTTCTCTTCGCCGCTATTTCCTCATTTTGTGCTTGCAAAATCCCCATAATATATTCTTTTTCATTGTATAAAACAGCATCCGATTCCACTGCCAGTGCCCAGGTTGCTTGACTTTCCTGGATTTGCTCTTTCTACGTCCCCTTGTACTCCTCGCCCTCTGAATTATGCCCTGTTTCCATTTCAGACCCTGCTCCTACCCCCAAGGGATCACCACCGTCAGCCACATCCTTCATGTCGCTCTTTGTTCTGTCGTTTGCTACCGAGGTCCTATCCTTCCCGGTTTGACATCTCAGGCTCACTTGGGACCTATCACAGTGGAGTCTGTCCGCAATTCCCCTGTCCTGCACCACTTGTTCCTGCCGTCGTACTGCCTCTCCGGCATTCGTCTCCCCCTGCGACACCCTTCCACAATCGGGCTCAACAGCCTCCTCCGCGATCGGTTCTGCTCCCTCCATATCCTCCTCCAAGTCCTGAGTCCCAGCCACCAGAGATCTCCAAGCATTGTGTATCACCCCTCCCGACGCAGTAGCAACCTTTTCTGGGTACCTTGGCCAGCCTCGCTTACCATCCAAGGGCGCTGCTGCAATCAGATCTCGTGTAGCCCTCAGGATCCTCGGTTGAACCGACCCACCCGTGCTTCCAATGGAGAGAGGTCCAGGAATCGTTCCAGCCAGTATACAACCCTGGCCCAACCCAGCATCTGTCCCAATCACCAGGGGCTCTTCGTAAGCGTCCCGCAGCCCATATCCTCCCTGATTTGCTGTTGGGCCAATTGGAGGCAAGCCCAAAACGCACCCCTCACCCCTCTCAGCCTGGTAACACACCAGATGGCCCACATTATACATACCATACGGTCTATCAGACGCTGCAGGAACCCCCCACATACCTGCGTGATCGTTTTCTCCGACTCCCCCTCATTAATCACCTCAAATCTCTTAGAATCCGCTTCCCCATCGTCCTTGGTACCACTAACTGAATCTGGTACATGCGTATCCTTTTTGAAATTCAAATAATCAATGTTAACATCATTCAAAAGCACATCATTAATTCCTATTCTGTCCTCCCCATGTACAGCCACCGTAGCCCTACCGTCAACCAATTCCGCCGCCGGATCCCAATTTCCCGCCACCTTCGTAAGGACCTTGCCAGGGGCATCGGAAACTACATTCTCAGCACAGACTATGCGGCTCCTCTCCACACTGTCCGCCCCACAGACCTGGGAGCCCACCTCCTTCACAAAAACCCCAAACACAGAATTCCTAACAGTAATTTGCATCCACTCTCGAATTACATCAAATACCCCCGTCTCAACTTGAATCCTTCCAGCTGTAAACGATGCTCCTTCTCCTGTCGTTACGTCACACTGAAGCACGTCGCCCCACTGCCCTCCTATTTTTTTAAATGTTTCCGGCGACCATGCATGTAAAGGTATTCCGTAGCACTCCAACCACACTCTTCGAGTGTTACAGCGTTCCGACTCCTCCCAACGCCAGATCCTATAGAAGAATTGCAACAAAGTATCCATTTTGAATGTAAACGCTTCGTCAGCATGCTGCACAGTATCAAATATTAACAGCACTTTGGACGCTCCGATCTCCCTAACGTCCACAATGTGAGACATATTTTTACACACCATCTTCTTCACCGATCTTAGGTCAAAAGGGTTCAAGGTTTTTCCCACTAAACTCCTCACCAACCAATCCATATTTGCTGCGAGTATTGGCACATCAATTCGTTTCATATCTCCATTCCCCGTTATGGTTGCCTTATGGTCTCGCACTGGCTGTTCCTCAATGACTTGGTCAGCAGCAACGCCTTTCCCATGATAGGAACCCTCTGGTCCTCCTCCATGCTGACTCTTGAGGTCCATCTGCACCGGTCCTCCCCTCGTCTGAGATTGTCTTCTAAACTTAGCTTCTCCGTCAGTAATTACCTTTTGTCGTGTAACGAACAAAGGCAAAAAGATAAATCATTCCACTCTTCCGTTTTCGGCCAAGATAGATGTCGTTAATTCTTCCCGTCCAACAAAACAAGTGATACAATTCTCTCCTTGAGATATCCTCTGGTAGATTATCCACAAACTCAAAGAACGAATCCTTTTCCAATCTTTGATATTCCTCCCAATTTCAAATCCTAGGATCCTTTGCTTGTGGGTGTACACCCCTAGTTCCACCCCTCTAGAGTTCCCCCCTCTCATTAGTACCTATGATTATTTGTTTTTAAAATAATATAAAATTAAAATAAATAAAATTATTTAAATATTTTTATTAAACAAAAAATATAAAAACAAAATAAGCCCTAATCACCCCCCTTTCTTTTTTTCTTTTTTTTTCCTCTTCTCCTTCCCTTTGAGAATCATCATCATCATAAGAAAATAAGTAAAATTCTTTTTCGACCCCTATTCTTTTTTAATTTAGACAATCTGCACCTTAAAATTAAAAATGATAATTCATCCCTTATTCTTTCTTTTTGTTAGACGCATGAACCCCTATCTTTCCTTTTCATTAAACCCATGAGTATTTTGTAAGAATTTTCGACAAAAGATGATGAAAAATGCTTACATATGACGTAACTTGTATGATCTAACTTTTATCAGTCCTACATGAATGATAGCCATTCGATTGGAATTATTTAGTTCCTACATAATCATCAAAATGATGTCCCAATCAAATGGTTATCATCCCTTTGCAGCGTTATTTTGATGACTGTATAGGCAATAAACAGTCCCAATCAAATGGTTATCATTTATGTAGAACAGGTGAAGGCCAAATCATATAAGCTAACGTCATACGTAAGTATTTTCTGCCACTTTTTACCAGAGATTCTCATAAAAGGGCTCATGCGTCTAACAAAAAGGAAGGATCGGATAGGAGACGGATTATCATTTTTCAATCATTAAAGTATAGGTTGTCTAAATTGAAAAAAAAAATCGAAAAAAGATTTTACTCTAAGATAATCACCAGAATGAAGTTGCAGCACCCGCTCCCAACTTCGGATGGCTCCATTCCCTCGCTGACACCACCAAAGGAGGATATTCTTTCGCCACCGTCTCGAAATCCTCCCCCTTCTTTGCATTCCTCTCTTTGCAGCAATCTCCTCCAATGAGTCTCTTCCACAACAGGAGCCGTTCCTCCCCCTCCCTTCCCTTCTCTCTCTTCGACAATGACAACGACCCTTAACCTTGTCAGCGTCATCTCTTTTTTCTTTATATTCTTTGGTGTATCTCTTCTCTCCCGATATTGCTTAGTTTAAGTCATGAAAATATTCAGTATATTTTTTGTTAAATTTAAAATTTAAAAAGTTAAATAAAAATATTTTTTTTAAAAAATATTATTAAAATTTTAGTCTCTATATTTAAAATTTTAATCTTTAATTTTTATTTTTTAAAAATATTAAAGAGACTGAAATTTTAATTTTAATTTCCAAAAATCAAACACAAGTCTCAGTCTTCCATGTCAATTCTAGCTTTTAAAAATAAATGCTACCTACATGACTAGAATTGAGAGAAGCCTAGAAATAATGTTGTTACTTTTGTTTTTCAAGCAATAGGTATAGTAAAGTTAATTAGGAGTTAGTCTTAGAAATATAATAGAATGTATACTTAAGCAATCATAATTATTGAATAAAATATTGATTAAAAAATGAGCTATCAATTTAAGTTATATGATTAACATTTTATTTAAGTTGTAATAATCACTGCCGACTTGTTGAGTTTCTAAATCATTTTCAATGTTTTGATGCTAATGACGAGAGAGTTAAGAGATCAAAACCTCAAAACTTTTTTCATCTGCACACACCCATTGCATGAGTCAATACTCAATACTGAATTCTAGTTTGGACTTATGGGCCTTTTACTTTTTTGTTTTTTCTTTTGTTTTTTTAAAGATATTAGATGAGCTTTTTATTGATTGGGATAATTCAAAACTTTGTGGTCCAAAGCAAAAGATGCTTGTTGTTGAGTGTTGACCGAAACATTAAAACAGCAATATTGTTGATAATAAATGAATTGCACCTTTCTTTTTTAAATTAATTTTTATTTAAATAGTTGCATGCAGATGGAAATCAGAAGCATTGAATGGTTGGTGGGTGATGTATTCCTACATGCTGCATGATATTATGTCAACACTATGAAGCACATGCAATCTTATTCATGACTTGCACTTGCCAAAAATAAATGGTGGTTGGGTTACAACTTACAACATACGTGTTCAATTATTATCACTAACCATTAAAAAAAAAAAAACATTAATAAGTACTCACATGAAGAGGGATAATAGAAAAATAAAGTAAAATAAAATTCTGGGACATGGAATGGCAAAAGTAGCTCATTTAATTTTGTTGCCCTATAATCACAATGCCATTATAACTTGGCTCATGACAACCCTTAGGCCTCTGCTTTACATCTTGAAAGCATTAATAAACAAGTTTCTTGAAACTACAAAAAGTGCACAAAAATGCATGGAAACTAATATAACAACTCAATCACCTAAAAATTACAGCAAAGAATTTAGTTTCAATGGAACAGTAATCAGCATGATGCTAACAACAATAATCAGGGCTTCAGGACCCAGATAATAGATCGAGACCCAAAGCGCAGAAATTTTGAGTGAACCAAAGAAGATATGCAGCAGCAGGCAGCAGGCAGCAGGCAGCAGCAGCACAATGCAAAGGAGGTGCACGGTGGCTTGATGTGCACAAAGAATAGCGATGGGTCATTTGGCAACATGGCGAGTGGTTTCTCGCAAAGGCAGACAACATTCACCATGACACCAGCCGGTGCAGGGATTCTTTAAGGGGAACAGTGCAGCCGGCGGCTTTGGAATTTTCAGCTGTGGTTTGTGTGGTGACCAGCATTAAGGAAGCATTGCCGCAGTGGCTGTGGAAGGAAGTGGCACTGGATCAGTCAATTGTAGTGGATCTCGGGTAGTGGGAGGTGGTGGCGCCTTGGTCAACTGTGGATCATCGGTGGCGCTAGCAACAAGTGTTGTGGGCTCTTGTGGAGGATCACCGGCAGCAGGAAGCAAATGGACAGTATTTTCGCCTGTTACGGTGGAGCTCTGCAATTGTCCCCTAGACATAGCTGCAGCAACCAGATTTAGAGCAAATTCTAAACAGGAACGACAACAACAACGGTATTTGCTAAACAGTCCCTGCCATTCTAGCTATAGAGTTTCAATTGGAGCATCATAAATTATCGACATCATTGATACTAGCGACACATTTCACTCGAATTAAGCTAGTAATGTATGACCAAGAGGAATAATGGCAAGGCATGGTTTTGATGAAAAGTAATTTCCTTTCACTATGAATGTTCAAAAAATTCATTACCAATAACACCAGAATCCAATCCCCACTGGGAAAGATCAGCTACATGGATCAACTGACGTTATTGTATTGTGCCTTATCATGGAAAGTTGTAAACTCAATAACTGAATAAAGCGATTTTCAAAACATTCATCCACTGAGTAAAACTCGTTAACAAGAGTTGAAATATGACGAAGAAAAACTATATTCCTAACCTTACAAGGAGTACAAATAACTAATCTTATTTCGGACATCTTTCTAAAGCAACACCCAACAGCATTTCAACCATCGAAGTGACTTAATATTAAAGTAAACCATGCATGCCAAATGAATCAATATGACAAGAATAATCTCAGCCACATTTACCCCGCATCTGAGCAGCAATTTTGTTGCGTTTAACTGCTTCAATAACTTTGCGATAGAAATTCCAAGACCGGTGTGTTTCGGTTATGGCCTCTTGGCCAAATGGATGTGATGCCACATACTCTTGAACATTCTCAGCCCCAGCCAGCCCTTCAAGGTACATATGAAGATCACTTCCCAGCCCTGTGATGTATCATTAATTTGAAAGAAGACTCAATATATTTATCAATGGAGAAGCATAAGAAGAGAAAATATAAAAGGATGTGAAAAGGAGAGGGAAATGGGCAGAAGCATGTCTCACCTAATGATGTGTCATCAACATCATCAAAATGGTAAGGATTGGGAAATATTGCTGTGTTCCTCTGAAAATAATTTGCATAAGAAAATTAACAGAACACCAACAAAAAAGAAAGCTTATTGAAATAAACGAAAACCAAAGAACAAAACTTACAGGATTCAGTAATGCTTTGTAAGGGGAGTCATCCAACAATAATGTGTTTGACTCATTAAACTCTCCCTTCTTCCATGGAAGACTGGCATCCACTTTTTCCCATAACTTTCGAAGTTCCTTGAACACAATTGGCTTGCCTTTGTCCTCAAGGGTACAAGATCCTGTTTTCGTACAGTGGGACTGATCCTATATGATAAAACAATATAGAAAGATTGAATGCCATCTAAAGAAATTTCAAATAGGACTGAAGTTCCATTATGGCCAAGAGTGAAATACTTATATTGTTACAAAATAATACTACTGCAGATTCTCTGACAAGCTGGCTCTATGGGATAGGATTAGAACCACCAATTTGGTGTAAAGTTCATGGCCTTTAAAATCTTTTTGCTTTGTTTTTGTATAGGGGACTCTTATCCTCCAATGTTGTATTATCATTTTCCTCATCCACCCCCCCCCCCCCCAAAAAAAAAAAAAAAACCAGAAACCCAAAAATAACCCTAGAAATATAATAATAATTCAGTGATAAAAACTAAGAAAAGAAAAGAAACTATTAGTTCTGTGGAATATCCTCCACAAGGGAAGACATGCAAGTTAGCGAAGTATACTGCAGAGATGTGAGATATTAACCAACAATGCAAGGAATGACTAATGCTAGTAAACGTAAAAGCTAAAAATGTTCATCCGGTACGATTTGATAGAAGATGCATTACAACTATGTTAAGAAATTATTCATAATTGACTTGTTTGTTAAATCAAAAGCACCTAAAAATTGTACTTTTGGAGAATAGATTACCCATCGAAAGAGCAGTTTGGATGCTGATTCCCCAAAAATTTTGTTGACTGCTGTACCAAGCTTTTTCCTGCCAATAATTTCATACAATTATCAAGACAGCATAAAGAATTTATGAAGCCCACTTTTTCTAATGCTGAAATGCAACCAACCCGTTCATAACGAACCCCTATTTCAAACGAATAAACATATGCAACAAGATAAGAACAGTCATGGAATGGCAAAATACTTCTTTCTAGATGACCAAACACCCACATGAAACCTGTCAAGACAAAACTGTATAAACTCATCACAGAAGGGCCTCTTGAAAACTGCAGAGAGCAAAGCCCACATGTCAGTCAAATTCATATGACACAATACACATAAATTAACATAAATAAAGAATCATGATTTTTGATCTTTGCACCTTTTATCGACCCTTTTCTTCCCCCATAAATTTTAAAATCCGGACTTTTACTTCCTTGAGGAACCTTTTTGGCAAAGTCAGCTAGAAGTCCATTCATATCAAGGATAAGAAGCTTATTCTTTGAGTTGTAGGACCGGCTTATGTCTTGAACAACATGCTCCCCATTGGTGTTTTCCGCTTCCTTTATTGGTATATGCTGATCCCCCTTGTCATTGTCTTGCTGACAAATATTTGTCTCTGCACAAGATTTTCCTCTTATAGAATCAGTGGACCCAAATTGAATTGGATGTTCTGAAGGCATATGCAAGGCAGGTGTACAAAATTTTGATGAAAAGGTATCTTTTGGCACATCATTAGTGTTAACAATGCTTTCAAGAGCATTATATTTTGTCTTCTGCCGTTTCCTTCTTTTGTTTCTCTTCTTAGAACTACATTCTACAATATCTTGGGAGCCTAAAGGATTAGGTAAAGCTGGGGATATGTTTAACGAATCCTCTGCGGTATCATCAATCTTCTGAGAATTCTTATCCAGTGAAGCACGAGGGCCTTTATCTTCAACAGCTTTTTCTTGTTTCTTCTTCTTTCTCTTCCTTTTCCGCTTCGATGATGAACTTACATCCTCTCTAGTAGCATCAATATTAGAAAATTCATTATCCATATCAGTATTTGGAGTAGATTTACCAAGTGAAACATCAGGACCTTGATCTTTATGCTCAACAGCTTCAACCGGTTTCTTCTCCTTTCTTTCCCTTTTCGGCTTCGGTGATGAATTTATCTTCTCAGAAGGGGCATCAGTCTGTGGCGAACAATTATCCAGCGAAACATTAGGACCTTTGTTTTTAGGATCAACATTTTTACATAGCAATGAATCTACCTCCTTTACAGTAGTATCTTTCTTCACAGAAGAAATATCCACTGAAAACTGATAACCTTTATGCTCAGCAGCTTCACCTTGTTTCTTCTCTTTCTTTCTCCACCTTTTCCGATCCCGTGATGGATTGATTTCTTTTGCAGTAGTATCATTCTTCACAGAAGAATGTTCAGCAGCTTCACCTTGTTCCTTTTCCTTTCCTTCCAGACTCTGCTTGGATGGTAATTTTAATTCCTCCATAGTAGCACTAGTCTTTAGAGGAGAATCAACCATCGAACAAGGACGACAACTTTATGTTAAACGGTTTTATCTAGTCTCTTCTTTCTCTCACAACTCAGCTTCTCTGATAAATTTATCCCCTTTGAACTTATCAGTACCTCCCAAACTGGCTATTGCAGGAACCTCATATACAAATCCATGACTGCATCCACAAATCAAATTAATCAATAATCTTTCTCCAGAAATCACGAGATACCACCTAAAGCAGTAAAGAATTCGATGCACCTTTCTCCGGAAATATATATGTTCAGGGTTGTTTACATTTCACAAATCACAAACGGTACATTCAAATGCTCATTGTTCATATTCATTGGAAACAAAACTTTGCAACAGTTCTCCTAGTAATTTTTCTAGCACATTAAGCCAACCAAATTGTGTCCAAAGTAGTGCATTACATACATAAAAAATACTTCAAATTTGAATTGAGTTTGTGACATTCTATCTCCACAACACAATGTATCCAATGAAACATATCTTAGTTCATTTCAGCATTTCACCATTCTTAAAAAAATAGAGGTTTGTAATGTCGAATGCAATTGAAGCAGCAGGAAGGAATGAAAGTAAAGTACCTGAATTGACGAACGACAACTCTGATTCCGATTCAACAGGATTCTCTGTGAGAGAGAGAGAGAGAGAGAGAAAAAAATCAGAGAAGTTTCCCTTGCGGGTTTAGGGTTACCAGTTAGGCAGTTACCACATACCAGTTGCCGCCGTATTATTATTAAAAAAAAAAAACAAAAATACTATTTATAGACTAAAATCAAATAATAAAATGAGCTACTAATATATACATATGTATTTTAATTTATTTTTAATATATATTTATATTTTAATATATATTTTATATTTGTGGTTGATTTTAATGGTTAATTTTAGTGTACACGTGACTTACTAAAAAATTGTGATAAGATCTCTGAGGTTTGTTTAATTTTTGTTAACTGTATCTAAATTTTAATATTTAAAAAAAAATTGACTAAAGACTAAAGAAAATATTAGTTACCTAGACTTTTTCAATAATAAATTATCAAATAAATTTTTAAAATTTTTTTGATAAATTTCTGAATTTTTAAATAAATAAATATATTATGTACATTCTAAAAAATTATACAAACAAATTTAAAAATCTTAAAAAACTATAACGCTTAATACAATTTATCTTTTTTTTTAGCATTTCATATAATAAATTATAATTTATATAAGTCTTGAAAAAGTATAAAACCAATCCTAATGCACTTTGAAAAAAAATTAAAGAATGCTCCATTTTTTAAATTCTAAAATCTAAATTATAAATTTTAAATTCTTTTTTTTTATGTATAATGGGCCCAAAGCCCAGGACAAATAAGGATCACAGCTAACGCTTCTGGAGAATTTCATTCTACTCCTATCAGCAAGCACATGATGTGCGACCATGACAGGGGGAAGCTTGAAGCAATGAACTCTAGCTTCTTGTTCTTGCCCTACCTTAGCAAGAGCATCTGTGCATAAATTTGTCTCCCGGTAGATATGACGGACAACGGCGCTCTCTAAGCCAACTAGGAGCTCTTTAATAGCTCGAATCAGAGTGGATTGAGAGTGCTTCTCCACTGATGTCTTTTAAATTAGCTCCACAGCATATCTAGAGTCAGACTCAACCACAAGGTTGGAGATTCTCATCTCCGTTGCTAGTTTAATGCCGACATAAAAGCCTCAGATTTCTGCCGTAGTGATGGTACACTTTCCAATCTTCATGCTGAAACCTACTACCACCGGCCCTCGCAGTTTCGGATAATGCGTCACACGCCCCTCTACTTCCAGGTTGGAGCACCGAGCCGTCCATGTTCAGTTTAAGCGATCCTGTTCCGGCGGTTCCCATCCGATTGATTCCTTTCTGGTAAGTCTTAAGGTTTTGGTACTGACCTCTGTTAGATTTAGAGCAAAGTGATAATGATCTGCAAGGTTAACTGCAATGCGACTAAATTGGGTGTTTGGTAAACTTTCTTCACTGAAAATAAGCTCGTTTCTGCTTTTCCAGGCTAAGTTACAGGTGGTGGTGAAAGTTATGGGCCAAGGTGTCCCATTAACAGAAGAAGAGGCTACCAAAATATTTTTTCTCAACCAGTCATGGAAGGATTGAGAAAAAAAGGTGTCCTGGTAATCTCTGGGAATGATACTGGTCCACACTTTGTGAATAAAAGGGCAATCCTGCAAAACGTGGAGTATCGTCTCTTCAACATCATAGCATCTGGGGCAGGTACTATCTTAAGTTAATCCTCTGCTTTTTCTTTTGCTATTTGTTAAAAGAGCTTCATGAGTTAAAAGTCAACTGAAAGACTTCAATCTCTAGGGAATCTTTAATTTCCAAATTTGCTTATATATGTTACTGTTCTCACTATTATCCTTGAAAAAGGCATCATAGGCTGTTCTGATAGAAAAATTTTCATCTGCTGCTGGAGCCCAACTCACACAATCCTCCCCTGTAGAGGCATTAGAGGCTTTTAGGGTGCGAAGATGACTAATTAGCTCATCAGGCAGAACATGAGATATTTTTTTCCAGTCCCAATTCCCATGCTCATTCGCATAATCTTTGACCTTTTCTGCCATTCTGTTCTCGTCAAGGTTCATAATAGCAGCTTCTCGTAGTTTAGGGATTCCTGGAACCCAATGATTCTCCCAAAAAGAAATATCATTTCCATCTCCTATTCTCCAAACGAGCTGATTACAAAACTTATCCCAAATAGAAGTGATACTTTGCCATGCATTCGAACTGCTAGTTTTTTTGTGAACTTTTGGAACCTTGCCATTCCCACATCCGTACTTAGCCTTCATGACTTTAACCCACAAGGCGTCCTTATTATGAATGAGACCCCAAGCCAGCTTCATAAGGAATAACTGGTTAGTCTCGTGAGCTTTTCGAATACCCAATCCACCCTCTTTTTTGGTCCTACAAATTTTGTCCCAATTTAGAAGGTGGACCTTCTTCTCCTCTTCATTACTCCCCCAAAGAAAATTTCTACAAATCTTATCAATCTTATTACAAACTACCTTTGGAAGCTTCATAGTTTGCATACAATAGCTAGGGATAGTGGATAGAACAAATTGGACGAGCGTAGTTCTCCCTGCGAGAGATAAAGTCCTCTTGTTCCAAGAAGACAGCTTGGATTTGATGTTGTGGTTCACGTTCTTTGAAAAGAAGACACACGACTTGCTAAGGTTGATCTTTTGCCCTGAACTATGGCAAAATATTTGAAGGGTCTCCTTAATAACTCGAACCTGTTCCAAGCTCGCCTTTGCAAACAGCACCAAATCATCTGCAAAGCATAGGTGAGAAATATTAGGTCCATTTTTGGAAAGGGTTATAGGTTCCCACTTTCTATTCCCTACTACTTTGTTAATTATATGTGATAGTCTTTCAATACATAAAACAAAGAGGTAGGGGGAAAGAGGGTCTCCCTGTCTAACGCCTCTGGTAGGAGAGAACGTTTCAGATGGTGAACCATTTCATAGGAGATTCATAGTTGGGGATGAAATGCAATAAGCAACGACGTTGATAATGTTCTCTGGAATTCCCGCATCTTTTAAAGTATCCACCACAAAGTTCCAGTTTAATCTATCATAAGCCTTTTCTAAGTCAATTTTTATCGTCATTAAGCCTTTGCCTTGGTTCCTGCTCCTCATAGTATGGACCACTTCCTGTACCACAAGAATATTATCCGCACTAACCCTGCCAGGCACAAAGCTAGATTGAGTGTTAGCAATAAGAGTAGGCATAAAATTCTTAAGTCTAGAAGCCACAATTTTAGTTATCACTTTATAACACACGTTACAGAGACTAATGGGTCTGAAGTGGCTAAAATTTTCCGGAGCTGAATTTTTGGATATGATAGTAATCAGCGTTTGATTGACTTTCCTGATGTTTCTCGGGTCTTGGAAGATGTCCTTGACCCAGCTGGTTAATGATTCCGCTACTATCTCCCAGGAGTGTTGGAAAAATTTTGCTGGGATTCCATCGTTGCCCGGTGCCTTCCAACTTCCCATGTTAAAGATAGCATTTTTAACTTCCTCTCTAGAGGCTTCCTTCGCAAGCTCAGCATAGTCTTCTTCATGAAGCTTAGGGAACTGATTTTTAATAGGGTAGGGCTTATGAATCCAGTCTGAAAAAGTAGAGAGCCTTAAAGAAATTCACTCCCCATTTCTTCAAATCAGCAACATCATCAATCCAGTTACCTTCCTCATCTTTAAGTGCAGTAAATTTATTTCTTCTCCTTCTTCCATTAGCCTTCTGATGAAAGTATCTTGTGTTTTTATCACCAAAGTTAATTTTGTTACACCTAGACATTTGTTGCCAATAGCTTTCCTCTTGGATGGAAATGGTCTCATACTCCTTGTTGAGATCATTTTGAAGCTTTTCTAAGAAAAGATTAGGAAGAAAAGATAACTTGTTATTGATTCCCTCCAATCTGGTCAGAATTCGTTGCTTTTTTTCTAAAGATGTGTCCAAAGACATCCTTATTCCATAACCTTGCTTGGGCTGTGAAATTCCTGACATTTTGAACAAGCCCTTGAGTTTTATTCCAACTTCCTTTCACCAAGTTATTATAGTCTTCATGCAGAATCCAAGGCGCAAGGAACGGAAATGATTTATCCCTCCCATCATCATTAGCTATCTGAAAGTCAAGAAGGATAGGTAAATGGTCAGATTTTAATTTAGGGAGATGCTTCACACCAACATCAAGAAAACGATTAGAGAAGAAAATATTGCTGAGAAAATGGTCAAGCCTTCTCTTAATATTTCTTCTTTGTCAGGTGAAAGGGGGCCCTGAGAAGCCTAAATCTTTTAACCCGCAAACATTTAAACAGTTTTGAAACTTATAAGTATCAAGAGAAAGATTGGAGGATCCCCCTGTGTCATTTATCGTAAGAGTAGAGTTGAAATCCCCTCCTATACACCATAGGCCTGTTATGCTATTAGCAATGTCCTCCAACTTATCCCATAGTGCATTGCGATTTCCTACTTGAGGGCTCCCATAAACAGCTGTGAAGAACCAAGGAGGTTCTCTATTCCATTGAACCTCCAAGTGGATAAGCTGTCTATCTATAGTAATGGGTTTGATGTTCCAAAAATCTTTCTTCCATAAACACCAGATACCGCCCAAGAAGCCTTTAGCTTCGTTGACACACCAGCTATCGAACCCGAATTTTTTAATAATCAGCTCTGCTTTCTTCCCTGAAATATGGGTCTCAAGTAATATGCAAAAGGTTGCCTTATACTTAGTATATAAATCAGTTAGCATAGAGTGGAACCCCTTTGCAGAGGCTCCTCTGCAATTCCAAATTAAAGTATTCATCATAAAAAAAATCTAGAAAGCATAAAAATAAGACGAGGGAAGAGACTCCCTGGACAGAGAAGAGAAGAATTAAATCTCCATATGTCGAATATCCTCGGCATCAGATTGCTCTTTGACTCTAGAGTTGTCATCATGCATACGACTATCTGTCACTTCAATGTTCTCTACCCTGGTATCCTGTTCACTCTCAGGTGGTTTGTCTTTGATAATACCTATTTGACCTTCTACCCTTCCTCCCCCATAGCGGTGGCTATAAAGTTTTCCGTGTGATGGTCAATATTGCCAAACAGAGGAATAACGTTGCCCTCTTTACGGCTGTTGTAAATATTCTTCCCTAACCTACTGAATTGTTTCCAGTATTCACTATGGCTTCCTTCTTTACTTCTGTTATTTGTTGCATCTATTGGAGTGTTCTCTTGCTTCTCTGTATTAGCTTGATTTTTTGCTTCAGAAGTGAACTTGTTTGTGCTGAATTGTTGTTTGTGTTTAGAGCTTCCTGCTTGATTCTGGTTATTCCTTCTACTATTATCAGAGTTCTTGCCTTTGTAGGTTTTACTTGTTGTATAATTCTTTGTAGCAGCATTATAGTTCCTCTGTTAGTTTTTCACGCTGTCATAATATTGCACTCTTTTTACGTTAGCATCATTTTTCTTTTCCTTATTAGAATGAATATTTTCTTCCAAATGCACTCCATTTTTCTCTTCTAGCTCTTGCTCCTTTAATGCATCAAATCTGCCTGCATAATCATTTCTTTCTTTTTTTCATACGCCTTACCAGAATTTTGTCTATTCTTTCTTTGGGATTTTTTAACCACCATCTATGGTCCAAAGGGACTTTCCTTATTTTTCAAACCTTCAGTATTCAAATTTTGATTGATTTGTGGGATTTGGTTCTGCTGAATATTCTCAACGGCTTGATTTTTCATATTTGCTCTCTGATTTTTTGCTATCATATTTTCTTTCTCATTTTTTTATTGCTGACTCTGCTTCCCTTGTCTCAGGTTTTCGGCGTTGTCACCCCCTCCGTGGTGTCTCCGGCTAGAGTCTTCACCATGTTTTTCTGCAACTTATTTTGTCTCTTTAGCCAATTCAACACACCCGTCAATTTTGTGCCCATATCTTCCACAAGAAAAATAAATTTGGTGGAGTCCCTCGTATTCCAATTTGAAATCCTTACCAAGGGTAGTGAATGATGGAACAAGCTTTCTTCTAAGATCTATTTTCACACATATACGTGCAAATTTTTCTCTGGAATGGATTGAGGTGAGCTCGTCGACACGAAGCATGACTCCCAAGGACATCCCTACTTTCCAAAGGAAGTGCTTATTGTAGAGCTCTGCCCGGAGATTCGGAATTCTCACCCAGGTGGCCAATTTCTGCACCTCTATTTCTTGTGGGATGAACAATGGTCTCCATCTTTGTACTAACAGATAATGGTCAGCAATCATCCATGGTCCTTCGAAAAGGGCATATCCATAATCCTCCTGACAAGATAATCGAACCAGGAAGAACCCTTCTTCGAGATCCATCACTCGGATAGCCTCCTTTTTACCCCATCTTCTGTTTATCCATCTTTCCATATATTGGAGGTTAATCCTCTTGCCTAGAGGCTTCACAATTAGCGTCTATTTTCATGGCCTGCACCACTCATCATACTCTTCCAGGGTCACTTCGATTGATGGTTTTGGGTTGAAGGGAGCCTGAGACTCTGTACCTAGATCCCCAATTTCTTGATCAGAGAGATAGTCCTCCGCCACCATCTCAACAATATCTTCCAGGTTTAACTTATCTAGTCTATATCCTAATAGAAGATCTCTGTAAGAAACTTTTGCAGGTTGGGTCATAGCAGTTTTAGGTACCATCTCCACATCCAGATTGACCTGCTGTCCATCTATGATCACGTTGGACTGTTCTCCTTAGTTAGGTTCTTCTTCCATCACGACATCCCCTTATCTTGTTGAAATTATCTTGACTTTCTTCGTGCTTCGGGCAACTAAATCCTCCTCCTCCAATGATCGTTTCTCGGTTTTCAATGAGAGAGTTTCAGTCATTTCATAAACCTATGTAATTGCTTTAACTATAAATTTTAAATTCTAAACCTAAGTCATTGATATAAAATATAATAAATACAGAATTAAAATTTGTTTAATTAATAAGGAGAATAATATTTTTTATTTAATAAAAAGTATTTAAAGATGAATCAAATTATAATACTGAATAAAATTATTTTTTTAGTCTTCTATCTCATTTATAAATCTATCATGATAATTATTTAGAACTTATTTAATATTTTTATGAACTTACTTAATAATTTTTGATAAATTTATAAATTCTTCACAAAATTCTTAAATACCTAATTGCCTTTTTATTCTAATTTTAATTTCGGAACACCTCTTTTTTTTCTTGAAAGAGCCGAAATACTAGTTGTAAACTTGTAATAGGCTAGGTGAGAATGTACAGGCTTCTTTTTAAAATTGATTCTTTCTAGTAAATTTCTTATACTATATTTGAAGCATTTTTTTCTTTGAAAAACTTATTTCAAAATGAAGATAGTTATATCAATAAAGCACTAGCCTTTGGCTTAGTTTGATAAAATTTTTATTTGTTAAAAGTTATAACATTTGTTTTTAGTAAATTAAATTAAAAATAATTTTTAATAAATATAAGGAATAACAAATGTATTCGGTAAAATATTTTTAAAATTTAAAAATACTAAATAAACATTAGCATAAGAATTAAATCTAACTATTAATTTATAATAAAGTTATATTAGACTTTTTAATTTTGATAAGTATAAGCTAACTTAAAAAAAATTATTTTAGGTGTTTTCAAAAATATTTTAACTTTTAAAAATTACAAGTATAAATAAACACATAAACTTTTAATTTATCAAACACAAAATGAAGTGTTTACACTTTTAAAAAATATAAATATCTCTCTAAAAAACCTTAACAAACTAAATTTTTGTGAGGCCAAGTGGTCAAGTAGCTTACTTTATGACTATGTTCCATTTTATACATGTTACTCTATCCATTTTTCTAGCAAATAATTAGTTATCACGATAATCAAGTAAAATAATTAAACTTTTTAACAGTAATATTTTGACAAATATTTTTTAATACGGATCAAACATGTGTAAAGTACATTGTTATTGGAAACACGAATGTTTTTTTTTTATATGGAATTTTTTTTTTTAAATTTATATTAATCAAATCAGATCATTTTATTTGTTTGAAGAAAAAAAACTATACATTAAAGAATTTAATTTTAATAGTTAATTTTTTTATTTTTATAAAAATTAAAAGATCCAATTTTAATGATAATTCTTTTTAATTTTTAAAAATATAAATCGAACTGTCTAATTTTTAAAATTTTTTATATAAAATTCAAACAATGTAAATCGATGGCTATGATTTTTTGACACTACGGTATAACTAAAAAGAAAATCGGTGCCTCCAATTTTTTGAACCTCATAGCAGTGAAAATCATGCTCTCTACCTCATCTTTTTGTAATACACACGCACATAATACATATTAAAAATAATAAACGTAATATTCTTATGTGATCAACTTTTTGTGGTATAACTTTTTCGATTGAAATTGAGTTCGTTCAGCAAGAACAATATCTGTATAAGATACTTTGAATCTCAAATTAATATAAATTAATCGGAAAAGCTCTACATACAAGTGATTAGGGCTTGTAAGCATTACAAGTCAATTAACCCCTAACTCTTTCAAAATACACTGCAAGTGCTACGTCCCTTACACGCGCTATATATAACTACTAAATTTAAAAAATTTGTTTCCTTCTTCGTTTTCCTTCTTTCCAAATTTGCTCGTTCTTCTTCTCGCGCGTCTTCCTCTGCTTTTTGATCGTTCTTTTCTCCTCCTTCCTCACTGGTTTGAGGTTTGATTTACATATGATTACTCTAAATTTTGTTGCAGTTATTTGTATAGCATTGTGTAGCTGAATAATTCGTGAATATTGACTGTGAAACTAACGCGTGAACATAAATATGTGGATTGAATATAATGTATTAGTTTTGATTAATTATCTGCAATTTATAGCAGACGCTTGGGTGTAGATCAGAATTTTTTGGGTGTATTTTTGGGGGAAGTGTGGGTGTATTTACAGTTTATGGCTTTTTTTGTTATTTTAGTTGCGTTGTTGTCGTTCGGGTGTATTAGATCAGACATGATTGGGTGTATTTTTTGTTTTTGACATGGTGTATTCTGCAGCCTCTCTTTGTTGATGACCAGTTTGTTCCCAAGGTTGAAATGACCTTTACCACCCTTAAAGATGCTGGAAAAGTTTACAGGAACTACGCCAAGGCTGCAGGATTTTCTACAAGAGTTCGGAGCACAAATAGGAAAGGAAACGAGATTAAGAATCAATTGATTACATGTAGCAGAGAGGGAAAATGGAAATCTAAAATATCTCAAACAGCACAGGGAACTAAGCATGTCCATTCGTCGTACAATAGAGAATAACGAGGAGGCTGGTATTAGACCAAGCAAAACTTACCAATCATTTGTTGCAGCTGCCGGGGGTCATCGCGAGTTAAATTTTATTGAAAAGGACGTGAGGAATTACATTACGAGAGAAGTGCGAGAAGCGTGTGTGTGCTTAAAGACTCATTTGATAGGAATTGGAATGATTTTCTGCTGAATTTTGGTCTTGTGGACAACAAGTGGCTTTCAGGTAATGTTTGTTTAAAATTTGCAGTAGAGGTGTAAATTTAATTTTTTTTTCGGGTGTATTTATAGTCTGTTTTGGGTGTATTCTGCAGATCTCTATGAAGACCGTCATATATGGATTCCAATCTATCTGGATCACCACTTCTGGGCAGGGATGAGAAGCACACAAAGGAGCGAGAGCATGCATTCTTTTGGGTGTAAAAGCAGTGTTCTTTTGGGTGTATTTCTGAATTTTCTTGTATTTCATATTTTACATATATATATATATATATATATACTTCAGAATATTGTTTTTATGTTATAAAATACTGTTTGTTTTTTTTTTTTACAACGGTTTAAGAGTTTTAGGTATTAGGGTTTAGGGTTTTAGGGTTTACGGATTAGGGGTTAAGGTTTAGGTTTTAAGTGTTTAGGATTCAGGGTTTTAGGGATAAAGCATCAGGGGGATAGATTTTTGGGTGTATATTCAACTTTTTTTGGGTGTAAAAAATGGCAGGTTATGGGTGTATATTTGGTTTGATGTTTTCCTTCATATTATAGTACCTGTAATTCATACATTTTGAATACAGCAGAGAGTGTTTAATTATTGAAAGAAATTTTACAATAAACTGAATTATAATTGAAAAATTTTTACAGCATGTGTTCAATTTGTTACAGGACTATATAACATTTACATTAATCAGTGTCAATATCCTTAGAATCTATCTGACAATTTGGTGATGCACCCTTAGCGGCGGGATGTGCATCAGGCCACCAAATTCCAAATCCCTAACAATTGTTTTTTTCTCCTCGCTCATGTTTCTGAATTTCTCACTTAACAAATGTGTTGCACACTTAAGGTCTTTGATTTGCTGTAAACAAAGCAAAATTATAGTCAGATATATTTCTATTATATAAAACTGATTTCATCTAAGACATATATTTGTTCTTACATTTTTTTCAGCTTGGTTTCTGCCTGTCATTTTTTCTGAAATGAAAAATACACCCATAGATATGAGTCAGATACATCCATAGATATGAGTCAGATACACCCATATATATCAATCGGATATCACTCAAATATGCATTAATATACAAGGTCAAGCAACATTACAAGGTCAAGCAATATACACCCATGGACAAGCAAATATTAGAATAGTTGCAACTGTTGACTATATTACAGTATATCAGTTCAGAAATATACACCCAACAAATTATGCCATATACACCCAACAAAATACTCAATATACACCCACCAAATCACGCAATATACTCCCAAAAATCAGTTACCAGAAGAACTAGAACAACAAGAACAGTAACACCTAGAACAACTAAGAAGAACAGAATAACCTAGAAGTAAGAATAACAGTAAAACCTAGAACAAGTAGAACATTAAAAACTGTAAAATGAGACCTAGAACAAGAAGAACAGTAAAACCTAGAAGAACAGTAAAACCTAGTTCTTCGTATTCGAAATGTGGAAAATATACAATATGAGTAAAATAGTAACGTAACGTACCTTGAGTATTATAACTTCGTTTTTTCTGGAGATTGTTGATCGAGAGTTCTATGTTGTGTTGATGGAGAGTTCTAATCTTCGCGACGAGTCCTATCTCTGCAGTTTGGAATGTTGCTCGAAAACGGACGGTTTGTGTTTTCTTCGAAGGGCTTGGAGAAGTGGAAGAGTGCGCCATTAAGGAGCGTTATTTTGCGAAGAGCAACCGTTGAGTGGGGCGCGTGTAGTTTACGTTCCATTCAAAGAGAGATGAGTGCGCGTGTGAATGAAGTGTGGGATGGGAACTTGTAAAACTTGTAGGACCTTTTTGCTTGTATGTGTAGCAGGCCCGTAAATAAATACTCTATACTTGATGATGTATATTAGAGTAAATGCCTAAAGTAGTTTATTAAATTTAAATCATTATCCAATTTAGTCTCCTATTTTAATTAATAAATGACCAACTAAATCTCTTAAACTCGAAAAAGTGCATTTTCATTAGTCTCTTAATCAGAGAAGGCTTTACACGTTAATGATATGAAATGTCAAGTATTAAGTTAGCATTCCAACTATATGCTGATTTGGATAAAAATTGAATATGATTCAAATTAATACGAAAAATTAGTTTATAATATCTAAATTAGACCATTTTTAACTATAAAATCCTAATTTGAGTAATTTCTAAATTCTTGTCTTCTCATCTTCGTCTTCTCTTTTCCAGTTTATCTTGTTTTTTTTTTCTGCGTGTATAATCATGGGAGATGCAGAGAGAAATTAAAGTAGCTCCAGTAAAAATAATTCTGCTGGGGACAATTAACTCATGATGGGCTTGTAAAAGTGTAAATAGGAACTTCAGTTATAGAAAGCATAAGAAAATACTCAACGTGTTACCAACATACCAGGTTTTCTACGTTTAGTGTATCAGTTTGTCAATTAGCAAAGAAACAAAAGATTATCTTATGAAGCATTGAGATTTGAGAAGCAGTAGGAGTATCATAGTGTTGGTCAATGAGTCAAAGTGTCAAAGGAGTATCATAGTGACAAATTTGTCAATAAGATCAAACTAAAAGACAGTACATAATTTATGAATCAATAAAACCTGAGGAGTATCATTTATGTTCCTTCAGGCACATTCATTTGGAGGTTGTATTCCTTTGTTATTAAGAAGGCAGAAATAATGTAATTCCAGAAATTAGAATCATGTATTTTTTCACAATGTTTTAAATCTAAATCGGGCAGTCTCTTGCAAGTGAGTGCAACAGCTTTTATACCAATGCTTGTGACTCCATCCCTTTTGTCTGTGATCCTATTGTAATACGACACATTAAGCTTCATCAACTTCTTACATCCATTTGCCAATGTCATTGATGCCAGAGCAATAAGTAAGATCAAGTTCCTTTTTTACAGGACATGGTTAAGGTTCGTTTGGAAAAGTTTAAAAGTAACTTTTTTTTTTATTTTTGACTTATGAAAAATAGTAATATTAATGTCTAGTATAATTTTTAAAATTAAATTATAGTTTTTTAATAAACTATTTAAGAACTTATAGAAAAATAAAAAAAATGACTTCTTTTATAATATTACTACTTTTTATTACATTTTTATAAAATAAACACTTTTAAAACTAAAAATTTAAATATAAAATAATTTATTTACAAGTTACTTTTACTATAATCATTTATTGTTTAAACTATTTTTTCAAAAAAAACTTAATTAAGTTATTTATCTAAACTGGACCTAAGTGTAAGTGTATAATAAGTTTATGACTAAAATAATGTTAGAGAATCAACATACAACATATTTTGTGATTTATAATTATCAATTAATCATCATTAAGGTAGTGTTTGTTTGTAGAGACACGACAGAACAGGACACTGAGACAAAGATAATAGGACAGAGACATTAAAAATTATGTTTTGTGTATCGTGTTTGGATACGATGGATAGGACACTAATGTAATGTCCAGTATTATGTTTGGATACACATGGACAGTACTAAAATATTATATAAAATGACTAAAATAGTCATGTGATTCCAAATTTTTGAGTATAAACTAATTTAATAAATAATAAGAGTACGTAGGAGTACACACAGTGGGAACTTGAAAAAAATATTTGAAGCAGTCAAAAATTTTAATAAAAAATTATATAATAATATTTATATTAAAATAAAATTTATAAATATAATTATTTTTTTTAAATTTATTATTAATATGTAGGAATACATATAGTTAATATTAACAAAAAAAATCTGAGTTTGATTAATAAAAAATTTCATTTAGGTTAATAAGCCAAATTAATTTTAAATACAAAATCAGTTTTAAAAAAAGAATCCATTTTTAAATGGAAAAAAATTAATTTTTGCACATAAAAATCTATTTTTATTTAGAAAATTAATTTTTTTTATCTAAAATTTTATTTTTCTTTCAAAAAATTAATTTTTCTTTAAATTATATAAAATCAATTATAATTTATAAATTATTTTTTAGCATTTTAAAATATCAATTTTACCTTTATAATATTTATCTTTTAAAAGTCTCCAGACTAATTATTTTTGTTATTATTTTTATTACAAATCAAATAATATAATATAAAGTTAAAATGATGTTGAAGTAAGAATGATAAGAAAAAAGAAATTATTCAGTCCAATAAAAATTTTTATAAAAAAGAGAGAGTACCTGAGAAAAAAAGAGAAAGAAAAAGAACGTAGAGATAGAAAAAGAGTATGGAGTAAAAAAAAGTACTTTCTAAGAACAACGCAAAATAGAAAAAATAAGAAGAGGTAACAGTGGAATAATAAAAAATAGCACCATGAACAAAAAAGAAAAAAAATTCATAAAAACGTCCGTGTCTCTCTTCCAAATCCGTGTCCATCATTGTCCTCCGTAAAAGAGTGGACACAAAAGGATTAAAAACTGTCCCGGAGACAATATGTTCAATGTCTATGTCTTTACTTCCAAACGCTTTTTAAGAATGTGCTGTCCATGTCTCCGTGTCGTGTCTCCGAAAACAAACGCTACCTAATATATTTAATAGTATAAAATTACATCTAATACAAAATTACACATTTTTTTGTTAATAATTAAATATTGACTAGATTTTAATAAAAATATTTCCCCTCAGACTTTGCTATATGCCAATGCAGAATAATGCGGTATACCTATCTGTACAAGATCCACAAGTCCACTAACTAGAGGAGCTAATACAGTTGCACCGTCATACATCAATCTCTCTCTAACACAACTCATCAGGCAAACTTCTTGACTTGTTTAAACCTATAGAAATTATTCAAAAGATAATTTTAAAAAATATAGATTTAATTTTATTTTTTTTTCCCACTGTCAAGAGCACATATTTTATGTAGTAATTTTAGTCATCCAATCATAACTTCACCTCTACACTATCAGGAGTAGCAAGAATAGAACTCCATGACTGTGTAAAGCAGCAAAACAAAAACACTAAACCAAATATAAGTGGAATAACCGAATAAGGTGATGAGTTAAAACAGAAGATCATATCAGCAACTGCCGTTACTGCATATACAAAACCAAATGTTTTCTTCATTTATTGTAAGCATGAAAAATAATAGACACTTATTCAGGATGTAGCACTAGTCTTTGAAAGACACCGGAAACCCACTACCAAAGAATCCTATTTGAAAAGAAAAAGATATATTGTAATGTGTCATATTTACTTAAAAAAAAAAAAAGAGGCTAGTGAATCGTAAATTCTTAATATGATTATTTGAATTGTCAAATAGAGAAGAAATAAAAAAAATTACAAAAGAATTATATCATTCTAAATGACAAACTCTAAATTACTATGTGTTCGGTAAGTCGGGTACCGGACGGTTCGGGTTAAGGCTTTGAGGTCAACGTTTCGGATGGTGGAGAGGCTCGTCTGGTCGTGGTTTCCTGGTCCCGAGTGAGCGAGATCCCGAGTACTTCGGATGGAGAGGGAGGTGCCACCTGCAAAGACACTCCGACGCCCTTGTCAGAATATGTGCAGGCGGAGAGGGAATGGTGTGTGAATGTCACGTACCTTGGGGGGAGAGCCAGTCTCCCCCTTATATACATGTCAGTAGTGGGCCCTTCCAGTGGGCAGGCCCATACCCTCAAAGGTGTTGTCCCACGGCTGTATGCGAGCCGTACGGGACGCGTGTCCGGGTCGGGTGGAGGACGCATCACTGGGCCGGCGAGAACTCGGGTCGGGTTGACCCGCGCGAGTTTTGGGCCAGGCCGTAACAGTGCCCCCGACGCGTCAGCGATGGTCGTGGAGGCCATTGGTGGCGCGTGATGTTTACATTCGTGCGTTGTCGTTGGGTCGGCTGATCGTGGGAGAGACGCGTCTCTTGTGCGCGTGTCTCTTGATCTGCTGTGGCATCTGTTTGCCGTTTCGTTCTCCGCGCTGGGCATTTAATGCTCATAATGATTTGAAAAAATCCGTGCGCAAAGACTATCTTGCCCCTGCTTCCTTTCGCGCTTTTTGGGGGTGGTTTTTAAACAGTTTTCTCCCTATCCACCTCCCACTCTTATCATTTCCAACTTCTTCTCTCCCTAACATCCAAAGCTTCCTGCGCGAACTCCTTCCTGCTTCAACTTCCAGCCCAGATCTCCTTCATCGTTCCAGGTAATCTTCTGGTTTCTCTCTTCTGGTATCTGCGTTATGCTCTGTTGTTGTGTGATTTGTTGTTTGCGTCTGCTGCATGGCTGGTTTTATTTTTGTTAAGAGGTTTTTGTAGTGTTGGGGTAGGTGAGTTAGGGAAGGGGTACCATTCCAGGATAGGCCTTTTTGGGTGGTTTGTGAGGTAGGTGTAGTTTCTAGTCGTATATGGTTATGATTGAGTTGAAAAGGTATAGTTTCTGAGAATTTTTCGGGCTCCCGACCTCATAGACTAACGGAGTGGTACCCCGCTGTAGGTATGCCTCGCGTTGTCTCCCGGTCTTCCGGATCTGCTGCGGCTTACGACCCGTATGCTTGGGTGACGGACGATATAAGGAGTTCACCCAACCAGATGGACTTGGGGGAGCTGACGGAGTTCCGGCAAGCCGGCTACTTGTGTGGGGGTACTGATGAGGAGGCCAACTATGAGGCCATTGTCCCGCTTCCTCATGAGCGTATTTATGAGCTCAATTTTCATTCTCCCCGCGTCCCCGATTGGATCTGGTTTTATAAATCCATGTTCACACAAGTTGGTGTTCGGATACCGTTCTCCGATTTTCAAATGGCGCTGCTGAACCGGATATCCGTCCCCCCGTCTCAACTTCATCCGAACAGCTGGGCTTCGATCCGCTGCTTCGAGATGGTTTGCGAGTACTTAGAGCTACCGGCGTCGGTGGACGTTTTTCTCTTTTATTTCAACCTTACCAACCCCTCCAAACAGGGGAAAGCAAGAAAGGGGTTTCTTTCTTTCCGTGCTGCCCAGGGTAGGAAGATTTTTAGCCTTTTTGAGGATTCCTACCATGGTTTTAAGGATAAGTATTTCAAGGTTCGTCCCGTCAAGGGTCGCCACCCCTTCTGGTTGTCGTTAGAGGGGGAGCGCCTTATCCAGACTTACTGGAGCTTCGGCGCGGGGTCGAATCCTTTTGTGAAAGTATCGTACAAGAGGTTGTCGGCTGTAGATAAGAAGATAGCGAACGTTCTTCTTGCTATCTTTGAAAAGAATCCTGTGAATCCCCACCTTCTTATGGGTGAACGGGAGGCCGGCCGGAGCTATATTCGTGAGTTGCTTTTCTTGTTTGTCTATGTTTCTTTGTCGTTGTTCTTCTTATTTCCGGTTTGACGACTAACGTTCTTGTTGTTTATTCGCAGTGGAAATGTCTGCCACCGTGACCGGTCTCGAGAATTTGATGAAGACCTTTTTTGAGGCTAGTGATGATGAGAATGCCGAAGAGAAGGACGCCGGCAAGTCGGAGGGTCCGTCAGGGGAAAAAGAGGGCCAGGCTTCCCCTGCCCAGGATACCGAGACGTCGGGAAAGCAGGGCTTAGGGGGTCAGGCTTCCCCTACCCATGAGGAGGGACCTGCTGACGGGAAGGCGACCCTCTCCCCTCATCCGGATAGCGACGTGGAGCTTATCCACACTCCTAAGAAACGAAAAATGTCTTCCAGCCCGGAGGGGGTCCTAACCGTAATGGAGAGGAATTTTGATGCTTCCAAGTTCATTGACTCCCAGCTGATACCTGGGACAGAAGAGCATTTTCATGCAACCGAGCTGTCCGGGCAGGCGAGGTGGATGTATCGCACCTTGCTTCGTGGGGCCGTGATAGCTCGGAAGGCCGAGTTTGAGCTATCTGGTATGGAGGCGCTTCGGAGGAAGCTTGAGTCTTCTGTTAAGGCGAATAATGACTTTAAGGCTCAAGTTGAGCTCCTCCAGGGTCAGCTGTCCGAGATGGGGGAAAGCTTAATGCTGCTGAGGAGAAGTCGTCGTTTGTTGCGGAGAGGCTAAAGGCGTCCGATGAGACCGTGGCTCGGCTTCTTGAGCGTGAGATGACATTGGAAGGTCAACTGAACGCCGCTCAGGGTCGAGTTGTCGCTTTGGAAAAGGAGCGGGAGCAGGCCATTTCGGAGGCGAAAGCCGCTAAGGCAGAGGCCGTTGATCTTAGGAAGAAGCTTAAGGTGGCCAAGGAGCAAGGGAAGAATGCCATCTTGATGACCGAAGATGCCCTGAAGGCCCAGCTGAAGATTGCTGCTCCTGATTTCGAGATGTCGTCAATTGGTGTTTTCAAGACTATCCAGGACGGGAAAATTGTCGATATGCCGAGGAAGTGAAGTCTCGTAACTTAGGATATTTTGTAATGCATTTGTTGAACAACTTGTTGATACTTTGTCGTTTTGTTTGCCTTGAACAATTTTACTTGTCCGTTCCGTATTTTGACGCTTTATAAGTTATCGTCGTTTGATTGCTATGGTTTTTGCTTGTTTCATTATTTTGTCGAGTTGTCGTTTTCGTGTTATCGTTTATTCTGGGCGGGCTTATATCTTGTGCCCGTCTTGCCGTTTTCGTATTTGGTAGCAGTTCGGACCGATTCGGTCGCGTAGTCGTCGAATTGGTTGAGGCCTATGAGCCGTCTGGCTCCCGGGTGATCAGTCCCGGGGTGCCATTTTAGACTTTGGTCACGAGGAACAGATATGAAGTAAGAAAGTTTTAACAAGTAAAAAATTTGAACAAGTGAAAATTACTCGTCAGTTGGGTAAGTATTTGACAAGGTAAGTAAACAAGTTGAATTAACATGTGGATGGGGCGAATACTAACTATCTGGCTAGGCTCCCTGGTCGGTGAGCCGGTGGGTCAGGAGTAGAACCTCTTTAGGTTACTTGCGTTCCATGTTCTGGGTATTTCCTTGCCGTCAAGTTTTTCGAGTTTGTAAGCGCCCTTGCCGAGTACCTCCCTTACCCTGTAGGGACCTTCCCAATTTACCGCCAGCTTGCCTTCTCCTGGGGTCGGGACGCCGATGTTGTTGCGTCGCAGGACGAGGTCCCCTTCTTCGAAGTCTCGTTTGAGGACTTTTGTGTTGTAACGCAGGGCTATTCTTTGTTTCAGCGCCGTTTCTGTTAGGTGAGCCATCTCCCTTGTTTCTTCGATCAGGTCTTTCTCAACCGCTTCGCTCATGCCCGCGAGGAGTAGTCGGGGGCTTGGTTCGCCGATTTCGACTGGTATTACCGCGTCGACCCCGTAGGTTAGGCGAAAGGGGGTTTCCCCCGTGGCGCTTTGCTCGGTTGTCCGGTAGGACCATAAGACGGAGGGGAGTTCGTCGGCCCAGTTTCCCTTCTTACTGTCCAGGCGCTTCTTTAGACCGAGAAGGATGACTTTGTTTGCGGCCTCTACCTGCCCGTTTGTTTGGGGGTGTTCTACTGAGGAGAACTTTTGCTTTATCCCCAGGCCAGAGAGGAATTCCATGAACTTCTTGTCGGTGAACTGGGTCCCATTGTCCGAGATGACGACCTCTGGGATGCCGAAGCGGGTTATCACCTGCCTCCACATGAACTTCCGGCAGTTGGAGGACGATATCGTGGCTAGTGGTTCGGCCTCTATCCATTTGGTATAGTAGTCAATGGCTACAATGAGGTATTTGACTTGTCCTGGGCCGACCGGGAAGGGTCCCAGGAGGTCGACTCCCCATTGTGAAAAAGGACGTGTAGTCGTTAGCGAGCTTAGCTCGGAGGCTGGTGCCTTGTGGAAGTTGGCGTTTTGTTGACACTTTGTGCATTTTGTGACAAATTCCTTCGAGTCCTTCATCATTGTTGGCCAGTAGTATCCTGCTCGGATGAGCTTCCTTGCCAGGGCTTTGCCCCCGATGTGATGTCCGCAACACCCTTCGTGGACTTCTCTAAGCACGTAGTCCGTTTGGTCGGGGTGCAAACACTTCAATAGGGGCTGGCTGAGTCCCTTTTTGAATAGTTGTCCCTGTATGATTGCGTATCTGGCCGCCTCCCTTCTTAAAGCTTTGGCCGCCTTCTCATCTTCAGGCAACTTGCCGAGTTCCAGGAAGTTGGTAATGGGGTCCAGCCATGAGGGGCTCGACTCCGTCAGGTGGAGGGCGACCGTTGGTTCCTTCACCATGCCCTGGATGAGCGACCGGTTACCCGATCCTGGCTTTGTGCTCACAAGCTTCGACAAAAGGTCTGCTCGTGTGTTCTTTTCTCTTGGTACGTGCTGGATAATGACCTCCTGGAACTGGCTTGTCGTTTGCTTAACCTTTTCCAAGTACTTTTGGAGGAGGGGGTCCCGGGCTTGGTAGCTTCCGTTTATCTGCGAGGTGACGACTTGGGAGTCGCTGCATACTTCAACCCTCGTCGCCCCGACTTCCCGAGCCAGCATTAGTCCGCCTAGGAGAGCCTCATATTCTGCTTGGTTGTTCGACACAGGGAACTCGAACTTGGTCGATTGCTCATAGATGACCCCTGCTGGGCTTTCCAAGATGACCCCTGCTCCTCCGGACGTTTGGTTGGAGGCTCCGTCCACATGAAGCCTCCACCGTGTGCCCGTTTCCTCGGGAGGGTCGCTCGTTACTTCCACCAAGAAGTCTGCCATCGCTTGGGCCTTAATTGTGTGTCGCGGCTCATACTGTAGGTCATATTGTGAGAGCTCGATGGCCCAGGTCATCATCCTACCAGCCAAATCAGGTTTTTGTAGTACTTGCCGAATCGCCTGATCTGTCCTCACGACTATACGATGACTCTGGAAGTATTGTCTTAACCTTCGAGAGGATACTAGGAGCGCCAGCGCCAGTCTTTCCAGTTTACTGTACCTCAGCTCTGGTCCCTGGAGTGCCCTGCTCACGAAGTAGACGGGCTGTTGTGTCCTTGCTTCTTCTGTAACGAGGACCGCGGCAAGCGCTTCCTCGGTTACTGATAGATAGAGGTAGAGCGGTTCTCCGGCTCTGGGTTTCCCGAGGACTGGTGGTGCCGCCAAGATTTGCTTGAAGTGGTTGAATGCCTCTTCGCACGCTGGTGTCCATTCGAACGTCATTCCCTTTCTCATTAAGTTGAAGAAAGGTATGGCCCTTGCCGCCGATGCGCCGAGGAAACGGGACAAAGCTGTCAATCTCCCAGCAAGTCTCTGGACGTCTTTGATGCAACCCGGACTCTTCATTTGAAGGACCGCTTGGCATTTTTCGGGATTGGCTTCCACTCCTCTTTGAGTGATCATGAAGCCTAGGAACTTTCCGGCCTCCATGGCGAACGCGCATTTGAGTGGATTAAGCCTCATGCCGTGTTGTCGTAGGGACGAGAAAACGTCGTTAAGGTCACTCAGGAGATCGTCAGGTCGGGCGGTCTTTGCGAGTATGTCATCTACATAAACTTCCACTGTTTTGCCCAGGAGTTCGCTGAATATCTTATTCATCAACCTTTGGTATGTGGCTCCTGCGTTTTTTAGGCCAAATTGCATTACCTTGTAACAATAGATGCCCCCTGGCGTTATGAACGCCGTTTTTTCCTCGTCGGGTTGGTGCATCGGTATCTGATTGTACCCTGAATAGGCGTCCATGAAACTCAGATATCTGTACCCTGCCGCTGCGTCGACGAGCGTATCAATATTAGGTAGGGGGTAGCAGTCCTTGGGGCAAGCCTTGTTGAGGTCAGAGTAGTCTACGCACATTCTCCACCTCCCGTTGTGTTTTTTAACCAGAACCACGTTCAACAACCAAGTCGAGTAATCCAATTCCCGGATGAATCCTGCTTCTAAGAGGCTGGCCGTTTGCTTGGCTACCTCGTCTGCCCTTTCCTGCGACATTTTCCTCCTTTTCTGGGCCACTGGTTTGGCTCCTGCCTTTACGGCCAGGTGATGCGACATGAGCTGGGGGTCTATCCCTGGCATGTCGGCAGGCGTCCAGGCAAAGAGGTCGGCGTTAGCCCTGATCATCTCCATCAAAGGCTCCTTTATTTCGTGCGGGAGGTTTCTGTTTATGAATGTGAACTTATCGTGCTCCTCGCCGACTCTAAACTTTTCCAAGTCTCCTTCTGGCTCTGGTCTGGGTTTGTCGTCTACCCTGGCGTCCAGGTCGGCCAGGAAAACCCCTGACGCCTCCTTGGATTTTTTCCTGAGAGAAAGGCTGGCATGGTCGCAAGCGACCGCCGTTTCCAAGTCGCCCCGGAGGGATCCCACGGATCCGTCATCGGTGATGAACTTCATCACCAGTAGTTTCGTACTGATAGCTGCCCCCAGGTCGTTAATGGTCTTTCTCCCCAGGATAATGTTATAGGCCGTCAAATCTCGTAATATTACAAAGTCTGCCATGATTGTCCTTCGTCTTTGCCCCTGTCCCACAGAGGTCGGGAGTGTGATGATTCCGTCTGGCTTGATGAAGTGGTCTCCTAACCCTACCACACCGTGCTGGTGGGTCGTCAGGTCGGAATCTCTCAATCCCAGGGCATCGAAAACGTTTCGGAACATGATGTTTGAGTCTGCCCCCGTGTCTACCAGGATTCGTTTGACGAGGCCAGTTCCGACCCTAGCCGTGATGACCATGGGCGGACTTTCCGGCACTTCGTCAAACCATTGGTCCTCCGGGCCGAAAGAGATAGGTGGGAGACCCTTAAGACTTCTAACAGGTGGGGTGGAGACCGCTAAGACCTTGGCATCTTTCTTCTGCGCCGATTTCGACCTCGGGGCGGTATTCCTGGCCGTCACCACGTTTACCACCGTGAGACCGTGGTCGTCACCCTCTGGCTCCTGTCGTCGTCTTGTTGGTCGGGATCTGTCCTTGTTGTCGTTGTCCCGGTTGCGTCTCCTTGGTTCCCTTATAAGGTGGGAGAAGTCGGCGAGTTTGCCGTCCCTGATAGCTTGCTCGAGGGCATCCTTTAGGTCAAAGCAGTCTTGGGTCTTGTGCCCGTAACCCTTGTGGTACTCGCAGTAGAGGTTCTTGTTTCCTCCCGTCCTGTCCTTCAGTGGTCGGGGCTTCGACAGTATCCCCTTTTCTGCTATCTGTTGGTAAACTTCAGTGATCGATGCCGTGAGGGGGGTGTAGTTGGTGAACTTCCAAACTCGGGGGAACGGTTTGGATGGTTTACTCGGACCGCCGTCCTTGGCGTGTTCCTTTGGTCTTTCTCTGGCTTCGTAGTGCCGGGGTTGGTTGTAGGCGGGCTGCCATTTATTGGCAGCCACAACCCGGCTGACTTCCTCATCATTAATGTATTCTTTGGCCACGCCCTGGATCTCTTGCATCGTCCAGACGGGCTTCGTGGTGAGGTGTTTCCTGAAATCCTCATTCGAGAGCCCGTTCGTTAAGCACAAACTTGCCACTGAGTCCGTCAGACCGTCAATTTCCAAGCATTCGTCATTAAAACGGTCCAGGTACTTCCTGGTCGGCTCTCCGGGTCTCTGGGTCACCCCCAGCAAATTGATTGGGTGTTTGGCTTTGACAATCCTAGTTGTGAACTGAGCCAAGAAGGCGTGGCTGATGTCGGAGAATTAGGTCACCGAGCCTTGTGGGAGGTTGTTAAACCACCGTATTGCCGGGCCCGCTAAGGTGACCGGGAAAGCGCGACATCTGACCTCATCTCCCATCCCTTCTAGGTTCATCCTGGCCTCAAAGGCCGTCAAGTGTTCCAGGGGGTCTTGCGTTCCGTCATACTTCATGTCTGTCGGCTTGTCGAAGTGTTTTGGTAGTCGGACCTCGAGTACAGAGCGGTGGAAAGGGGTCGCTCCTATTATGACGGGTCCTCGGGCAGTTCTTCTCGACTCATTGTTCTCGCGGTGGGCTTCCTCGTCGCCTCTGTTCGACGCGCGCCGCCTTCCGTGTCGGGCGTAGATTATGGGGTCGCGACTTCTTCTTCTGGGGCGTACCCGTTCCTCAGTGCTCTCCGACTCGTGTTGGGGGCTCCGCTCTGGGGAGCGTTGGTCGCGCTCTCTTTCTGCTAGCCTGCGCTCTAAGTCCTGCATTCTGTGGCGTAGTTCCTGCATTATCCTGGCGTGGTTATCACCCGTCCCCCCGAAGGGGCGTCTTTCGTGAGTCTGCGTTGCATCCCTCGGGGGCGACCGTTGCTGTCGCCGGGATTCCGTCGCGACGGCGCCTCCCCCGAGCACGGGAGGCGCTACCTCGGAACCTGTCCCAATCTGGACCAGCACGAAATCCATGGACGAGTCCTTTTCCCCACAGACGGCGCCAATGTTCGGTAAGTCGGGTACCGGACGGTTCGGGTTAAGGCTTTGAGGTCAACGTTTCGGATGGTGGAGAGGCTCGTCTGGTCGTGGTTTCCTGGTCCCGAGTGAGCGAGATCCCGAGTACTTCGGATGGAGAGGGAGGTGCCACCTGCAAAGACACTCCGACGCCCTTGTCAGAATATGTGCAGGCGGAGAGGGAATGGTGTGTGAATGTCACGTACCTTGGGGGGAGAGCCAGTCTCCCCCTTATATACATGTCAGTAGTGGGCCCTTCCAGTGGGCAGGCCCATACCCTCAAAGGTGTTGTCCCACGGCTGTATGCGAGCCGTACGGGACGCGTGTCCGGGTCGGGTGGAGGACGCATCACTGGGCCGGCGAGAACTCGGGTCGGGTTGACCCGCGCAAGTTTTGGGCCAGGCCGTAACACTATGGAATAACAAATATAAGGGTGAATATCAAATATAGGCATACAGCATAATCAACATCTTAATGCATGCAAGTTAGTACAATGCTGTGGAGCTGGAACAACCAAATTGGTGGAGGATCAATTTTATTTTCACATTATATGAGACTCTTAACACATTTATCTTGAAGGTTGAAAACACTCCAATCATGTCCACTATACATGTAGTCTAAAATAATCTCTGTTTACATATCATCTGTGAAATAGATTGAGTTTGCTTCACACCCCAAACAAACTTTAGCATCCATTGATACAGATTCATTAGCACTCAAAAATAGAATTTTATCATGTGAAGATCTTATCTCTTTCTATTTCTTGTCTCCAATATCAAATTTATAAACAATAAAATACTTTGTTCTATAAAGACAAATCAATGGTTATATATCCTCAGATGATAAAAGATCTCCTTCTTCTACTACCAATCCGTCACCATTCACAAAATTTTCAATAAACCTTATCACCAGAAAGCTTTTGTAGATACCATCAAATACAAATTTTTTGAAAAGTTATCACCTAAATATGGTTTCTCCTCTTTTCATAATTCGCTTCCACAGTTAGTGTTAAAAGAATCAATCTTTTAAAAATTTTGTTACATATATTCCAAACTTTAATAGAACCATCTTGTGTCAAGGCATAAAGATAATTGTTGCTAAACACAATGTCACAATAAAATTACTTATCATCAGAGAACTCAATCCAAGTTGTGGAATTGTAATAAGAAATATTGTAGTTAAAACCATATATATATAATGGTAAGAATGTAGTTTGAAGGAAAGAAACAACACATCATGATTGCTTTGACTGTGAAGGCTTTCCTTAAGTATTCAGCAAAGTAAGAATATGCCACAGGATGCAAGAATGAAAGGGGAAGAGGTGGTAGGTTAATGGTAGTGGAAGAAGAAGGGTTTAGAAGAAGTGGAACTTCATTCTAATTTAAAAGTACAATCCAACCGTGAGAAGAACTAACACACTATGTTTCAACATGACCCTTCAACATGTTCTTCCATTCATAACGCTTATTCTCTGATAAACTGAAGATGTTTTGATCAACTGTTTTAGGATCATCATCATCATCAATGAGGTATGTTTGTTGAATGTTTGGAAGAAGGGCGTAGAAAACTGAGAAAGAAGGAGAAACCATTAAAGTATAAGTAGTGTTTTTTATTTTTTTAGCTCTTTAATTTTATGGAAGAGAATTTGAGGGCTAAAACTTTAAATAGTAAAAAAATATCTACATTAAAATAGAAAAAGATCTTATTAAAACTTAAAATTTGACTAATAAAATCAAATATTGTTGAAAAAATATGTCGATCTTAACAAGCTCAACTGAGCGCAATGCAATAATTTGTTGCTTTTTAGTTTTACAAAACTTAGTTTCCCTCCTTTTATGTATTTTAATATTTTACAATAACTTAGTTTCCCCTCTTTTTATGCATTTTACAACAATCATGTAAATTTTGATTTAAAAAAATATGAATAGAGAAGATAAAAATATATTATAATATTTAAAGTTTAAACACAAACTTAAAAAATTAAGGGTTAAGTACTGAAATTGTTCCTAACGTCTTGATCAAAATTAAAATCGTTCCCGACCTTTTTTCGTTATTAAAATCATCCTTAACGTTCAAAAACGCTTTAAAATCATCCTTTTTACCAATTTTATTTTTTTATTACCAAATTACCCCTCATTAAAAAAATTATAAAATAAAATAAATATAATTATAAAATAAAATAAATATAAAATAAATAAAAAAAAGGAAAGAAAGGGATATATACAAAGAAGAGGGGCTGAGGGGTGGGGAGAGAAAGAAGGGGGGAGGGAAGGGGACCGCCGCACCACCGCACTGCCTTGCCGCCTTGCCGCCCTGCCGCCCCGCACCATCACCACCTTCTTCTTCTTTTTCTTCTTCTTCTTTTCTCCTCGCCGCCGCCACCGGTCTTCATTACCGCCGCCGCTCTTCGCTGTCGCCGCCGCTCTTCACTGTCGCCACCGCTCTGCTCCTCGGGAAAAGGGGGAAGGGAACGCAAAGGGAGAAGAGGGGGGGTCTCGGGAAGAAGAGGGGGAAGGGAAAGGGTCCTCGCCGCCGCCACCAGTCTTCACGGACGCCGTCACTCTTCGCTGCTACCGCCACCGCTCTTCTTCTTCTTCTTCTGTGAACTGAATTTTTGTTGTAGAATTTCTGAATTTTTTGTAAAATTTGTTATCTGAGGTGGGGGTGGTGGTGGGTTCTGAGGGAGGGGGTTACGGGAGTGGGGTGAGGGGGTTACGGGAGGGTGAGGGGGTGAAGGAGTGGAATTGTTGTTGATTAGTTGAAATTCTGACTCTGAATTTGCTTGAATTTTTGGATTTGGATTGTTTATTGATGATTCTGGTTCTGGCCCTGTCTGTGTGCATTCCTCTTCTTGATATATCTGTACTTTTATGGGGTTGGATCTGGTTGGGTGTATTCTAGGTGATGGAAATTCTTTACCAAATCTGGAAACTGAGTCAAGCCTGTTGGGAATAAGACACCATTCTCCCTTGAGAAAACACCTTTGACAGAGAAATAAAATAGACACAATCACAACACAAGAATTTAACGTGGAAACTCCAATTACCGGAGAAAAAACCACGGCCGTTGTCAAATGACAACCAGAGAATATCACTATGTGAAAATTGTTACAACACATAGACTTCTTTCTCTCTAACACCGGCACCCCAGTACACCCACACTCTCTCAAAGCAAATATCTAACTACACCTCACAACACTCTCTAATAAAGAGTACAGAGGAAAAAAAAATCAGATACAAGCTTAAAGTGTTTCTGACTGGTGCGAAAACAAATGGAGAACTTAGCCTCATATTTATAGCCTAGGCCACCCACTCCATTTGCTATCCTAAGCAATGTGGGACTAATTCAACCAAATCCTAACAATCTCCACCTTGATTGAAATAGTCACACATCTTCAGCTTCCATTGTCAACACCGACAATTCTTTGCTGCCATTGTCTATACCGACAATCATAGTTCAGAGAACTATCATACTCCACCATGAAAGTATACTCACTTGGAATTAGACCACTCCAAGCATTTCGCCTTGGTACAGATCGAAACCTTGCTGAAAATTCATGGTGCAACTTCCAAATTGGTTTTTCCTGGATGTTCTTCAGCCATCGACCTAACTCCGCCACACACCTTGCATCTCAACGCCAACCAATGCCCGTGTGCAATTGTGGACCCAATTGCCACAACTCATCCTTATCCATGGCAGTGCGGTAATACCATGAGGATACTTCTTGTCTTCTAGAGAACATTATCTTCTCTCATAGAGAGAGCAACCAGAGATCTTCTCCTTCAACGCCTTGTGCAAACCTGATTGTATCAACACATCCTTGACTTGTATTTGCCACAAGCCAAAATTGATTCTTCCATCAAATTTCTCTATTTCAAGCTTCACAGCACTTGAATATCCTGACATTGTTGCAACCGTATACTGGAATAGTATAACTCAACCGTGCACTAGGAAGGGTCCCCAGGAAAGAGAGGTGGGTCACAATGGACACACTTAAATACCAAGTCTTTCCTTAGCCAGAACCTTTCCAAACAGCACTCTCACAGTGTCACACTGCCTTCCAGCAACAACAACAACAACCAAAGATCAACCTCAAGCCACAAGACAAAATTCTTTTCTGATGTGGAAGGTCAGACTAGGCTGCAACCACAGAGCATACTAAGAATAAATTCCACCGAACCGAAGCTCTGATACCACTTGTTGGGAATAAGACACCATTCCCCCTTGAGAAAACACCTTTGACAGAGAAATAAAATAGACACAATCATAACACAAGAATTTAACGTGGAAACTCCAATTACCGGAGAAAAAACCACGGCCGTTGTCAAATGACAACCAGAGAATATCACTATGTGAAAATTGTTACAACACATAGACTTCTTTCTCTCTAACACCGGCACCCCAGTACACCCACACTCTCTCAAAGCAAATATCTAACTACACCTCACAACACTCTCTAATAAAGAGTACAGAGGAAAAAAAAATCAGATACAAGCTTAAAGTGTTTCTGACTGGTGCGAAAACAAATGGAGAACTTAGCCTCATATTTATAGCCTAGGCCACCCACTCCATTTGCTATCCTAAGCAATGTGGGACTAATTCAACCAAATCCTAACAAAGCCTGCATCAGAAGGTGTGGACCTATTTTTTCTTGTTGACTCCATTGCTCAAAGTTCTCGTGGTTTGAAAGGTGATTGTTTATGACTTGTGAGTCTTGAATCTTGCTTACAGAAAGGGAAGATGTAAATATGTGCTTGTTTATACATTCATTTTGAAAAATAGATCTAGTTTCTCTCATGTGATGGTGGTGCATATTCATCTACTATGCAAGCTGTCCTCTCACGCCTATTGTCTGCTGCTGCTCCTCCTGGACATATATGTTTCCTTTGAATCATTATTCTCTATAACCTTTCCTTGTAATTACTTAAATTTTAAGGCTGTGGTTGGAGAGAAGAATCCTTCCAGAATCCATTATTCGTTGTCATATCCGGGAACTGGACATCTATCATAGTTCAGTAGGTGTTTATTTTTGTTTATGGACAAAATTGTCCGAAAAATTTTATTTATGGACAAAAGGACGATTTTATAACGTTTTGTAACGTTGGGGATGATTTTAGTAACAAAAAAAGGTTGGGGACGAATTTGATTTTCACCCCATACCTTAGGGACGAAAACAGTACTTAACCCAAAAATTAAAGATAACATAAAAGTATACATTAAAAATTAACTATTATATATTTATATTATTTTATATATTTTTAATTTATATTTGATATATTTACATATATTTAATTGATTTAGTGATTAATCTTTTTAAATATAGAATTATAACTAAATTTGCATCCGTTCAAAAGCTGATAAACTTGTAAATTTAATCTAATAAATAATAATTGGTATAATTTTATAATTGAATAAATGTTTAAAATAATTCCTAAAATAAATTTAAATTGTTATCCAATTTAGTCCCTCACATTAATAAATGACCAAATAATTGCCTAAACGCAAAAACGTGCATTTTCATTAGTTCTTTGGAGAAGGTCGTGTAAACATTAATGATGTGGAATGTTAAGTATTAAGTTGGCATTCCAATTGTTTGTTGATGTGGACGAAAGTTGAATATGATTCAAATTGATATCTGAAATTGGTTTATAATACCTAAATTAGTTCAATTTCAATTATAAAATCCTAATCCCCAAATTCTTATCTTCTCCTATTTGTCCTCTCTTGTCTTCTCTTCTTTTTTTCAGTTCATCTTGTTTTCTCTTCTGCATGTATAATGATGGAAAGTGCATAGAGAAGTCAAAGTAGCTCAAGTAGAAAGAAATCTACTGGAAGACCTTACAGTGGCAATGAAACACACAATTGAGAAGGTAAGAACGTCGTTTTCTGCAACTGCGAGCTTCGGATGGTGATGAAGTACTTAATGATGACAGAAAATCTTAGTAGACTATTTTATGGTTGTCCAAACTATGAGGTAAAATTATGTCTTTGAAAAAAAAATATAAAGATGGTTTCACTTTGAGGTTGGATTCACATGCATTTGTTACTTTACAGTATGGAATCTGTTGTAATTTTTTTTGTTGGGCTGATGGATGTGAAGAACTAGTTTGTGCGACATCCATTTCGCAAAAAATTTTGCATGAGTTCAACTGGTAGATGACAAGCTTGAAGAGTGATGTTAAGACTTTGAAAATAATGATAATGGTGCTACTGACTTTTGCAGCTGCTTTTAGTGTTTGTTTAGGTTTTAGATTGTTGGGTTTTAGAAAAGAGGAGAAAACAAGAATTTAGGAATTAGGGTTTTATAATTGAAAATGGACTAATTTGGGTATTATAAACCAATTTTGAATACCAATTTGAATCATATTCAACTTTTGTCCACATTAGCATACAGCTGGAATGCCAACCTGACACTTGATGTTTTACATCATTAATGTTTATATAGTTCTTCTTTAAGGGACTAACGAAAATGCACGTTTTTAAGTTTAGGAAATTTAGTTAATCATTTATTAAAGTGGGTGACTAAATTGAATAGTAGTTTAAATTTCAGGGACTATTTTAAACATTTATTCAAACATATTATCATAAAAATACCTTATTTTAGAGTTCTAAACTTTGATTTATAAGGGTTCTAGAATATAAGTTACCGTTCTACTATAAATGGTAAATGTTCATGTGAATATAAATGATCATTATGAGGCCAGTGATAGTATCAATTAGGGGTGTTTATGGGTTTGGAAGGGTTTAAACAGACTTAGACCCGGCCCTAAAAGGACACTGGGTCTATTTTGATCTGACCCGAAGTGACTCGAAAAGAAACTGGATTAAACCAGGTCGACCCGATGAAACATTAGTATATTTTGAATTTGTAAATTTTATATATTAAAATAATAAAATATTTCTTTTAAAAATAAATTTAAATGTTAGCTCATATTTATATTAAAATAAATTATTTTAAAACAAAAATAACATCGTATAATATAAAAAATATTAATTGAATTATAAAAGTATAATATAACATTACTAATTAACTCAAATATATGTATTTTTATTGTAAAAAATAATTTCGGGTCGGGTCGGGTGACCCGAAGCAAAACTCGAGTCCAACCTGAAAATAACACCGGATAAGAAATAAAAATCCAAACCCAACAAAATATATCTCGGATCCAGGCCAAACTTCGGGCCGGACCGGGTCTTAAATATCCCTAGTATCAATAACCGAGTTATAACATTTACAATATATTTAATCTAATTTGTTCATTGATTATAACCGACTTATATCGGTCAAATCAAGTAATATAATTGTTACGTAGGTAATCTGAGATAGGTAGATTGGGCTCGTAAGATTGGCCCAAATGTCAATGGAAGGTGGTCTCCGACTTGTATGCGTTCGAGAGCCGCCGTCTGAGTTGTGTGTTTGGAGAAAGGGGGGGTGGTACCTGAAAAGATATTCCGATGACTAAGTTAGCAAGGGGGTGAGTAGGTTTTGAGAGTATTGGAACTTAGAGATACCTGAGGGGTGTCAGTGTATTTATAGTGGTGATCCAATAACCACCGTTGGAGTAGTTCCACTTTTGAAGGTGGATAACCGCCCATTTATCTTAGGGTTTTTGGGATATGGCTCCTGGAAGTGGGTTGAGAGATTTTAGGGGCAGTTACTTATTTGAATAAGTGTTATTTGTCAGCTCATATCGAACCCGACCTCTTTGGGGAGGAGCCTATGTCGAGTCCGACTTCTTTAGATGAGGTCGGGTGGGTAGTGAAGGCCTATCTTTGGACTAGGCCTTTTTGGCTTATTTGGGCATGGACCATAGTGTTGAACCAGGGTATGAACAGTGTCCCTACGCGAGTCCGATCTCTTTATGAATTGGATTCGAGTATTAGTTGAGCTCGGATTTGTTCAAGTTGGGAAACAACGTGTTTTTTGGTTTAGAACCGACGTGATTTTATGTTTCTTTAACCGCCGTGTCTAATCAAACGTCGCGTTGTTTGGGGTTTCGTATTTACATGTGGGGGCAGTTACATTGGTAACGACGCGTTTCTTTAATGATTGTGTCAATTTACCATTGTGCCCCTGCTGTATTATAAATACTTTTTCCTCTATTTTCTCTGTTTTCTTTCGTCTTTGAAGTTTCTTGCCTGCTCTGTTTGTTCTTGCTCCTTCACAAGAAAAAATCTTTTAGCTTTTCTTCTTGGGGTGCTTCATTGTTGCTGTGACTACTCCTCCTTAAGCCCACAAATAAAGGTCAGCCCTTTCTTTATCTTCTTCTATCGCTTATGTTGTGCTTTGCTTTGTGTGTTGGAGGAGGTTTATATGTTTTTATGATTCCCCGTTTGTAATGTGAGGTGTTAGTACCTTCGTAAGCCTGTTGGTCAGTTTGGCGATTTTGTTCCTTATTTTGCTTTTTTAGAGAAAGACTGCTTTGTCTTTGGGGAGCCCTGTTTTTTATGATCTTTTATTTTTCTTTGTAGGTCTTATCGCTTTTACACCTACTTCTTTTTATTGGAAAAATGTCTTCCCATATCCCTGAGTCTCTTTTGAGATGTGTAGATGATATTGTACTTGAGGAGGAACCTTTAATTAGTGGACACCGACTACCTTTCTGAACTTCGTATTCATCATAGGATCTGTAGCTTAGAGGCCGATGAGTCTAAATACAAGTTGTTGGCCCCGGGTCCTGGAGACCGGGTTTGCTGCGGGAGGGTTGCTGATTCTGACCCTCACTTTTCTTTATGTATGATTGCTTGTTTACCCGTCTGGGGGTTTCTTTGCCTTTTTCCGAGTTTGAAATGGGGGTATTGTCTCACTGCCGAGTTACTCCTACCCAGCTTCACCCCAACTCTTGGGGTTTCATGAAAATTTACCAACTTGTTAGCCGAGAGCTAGAGTTTCCGACTTCTTTAAAGATCTTTTTCTATCTTTTTCATCTGACCAAGCCATTTAGTGCTCAAAATAATAAACAATAGTGGATATCTTTTCATGCTATTCAGGGTCGAAAAGTTTTTTCTATTTTTGACGAATCATTCCATGATTTCAAAAATTTTTTCTTCAAAGTCCAAGTTATAGAGGGTCACCATCCGTTTTTCCTTGATGAGAACTCCACTCTCCAATTTCTTCTTTATTGGTTAGAGGCTTCCTCTGTAGATAAGTATGACCTGGATGACTTGGACGAGATTGAGGAGGCCGTAGTGGGGTTTTTCCGAGAAGCTTGGGGGAGAGCCCCTAATCTGGACACTAAGAAGTTTCTTCTGGATTCTCCGAGTTTTGTGCAGACCCAGCTAGGTAGTTTTTTTCCATTTTTGTAGTTGTCTCTGAAGGTATCCGACTTGTTATATTGTAAGCTAATTGATTTTTTGTTTCTTTCTTTTAGAAATGGTGAAGAGTGGATCCAGTGCTGCCTACCAGAAGGTCCAAGAGGCCAAGAAGAAGGCTCGGGTCTGAGCTGATGATGCGAATGCTGCTGGCGCTCCTCCTCTTCCTCCTCGTGACCTGGGGACCTCTTCTCACCCTATTACGGTAACCTCTGCCTCTGCTTCTCCTCTCCCTCCTCCTGCCCCTATCTCCCAGCCCGACCTTTCTCCAAACCGGAGAAAAAGAAACGAAAGACCTCGGAGTCCAGTTCTATTGCTGGGGAATCTGGCTTCGATGCTCCTAAATTCGTTCGGAAGCACATCTTCTCTCATAGCCAGATTGCTATGGATGATGCTTCCCTTCGGAATCATCTTCAAATCTTGGTTTGGGGAGGGGTTCGAACTGCTGGGATCTGCACTGCTCTCCTTGATATCTTGGACAAAACTCCCTTGAGTTCTTTGGGCTCTTCTAAAAAAACTATAGAGAAACTTCAGGGGAGGCTTGTCCTTTATTAAGAAGAGGAGAAGCGGCTTCAAGAGGAGGTGGCTTGGCTGAAGGATGAGTGGGCCCGGCTTCAGGAGAGGGAGAAGAAGCTTATGGGTCAGTGTGCTATGGCGGAGGGCCTGAAGGAGAAGGCGGAGCAGAACTATGTCAGGGTCTTTTCTAAAAACATTCATTTACAAAGGTAGCTGGAGTCAGGTTGGGAGGCCTATCAGGACTTGGAGGATTCCGTAGTGGAGAGCTCGGAGGAGGCTTGGAGGATATTTAAGGAACAGGTTGGAGTTATTGCTCCTGACTTGGACCTTTCTCCCCTCCATCCCGACAAGATCGTCATTGATAGAGCTATTGTCTCCCCTCCTCGTCTTGAGACGGATTCCGAGCTGAAGACTCGTGGGCAAAGGCTTGTTGAGTCTCCTCTTTGTGAGGAGCAACATGAGGGATACGTGCCGAGTTCTTCAGAAGCTCCGACTTCTGCTGCCGAAGAGACTGCTCTGGCCCTTCCAACTCCTGCTGCAGATCCGATCTCCCTTCCTATTGGTGATTCCAATCCTTCTTCTAATTAATTTCAACTATTTGGGGCCCGGCTTGTGGGCCCCTTTGAACAATTTATCTTTTTGTTGTTTGTGGTGGTAGTTCTTGACTTTTTTGGCCTTTTGGCCGTTAACAAAAAATGCTGCTTGTTTGCCTTTTTTTTGGATAAGGGTTTTTTTATGAAATGTCTTGCTTGTTCATACTTTGTTGTGTTTTATGTAAGGTTTTTACGGAAACCTTTTTATTTTTGTGAAAAGATCTTTTTGCTGGGCAGGATGTTTTTGTCTGCGTTTCTGTAAGATTTTTTGAAGACTCTGAAAACTGCCTTTGCTTTTAACAGATTGGTAGGATTTTTATTATCTCTTTTGTATTCATTTCGTATTCAATTTTTGATTATTGAATTGTTTCCGTAACTTAGGTTATTCTTGCGATACATTTTGATTTTCTCGGGATTTCTGACTAGTTAGTCGTTCAAGTGGTTGAGATCCCGAGTTATCATGGTCGTCTTTGTAACCTCTTTGCACCGACTTGTACCTCGTCGTTTCATCCTGCCGACCACGTAGGACGGTCATGGGATTTTCATGTTTTTTCGAGCTTAAATCGGTGCGTTTCATAGAATAATGATAACAGTAATAGAATTATAAAGAGATAAAATAAAAATATTTATTTATTAATGAAGGTAACTTTTGCTACTAAGGGAATCTTAAGACTTATTGACCCTTAGCCTCCACTTTGATGCCTCGTTAAAACCCCCTTTAGAAAAATCCTTTTTTGGGAAAAAACCGTAAAGTCAGGAAAAAGAGTACATCAGGGAGTGTAGTTCGCTTCTAACTATAATACTTCCTCATGTTGTAAGCATGCCACGACTTTGGGAGCTCGGCACCACTCAAATCGGATACTTTGTAATATCCCTTTTCTAGGACCTCACTTATCTTATATGGCCCTTTCCAATTAGCAGCGAGCTTTCCTTCACCCGACTTGTTAACGCCGATGTCGTTTCTAATCAGGACCAAGTCGTCTGATGTGAAGGTTCTTCGAATGACTTTCTTGTTGTATCTGTTTGTCATCCTTTGCTTCAGCGCTACTTCTCTTATCTGGGCTTGTTCTCGGACTTCTGGGAGTAATTCGAGTTCTTCTTTGTGTGCTTGAATGTTGTTGACTTCATCATAGAAGCCCACCCTAGGACTTTGCTCGTTGATTTCAACTAGTATCATGGCTTCTATGCCACAAGTAAGTCGGAAGGGTGTTTCTCCTGTTGCGGACTGAGGCGTGGTCCGATATGCCCATAATACTTGAGGGAGTTCTTCAGCCCAGGCTCCCTTTGCATCTTGCAACTTTTTCTTTAACCAGGCCAGTATAACTTTGTTGGTTGGCTCCACTTGCCCATTTGCTTGTGGGTGTTCAACCGAGGTGAACTGATCCTTGATCTTCATGCTGGCTACCAGGTTTCTAAATGTAGAGTCAGTGAACTGGGTACCATTATCAGTGGTGATGGAGTGGAAAACTTTATGCCTTGTAATGATATTCTTGTAGAGGAACTTCTGACTTCTCTAAGATGTGATAGTGGCCAATGGTTCTGCTTCGATCCATTTCGTAAAGTAGTCCACTCCCACTAATAGGTACTTCACTTCTCTAGGCGCATGGGAGAAGGGTCCGAGTAGGTCTAACCCCCATTTTGCAAAAGGCCATGGAGAAGTTATGCTGATGAGTTCCTCGGGGGGAGCGACATGGAAGTTGGCGTACATTTGGCATGGTTGGCACTTCTTTACGAACTCGGTGGCATCCCTCTACAGAGTCGGCCAATAGAACTCAGCTCGGATGACTTTACTAGCCAGAGACCTTGCTCCGAGATAGTTTTCGCAGATATCATTGTGCACCTCTTCTAAAACTTCTATTGTCTTTGAGGTCGGAATGCACTTCAACAATGGCATTGCTATTCCTCTTTTATGGAGGATATTCTTCACCAAAGTGTAGTTTTGTGCCTCCCTCCGAATTTTCTTGGCCTCTTTTTCTTCTTTAGGTAGGATTTCGAATTTCATGTATTCGATCAGGGGAGTCATCCAACCGAGGTCCAACCCGGATACTGATGAGCGGATAATTTATACACTTTTTGGCATTATTTTTAGGTAGTTTTCAGTGTGTTTTAATTACTTTTTAGCATATTTTTATTAGTTTTATTCAAAATTCACATTTCTGGACTTTACTATGAGTTTGTGTATTTTTCTGTGATTTCAAGTATTTTTTGGCTGAAATTGAGGGACCTGAGCAAAAATCTGATTCAGAGGCTGAAAAAGGACTGCAAATGCTGTTGGATTCTGACCTCCCTGCACTCAAAATGGATTTTCTGGAGTTACAGAAACCCAATTGGCGCGCTCTTAGTTGCGTTGGAAGATAGACATCCAGGGCTTTCCATCAATATATAATAGTTCATACTTTGCTCAAAGATAAACGACGTAAACTGGCGTTTAACACCAGTTCCATGTTCCATTCTGGCGTTAAACGCCAGAAACAGGTTACAAGTTGGAGTTAAACGCCCAAAACAGGTTACAACTTGGCGTTTAACTCCAGAAATAGCCTAGGCACGTGTAAAGCTCAAGTCTCAGCCCCAGCACACACCAAATGGGCTCCGGAAGTGGATTTCTGCACTCTCTATCATAGTTTACTCATTTTCTGTAAACCTAGGTTACTAGTTTAGTATTTAAACAACTTTTAGAGATTTATTTTGTACCTTATGACATTTCACATCTAAATTTTGTATCTTCTACGGCATGAGTCTCTAAACCCCATGGTTGGGGTGAGGAGCTCTGCTGTGTCTCGATGAATTAATACAATTACTTCTGTTTTCTATTCAATCACGCTTGTTTCTATTCTAAGATACTCGATTGTACTTAACCGTGATGAACGTGATGATCTGTGAAACTCATCACCATTCTCAACCTATGAACGCGTGCCTGAAAACCACTTCCGTTCTACCTTAGATTGAGTGTGTATCTCTTAGCCTCTTGGTTCATGATCAGAGTCTTCGTGGTATAGGCTAGGATTATTGGCGGCCATTCCTGAGATCCGGAAAGTCTAAACCTTGTCTGTGGTATTCTGAGTAGAATCTGGGATGGGATGACTGGGACGAGCTTTAAACTCACGAGTGCTGGGCGTAGTGACAGACGCAAAAGGATCAATGGATCCTATTCCAACATGAGTGAGTAGAACCGACAGATGATTAGCCGTGCGATGACAGCGCATTTGGACCATTTCCACTGAGAGGACGTATGGTAGCCATTGACAACGGTGATCCACCAACATATAGCTTGCCATGGAAAGAGCCTTGCGTGCGTGAAGAAGAAGACAGTAGGAAAGCAGAGATTCGGAAGACAGAGCATCTCCAAATCCTCAATCTGTTCTCCATTACTGTATAACAAGTATTATTTAATTTATGCTATTTACTCTTCATAAATATAATCACTCTTATCATTGATTTCCTGACTAAGAATTACAAAATAACCATAGGTTGCTTCAAGTCGACAATATCCGTGGGATCGACCCTTACTCATGTAAGGTATTACTTGGACGACCCAGTGCACTTGCTGGTTAGTGTAGCGGAATTGCAAAAGTGTGATTGTGATTTCGTGCACCAGATACCATTAGGACATCCTGTTTAGCCTCTGTTTTTGTGACAGAGGGTTCTTGGAGAGTTTCTGATAAACCTCAATTTTGTGGTTTATCTTGTTCTTAATTTAGGGGATTTTATCATCTTTTCTCACATTTATTCAATGAAATAGCATGGTTTTGTAATTCTCCCTTAATTTGTGCTTAAGTGTAAAAATATACTTTTTAGGCCTTAAAATAGCTAAATTTAATTCACTTTAATTCTATTCTATGCCGTGATATGTTTGTTGAGTGATTTTAGGTTTATAAGGCAAGTATTGGATGAAAGAATTGAAGAGAAAAGCATGCAAAGTGGAGAATTCATGAAGAAATGAGCATTTGGAGAATTGAGGGCCACGCGCACGCGTCATTTACGCGTATGCTTGAGGAGAAATTTTGGCCAGCGACGCGCACGCGTTACCCACGCGCACGCGTGACGCTGATCACGTGACCTCATTAAAGTGAATTCACTGGGGGCGATTTCTGAGCTTTCCAGGCCCAAATCTAACTAATTTCTGAGGGTATTTCATGCAGAATTCAAGCTTGGGCAAAGGGGGGAGCAATTAGTTGTAGCTTAGCATCATGTAGTTTAGTTTCTAGAGAGAGAGAAGCTCCATCTTCTCTCTAGAATTAGGGTTCCTAGGGTACTTTGCATCTTAGATCTAGAGTTCAATTCTTGTTTTTCTTTAGTTTTCCTTGTAATTTCTTGTTCCTACATCTTAATTCTCTTAGTTGGTAGTGTTAATTTTCCTTTTATATCGCCTTTATGTTTATGAATGCTCATGTTGAATTTGGTTTCCTTTTAATGCAATTGATGTTTGATGTTCTTTTATTGTTGATTTGAGTAGTTATTGTTAATTCCTTGCAATTGGTAATTGTAGAATTTATCTTTCCTTGCAATTTATGATGTTTTCCTTTTATGCCTTCCAAGTGTTTGACAAAATTCTTGGTTGGATGTTAGAGTAGCTTTTTGAGCATTCTTGGCTTGGAAAGAGAAATTAGGCAATATTGAGTCATTAATACCCAATTTAGATTGGTGACCTAGAGTTGTTAGTTAATGTTATTGTCATTGACCCTAATCTCTTGCTAATTCAATTAGTGAGTTGATTAGGACTTTTGGATTGAGATTAACTAGTCTTATTTGACTTTTCCTCATGGAAGATAACTTTACACCTTCTTCGATTGTTGGGATTGACAAAATAAGATAAATTCTCATTGATTATTGTTATGATTAGTGACTAGTATTGAAAGCCTAGGTTCTCAATCCTTGCCATGAATGTCTCTCTTTATTAATTGCTTTCTTTAGTTGTTTGCTTTACCTTTCTTGTCTTTTATTTTCTTGCCCTTTTACCAAATCAAACCTCCCATTGCATCTTCATAGCCAATAATTGATCACTTCATTGCAATTCCTTCGAAAATTTATTTTTGGTTTTCTAAAAATTTTAAGTTTGGTGTTCTTTGTGTTTTTATTTTCTTAAAAATTTCCAAAAATTGTTTTTGGTGTTCATCTTGATCTTCAAAGTGTTCTTGGTGTTCATCTTGACATTCAAAGTTTTCTTACTCGTTTTCTTTATTTTGATCTAAAAATTCTAAGTTTGGTGTCAGTTTATTGTTTTTCTCTTTCCGCATTGAATTCAAAAATATCTTTTCCCTTTATTTTAATTGATTTTTCGAATTTTCCTTTTAAAAATTCAGATTTTATTTTAAAATTTTTATTTTATCTTATCTTAGTTGTAAAATTTCAAAATTCAAATCTTTTTCAAAAAAAAAATCATATCTTTTTCAAAATCTCATCTTATCTTATTTCAAATTCCAATTTCAAACTTCAAATTAAATTCCCAAATTCAAAAAATTCAAATTTCAAAATTTAAATTTCAAAATTTAAAATTTGAAATTTAATTTTCAAACTTAGAAATTAAATCTTTTCAAAATTTAAATCTTTTTCAAATCCTTATCTTATATTGTTGACTTTTTCAAAATTCAAAATTCAAATTTTTAAATTTCAAAAATTCAAATTTCAAATTTCAAAACTTTAAAATTCAAAATTTGATTTTCAAATTTAAAATTTAAATTTCAAAACTTCCTAACCACTTTCTCTCTCTTCATTTTTCGAAAATCCTTACCCTTTATTTTTCAAATCTTTTTAATTAATTAATTATTTTAGTTTTCAATTTCCTTTTAATTTTTGAACTTATATTCGAATTTTCACTTATTTTATTTTATTTTTATTTTTATTTTATTTTCAGTTTCCAAAAAAAAAAATAAAAATAAAAATTTTACAATCCACATCATCTCCCTTTCTCCATCATGGACAAAAGTGGAAATGAATAGTCCAGAAGGACTCTGGGGCCATATGCTAACCCAATTACTGCTGCATACGGGAGTAGTATATGTGCACCTCCTATCAAAGCAAGCAGTTTTGAGCTAAATCCTCAACTCATTGTCATGGTGCAGCAAAATTGCCAGTATTCCGGTCTTCCACAGAAAGAACCTACTGAGTTTCTGGCACAGTTCTTGCAAATTGCTGACACAGTGCGTGACAAGGAGGTAGATCAGGATGTATACAGGCTGTTATTGTTTCCGTTTGCTGTAAAAGATCAAGCTAAGAGGTGGTTAAATAACTAACCTACAGCAAGCATAAGAACATGGAAACAGTTATTAGACAAATTCCTGAATCAATATTTCCCTCCAAAAAGGATGACACAGCTAAGGCTGGACATCCAAGGCTTTAAACAAGAGGATGATGAATCCCTTTATAATGCCTGGGAGAGGTACAGAGGGATGCTAAGGAAATGCCCCTCTGAAATGTTTTCAGAGTGGGTGCAATTAGACATCTTCTACTATGGGTTTACAGAAAGTGCTCAGATATCTCTAGACCACTCAGCTGGTGGATCTATACACCTGAGAAAGACTATTAAAGAGGCTCAAGAGCTTATTGATATAGTTGCTAGGATTCAGCATCTGTACATAAGTAATGAGTCCTCCATGAAAGAAGAAGCTAAGGCAGTATCAACTGACTTTAGTCCTCAGGAACAAGTTGCTGAACTCAATCAGCAACTATCTTCTATAACAAGGCAGTTAGCAGAAGTTAAGGAGATGCTACAAGAAACCAAAAATGCTAACAAGGATATGGAATCACAATTGAATTAGACAAAACAGCAGTTATCAAAACAGATAACAGAGGAGTGCCAAGCAGTTCAATTAAGAAGTGAAAAAATATTAAATACCTTAACTCAAAGCAGCAGAAAGCCAAGAAAAGAACATTTGACAGAGGATGAGCAACCTGCTACCCAAAATCCCTTTGAGTCAAGTAAGAGCCCAGAGAGGAATAAGTTTGGCGTTCAAACGCCAGAAAAGGGTGAAAAACTGGTGTTAAACGCCCAATCCATGTCCAGTTCTAGCGTTCAAACGCTAGAAAAGGGTAGGAATCTGACGTTCAACGCCCAATCCATGTTTAGTTCTGGCGTTCAAACGCCAGTGAGGGATCAGACACCTGCAAGTGCTGATAATAACTCCCTCAAGAAGGCTTATCAACCTGCCTCTATAGGAAATAAACCTGCAGCAACTAAGGTTGAAGAATATAAAGCCAAAATGCCATATCCTCAGAAACTCTGCCAAGCGGAATAGGATAAACAATTTGCCCGCTTTGCAGACTATCTCAGGACTCTTGAAATAAAGATTCCGTTTGCAGAGGCACTTGAGAAAATACCCTCTTATGCTAAGTTCATGAAAGAGATCTTAAGTCATAATAAGGACTAGAGAGAAACAGAAAAAGTTTTTCTCACTGAAGAGTGCAGTGCAGTCATCCTAACAAGCTTACCAGAGAAGCTTAAGGATCTCAGAAGCTTCATGATACCATGCACATTAGAGGGTACTTGTACCAAGAAAGCCCTATGCGACCTTGGGGCAAGTATCAATCTAATCCCTGCATCTACTATCAGAAAGCTCGGCTTGGCTGAAGAGGTCAAACCAACCCGGATATGTCTTCAACTTGCTGATGGCACCATTAAATATCCATCAGGCATAATTGAGGACATGATTGTCAAGGTTGGGCCATTTGCCTTTCCCACTGACTTTGTAGTGCTGGAAATGGAGGAGCACAAAAGTGCAACTCTCATTCTCGGAAGACCCTTCCTAGCAACTGGACGAACCCTCATTGATGTCCAAAAAGGGGAGGTGACCTTAAGAGTCAATGAGGACGAGTTCAAGCTAAATGCCGTTGAGGTAATGAAGCATCCAGACACATCAAAAAACTGCATGCGTGTTGATATTATTGACTCCCTGATAGAGGAGATCAACATGGCTCAGAGTCTCGAATCAGAGCTAGAAGATATCTTTAAAGATGTCCAGCCTGATCTGGAGGAATCAGAGGAAATAAAAGAGCCTCTGAAATTTCCTCAGGAAGAGGAGAAACCTCCTAAACCCGAGCTCAAACCACTACCATCATCCCTGAAATATGCATTTCTGGGAGAAGGTGGCACTTTTCCGGTGATCATAAGCTCTGCTTTAAATCCACAGGAAGAGAAAGCACTACTTCAAGTGATAAGGACACACAAGGCAGCCCTTGGGTGGTCCATAACTGATCTTAAGGGCATCAGCTCAGTAAGATACATGCATAAGATCCTATTGGAGGACGATGCTAAGCCAGTGGTTCAACCACAGAGGCGGCTAAATCCAGCCATGAAGGAGGTGGTGCAGAAAGAGGTCACCAAGTTACTGGAGGCTGGAATTATTTATCCCATTTCTGATAGCCCTTGGGTGAGCCCTGTCCAAGTTGTCCCCAAGAAAGGAGGCATGACAGTGGTTCATAATAAAAAGAATATACTGGTTCCTACAAGAACAGTTACAGGGTGGCGTATGTGTATTGACTACAGAAGGCTCAATACAGCCACCAGGAAGGATTACTTTCCTTTACCATTCATAGACCAGATGCTAGAGAGACTAGCAGGTCATGAATACTACTACTTTTTGGATGGCTATTCAGGTTACAACCAAATTGCAATAGATCCTCAGGACCAAGAGAAAACAGCATTCACATGTCCTTCTGGAGTGTTTGCCTACAGAAAGATGCCTTTTGGTCTGTGCAATGCACCTGCAACCTTTCAGAGGTGCATGCTCTCTATCTTCTCTGATATGGTAGAGAAATTTCTGGAAGTCTTCATGGATGACTTTTCAGTATTTGGAGACTCATTCAGCTCCTGCCTTGACCATTTAGCACTTGTTCTGAAAAGATGCCAAGAGACCAACCTAGTTTTAAACTGGGAAAAATGTCACTTTATGGTGACTAAAGGAATTGTGCTTGGGCATAAAATTTCAAATAAGGGAATAGAAGTGGATCAAGCTAAAGTGGAAGTAATTGAAAAATTACCACCACCTGCCAATGTTAAGGCAATCAGAAGCTTTCTGGGGCATGCAGGATTCTATAGGAGGTTTATAAAGGATTTTTCAAAAATTGCAAAACCTTTGAGTAATCTGCTAGCTGCTGACACGCCATTTATGTTTGATACAGAGTGTCTGCAGGCGTTTGAAACTCTGAAAGCTAAGCTGGTCATAGCACCAGTTATTTCTGCACCAAACTGGACATTACCATTCGAACTAATGTGTGATGCCAGTTACCATGCCATTGGTGCAGTACTGGGACAGAGGCATAACAAGCTTCTGCATGTCATTTATTATGCTAGCCGTGTTTTAAATGATGCCCAGAAAAATTACACAACCACAGAAAAAGAATTGCTTGCAGTGGTTTATGCCATTGACAAGTTTAGATCATACTTAGTAGGATCAAAAGTGATTGTGTACACTGACCATGCTGCTCTTAAATATCTACTCACAAAGTAGGATTTAAAACCCAGGCTCATAAGATGGGTGTTGCTTCTGCAAGAGTTTGATATAGAAATAAGAGACAGAAAAGGGACAGAGAACCAAGTGACTGATCATCTGTCCCGGATAGAACCAGTAGAAGGGGCGTCCTTTCCCTCTATTGAGATCTCTGAAACCTTTCCGGATGAGCAATTATTTGCCATTCAGGAAACACTATGGTTTGCAGACATTGCAAACTATAAAGCTGCAAGATTCATACCCAAGGAGTACAGCAGGCAACAAAAGAAAAAAAATTAATTACTGATGCAAAGTACTACCTGTGGGATGAACCACATCTCTTTAAGAGATGTGCAGACGGAATAATCTGTAGGTGTGTGCCTAGAGAAAAAGCACAGAAGATCCTATGGCATTGTCATGGATCACAATATGGAGGACATTTCGGAGGTGAACGAATAGCCACAAAAGTTCTTCAATGTGGCTTCTACTGGCCCACTCTCTATAAAGACTCCCGAGAGTTTGTGCGTAATTGTGACAGCTGCCAGAGAGCTGGTAATCTGCCTCATAGTTACGCCATGCCTCAGCAAGGGATCTTAGAGTTTGAGTTGTTTGACGTATGGGGTATTAACTTCATGGGGCCTTTCCCACCATCATACTCAAACACTTATATTCTGGTGGCAGTCGACTATGTATCCAAATGGGTAGAGACCATTGCAACACCCACCAATGATACTAAGACAGTGCTGAAGTTCCTCCAGAAATATATCTTCAGCAAGTTTGGTGTCCCTAGAGCACTAATCAGTGATGGGGGCACTCACTTCTGCAACAAACAGCTTTACTCTGCTATGGTCCGATATGGAATTAGCCACAAGGTGGCAACTCCATATCATCCACAGACAAATGGGCAAGCTGAAGTCTCTAATAGAGAACTTAAAAGAATCCTGGAATGGACTGTAAGTACCCGTAGAAAGGATTGGGCAAGAAGCTTGGATGATGCTCTGTGGGCATACAGAACAGTATTCAAGACTTCTACAGGGACCTCTCCATACCAGCTTGTGTATGGTAAGGCCTGTCATCTACCCGTGGAACTGGAGCATAAGGCCTACTGGGCAACCAGGTTCCTAAACTTTGATGCCAAATTAGCTGGAGAAAAAAGATTGCTCCAGCTGAATGAGCTAGAGGAATTCAGACTCACTGCTTTCGAAAATGCCAAGCTTTACAAAGAGAAAGAAAAAAAGGTGGCATGACAAAAAGCTGTCATCTAGAGTCTTTGAACCAGGACAGAAGGTTCTGCTATTTAACTCTAGGCTCAGATTATTCTCCGGGAAACTAAAATCCCGGTGGAGGGGACCATATGTGATTACAAGTGTGTCACTATATGGCTATGTGGAGCTTCAAGACATTGATTCTAATAAGAAGTTCATTGTTAATGGACAGAGAGTCAAGCATTATCTTGAAGGCAATGTTGAGCAAGAATGCTCAAAGCTGAGACTAGATTAAAAGCTCAGTAAGGTCCAGCTAAAGACAATAAAGAAGCGCTTATTGGGAGGCAACCCAATTTTTACTTATCTATGTTAATTTTCTGTTTTCTATTTTTATTTTATGGTTTCTTTAGGATGATGATCATGTGGAGTCACAAAAATCAAAGCAAAATAAAAAACAGCATTAAAAACAGCTCACCCTGGAGGAAGAGCTTACTGGCGTTTAAATGCCAGTAAGAAGCATCAGACTGGCGTTTAACGCCAGAAAGAAGCATCAAGCTGGCATTAAACGCCAGAAACAAGCACCAGAATAGCGTTTAACGCCAGAACAGAGCATCAAGTTGGCGTTTAACGCCAAGAAAGGGAGAAAAGCTGGCGTTTAACGCCAGAAACAAGCAGCAGTCTGGCGTTAAACGCCAGGATTGCACACTAAGGGCATTTTTGCACGCCTCAATGGAGCAGGGATGATAAGTCCTTGACCCCTCAGGATCTATAGACCCCACAGGATCCCCACCTGCCACACCTTTTCATACACACTTCCCCCACCCTTGGCCGAACCCACCACACACCTCCTTCTCCTCCTTTCCTCCTTCTTTTGCTCGAGGACGAGCAAATATTTTAAGTTTGGTGTGAAAAAAAATATTGCTTTTTTGTTTTTCCATAACCACTAATGCCTCAAGGGCTGCACTTTCCTCCACAAAACTACACCTCCCTAGGAGAATTAAGTTCCAACATGGGACAACTAAGGGTGGAGCACCAAGAGCATTCCATCCTCCTCCATGAAATTAGAGAAGATCAAAGAGCTATGAGGGAGGAGCAACAAAGGCAAGGAAGAGACATAGAGGAGCTCAAGAGCACCATTGGTTCTTCAAGAGGAAGAAGACGCCACCTTCACTAAGGTGGACCCGTTCCTTAATCTCCTTGACTAATTATTTTTCTGTTTTTGTTTTCTATGCTTTATGCTTATTTATGTTTGTGTCTTTATTACATGATCATTAGTGTCTAGTATCTATGCCTTAAAGCTATGAATGTCCTATGAATCCATCACCCTTCTTAAATGAAAAATATTTTAATCACAAAAGAACAAGAAGTACATGATTTTGAATTCATCCTTGAAATTAGTTTAATCATATTGATGTGGTGACAATACTTTTTGTTTTCTGAATGAATGCTTGAATAGTGCATATTTTTGAATTTGTTGTTTATGAATGTTAAATTTGCTGGCTCTTGAAAGAATGATGAAAAAGGAGAAATGTTATCTAATAATCTGAAAAATCATAAAATTGATGCTTGAAGCAAGAAAAAGTAGTGAATAACAAAGCTTACGAAAAAAAAAGGGGGCGAAAAAAAAAGAAAAAAAAGAGAGAAAGAGAAAGAAAAAGCAAGCAGAAAAAGCCAATAGCTCTTTAAACCAAAAGGCAAGAGCAAAAAGCCAATAACCCCTTAAACCAAAAGGCAAGGGTAAAAAAGGATCCAAGGCTTTGAGCATTAATGGATAGGAGGGCCCGAAGGAATAAAATCATGGCCTAAGCGGCTAAACCAAGCTGTCCCTAACCATGTGCTTATGGCGTGAAGGTGTCAAGTGAAAAGCTTGAGACTGAGCGGTTAAAGTCGAGGTCCAAAGCAAAAAGAGTGTGCTTAAGAACTCTGGACACCTCTAATTGGGGACTTTAGCAAATCTGAGTCACAATCTGAAAAGGTTCACCCAGTTATGTGTCTGTGGCATTTAAGTATCCGGTGGTAATACTGGAAAACAAAGTGCTTAGCGCCACGGCTAAGACTCATAAAGTAACTGTGTTCAAGAATCAACATACTGAACTAGGAGAATAAATAACACTATCTAAATTCTGAGTTCCTATAGATGCCAGTCATTCTGAGCTTCAAAGGATAAAGTGAGATGCCAAAACTGTTCAGAGGCAAAAAGCTACTAGTCCCGCTCATTTAATTGGAACTAAGTTTCATTGATATTTTAGAATTTATAGTATATTCTCTTCTTTTTATCCTATTTGATTTTCAGTTGCTTGGGGACAAGCAACAATTTAAGTTTGGTGTTGTGATGAGCGGATAATTTATATGCTTTTTGGTATTGTTTTTAGGTAGTTTTCAGTGTGTTTTAATTACTTTTTAGTATATTTTTATTAGTTTTATTCAAAATTCACATTTCTAGACTTTACTATGAGTTTGTGTGTTTTTCTGTGATTTCAGGTATTTTCTGGCTAAAATTGAGGGACCTGAGCAAAAATCTGATTCAGAGGCTGAAAAAGGACTGCAGATGCTGTTGGATTCTGACCTCCCTGCACTTGAAATGGATTTTCTGGAACTACAGAAACCCAATTGGCATGCTCTTAGCTGCATTGGAAAGTAGACATCTAGGGCTTTCCAGCAATATATAATAGTCCATACTTTGCTCAAAGATAAACGACGTAAACTGGCGTTTAACGCCGGTTCCATGTTCCATTCTGGCGTTAAACGCCAGAAACAGGTTACAAGTTGGAGTTAAACGCCAAAAACAGGTTACAACCTGGTGTTTAACTCTAGAAACAGCCTAGGCACGTGTAAAGCTCAAGTCTCAGCCCCAGCACACACCAAGTGGGCCTCGGAAGTAGATTTCTGCACTATCTATCATAGTTTACTAATTTTCTGTAAACCTAGGTTACTAGTTTAGTATTTAAACAACTTTTAGAGATTTATTTTGTACCTCATGACATTTCACATCTAAAGTTTGTATCTTCTACGGCATGAGTCTCTAAACCCCATGGTTGGGGTGAGGAGCTCTGCTGTGTCTCGATGAATTAATGCAATTACTTCTGTTTTCTATTCAATCACGCTTGTTTCTGTTCTAAGATACTCACTTGTACTTAACCGTGATGAATGTGATGATCTATGACACTCATCACCATTCTCAACCTATGAACGCGTGCCTGACAACCACTTCCGTTCTACCTTAGATTGAGTGTGTATCTCTTAGCCTCTTGGTTCATGATCAGAGTCTTCGTGGTATAGGCTAGGATTATTGGCGGCCATTCCTGAGATCTGGAAAGTCTAAACCTTGTCTGTGGTATTCTGAGTAGGATCTGGGATGGGATGACTGTGACGAGCTTTAAACTCACGAGTGCTGGGCGTAGTGACAGACGCAAAAGGATCAATGGATCCTATTCCAACATGAGTGAGTAGAACCGACAGATGATTAGCCGTGCGGTGACAACGCATTTGGACCATTTTCACTGAGAGGACGGATGGTAGCCATTGACAACAGTAATCCACCAACATACAGCTTGCCATGGAAAGAGCCTTGCGTGCGTGAAGAAGAAGACAGTAGGAAAGCAGAGATTCGGAAGACAGAGCATCTCCAAATCCTCAATCTGTTCTCCATTACTGCATAACAAGTATTATTTAATTTATGCTATTTACTCTTCATAAATATAATCACTCTTATCATTGATTTCCTGACTAAGAATCACAAAATAACCATAGCTTGCTTCAAGCCGACAATCTCCGTGGGATCGACCCTTACTCACGTAAGGTATTACTTGGACGACCCAGTGCACTTGCTGGTTAGTTGTGTGGAATTGCAAAAGTGTGATTGTGATTTCATGCACCAGATACCTTTAGGACATCCTGTTTAGCCTCTATTTTTGTGACAGAGGGTTCTTGGAGAGTTTCTGATAAACCCTAATTTTGTGGTTTATCTTGTGCTTAATTTAGGGGATTTTATCACATTTTCTCACATTTATTCAATGAAATAGCATGGTTTTGTAATTCTCCCTTAATTTGTGCTTAAGTGTAAAAATATGCTTTTTAGGCCTTAAAATAGCTAAATTTAATTCACTTTAATTCCATTTTATGCCGTGATATGTTTGTTGAGTGATTTCAGGTTCATAAGGCAAGTATTGGATGGAAGAAGTGAAGAGAAAAGCATGCAAAGTGGAGAATTCATGAAGAAATGAGTATTTGGAGAATTGAGGGCCACGCGCATGTGTCATTTACGCGTACGCGTGAGTTGAAGATTTGCAGGCCACGCACACGCGTCATCCACGCGTATGCGTGAGGAGGAATTTTGGCCAGCGACGCGCACGCGTTACCCACGTGCACGCGTGACGCTGATCACGTGACCTCATTAAAGTGAATTCACTGGGGGTGATTTCTGAGCTTCACAGGCCCAAATCTAACTCATTTCTGAGGGTATTTCATGCAGAATTCAAGCTTGGGCAAAGGGTGGGGGGAGCAATTAGTTGTAGCTTAGCATCATGTAGTTTAGTTTCTAGAGAGAGAAGCTCCCTCTTCTCTCTAGAATTAGGGTTCCTAGGGTACTTTGCATCTTAGATCTAGAGTTCAATTCTTGTTTTTCTTTAGTTTTCCTTGTAATTTCTTGTTCCTACATCTTAATTCTCTTAGTTGGTAGTGTTAATTTTCCTTTTATATCGCCTTTATGTTTATGAATGCTCATGTTGAATTTGGTTTCCTTTTAATGCAATTGACGTTTGATGTTCTTTTATTGTTGATTTGAGTAGTTATTGTTAATTCCTTGCAATTGGTAGTTGTAGAATTTATCTTTCCTTGCAATTTATGATGTTTTCCTTTTATGCCTTCTAAGTGTTTGACAAAATGCTTGGTTGGATGTTAGAGTAGCTTTTTGAGCATTCTTGGCTTGGAAAGAGAAATTAGGCAATATTGAGTCATTAATACCCAATTTAGATTGGTGACCTAGAGTTGTTAGTTAATATTATTGTCATTGACCCTAATCTCTTGCTAATTCAATTAGTGAGTTGATTAGGACTTTTGGATTGAGATTAACTAGTCTTATTTGACTTTTTCTCATGGAAGATAACTTTACACCTTCTTCCATTGTTGGGATTGACAAAATAAGATAAATTCTCATTGATTATTGTTATGATTAGTGACTAGTATTAAAAGCCTAAGTTCTCAATCCTTGCCATGAATGTCTCTCTTTATTAATTGCTTTCTTTAGTTGTTTGCTTTACCTTTCTTGTCTTTTATTTTCTTGCTCTTTTACCAAATCAAATCCCCCGTTGCATCTTCATAGCCAATAATTGATCACTTCATTGCAATTCCTTATGAGACGACCCGAGGTTTAAATACTTCGGTTAATTTTCATTGGGGTTTGTACTTGTGACAACCAGACCAATTTAAACTTTGATTGAGCATTGCTTGTCGGTTGGGAACTATACTTGCAACGAAGTTATTTCCTCTAACCGAGAAGAAATTCTTAGCCGACGGTTTTGCTCTATCAAATTTATGGCGCCATTGCCGGGGAATTACAATGGTGTTATGTTATTGGCTATTGTATATATGTGAATATTGTGAATATGTTTGCCTTTTGCTTCTTTGTTAGTTTTCGCTAGTTGTAGGACTTTGCTTTCTTTGTTTCTTATTAGTTTTTGTTTTTGTTCTCTCTTGTCACCATGAATTTTTATCACTTTGGCTATAAGTGTGGTTCAAACTATGTTGTTGGAAATGAAAGCTTTAATGAGGATTTGCATCAAGGATTTGGAGATCAAAGGTGGGAGGAGCCTCAAGCATATGATCAATCTTCATGGCAACAACCCCCACCAATGTATTATGAGCAAGAGCCACCCCAAGATGCATACCAATCTAATATGGGTGGTGATCTTTATTGTGATTGTCAACCACAACCACTACATACATATGACCCATTCCCTCAACATGGCCCTCAACAACCTTACTCACAAGCCTCATACCACCATTCACCTCCATATGATCCTAACCCATATCCATCATACCAACTACCATATGAACCATACCTAGGACTACCACATTCCCAATACCAATACTCCCATGAACCATAAATTCCTTATACACCACCTCAAGATTTTCACCAATATGAACCACCTTCCAACTATAATTCATTTCCCTCAAATAATAAACCCTCTCTTCCACCACCACCTTCAATGGACCAATCTCTCCAACCCCTAAGGCAAGAACTACAAGAGCTTCTAGCTCGTTTCCAAAAGCAAGGGGAAGTCGTGGCTAACTTAGCCGAAATGATGAACCAATTGGAACCATTGTGCTCAAATATCCAAGACACCTTTATTGCTAGATGTAGGGGATTAGTTGAGGAGCGCAATAAGAAGGAGATTTTGGAGCTTCAATGTGAAGAAGATGAGTTAAAGCAAGGAGTGCAACAAGAGGAATAGGTAGAGATTATTGAACAAGAGGAAGTAGTGGTTGAAGATTTAGGAGATATTGAGTGCAAGAAGGAATCTCAAGTTGAAGAACCTTCTTCCAAGAAGCTTGATATTGATGTTGAGGAGCATGGTTCTGAAAACCGAACCGAACCGGCTAGTTCAACCGGAAAAACCAAAAACCGGTCACCTAACCGGTCCGGGTAAGGTCATAAACCGCTTGGCAAAAAACCGGTGAAAAAATCGGTCGAACCGGTGGTTAACCGGAAGAACCGTCCGGTTTTTTAGCGGTTTTTTGTTTGAAAACTAAACTATTGAACGACATCGTTTTGAAGGTGAAAAAAAAAAAGAAGAACGAAAGGCCAAAAAGGCCCCAATCCCCACCCCACCCCACCCCTTTTTGTCTCTCTCTCTCACAGTCTCACTCATACCCACCATGAAAACCCTAGTCCTACCCACAATCCTCTCATCTCTTCAAATTCCAATAGCCACCACCCACCATCCCATTTCAGAGCTTAAACTCATCGCCGACCCCTTCTCTACTTGTCGCCCTCTCTGTCCGAGCTCGCTTTGTCGCCGTGAGTCGCGCCGCTTCGCTGCTCCTCGCCGTGGGTCGCGCCGCTTCGCTACTCCTCGCCGTCGCCGAGTCTCATGTCTTAGTCTCTGCTTCAACCCTCTCAGGTCTCAGATCTCAGTTCTTAATTCTCAAGTTTCTTCTTCTCTGATTCAAGCCTTCAACCCTCTCAGGTCTCAAGTCTCAGTCTCTAACACTCCCTGATTCTGTTTCCCATCCCCCATCGCGTCCTTGTCATCGTCGAGCTCGCCTTCTCTGTGTTCGCCGATGTCGCTTCCTCTGTTGTCACCGTTGCTCGCCTTCCTCCTCGCCGTCGGTAAGCCTCGCCTCCTCTGTTCGCAGTTTCGCCTTCCTCCTCTGCTTGCTGGTTTATTGTTCGCTGGAATGGATTTATGTGTTATTTTTTATTTTCTGTTCATGATTTTCTGATTTATTTGTTTGCTGGATTCATGATTTTCATTTATTTTGATTTTCTAAGGTTATTTTGATTTATTTGTTATTTGTTGTTTCTGATTTATTTGTTATTTATTCATGATTTTGTTGCTGATGCTATTGTTTGCTGAGGATCTGAGGTTATTGTTTGCATGTTGAAGTTGAAGAAGAGAAGGAATCAGTGTTTGAGATGCTTTTGTATTGAAATATAGCTGTGATGGTTTTGTTGTCAACTGAGATTGGAGCTGTGGTGGTTTTGCAGCCATGAAGTACCTGCTTGGAACAATGTTGGCATGGACTAAACATTGATGCCAATAAGGCAATAACTACAGGAATTTTTTTTTTTTGAGATAATGTACTTCATAAGAATATCTAAAAAATTTGAAAGAATATTTTTTATGGCTGAAGATTTATTTTGTTAAATGTAATTTATACTGTGTGATTTCTGTTTAAAATTTATTAAATTTAAATATTGAAAATTATATATTAATTTTTTATAATTTTATTTTATATTTAACTAAACCGGTTGAACCCCGGTTGGACCACGGTCAGACCACTGAACCGCTGAACCGGTCACCCTACCGGTTTATTGACCGGTTCGGTTTTTGCAACCTTGGTGTACAACCTCCAAGGCATATCATAGTGGAAAACTTTGAAGAGGTTGATCAAGAGATGGATTCAATCATGGATGAATTCTTATGTACAATTGAATCCTCTCCCATTTGGCTTGACATTGAGATAAAAAAAGAAGATACACAACCTTCCATACACTTGGTGAGCAATGAAGATGAGACAGAATTGGAAGAAAGCTACCAAGAAGAAGGTTTGACAAGCACCAAGCTCCCCTATCTATGATGATTCCTCATCAACATATGATCCTTTTGAGATTGAGGAATCCTTCCCCATTGGACTTGGAATTGATGAAGAGATAGATTTCACTAAACCTCCTATTTATGACTTGAGTGATGGAGAAGAGCTAGAGGACATTGGTGAAGAAGAATGTGAATTTGAGGAAGTTTGGCAAGAAGTAGAGCTTGAAGAACCTTGCCAAGTGGTAGAAGCCTCAAGAAGAGGATGGAAGGGAGTGGAGCGCGCTTTGTCAAGACCGTTGGGAACTCCTCCACCTAAGTTGCCATCTAATTCTTCATTTGAGTGGGTAAAACTTCTAACTCTTAGCTTTATTATCCCACTTGAATTTGGCTTGCTTGAAACGGATGGCCAACTTAGGGCGCTTTGTGGAATTAAGCGTAAAAGGAGAATATTTAGTGGTTGGTGGTGTAAGTCTAGGCTCATTATGGTGGGAAGCTCAAAATTGAGGAGCATGGATTGGTGTGATGCTCAAATGAATGGGTCTAGGAGGGTAGTTTGGTGCCTTCATGAGAATTCGCCTTCTCTACCACCCAGAGGGACTCAACGTGATCAACTTGAAGACGGGTGTGAAAACAAAGTGTGGGATCCCGGATTACAAGAGGAAGATCAATTTTGGGAGCCCATGGTTTGTGAAGAACTCCATCAAAGCTTGGAGATATCAATTTTGAATGATGGAGCTTATTGGAAGTCCAAGCATTGGTGGATGTTTAAGGATGCATTCAAGCACAAGTCACCTTGATGAAGAGCTCCCCATAAGTCCAACTTAAGGACAATAAATAAAAGTGTTAGGTGGGAGACACCCTACTATGGTAACATCTTTTCATTTTCTTTTTTGTAAATATTGGTAAAATAGGTTTAATTTTATGTTTAGTTTAGTTTGTTGTGTTTATTTAGGAGTCTGGTATGTTAAATAAGGTTTTATAGTGTTTTGGTAGCTGTTTGGAGGTTTGAAATGCTTGGTTTGGTGCAAGAACTTGGAAAATTTTTGAAAAACAGAGTACCATACCACGCGTACGCGTGACACCAAGTTTTTTGACAATCCACGCATACGCCCCGCCCACGTGTACGCGTGGACCCAAAATTTTCACCCCCATATAATTTTCAGAGAGTTGTGCGAGTTTTGGGCTGGAATTGTGCGTTTAGCACAAAATCCACCCACGCGTACATGTGCCCCACACGTATGCGTCGCCTCACTGAATAACCCATCACGCGTACGCGTGACTCACGCGTACGCATCAAACCCATTTCACCAATTCACGCTTACGCGTCACCCCACGTGTACGCGTGGGTTGCCCTGCATCACCCATCTTCTTTTATTCTCTTCTTTCCATTTCTTTCCTTCTTCTCTCTTCTCTTCTTTTCTTTCCACCCTTCAACCATCACCCAACACTACCAAGCACCATATAACACCATTTCTTTTAGTTAGTGAGTTAGTTAGTTGTTTAGTTAGTTTAATTTTTGTTTAAATTTTTTTTGTTTTTATTATAAGTGTTGGATTGCTAATCTTGTTTACTGTTTATTGCTGCTTGATATTAATTGGACGCTATTTTAGCATAACTGCTTTTGTATTCATTGTTGGATTTCTTTGTTGAGGTTATATTTTGCCATTTGGTTTTGAATTTTTCATGCTTAACCTTTTTGAATACCAAGTATATGTGACATTGCCTTCAAGCTCTCTATATCCTTCGAATTGCATTTTGTAGCTAGTCATCATGTGATTTGATTTCATTATCTATGATATGACAAATTGTATATTATCAATGCATTTTTTTGTTAGGTGATGCTTGTTTATAATTAACCCTTATTTAACATCACCTATTTCATGCATTGAAATTTTGGAATTGTGAAATTGGATCGAAAGCTTCCCTAGTGACATATTTTTGAACTTTGTTAAGCTTTGTGGACCATGCTTGATATGTGATTGATTTTAACTCTTATATTTCTTTTCCTAAGTTCCATAGCACCTATGTATTCCACCTCTATGTCACTTAGGTGTTGCAACAACTTCAACATGTGTCATTGTTTGATGTGTGAGCTCTATAGTTCATTTGGTTCACTAAGTTTCCTTGCACATCAATCAATGTCCATTCATTATCCAATTCACAATTGCTTGATTATTGCTTGAATGTTTGTATGCTTCTTCACTATTTGTTTGTATCTTAACCTACAAGTTTTTTGAAGTATTTCAAGCACACTAGAATGAGTGAAGTGTATACTTTCTTTTGTGTAATTGTGACATAACTTTCTATGCTAGGGTGTGTGTTCTAAACCGCATGCAACTTAAAACTCACACACCGATTTTTCATCAATATCACACAAATTCACTCACTCCATTCTAGTGATTCACCTCATTCCAATAATTTACGCTTCCTTGCTTTTGTATTTTCTCATCTTACGGTGTTATTTTCTACTTTTCATGACCGATGTACCATAAGCAAAAATGGAAGCAGGAGGAAGAACGCACAACACCGGTTGACCCACCAACTGAAGGTGGCATCCGGAGAGTCGCCGTACCCCCTTGCTCATTCTTGAATGCACCGAGGATGGTGCAAAATTTTAAGTGTGGGGAGGTCGTCCGACCAGTCGGTGTTTTTGGGTGACAAGTTTCTAATCCCAACATTTTTGCATTTCATTTTTAGGTCTTTTAGGAATTTTAGTTGTATTTTCTTGTTTTGCATCTATATATAATAAGCCTAGTAAAAACAATGAAATTTTCAAGAAATTTATCTATAGGGCACCCTAATTGATTGATTGAAATTTTTTTTAGAACTTGCTTGAAGTATATATTGTGGAACATGTTTTGAGCTAAGAACACAAGCATGTGAGATTTGAGCCTAATTGTGTGGTTACATCATATAACCACTTATTTTCATTCTTGTGTGCATTATTCTCTTTCTATGATTGTAATCTTTGATTTGTTTGATTCTTTATGTCCATTATTTTGTGTATGAATACACTTATATGATTAAGGCCATTGTTTCAATTAGCTTACTTACCAAAATAGCCTTCCTTTTATCTTCCATTGTTAGCCAACTTTGAGCATATGCTGAACCCATTTGTTCTTAATTTTAGCACATTACAAGCCCTAAGTGAAAAATAATAAATGTCCCTTGTTTGGATCTTTGATTAGCTTAGGCTAGTGAGAGTGCTTATCATTCAAGTTTGGGAGAGTTGGGAACATTGGTTGGGATAAAAGAGTATTTTTGTATTTTTGTTAAAAATGTTGGGAATTCGGTACATACTCATTCATTAAATATGTAAAACCATATACATTGGTATCTTTGTATATAATTCATCAAAAAGAAAAATGTAGAAAAAAATATATACATAAAAAGAAAAAAAATATAGAAAAGAAAAAGAAAGAAAAAAAAGAAAAGCAATAAGAATGGGACAAAATGCCCCAAAGTAAGATTCAATGAAAATCAATGCATATGTGTGGTGATAAAAAAAGAGAATGCATGAGTGTGTGGAAAAGTGAAGAATGGGTAGTTAGGTTAGCTTTGAATTATATAGGTTGTTATATAGGTTAGATGGAAAGTTTAAGTTGATCAAATATTCAAAATTCTAGTCCACTTAGCCATATGCATCCTACCTCGACCCTAGCCCCATTACAACCTATAAGAAAGTTTTCATGATATTTGTATACATGCATGAAATAATTGTTGATTGTTAGATGAAAAACAAATCTTGGAAAGCATGATTATGGGAGAATTGAGTGAATTAACCCTATACACTTGAGTGACTAGAGCGGATACACATCCGGTGAGGGTTCGATTGCTCAATTACATGTTTCCACCCATGATCATCTTTTCTTGAAAGTTTATAAAATCATTCTAATAACTCAATTCAATTGTGGATTTGATCTCATTGAGATACCTTTAGCCCTCATGTTTATACATGCTTTCTTGGGAATGGATTTATTTTGACCAAGTACTTGATTCATTTAGATAGTTGCATTTGGATAGTTTGTATTGAATAAACGTTGATACCTTTTGTTTCTTTCTTGGGTTTAGCATGAGGACATGCTTAGTTTAAGTGTGGGGAGATTTGATAAACCCCAATTTTGTGGTTTATCTTGTGCTTAATTTAGGAGATTTTATCATCTTTTCTCACATTTATTCAATGAAATAGCATGGTTTTATAATTCTCCCTTAATTTGTGCTTAAGTGTAAAAAACATGCTTTTTGGGCCTTAAAACAGCTAAATTTAATTTACTTTAATTCCATTCGATGCCTTGATATGTTTGTTGAGTGATTTCAAGTTCATAAGGCAAGTATTGGATGGAAGAAGTGAAGAGAAAAGCATGCAAAGTGGAGAATTCATGAAGAAATGAGCATTTGGAGTATTGAGGGCCACGCGCACGCATCATTTACGCCTACGCCTGAGGAGGAATTTGGGCTAGCGACGCGCACGCATCACCCATGCGCACGCGTGACGCTGATCACGTGACCTCATTAAAGTAAATTCGCTGGGGGCGATTTCTGAGCTTCTCAGGCCTAAATCCAACTCATTTCTGAGGGTATTTCATGCAGAATTCAAGCTTGGGCAAAGGGGGGAGCAATTAGTTGTAGCTTAGCATCATGTATTTTAGTTTCTAGAGAGAGAAGGTTCCTCTTCTCTCTAGAATTAGGGTTTCTACGGTACTTTGCATCTTAGATCTAGAGTTCAATTCTTGTTTTCCTTTAGTTTTCCTTGTAATTTCTTGTTCCTACATCTTAATTCTCATAGTTGGTAGTGTTAATTTTCCTTTTATATCGCCTTTATGTTTATGAATGCTCATGTTGAATTTGGTTTTCTTTTAATGCAATTGATGTTTGATGTTCTTTTATTGTTGATTTAAGTAGTTATTGTTAATTCCTTGCAATTGGTAGTTGTAGAATTTATCTTTCCTTGCAATTTATGATGTTTCCCTTTTATGCCTTCCAAGTGTTTGACAAAATGCTTGGTTGGATGTTAGAGTAGCTTTTTGAGCATTCTTAGCTTGGAAAGAGGAATTAGGCAATCTTGAGTCATTAATACCCAATTTAGATTGGTGACCTAGAGTTGTTAGTTAATATTATTTACATTAACCCTAATCTCTTGCTAATTTAATTAGTGAGTTGATTAGGACTTTTGGATTGAGATTAACTAGTCTTATTTGACTTTCCCTCATGGAAGATAAATTTACACCTTCTTCTATTGTTGGGGTTGATGAAATAAGATAAATTCTCGTTAATTATTGTTATGATTAATGACTAGGATAGAAAGCCTAGGTTCTCAATCCTTGCCATGAATATCTCTCTTTATTAATTGCTTTCTTTAGTTGTTTGCTTTACCTTTCTTGTCTTTTATTTTCTTGCCCTTTTACCAAATCAAACTTCCCTTGCATCTTCATAGCCAATAATTGATCACTTCATTGCAATTCCTTGTGAGACGACCCGATGTTTAAATACTTCAGTTAATTTTCATTGGGGTTTGTACTTGTGACAACCAAAACAATTTAAATTTGATTGAGAGTTATTAGTTGGTTTGGAGCTATGCTTACAACGAAGTTCGATTTCTCTTAAGAGAAATTCTAAATCGACAATAATTCTTTCTATCAGTTTGCTGGATCAGGCTTCTATTATTTCCTCCTGGCTTGGTGCTTGCTAACTTGGAGAGGGCGTCTGCTTTGCTATTGAGATTCCGAGTTATGTGTTTAACCTCGGTCTCTGAGAACCGCCTAAGATATTCCAAGGTTTTGTCTAAGTACCTCTTCATATTAGGGTCTTTATCTTGATACTCTCCATTGATCTGGGAGGTCACTACCTGAGAGTCGCTGAAGACCACTACTTTGTGCGGCACCGACTTCTTCTGCTAGCTTCAACCCGGCAATCAAGGCTTCATATTCTGCTTGATTGTTAGAAGCCGGGAATTCAAATTTGAGGGAGACTTCGATTTGAGTTCCCTCTTTGTTGACAAGTATTATACTTGCACCGCTTTCGACCTTGTTGGAAGAGCCATCCACGTATAGCTCCCATGCTGTGGAGGCTTCCTCTTGATCTCCTGGATATTCTGTTACGAAGTCGTTGAGGCATTGGGATTTAATTGCTGTCCGAGTTTTATACTTGAGGTCGAACTCGGATAGCTCTATAGCCCATTGAACCATTCTGCCCGCAATGTCTGTTTTTTGAAGAATTTGCTTCATGGGCTGGTTCGTTCGAACTCTTATTGTGTGAACTTGAAAATAAGGCCGTAGCCTTTGAGACGCCACTATTAAGGCATACGCAAACTTCTTGAGTTTTTAGTGCCTTAACTTAGGGCCTTGTAGAACCTTGCTGGTGAAATATACTGGATGTTGTCCGACCTCGTCTTCACGTATTAGAGCTGATGCTACAGCTTTGTCAGCTACAGACAAATACAGGATAAGTTCTTCCCCGACTTTAGGTTGGGTCAGAATGGGAGGTTGGCTTAAAAACCTTTTGAACTCCTGGAAAGCTTCTTTGCATTATGGAGTCCATTCGAACTGTCATCCTTTTCTTAGTAGAGAGAAAAGTGGTAGAGATCTTAATGCTGATCCTGCCAAGAACCTGGAGAGAGCAGCAAGTCGGCCATTTAGCTGTTGGACATCTCTTAAACAAGTCGGGCTTTTCATTTCTAGGACAGCTCTACACTTATCGGGGTTGGCTTCAATCCCCCTTTGTGTTAGCATAAACTCCAAAAATTTTCTAGCCTCCACCGCGAAGGTGCACTTTGTGGGATTCAATCTCATCCCGTGTGTCCTTATGGTGTTGAAGACTTGCGAGAGGTCGGTCAAGAGGTTGGCCTCATCCTTGGTTTTTACTAACATGTCGTCTACATATACTTCTATTAGATTCCCAAGGTGAGGTGCAAACACCTTGTTCATCAGCCTTTGATATATGGCTCCTGCATTTTTAACCCAAAAGGCATAACCACATAGCAATAATTCGCTCTAGGCGTGATGAAAGATATTTTTTCTTGATCCAGCTTGTACATTGGAATTTGGTTATATCGCGAGTATGCATCCATGAACGAAAAGTATTAATATCCCGAGCTAGAATCTACTAGGGTATTGTTCATGCCCTGGGTCGAGATGTATGACCCGGGCTGAGTCGACCGACCTCTTCAGGTCAGGACTACCCGATCTCTTCTCAAAGAGATCGGCCAAATCAGCAGAGGAGCCCGAAAGAAGGCCCAAAGGGAGGAACCCAGCCCAAATCTAAAGGCAGCCAAAGCCCAAAAAGATAAAGGCGGTTCCCCTTAAAGATAGGATGACTTCACTCAAAGATAAGATAAGATAACTATCTTATCTCCAAAAAGGTCACTCCACAGTACTACAAATACACTGGAGCACCCAGGTATAACTCATACTCTGATTCTAATAAAAAACCTGCTTAATACCCTTGCTAACTTAAGCATCGGAGTCCTTTGCAGGTACCATCACCCTCCGGTGACGAAGGATCAGCAGCACCCTCAGTCCAACAAGTCGGACGCGACAGCTTCGGCCACCACCCACAAGTCGGACACATCAGCGCCGACCAGCACAGAAGATCTCGTCCGAGATTGGCCTACAGTTTCAGGTAACCCTCGAAACTTTGGCGCCGTTGCCGGGGAACCTGGAAGTCATCCCATCATCATGGCAGACAACCTTGACAACGACCACGACTCAGATCTAGAGAACAGGATGCCGCATAAGAACGCGGACACCATACCAAAGGATACTTCTCAACCAAACAAAGACAAGAATTCGCCAAATACGAAAATCATGGAGGTACTTCAAGCTCAACAAGATCGCCTCAAACAGCTCGGAAAAGAAGCTGAGCATCAACGGGAAGCCGAGAGGGACCTCCGAAGAGAAACTAGGCGACGCTGAGAGTTAGAGGACAAGCTCCTAAAGCTAGAAGGCAACCTTAAAACAAAAGCCATCCAGCCCGATCCTGAAGACAGCTCCCATAAAGACCAAGACCCATTCACTAAAGAGATTATGAAAGCCAAAGTTCCAAAGGACTTCAAAGCTTCCGACATGACCCCATACGACTGCACATCAGATCCAAGCCATCACCTCAACAATTTCAAAAGTAGAATGTATCTCACCGATGCCTCGGACGCTATTCGATGCAAAGCCTTCCTAACAACCCTAACAAAGACAGCAATTAAGTGGTTCGACACTCCCCTTAGATCCATCACAAGTTTCGATGACCTGGCCAAGAAATTTCTTGCCAGATTTTCCATCCAGAAGGACAAAGCCAAACATGCCCCAAGCCTACTAGGGATCAAGCAAGGAGATCGGGAGAGTCTTCATAACTACATGGAGAGATTCAACAAAGCATGTCTAGACATACAAAGCCTACCAACGGAAGCAGCCATTATGGGTCTCATCAATGGCCTACGAGAAGGGCCTTTTAGTCACTCCATATCCAAGAAACATCCAACATCTCTAAATAAAGTGCAGGAATGAGTTGAGAAGTACATCAACATGGAGGAAAACTCTCGATTAAGAGAAACCTCAAAATTCAGATTCTCCTACTCCTCCCGGGATAAGGATAAAGAGTCCAAGAAAAAAGAAGATCAGTCAGAGAAAAGCCTAAGAAATACAACAACTACACCCCCCTTCGAGTGTCTCTTGTGGATATTTTCCGAGAAGTATGCCATACCGAGAAGATCCCACCACCTCGTCCACTCAAGAGCAAGAAAGGAGATCGGACAGAATACTGTAAATATCATCGGATCTATGGGCATCCGACCAATGAGTGCTTCGACTTAAAAAATGTTATTGAGAAATTGGTAAGAGAAGGACGACTAGATCGGTATTTAGCCAACAAATCGGAAGAGCCCAGAAAAAGAAGAATGGACGAAGAGGTCGGACGAAGTGAACGACCACCTCGCACCCCGGAAAGGCACGTTCATATGATAAACGGAGGATTCGCAGGAGGGGGAATCTCAAAATCATCTCGCAAAAGGCACCTTAAAGAAGTATATCATGTTGACGAAGGGGAAGAATCACCCGATCTCCCTACTATTACTTTCACCCAAGAAGACGCGGCAGGCATCATCCCGGGACACGACGATCCCATGGTCATCACTATCATATTGGCCAATGCTAACCTCCACCGCACACTGGTGGACCAAGGAAGCTCAACGGATATCTTGTTCAAACCCACCTTCGATAAACTTGGCCTGTAGAAAAAAGAGCTCAGAGCATATCCAAACAGTTTGTTTGGTCTACGAGACACTCCAATCCAACCGCTTGGATACATCTCACTACACACAACCTTCGAAAAAGGAACCCGATCAAGGACACTCAACATAGACTACATTGTAGTTGACGTAAGCTCAGCCTACAATGCCCTGATAGGTCGGGCAACATTGAATCAGCTCGCCGCAGTAGTTTCAACTCCACATCTATGCATGAAGTTCCCAACTCCAGAAGGGATCGCTACGATAAAAGGAGACCAGAAAATAGTGCGACGTTGTTACAATGAAAGCCTGAACCTCAGAGGAAAAGGGGAAGAAATCCACACCATCGAACTCGGGGGAGTTCAAAGTCGGGAAGAACTCCATCCACAACCTGAAGGCGAGATCGAAGAAGTCCAAATCGGAGATGACCAGGACAAAACAACAAATATCGGGGCAACCTTAAATGAGGACATAAAGAAGCTTTTAATTCATTTCTTAAGGAACAATTTCGACCTCTTTGCATGGAAGGCCGCAGACATGCCGAGCATAGACCCCAAACTAATGTGCCACAAACTGGAAGTATATCCAGGATCTCGACCAGTACAATAGAAGCGTCGGAAACTCGGACCCGAAAGATCCCAGGCTGTGGAAGAGCAGGTACAAGCTCTATTGGAGGCAGGATTCATAAGAGAAGTCAAATATCTGCTATGGCTAGCTAATGTTGTCTTGGTGAAAAAAATCAAATGGAAAGTGGCGGATGTGCACCGACTACACCGATCTCAACAAAGCTTGTCCAAAAGATCCCTAAACCCTAAACCCTAAACCTCTGGATACAAATACCTCTCGTTCATGGATGCTTATTCAGGATACATTCAAATTCCAATGTATCCACCTGATCAGGAAAAAACCTAATTCCTAACTCCTAAAGCAAACTACTACTATGTCGTCATGCCATTCGAACTCAAAAACGCAGGAGCTACCTACCAGAGATTGATGAATAAAGTCTTCGTAGACCATATCGAGAAACTCATGGAGGTATATGTGGATGACATGTTGGTGAAAACACAAAATGAGGAGACATTACTGTCCGACCTTGCCCAAGTGTTCGATACCATCAGAAAGTATGGCATGCGACTTAACCTTGCAAAGTGCACCTTTGCAGTAGAAGCTGGCAAATTCCTGGGTTTTATGCTAACACAACGAGGAATTGAGGTGAATCCAGATAAATGCCGGGCTATACTCGACATGAAAAGTCAAACCTGTGTCAAAGAGGTACAACAACTCAACGAAAGACTGACAGCCTTGTCCAGATTTCTAGCTGGATCAGCCATAAGATCCCTCCCCTTCTATGCCAATCTAAGGAAGGGAAAGAAGTTTGAATGGACAACAGAGTGTGAACAGGCTTTCCAGGATTTCAAAAGATTCCTAGGACGACCACCTATTCTAACTCGACCATGGGAAGGAGAACCACTCATACTGTACCTCACGGTAGGAAGTCGAGCAATAGCCTCAGTGCTAGTCAGAGAAGATGAGAGTGGACAACAGCCCATCTACTTCATGAGCAAAGCCATGCAAGGGGCCGAACTAAACTATCAAAAGATAGAAAAGTTCGCCTACGCCCTCATACTAACTTCCCGACGACTTCGACCGTATTTTCAAGCTCACACGATCAAGGTCCAGACTAACCAGCCCAAAGGCATTCTACAGAAAACAGACTTAGCTGGAAGAATTCTATAGTGGGCAGTCGAGCTATCTGAGTTCGATCTTCAATATGAAGCTCGGACGGCCATCAAGTCCCAATATTTGGCCGACTTCATTGCTGAGTACACTGACACTCCGGGAACTCCCACAGAATGGAATCTCTACGTAGATGGCTCTTCAAACAAAACCAGAAGTGGTGCAGGCGTGATAATAGAAAGCGATCAGGGAACCCAAATCGAACTCTCCCTCAAATTCGGGTTCCCTGCCTCAAACAACCAGGCCGAATAAGAAGCTTTACTAGCTGGTTTGAGGCTGGCTAAGGAGGTCGGAGATTAAAAACTTATTATCTCCAGTGATTCGTAAGTAGTTACCTCACAAATAGCAGGAAGCTACCAAGCTAAAGATCCTACCATGAAAAAATACTTGGACAAAACCAGGGAACAGCTCGGACAACTCGGGGAATATGAGGTCCGCCACATACCTCGGGAACAGAATGCTCGAGCCGACGCACTCTCAAAACTAGCCAACACCAAACCAGAGGGCAATAATAGAAGCCTCATCCAGGAAATACTGCAGAACCCGTCAATTTTGGAAGAAGAAAAGGTCCTAGCCATAGCAAGACAGGATCAAGGATGGATGACTCCTATAATCAGCTACCTCAAATCAAAGATACTCCCTACAGATAAGAAGGAGGCAAAGAGGTTAAAGCGAGAGGCACAATACTACACCATCATAAACAACATCTTATACAGGAGAAGGATCTCAACACCCCTATTAAAATGTGTGCCGACCTCCAACACAAAAGAGGTTTTAGAAGAAGTACACAGTGGCATCTGTGGCAACCATCTCGGAGCGCGAGCTTTCGCCAAAATGGTACTCAGAGACGGATTCTTTTGGCCAATTTTGCAAAAGGAAGCAACAGAGTTCGTAAAGACATGTCCACCATGTTAGAAACATGATAATTTCCACATCGCCCCACCAGAGAAACTCATCAGCGTAACCTCACCTTGGCCATTTGTAAAATGGGGACTCGACCTCCTCGGGCCCTTCCCCCAAGGATCGGGACAGGTCAAGTTCCTCATTGTAGGGGTAGATTATTTCACAAAGTGGATTGAAGCAGAGCCCCTAGCTAACGCCACTGCTCAAAGAAGTCGGAAATTCCTATATAGAAACATTGTCACAAGGTTTGGGGTTCCTTACTCCATCACCACAGACAATGGCACTCAATTCACAGACACATGCTTTAGAAAGTTGGTAGCTGACTTGAAAATAAAGCACCAATTCACCTCCGTAGAACACCCCCAGGCTAATGGACAAGCAGAAAGAGCTTGGGCTGAAGAGCTCCCACAAGTCTTATGGGCATATCGGACAATTCTCCACTCCACAACAAAGGAATCGCATTTCTGACGGGCTTACGGAATGGAGGCAATGATCCCATTGGAAGTCGAAGAAGGATCCCCCAGAATGATCCTCTACAATGAAGAGGCCAACTCCCAACTTCAAAAGGAAGAGATCGACCTGCTTCCAGAAATCAGAGAAAGAGCTCGAATTAGAGAAGAGGCGTTAAAGCGTCGAATGGCCTCAAGATACAATCGGAAAGTAGTACAGTGAAGTTTTGCCAACAACGACCTCATCCTAATCCGAAATGATATCGGAACAAGTCGACCTGGAGAGGGGAAGCTGGCGGCTAACTGGAAAGGACCCTACTGAGTCACAGAGGTACTGGGAAAAGGCTGCTACAGGGTGTCCGAACTCGAGGGGCGAGAGCTACCAAGATCATGCCATGCCTGCAACCTAAGAAGGTATTATAGTTAGGAGGTAATAAAAGATCTTAGGTCAAAGGTGCACTCTTTTTCCTAAAAAGGTATTTTAACGAGGCACCAAGCCAAGATTTGTAAAAACTACCTGACTTAGAAGGGTCGGCAAGGTGAAAAACAAATTCACCGCCCAACCACGATGAAAACCGAATTCATTGTTTGATTTCGACAAAGGTCAACAAAGTGAAAACCAAATTCATTGCTCGATCAAGACAAAGCTACAGGTCGGCAAGGTGATGATTAAACTCATCGTCCGACCACGATAAAGTCGACAAAGTTATAAAAAGTAATCCATAAGCTGAGGCCTGGCCAGCCCTGACTAAAAAATGGATTACTAGAAATAACTTGGGATGGACCAATGTGAAGAAGTCAGACCAATCAACCAAAGTGACAAAAGTTATAAAAAGTAATCCATAGAAAGAGGCCTGATAAGGTCTGAGAAAAAATAGATTGCTAAAAATAACTTAGGATGGACCGACATGAAGAAGTCGGACCAATCAACCAAAGCGACAAAAGTTATAAAAAGTAATCCATAGAAAGAGGCCTGACGAGGTCTGAGAAAAAATGGATTGCTAGAAATAAGTTGGGAAGAATACTGGACCGACATGAAGAAGTCGGACCAGACTGATTAAAGTGACAAAAAGTTATAAAAAAGTAATCCATAAGATGAGGCCTGGCCAGCCCTGACTGAAAAATGGATTACTAGAAATAACTTAGAAGGGACCGACGTGAAGAAGTCGGCCCAAGCCAATCAAAACGACAGAGTTATAAAAAGTAAATCCATAAAAAGAGATCCGGTGAGGACCAATTGAAAATGGATTGCTAAAAATAACTCGAGAAGATTCGACGAGAAAAATCGACCAACAGAAGGGATGCACTAGAAGGGACACAAGCTCAACCCAAAAAAGCCATGACCTCACCAAAATCAATCTACAAGCGTTCTATCAGAATACTAAGAAAAATAGTCGAACAAAGCTAGCTTAGACTAAAACAGAAAATAAAAAGAGGTCGGACAGCAAGACTCCAACACTCTAAAGATTCTTGGAAGTGCCAAAAAGATGCAAACAACCATATCATGAAGAAACAAAGCTACTATAATCAACACTCAGAAGGCCACCCGAAAGTCGACCTCAAGTGTTCGAAGGCATTTGTTTTTCTAAATAGAGTTGCTAAGAAAAGCAACTAAAATATCCAAGTCAAACAAAACACAAGTTATAGAAATTAGAGTTCAAAAGCCCACAGATCGGGCTGTACAAGATATATCAAAGAAGACTAATCAAGGGTCCAAGTTCTCCTCAGTGGCGTCATCCTGAGTCGGTGAGGGAAGTATGATCCTCGTAGGGATTGCATCTACAGTCCCATCCTCTCGAGTTAAGATCTGCACATCGGGATCAGACTCTGGATGGCCGACCTTAGTAGCTGGAGTAGAAGAAGTCGGGGCAGCAGAAGCTTTGGTTGATGGCGCAGGAGGAGGATCCACGTCTTCATCATCTACATTTGGGACATGGATGATCTTACCATCTTCTACAATATTGTCCAAACTGGAGAAAGTCAGGTCGAGCTCAGGAGCTAGAACTCGAACCTGAGTCTTCAAGTTCTCATAAGCAGCAGTCACACTGCCCACAAGATGGCCTTGAAGCTCAGTATAATCCGCTTAAGCAGACTCCAATCTCTCCCTAGCCTCCAGCAATTCGCCATAGGTACGAACATAGCTCTCCTTATGTTTTTGCGCCATCTCTTCAGCCAGATTTGCAGAAGCCACAACCGCAGTAGCCCGAGCCTTCTCATTCTCCAAGTCAAGCTCCAACTTGATCACTTTGGCATCCAGCTCATCCTTCAACCCCTTGATCCTGTCGAATTTCGACTTTGCCTCCACCATAAAGGCCTTCGTAGCATGAACTGGGATATCCTGAGTAGTTCGGAACAAGGCTGCACCTATGTGTGCCATCTTAACACTACTCCGGGTGATGAAATCCAGGTGGTGAAGAATGGACACGTCATTTATAGGAAGTCGGCCATAAGGGGCAATTTAATTGTCAACAAACCCCACAGCATCAAAGTCAGGGGCGTCGAGATCAAAAGGCTCAACAGTCTTTTGTCTTTTTGGTGGAGGGCCAACAGTAGGAGAAGAGGTAGCATCAGGAGTTGGCTGAGAAGTATCAACAATTCGAACTCGAGGAGTAGGGATAGTCTACCTCGGACCAGCAGCACCTGAGGTCGGCTTCTTGGGAGGAACCTGGGAAGAACCCTCCCCTGCAGCCCTGGCCGAGATATTCTGAGCAGCTATAGCCTTCCTGGCCTTCTTGAAAGCCTTCATGGAATCAGTAGTCTTTACCATCTCTGAAAACACAACAAAAACCAGAATTGTAGATAAGAAAGGGATGGACAGACAAAGCAAAACAAAAGAAAAAATAAACAAAGAAAATCGGCAAACTACCCAGCTCAGCTCGGAGAAGTGAGGGATCCCCTAAGAACTTCTTTGTATCGAGGTGGGGAGGTTGGCCCCAATTCTCCTCCAACATATTTACAAAGGCCTGCTCGACCTCATCTAGCATCTCCCACGAATACCTAGATACCACAACATTCTTTTGCCAACATAGGGGGAAGGCAGGTTCATTATTCGCCTCCAAGAAAAAAGGCCGAGCTCCTTCAACAGCTCAGACCTTGAAGTAATAATTCTTAAAGTCCCTGAAGGACTCATCATACATGGAAAACACTTTCTTTCCTTGGGCAAATCGGAAAGAAATCCAAGAAGCTTTCTTTTTGGAAGAAATCCCAAGTTTAGTCAAAACAAAGAGGTAAAAAAAGAGAGTTTGAGAAGGCTTAACATCCAATTCTTGACACAATAACTAAAAGATCTTAATGAAGCCCCATGAATTCGGGTGAAGTTGGGATGGAGCTACGTTACAGGACCACAACAAATCGATTTCAAAGGAGGTAAATGGAATGGTAATATTCATCTGGCTGAAAAAAGAGTCATAAGCAAAAAAGAAAGGACGTTCCCCCTGAGTCAGAGAAGGAAAACAAACCCTCTCGTCCGGGTCAGGCGCTACCAACTCATAATTCTTCTCCTGATCTCTACCACTACAAATCCTATGATGTTTCCTAAGTTGCACACAATATTCAGAATCGACCACAGAGACACACATCAAAACGAGGGAGTCCAGCCAGTCTGACATGCCCTCGAGAACTTTGGAGGATGTCTCGACAATATTTTTGTGAGAAGACATGGGTCAACTAGTCCTACAGTAAGAAAAAGAAAAATGGGTTACTAATCAAAACAGCTCGGGCAAATCAAGAAATCAGCTCGGACAAACATGGATACAACTCAGACTAAAGCATACAACAGCGAAAGGAGACCCCAGGACTCACACCAAGGTCCAGGGGCATCCTTTGGAGGCAGTAACAGAGTAAGGACTCAGGAAAAATCTACAGGTCTACGTCTCGACATCTCTCAACAAGAAAATAACCCTCCTTCAACAAGCGACACTCTCGAATCAAAAAGTCATCAAAATCGCCATCTTTTTACAATCTATCAGCAAAGGGAACTATCATACATCAAACATGCCAAATGGAAATCATCAAAGACGCAACCTTTTTCAGAATCAAACAGTTCATTATTCCAAAGCTTCAAATCAGAGGACACAATCAGAAACAATAACGACATTCAAAGCCCTAGAAGCATCAGCTATCAGGAAACGAGAAAAGGTTCAAACAAAATTGAAGAAAGCCTGATGAGAGAACTTTTGCGTGGTCTAGAAATTTGCGGATAAATTCTCGTTGCAAGTATAGTTTCTAAACCTTCAAAAGTCCTTTCATACAAACGTTTTGGTTGTCACAAGTAACAAACCCCTTTGAAATTGATAACCGAGTATTCAAACCTCGGGTCGTCTTCTCAAGGAATTGCAGGGAGGTATGTTCTTATTATTGGTTATGAGTTTGTAAATTGGGGTTTAGGAAGTAAGGTGGGAATATGTTATATGACAAATAAAATAAAATAATGATAATAAAATAAACTCTTGGCAAAGTATGAAAAACTGGAAATCCTGTCCTTGTTATCCTTATCAGATGTGATGAGAATTGGATTTTAATCCCACTTAGTTAAGTCAAGTGGACTAATTAGCTTGATCCTCAAGTCCTAGTCAACTACTGTGGAGAGACTAGTGTTAGAGCAATCCTAGCTAAAGTAAAATCTGCCAATTTCAACCACTTCTGAGTTTGACAACTCAAGTGTTACCAATTACCTAACCAAAGCCAAAAGGAAGAAAATATCTAAATTAAATTAAAAGCATTAATATAAATAAAGCAAAGCAATCTTAAATCTGAAATACCTCAAATTGCATTAACAAAAGAAATTAAATCTGGCATAGATGTTCATAAATTAAATTGAGAAAATAAATAAAAATAAAGAACCTGGGATTGAGAGTCACTCCTAAAACTAAGAGAAATCCTAAATCCTAATCCTAAGAGAGAGGAGAGAACCTCTCTCTCTAAAAACAACATCTACTCCTAAAATTGTAAAAATGAGAGCCTCCTATGAATGGATGTATTCCCCCACTTTATAGCCTCTAATATGTGTTTTCTGGGCCGTAAACTAGGTCAAAAACAGTCCAGAATTCGGTGGTTTCGAATTTTGCCACGCTGGATTTCCGTCACTGCGACGCAGCCGTATGGATCACGCAGTCGCGTCACCTAGTGTCAGAGGAACAATAACATATTATATATCAAATCGAAGCCCCGGACGTTAGCTTTCTAACGCAATTGGAACTGCGTCGTTTGGACCTCTGTAGCTAAAGTTATAGCCGTTTGAGTCCAGAGAGGTCAGGCTGGACAGCTTAGCAATTTCTCCAACTTCTTGCATTCCTTCCACTTTTGCATGCTTTCTTCCCATCCTCCAAGCCATTCCTACCTTATAATATCTAAAAACACTTAACACACATATCAAGGCATCTAATGGTAATAAAAGAGGATTAATAATAAGCAAATATAAGATCAAAGAAGCATGTTTTCAATCAAAACACATAATTAGGAAGGAAATATAAAACCATGCAAATAGTATGAATAAGTGGGTAAAGAGTTAATAAAAACCACTCAATTGAGTACAAGATAAACCATAAAATAGTGGTTTATCAACCTCCCCACACTTAAACATTAGCATGTCCTCATGCTAAGCTCAAGAGAAACTATAAAGAATGAAGAGGAATGAAATGCAACCTATCTATATGAATGCAACTACATGCAAAATGTTTCTACCTACTTGGTTAAAAGTAAACAAATCTTTTAAGAACAAATATGAACCGGATTTCACTAATTCAAATCATGAAAATGAAGTTCAAATAGACTTGTAGAAGAAAATAGCTCATGAAAGCAGGGAACAAGGAATTGAGCATCGAACCCTCACTGGTAGTGTATACACTCTAATCACTCAAGTGTTTAAGGTTCGATTCTCTCAATTCTCCACTATCCTTGCTTTCTAAGGCTTGCTCTTCATCTAACAATCAACAAAAATTTAATGCACAAATACACATATCAAGAGGTCTTTTAAGGGTTGTAATGGGGTTAGGGTCAAGGTAGGATTGCATTTGGCCAAGTGGACTAAAATCTGAATCCTTAATTAACTTAAACTTTCCACCTAACTTTAGACAATCCATGTAATCACAATACAAATTCTAACTATCCATCAACCATGTTTTCCACATTATTCATGCATTCTAATTCTAAGTACCGTACATATGCATTGCTTTCACTTACTTTGGGGCATTTTGTCCCCTTTTTGCTTAATTGCTCTGTTTCTTTTCTTTTTCTCTTTTTCTTCTTTTTTTTTATATATATATTTTTTTTCTTTTATTTTTCTCAATGCATATGATTAAATTATTGAATGCATGAACATGTCCTAAACATTTCTTTCACATTTTCATAAAGATATATAACACCCAATTCTTAAACCAAATATTTCGAAACCCACTTTTTCCCACACTTAATTCATGAGCCCTCTCACTAGTCTAAGCTAACCAAGGATTCAAATTAAGGACAATATTGTTTTCCGCTTAGAGTTAATGATGTGCTAAAGTAAAGAACAAAGGGGTAAAATATGCTCAAATTGGTTTGCAAAGGATAATGAAAGGTAAGGCCATATGGGTATGTAAGCTCAGTGAAACAAAGGCCTCAATCATTTAAGTGTATGCATACATCAAATCATGGAAATATAGAATCATGCAAGACAAAGATCACAATTTTAGAGAGAAAAACACACATAAAAAATAAAATGTTGGTTGAAAAATGCAACCAATTCAAATAGGCCCAAAATCTCACAGGTTTTGTGTGTTCGAGCTCTAAACCATGTTCCAGTATAATATTTCTTCAAACAAGTGTAACATTAAATTTTATTCAAATTAGTGAAATTTTCTAAAATTCTTTCTTGAAAAAGAAAATATTACTTCAACCAAGTGGTAAAATATGCAAGAAAATCAAATAATCATGCAATCAAACATGCAAATGCAACAATTAACAAGGAAAATAAAATATTGGTGTTTGAGAAGAAAATACTAACCCATGGAGATCGGTATCGACCTCCCCACACTTAAAGATTGCACCGTCCTCGGTGCATGCTGAGATGTGCAGGTGGACGGGTTGCTCCAACTGACGCTTTTCTCTAAGGATTGTGCAGATGGACTTGTCTGTCTCCCCATGTAAAATGTCTTCCGCTTCCCTTCCGGGTGGCCATCCTGAAAGAAAAAGGGAAGAAGAGTAACCCAGAAATAGAGATAAGAAAATAAAAGAAGTATGGGTTAATGCCAAATGATAAGGGTCTCTCATTTACATGGAAGCTTCAACATGTAAGGGAGAAAACAATAGAAGCCATGGCATACCAGTGGTACAAAATTTGCAACCATGGGGAAAAAAGTGGGTAATGAAAGACAATGTAAATTCATGTCAATGCAAAAGGAATATCAGTAATATAAAAATTAGCATTGATTTAAATAATATTACCCAATCAGAATAAAACAAGTCATGAAGCACCAAGAAAATACCAGAAAAGATGTAACAGTTGAATAAGAACATTTGAACACCAATAATAAATTTAGAAAAAATGAAAATATGCAATGAATGAGAGTATGCAATTAAATAAAATAAAATGAAAGTGAAAAAGAATGAGAAGTAGAAAAAGAAAGTGAGAAAGGAGAGAGAAGGGAGAATTTAGGATTAGAAAAGAAAAGATAAGAAAATTGGCACTAATCTGGATAGGTTGTGCGACGCTGGCGACGCGATCGCGTGGGTGACGCGGTCGCGTGGTGCGCGATATGGTTGGGTGACGCGGACCCGTGGGGCACGTGATCGCGTGACTCGATTTGTGCTAGTGGCGCGAGTGCAGCCTCGCGGTCGCACAACTCTCTGTTCAAAACTCAGTATTGCCAAAATCAAGGGTGACGCGGTTGCGTGGTCGACGCGATCGCGCGGGTGGCCTTATTTCCAATATGACGCGGACGCGTGAGTGACGCGTTCGTGTGGCTGGGCTTGTGCTATTAGCACGGGTCCAGCCCAACTCCAGCTCAACTTTCTGCCATACACCCTTTTTACGCCGATTTCAGGTCACGCGGCCGCGTGGGTGACGCGGTCGCGTGGGAGGCTATTATTCCCATATGACGCGGTCGCGTGGGGTGATTTGTGCCATTGGCACGCCTCCAGCGCTGCTCCTACGAAACTCTCTGTTCATATTAATATTGTCTCCCATCTCCTTGCGACGCGGATGCGTTGCTGATGCGGTCGCGTCGCGTGCTCGCTTTTTTTTTTAATCTGAAAAGATGCAGAATGCAGTGTTAATATGAATGTGATGCAAAACTCCAGGTTCAATAAAATAAAATAAAACTTGAAAACAAATAAAACTAAATAAAAATGAAAAATGAACGATCATACCATGGTGGGTTGTCTTCCACCTAGCACTTTTAGTTAGAGTCCTTAAGTTGGACATTTGATGAGCTTCCTGTTATGGTGGCTTATGCTTGTATTCATCCAGGAATCTCCACCAATGTTTGTATCTCCAGTAACCTCTGGGGTCCCAAACTTGGCGCAAAAAGTCTTCAATTAAGTCAAAGCAAGTGACCAGGACCCAGGAGTGGTGATTGATAGAATGGATTCCGGGGTCCCAGACCTTGCCCTTGCACCCATCTTTTGGTTGAGCAATATTGTTCCATCCGGGTGGCAAGCAGTCTGAATTCTCACGTAAGCGGCCAAACAACTTCCTAGACCCATTCAGTTGAGCTTTACACTAACCTTTGCGTTTAAACTTAAAGCTTCCAACCATAATGAACCTTGCAGGATAATTCTTACCACTGGCCATCTTCCTCTTACTCTTAATGTCACAAAGAGCTCTAAGTTGACCATCCGTCTCCAGTAGCCCATATTCAAGTGGGATTAGAAAGCTACGGGATATGAATTTTACCCACTTGAATGTTGTGAAGGATGATGGCAACTTAGAGGGAGGTATTTTTAATGAAATTGCAAGCTCCACTCCCTTGTGCTCTTCTCTGATAATTACCACCTCTTTGCAAGCTTCTTCAATTTTAACCTCTTCCTCTTGGCAGCTCTCTTCCAATTTAATCTCCTCTTCATTGCTTTCCAAGGGCATGGGAGGTTGTGCTTCTTCTTCTTGAATCTCCTCTGGATTTCCGTCACTGCGACGCGGCCGTATGGATCACGCAGTCGCGTCGCCTAGTGTCAGGGGAACAATAACATATTATATATCAAATCGAAGCCCCGGACGTTAGCTTTCCAACGCAACTAGAACCGCGTCGTTTAGACTTCTGTGGCTAAAGTTATAGCCGTTTGAGTGCAGAGAGGTCAGGCTGGACAGCTTAGCAATTTCTCCAACTTCTTGCATTCCTTCCACTTTTGCATGCTTTCTTCCCATCCTCCAAGCCATTCCTACCTTATAATATCTAAAAACACTTAACACACATATCAAGGCATCTAATGGTAATAAAAGAGGATTAATAATAAGCAAATATAAGATCAAAGAAGCATGTTTTTAATCAAAACACATAATTAGGAAGGAAATATAAAACCATGCAAATAGTATGAATAAGTGGGTAAAGAGTTAATAAAAACCACTCAATTGAGTACAAGATAAACCATAAAATAGTGGTTTATCAACCTCCCCACACTTAAACATTAGCATGTCCTCATGCTAAGCTCAAGAGAAACTATAAAGAATGAAGAGGAATGAAATGCAACCTATCTATATGAATGCAACTACATGCAAAATGTTTCTACCTACTTGGTTAAAAGTAAACAAATCTTTTAAGAACAAATATGAACCGGATTTCACTAATTCAAATCATGAAAATGAAGTTCAAATAGACTTGTAGAAGAAAATAGCTCATGAAAGCAGGGAACAAGGAATTGAGCATCGAACCCTCACTGGTAGTGTATACACTCTAATCACTCAAGTGTTTAAGGTTCGATTCTCTCAATTCTCCACTATCCTTGCTTTCTAAGGCTTGCTCTTCATCTAACAATCAACAAAAATTTAATGCACAAATACACATATCAAGAGGTCTTTTAAGGGTTGTAATGGGGTTAGGGTCAAGGTAGGATTGCATTTGGCCAAGTGGACTAAAATCTGAATCCTTAATTAACTTAAACTTTCCACCTAACTTTAGACAATCCATGTAATCACAATACAAATTCTAACTATCCATCAACCATGTTTTCCACATTATTCATGCATTCTAATTCTAAGTACCGTACATATGCATTGCTTTCACTTACTTTGGGGCATTTTGTCCCCTTTTTGCTTAATTGCTCTTTTTCTTTTCTTTTTCTCTTTTTCTTCTTTTTTTTATATATATTTTTTTTCTTTTATTTTTCTCAATGCATATGATTAAATTATTGAATGCATGAACATGTCCTAAACATTTCTTTCACATTTTCATAAAGATATATAACACCCAATTCTTAAACCAAATATTTCCAAACCCACTTTTTCCCACACTTAATTCATGAGCACTCTCACTAGTCTAAGCTAACCAAGGATTCAAATTAAGGACAATATTGTTTTCCGCTTAGAGTTAATGATGTGCTAAAGTAAAGAACAAAGGGGTAAAATAGGCTCAAATTGGTTTGCAAATGATAATGAAAGGTAAGGCCATATGGGTATGTAAGCTCAGTGAAACAAAGGCCTCAATCATTTAAGTGTATGCATACATCAAATCATGGAAATATAGAATCATGCAAGACAAAGATCACAATTTTAGAGAGAAAAACACACATCAAAAATAAAATGTTGGTTGAAAAATGCAACCAATTCAAATAGGCCCAAAATCTCACAGGTTTTGTGTGTTCGAGCTCTAAACCATGTTCCAGTATAATATTTCTTCAAACAAGTGTAACATTAAATTTTATTCAAATTAGTGAAATTTTCTAAAAATTTTCTTGAAAAAGAAAATATTACTTCAACCAAGTGGTAAAATATGCAAGAAAATCAAATAATCATGCAATCAAACATGCAAATGCAACAATTAACAAGGAAAATAAAATATTGGTGTTTCAGAAGAAAATACTAACCCATGGAGATCGGTATTGACCTCCTCACACTTAAAGATTGCACCGTCCTCGGTGCATGCTGAGATGTGCAGGTGGACGGGTTGCTCCAACTGACGCTTTTCTCTAAGCATTGTGCAGATGGACTTGTCTGTCTCCCCATGTAAAATGTCTTCCGCTTCCCTTCCGGGTGGCCATCCTGAAAGAAAAAGGGAAGAAGAGTAACCCAGAAATAGAGATAAGAAAATAAAAGAAGTATGGGTTAATGCCAAATGATAAGGGTCTCTCATTTACATGGAAGCTTCAACATGTAAGGGAGAAAACAATAGAAGCCATGGCATACCAGTGGTGCAAAATTTGCAACCATGGGGAAAAAAGTGGGTAATGAAAGACAATGTAAATTCATGTCAATGCAAAAGGAATATCAGTAATATTAAAATTAGCATTGATTTAAATAATATTACCCAATCAGAATAAAACAAGTCATGAAGCACCAAGAAAATACCAGAAAAGATGTAACAGTTGAATAAGAACATTTGAACACCAAAAATAAATTTAGAAAAAATGAAAATATGCAATGAATGAGAGTATGCAATTAAATAAAATAAAATAAAAGTGAAAAAGAATGAGAAGTAGAAAAAGAAATTGAGAAAGGAGAGAGAAGGGAGAATTTAGGATTAGAAAAGAAAAGATAAGAAAATTGGCACTAATCTGGATAGGTTGTGCGACGCTGGCGACGCGATCGCGTGGGTGACGCGGTCGCGTGGTGCGCGATATGGTTGGGTGACGCGGACCCGTGGGTCACGCGATCGCGTGACTCGATTTGTGCTAGTGGCGCGAGTGCAGCCTCGCGGTCGCACAACTCTCTGTTCAAAACTCAGTATTGCCAAAATCCAGGGTGACGCGGTTGCGTGGTCGACCCGATCGCGCGGGTGGCCTTATTTCCAATATGACGCGGACGCGTGAGTGACGCGTTCGTGTAGCTGGGCTTGTGCTAGTAGCACGGGTCCAGCCCAACTCCAGCTCAACTTTCTGCCATACACCCTTTTTACGCCGATTTCAGGTCATGCGGCCGTGTGGGTGACGCGGTCGCGTGGGAGGCCATTATTCCCATATGACGCGGTCGCGTGGGGTGATTTGTGCCATTGGCACGCCTCCAGCGCTGCTCCTGCGAAACTCTCTGTTCATATTAATATTGTCTCCCATCTCCTTGCGACGCGGACGCGTTGCTGATGCGGTCGCGTCGCGTGCTCGCTTTTTTTTTAATCTGAAAAGATGTAGAATGCAGTGTTAATATGAATGTGATGCAAAACTCCAGGTTCAATAAAATAAAATAAAACTTGAAAACAAATAAAACTAAATAAAAATGAAAAATGAACGATCATACCATGGTGGGTTGTCCCCCACCTTGCACTTTTAGTTAGAGTCCTTAAGTTGGACATTTGATGAGCTTCCTGTTATGGTGGCTTATGCTTGTATTCATCCAGGAATCTCCACCAATGTTTGTATCTCCAGTAACCTCCGGGGTCCCAAACTTGGCGCAAAAAGTCTTCAAGTAAGTCAAAGCAAGTGACCAGGACCCAGGAGTGGTGATTGATAGAATGGATTCCGGGGTCCCTGACCTTGCCCTTGCACCCATCTTTTGGTTGAGCAATATTGTTTCATCCGGGTGGCAAGCAGTCTGAATTCTCACGTAAGCGGCCAAACAACTTCCTAGACCCATTCAGTTGAGCTTTACACTAACCTTTGCGTTTAAACTTAAAGCTTCCAACCATAATGAACCTTGCAGGACAATTCTTACCACTGGCCATCTTCCTCTTACTCTTAATGTCACAAAGAGCTCTAAGTTGACCATCCGTCTCCAGTAGCCCATATTCAAGTGGGATTAGAAAGCTACGGGATATGAATTTTACTCACTTGAATGTTGTGAAGGATGATGGCAACTTAGAGGGAGGTATTTTTAATGAAATTGCAAGCTCCACTCCCTTGTGCTCTTCTCTGATAATTACCACCTCTTTGCAAGCTTCTTCAATTTCAACCTCTTCCTCTTGGCAGCTCTCTTCCAATTTAATCTCCTCTTCATTGCTTTCCAAGGGCATGGGAGGTTGTGCTTCTTCTTCTTGAATCTCCATCTCTTGATCAACCTCTTCCAAGTCTTTAACTGTGATATGCCTTGGAGGTTGTACACCCTCCTCAGCATCAATTTCAAACGTCTTGGAAGGGGGTTCTATGACTGGACTTTCCCATGGAGGTTCTGCATCTCCTAAGTCTTCAACCACTTTTTCTTCTTCTTGAACAATGACAGCTTCTTCTACTTGTTCTAGTACAAATTCATTCTCTGTCTTGTCCACTGGGGTTTCTGGTATCTCCTTCATGCTACGCTCTTCATTAGACTGTCCACATGGAGCTGTGGCTGATCCTTGTATATTTGAGCGCCTAGAAGCCCATTGAATTAATGCTTGCTCCACTTGTCGAATGGTTGCCTGAAATTGATCCACTGTTTCCTTGAAACGATCCTTTGTCTCTTGATGCACTCGACTTTCATAAATAGGATCATAATGCTCTTGGATTGATGGATATGGAGATGGTGAATATTGAAGTGGTGGTTCATGGGAGTAATTGGGTTGGAATTGGGGTGGTTCTATATATGGTTCATATGGCTCATAAGGTGGTTGGTATGGTGGTTGAGGGTTGGAGTTATATGGAGGTGAATGGCGGAAAGGGGCTTGTGAGTGTGGTGGTCCAAAGTTATGTTGAGGAAAGGGTTCATAGGCATATGGTGGTGGTTGTTGATAGTCCATTGGAGGTGGTTGTTGCCATGAGGATTGATCAAGTCCTTGTGGCTCCTCCCATCTTTGATTGTTCCAACCTTGATGCCTGTTCTCATTGTAATTTCTTCTTCCTGCAACATAATTGTAACCAGACTCATAGCCAAAGGGGTGAGAGTTCATAGTAAATAGAAATTAAAAAATAAAAACAAATTAAAATTAAAAGGTTATTTAAATTTTTAATTTGAAAATTAAATTTTGAAATTTTGAAATTTTGAATTTTAAATTTTTGAAATTTGAATTTTTGAAATTTGAAATTTGATTTTTTTTTTGAAATAAGATAAGATAAGATAAAAATTTTAAAATAAAAACCAATAACCTTTTTAATTTACGAAAAAGCAAAAAAAAAGTAAAAATAAAAATAAAAACAAATAAAAAAAAGCAAATATTTACAATAACCAATAATAAGGCACACGTTTGCAATTCCCCGGCAACGGCGCCATTTTGATGAGAGAACTTTTGCGTGGTCTAGAAATTTGTGGATAAATCCTCGTTGCAAGTATAGTTTCTAAACCTTCAAAAGTCCTTTCATACAAATGTTTTGGTTGTCACAAGTAACAAACCCCTTTGAAATTGATAACCGAGTATTCAAACCTTGGGTCGTCTTCTCAAGGAATTGCAGGGAGGTATGTTCTTATTATTGGTTATGAGTTTGTAAATTGAGGTTTAGGAATTAAGGTGGGAATATGTTATATGACAAATAAAATAAAATAATGATAATAAAATAAACTCTTGGCAAAGTATGAAGAACTGGAAATCCTGTCCTTGTTATCCTTATCAGATGTGATGAGAATTGGATTTTAATCCCACTTAGTTAAGTCAAGTGGACTAATTAGCTTGATTCTCAAGTCCTAGTCAACTAATGTGGAGAGACTAGTGTTAGAGCAATCCTAGCTAAAGCAAAATCTGCTAATTTCAACCACTCCTGAGTTTGACAACTCAAGTGTTACCAATTACCTAACCAAAGCCAAAAGGAAGAAAATATCTAAATTAAATTAAAAGCATTAATATAAATAAAGCAAAGCAATCTTAAATCTGAAATACCTCAAATTGCATTAACAAAAGAAATTAAATCTGGTATAGATGTTCATAAATTAAATTGAGAAAATAAATAAAAATAAAGAACCTGGGATTGAGAGTCACTCCTAAAACTAAGAGAAATCCTAAATCCTAATCCTAAGAGAGAGGAGAGAACCTCTCTCTCTAAAAACTACATCTACTCCTAAAATTGTAAAAATGAGAGTCTCTTATGAATGGATGTATTTCCCCACTTTATAGCCTCTAATCTGTATTTTCTGGGCCGCAAACTGGGTCAAAAACAGTCCAGAATTCGCTGGTTTCGAATTTTGCCACGCTGGATTTCCGTCACTGCGACGCGGTCGCATGAATCACGCGGTCGCATCGCCTAGTGTCAGGGGAACTATAGCATATTATCTATCAAATCGAAGCCCCGGACATTAGCTTTCCAACGCAACTGGAACCGCGTCATTTGGACCTCTGTAGCTAAAGTTATAGCCGTTTGAGTGCAGAGAGGTCAGGCTGGATAGCTTAGCAATTTCTCCAACTTCTTGCATTCCTTCCACTTTTGCATGCTTTCTTCCCATCCTCCAAGCCATTCCTGCCTTATAATATCTGAAAACACTTAACACACATATCAAGGCATCTAATGGTAATAAGAGAGGATTAATAATAAGCAAATATAAGATCAAAGAAGCATGTTTTCAATCAAAACACATAATTTGGAAGGAAATATAAAACCATGCAAATAGTATGAATAAGTGGGTAAAAAGTTAATAAAAACCACTCAATTGAGTACAAGATAAACCATAAAATAGTGGTTTATCAAAGCTCTAAAACAGTACACGTCGTAGAAATGATCAGACACAGCAGGCAAAGAAAGATTCAAAACTCTCCAACACGAAGACAAGCAAGATCAAAATTTCTTAAATCCAAGCATAAAAAATATATAGCACGGAAAGAATAAAGACAAAGAAAGAGGCCAACCTATGAAGAAGACGATGAAATGTCAAAGCAAAAGGCGAGCACCAATGATCACTTCCAAAAAACAAGAAGATCACGAAGACGTGAAAACTTAAGGTCAAAGAGAATGAAGAAATCGCAAAGACGAGCCCGAAACAAAAGAGCAAAGAGAAAGGGAGAAATTACAGTAAGCGCGGAGAAGGGAAATTGAAAAGAGGCTGTGAAATTCAAATGAAGATTCAAAAGAGGGAAATAAGAGGAAACAGCAAAAGAGTTAATAGGGTATTTAAAACCTTCGCACGTTCCCTAGGAAAACGCAACGCACGATGCAGTTAAAGGAGTAAGAAAATGTTTCGCATTTAAAATCAATAATGGGAAGTTCTACCAGCAAAGACCAACAAAAAGTTCTCGAGCTCGGCTTCTCCGAAAAGGATTGAAGTCTAAAGGACTCGACCTTAAAAAGACCGCGCTCAAGCAGGGCACTGTTCATGCCCTGGGTCGAGATGTACGACCTGGCCTGAGTCGACCGACCTCTTCAGGTCAGGACTACCCGATCTCTTCTCAAAGAGATCGGCCAAATCATCAGAGGAGCCCGAAAGAAGGCCCAAAGGGAGGAACCCAGCCCAAATCTAAAGGCAGCCAAAGCCCAGAAAGATAAAGGCGGTTCCCCTTAAAGATAAGATGTCTTCACTCAAAGATAAGATAAGATAACTATCTTATCTCCAGAAAGGTCACTCCACACTACTATAAATACACTGGAGTACCTAGGTATAACTTATACTCTGATTCTACTAAAAACCTGCTTAATACCCTTGCTAACTTAAGCATCGGAGTCCCTTGCAGGTACCACCACCCTCTGGTGATGAAGGATCAGCAGCACTCTCAGTCCAACAAGTCGGACGCAACAGCTCCGGCCACCACCCACAAGTCGGACACATCAGCGCCGACCAGCACAGAAGTTCTCGTCCGAGATCGACCTACAGTTTCAGGTAACCCTCAGAACAGGTATCAATATTTGGAAGTGGATATGGGTCTTTTGGACACTTCTTGTTCAGGTCAGTGTAGTCAACGCACATCTTCCACTTGCCGTTCTATTTCTTTACTAGCACCACATTTGCCAGCCAAGCCGGATATTTGACCTCTCTGATGAAGCTGGCTTCTAGGAGGGCTTGTATTTGCTCTTTCACCACTTGAGCCCATTCAGGTCCGAGCTTCCGTCTTCTCTACTGAACAGGTCGTGATCCAGGGTATACCGACAGTTTGTGCGACATGAGCTCGGGATCTATCCTGAGCCTGTCGGAGGCTTTCCATGAGAAAAGGTCAGAATTCTCTTGTAGGAGCCTTATAAGCTTCTGCTTCAAGTCTTCTTTCAAGTTGGCTCCTATGTTGGTATTTGTTCCGAGGGTTACCTGAAACTGTAGGCCGATCTCGGATGAGATCTTCTGTACTGGTCAAAGATGACGTGTCCGGCTGGCTGGTGGCAGCCGGAGCTGTTGTGTCCGACTTGTTGGACTGGCTTCACTTCTGATCCTTGGTCACCGGAGGGTGGGGGATACCTGCAAGAGACTCCGATGCTTAAGTTAGCACGGGTATTAAGCAGGTTTATTGTAGAATCAGAGTATGAGTTATACTTGGGTGCTCCAGTGTATTTATAATGGTTGTAGAGTGACCTTTCTAGATAAGATAAGTTAGTTATCTTATCCTATCTTATCTTATCTTTGGGTGAGGTCAGCTTATCTTCAACGGAACCGCCCTTCTTTCTGTAGGCTTGGGCTGCCTTTGGATTGGGCTGTGTTCCTTCGTTTGGGCCTTCTTGGGCCTTCCTGTCGATTTGGCCGACCTCTTTTGTAAAGAGGTCGGATAGTCTGACCTGAAGAGGTCGGTCGCTTTGTCTCTAATCATCCCAGGTCGGATAGCTCGACCCAGGGTATGAACAGTGCCCCTGCTTGAGCTCGGTCTTTTTGTTGAGGTCGAGTCTTTGACTTCGGTCCTTCTAGTGAAGCCGAACTCAAGCATTTTGTCGATTCCTTTCTTTGTAGAGCCTTTTTTGAATGTGGAACGTTTTCCTTTAAAAGCGCGCGCTTTTATATCAGCGCTTTGGGAACGTGCGAGGGTTTAATGCCCTCATTAATTGACTTCAAATGCCCCATTTCCTTTGGTTTGAATTTTGCCATCAGAAACGGTTTCTCTTCTTCATTCTTCTTCGTAACTTCTCCCTTTACTCTCTCGCTTTCTGTTTCTTGCCTAGAGTTTATAGTTCTTTCCTGCGATGCCTGCTCTGCCACTGCTTTCGTGGAAGAAGGGTGATTCTGGATTTCTCTTTCCGTTCTTCGAATTTTTCTGTTTCGCGGGGTAGCTCTGTTGTTTCTGCTCTTCAGCTTTCTTTCGAGATTTTCTTCTATTTTCCAGGTTCAATTTTTCTTCCTCTGTCACTTTTTATGTCTGATTTTGAGAAAGTTTGGATCTTTTCTACTTTTTTACCGTGCCTGATTGTTGCGTGTTCTGGAATTTCTTCGCCGTTTGTGTGAGTTTTTTCGCCTTCCCTGCTGCTCGATGCTTTTTAGGGTTTTTTGCATGTTGCCGTCATTTCTGTTTGTGCTTCTGATGATGGTTTTGGAATGATGATTTTGTTTGATTCTGAAAAAAGGTTTGTGTCTTTGACGATTTCCGCTTGGCCTGTCTGATGTTGGTGATGCTTTTGCTGATATACTGTAGAAAGATAGTAACTTGGATGACTTTTGTGTTTTTACTTCCTTTGTTTCATTTGAAACCTTTCTTTTCTTGTTTGATGAATGCTGGGACGTAGGCTGTAGGAATTTCTTGAAACCTTGCTTTGTTTCTGCCTCTAAAGGATGCCCCAGGACTTTGGTTTGAGTCTTGGGGTTTTCCTTTTCTGCTTGTTCGCCTGTGTCATTTTAGTCGAGTTGTTTTGCCCCTTGTCCGAGATTTTTTTTAGTAATCCAATCTTCTTTTCTTATTTGTAGGATTAGTCGGCGCCATGTCTTCTCGCAATAACATTGTAGAGGTGTCTTCCAAAGTTCCCGAGGGGATGTCCAATTGGCTAGACTCCCTTGTCTTAATGTGTGTCTCTGTCGTGGATGCTGAATTTTGTGTAGAGCTGAGGAAACGTCATAGGATTTGTGGTAGCAGTGCTCGGGAGAGGGATTATGAGCTTGTAGCTCCTGCCTTTGATGAGAGGGCTTGTTTTCCTACTTTCGTCGAGGGGGAACGTCCCTTCTTCTACGCCTATGAATATTTCTTCAGCTAGTTGGACGTTACTTTTCCTTTTACTGCTTTCGAGACCGACTTGTTGTGGTCATGTAATATTGCTCCATCCCAGCTTCATCCGAATTCCTGGAGTTTTATCAAAATATTTCAACTGCTTTGCCAAGAGTTAGGCGTAACACCTTCTGAAACTCTTTTCCTCTATCTTTTTGTCTCGGCCAAGCCCGGAGGTTCTTCCAAAAAGAAAGCTTCCTGGGTTTCTTTCAGATCGGCCCAGGGGCATAAAGTTTTTGCCATGTATGATGAGTCCTTTAAAGATTTTAAGAATTATTTCTTCCGAGTCCGTGCTGTTGAGGGGGTCCGCCCCTTTTTTCTTGATGAGAATGACGAGCCTACTTTTCCTCTAGAGTGGCAAAAGAATGTGAGAGTGCCACGTTATACATGGGAGATGCTTAATGAGGTTGAGCGGGCTTTTATAGTTGTTCTTGAATATTTGTGCGGGGAACCACCCCATCTGGATACAAAAAGATTCTTGAGTGATCCATCTTTGGTTCGAACTGCTTTGGGTACTGTCTGACTTGTTTTTATACTTGTTTCTGAGCTTTTGTAACTCGTCATTTATGGTTGATTCTATATTTTCAGAGATGTCGAAAAATAATGATTCCATGAAGGCCTACAAGAAGGCGAAGAAGGCTGCTGCTGCTCAAAACATCTCGGCAAAGGCGGCCGAAGAAGGATCTTCTCAAGTTCCTGTGAAGACGCCCGTGCCAAGTTCTCATGGGCCAAGGAAGGTGATCCCCACTCCTCGAGTTCGCCTGACTGATCCTCTACAGACTTCTGCCATTGCTTCTGGTGCTCTTCCCAACAAGAAACAGAAACAATTGAGGCCTTTAACCTTGACGCCCCTGATTTTAATGCAATCGAATTCGTAGATCAGCAAATCGGTCCCTACGGTACCCTCCCCATAGATGATGTGTCAATCCTTCGCCATCTGGATTTTATGACCTAAAATAGTGTTAAAATGGCATATATGGGGGCTGCCCTGTACCGAACTGCTCAGAATCTTCCTCTCCCTGCTACCAAGGAGTTTATGGAGGAGGCTAAACAGGAGTTCGACCAAATCAAGGGCCTGAAGGAAGAGCTTGAGGTAAAGATAGCCAAGTTGGAGAAGGATCTGGAGAACGAAAAGGCGAGTTCCCTTGCTCTGGCAGCTTCTGTGTGGTTGGCCGAGGACACGGCATTGAGGCATAAAGACAGTTATGTGACATCTTATCGGGAGGTGGTGCGCCTGAGGGAGGAGTTGGAGAATGCGCGAGCTGATTACTCCAAGCTCCAAGGTCATCTTGTTGGCAGCGTAACTGCTGCCTATGAGAGCTTGAGGGAGCAGGTTTGGATTATTGCTCCCGAGGCCGATCTTACTCTTTTCAGCCTGGATAATGTTGTGAAGGATGGTAAGATTGTCCCTGATGACCAGGATGATGATGATGTTGAACCTTCCTCTGTGTCTTCTACCAAAGTGTCAGCCTCTTCAGTTCCTCCAGTTGTGTCTGATCCGGATTGCCAGATTCTGAACCGGGATGATGGAACCGTAGATGCTGTCCCCATTCAGACTCGGCCTCCTTCTCCCTGTACTGATGCTGCCGGGAAGGCTCCCGATCTTTGCTGATTTCTCTTTGGATATTTGTGTAGTTGGCCCGGCTTGTGGGCTTTGAAACTCTTTATTTGTAGTTTGAATATTTTGCTGACTGTTGATATTCCTTTTGGTTGCTTGTTTAGCAACTTCTATCTTGAAAAAACAACAAGTAGCTTTTATGCTTTTGATCCTGACCCCAAAGCTTTATAATATTGTATTTCATATCATGCTTGTTTGTCTTAGTATTTTTTGAAAATGTCAGAGCCTTCGGCCTCTTTGAATTGGGCTGGATCCTTTGTGGTCGTGAAGGGGTGGTTCCAACTTGTTTCTTGGTTTTCTTGCTTCTTGCTTGTAACTCTATCGATCCATAGCCGATTTCTTTGCGTTGGTCCTCTTTCCAGTTACTTTTGCAGTCCTCTGTCTTGGACCTTTGTTAGGTCTTTTTCAGAGACTACTTTATAACTCTTTTTGTAGGAGGTCGACTTCTTTATGTCGTCCTTTTCCAAGTTATTTTTGTAATCCTCTTTTTTGGACCTTTGTCAGATCTCTTTCATGGATTACTTTTATAACTTGTTTGTAGGGGACCGACTTCGTTAGGTCGATCTCTTCTAAGTTATTTTTGTAATCCTCTTTCTTGGACCTTTGTCAGGTCTCTTTCAGGGATTACTTTTGTTTGTAGGGGACCGACTTCGTTAGGTCGATCTCTTCTAAGTTATTTTTGTAATCCTCTTTCTTGGACCTTTGTCAAGTCTCTTTCAGGGATTACTTTTGTTTGTAGGGGACCGACTTCGTTAGGTCGATCTCTTCTAAGTTATTTTTGTAATCCTCTTTCTTGGACTTTTGTCAGGTCTCTTTCAGGGATTACTTTTGTTTGTAGGGGACCGACTTCGTTAGGTCGATCTCTTCTAAGTTATTTTTGTAATCCTCTTTCTTGGACCTTTGTCAGGTCTCTTTCAGGGATTACTTTTATAACTTGTTTGAAGGAGACCAACTTTGTTAGGTCGATCTCTTCTAAGTTATAGCAATTCCTCTTTTATAGTGTTGGCTAGACCTCTTTCCAGGGATTTGCTGATAACTTGAGTTGACTTGGTCCGACTTCTTAACGTCGGCCAGTCTTTAAGTTATTATTTAGCAATCCATAAGACCTCGTCAGGTTCTTTTTCGGATCACTTTCGATAACTTTTTACATTATTCTGTGTTCATCTTTGCCGATTTGTAGAAGGTGGTTTCTGTCTTTGTTTGGTCGACCTTTAGATGAATCGCGTTTTCATCTTTATTGGTCTTCCATCGTGATCGTGCAGTGAATCTGTTTTTCACTTTCTGCCGATCTGTTGCTTTATAATCGGGCGATGAATGCTTCAGATTAATGCGTCTTGAGAATTTGTAGCATATCTAAAATATATTTTATTCAAAAGGAAATGCAAATATATACATGTGGGAGTTTTTCATCCCTTTCAGTCGAATAATTTCTGGATCTCAACTTGGTGCCTCATTAAAAAACCTTTTCAGGAAAAAGAGTGCACCCTATGACGAGATCTTCTAGCTATAGTACCTTCTTAGGTTCCATGCGTGCCATGATCTGGGAAGCTCTCGTCCATCAATTTCAGACAGTCTGTAGTATCCCTTTTCAAGTACTTCTGTAACTCGGTAGGGTCCTTTCCAGTTTGCTGCCAGCTTTCCTTCTCCAGGTCGAGTTGTTCCAATATCATTTCGGATTAGGATGAGATCATTCTCAGCAAAACTTCTTGGCACTACCCTTTGATTATATCTTGAAGCCATTCGACGTTTTAGCGCTTCTTCCCTGATCCGAGCTCTTTCTTGGACTTCTGGAAGTAAGTCGAGCTCTTCTCTTTGAAGTTGAGAGTTGGCTTGTTCATTATAGTGGACCACTCTAGGAGACCCTTCCTCGACCTCTACTGGGATCATTGCCTCCACTCCGTACGCTAATCGAAATGGTGATTCGTTTGTGGTAGAATGTGGTGTTGTTCGATATGCCCATAGGACTTGTGGGAGTTCTTCGGCCCAAGCTCCCTTTGCTTCTTGCAATCTCCACTTCAATCCAGCCAATATGACTTTGTTGGCAGCTTCGGCATGTCCATTGGCTTGAGGATGTTCGACGGAGGTGAACTGGTGTTTTATGTTCAAGTCGGCAGCTAGTTTTCTGAAACCTGCATCTGTGAATTGAGTGCCATTGTCTGTGGTGATGGAGTGCGGGACTCCGAACCTTATGACAATATTTCTATATAAGAATTTCCGGCTTCTTTGAGTAGTGGCGTTGGCTAGAGGCTTTGCCTCGATCCACTTTGTAAAATAGTCTATCCCAACTATGAGGAATTTGACTTGTCCCGATCCCTGAGGAAAGGGTCCGAGAAGGTCGAGTCCCCATTTTGCGAATGGCCAAGGTGAAGTTACGCTGATGAGTTCTTCTAGCGGGGCAATGTAGAAGTTGGCATGTTTCTAGCATGGGGGTGATGCACGGAAAACTTGTCTCATAACAAATTTCCTTCGGCAAGTGTACCGAATTTGTCGTCAAGTAAAAACTCACAATAGAGTGAGGTCAAATCCCACATGGATTGATTGATCAAGCAACTTTAATTAGAGGAATGCTCTAGTTGAGCAAATCAGAATTTGAGTTGAGAATTGCAGAAAATTAAATGGCGGGAAAGTAAATAACAGAAAATTAAATGATAGAAATAAAGAGCTGAATGTAGATGACAGAAAGTAAATTGTAGAATCTTAAATGGGAATGGGGAAATTGCTCATAAAAGTAAATGACAGAAATTAAAGAGAATGGGTAAGATCAGGAATGGGGAGTTCATTGGGCTCAGGAGATGTTGCATTCTCCGGATCAATCTTATTTTCATCTCTTCCTCAATCAATGCACTCATTGATCTCCTTGGCAATCTTAAGTGATCGAATTACAATTTCTTGTAATTCAATCTCTCAAATCTTGATCAATAGCCAATTCCTTGGTCAATTGCTCATGAGAAGAGATGAAGTATGGTCACTGATTATACCACATGCATTTTCCAAATCAAGTGTTGAGAGGATTATAGTCACATATCCATCTAAACCCAATTTGGTCCAGCATGAGAAAGCATTTCTAGCATGATCTCTTCATTCCTCTTTCAAGGTTCAGAAGAGATCCAAGTATGAATAGCTTCTTTTCCAAGATAACTACCCAATTGGATGAAGATCGAAAGCTTTCAAGTAAAATCAAGAGAAAAGATAGAAGAAGAATAATGAAAACTAGTATTGATCCATCAAATTACAACAGAGCTCCCTAACCCAATGAAAGGGGTTTAGTTGTTCATAGCTCTGGAAAATAAAAACAAAGATGGAGAATACATGATGAAACTAGAAGTGCAGAGAAAGTAAAATACAAAGAGTAGTTCTATGCCAAGAGGCTCCCTATAATTTCCAACTCCCAATTTAATTCAAAGCTACTCCTATATATACTACTCTTCTGTTCTTCTGGTTGGCTCTTCAAGTCTTGGGTATGGGCCTTTGGATCTTGAGTTTGAAGCAGTTCTCTTCTTCATTGGGCTTGGCTTTACTTGCAGAGAGAAAGTGTGAAGTGGGTAGAGACTTTAGCTCAGGACGTTAGTTGTGTTAACGTTTAGTGAAAATATGGGTTCGAGAACGTTAGTGACAATCACCTTTTTCACTAACGTTCCTCACCAAAGTAAGAGCCACATTAACTTCAACGTTAGTGGCACAAACGTTGCCACTAACGTTGCCTCTTTGTCCTTCGCACACGTTATTGGGACTTGCCTTTCCCAATAACGTTGAGAAGTCTCCCCCTTCCCTACGTTAGAGTCCACGTTAACTTAGTTAACGTGGCTCTTTTAACGTAGGCTTGCCAACCTTCGAGAACGTTAGTGACACTTACCATTGTCACTAACGTTCCAATGTGCCCCTATTTCTCACGTTAGAGTCCACGTTAACTAGGTTAACGTGGCTTCTAATGTGGCCATGCTAGCCATCTCCAACGTTAGTGACAAAGTTGAGTGTCACTAACGTTGGCTCATCATTCCCTTATCCACGTTAACTTAGTTAACGTGGGAGTTAACGTGGTTCATAGTGGCTTGTGTGGGCTCATTCCAACGTTAGTGACAATGTTGGGTGTTACTAACGTTGGCTATCACCTCCCTTCTTCACGTTAACTTCCACGTTAACTAAGTTAACGTGGGAGTTAACGTGGCTTATTGGGGCTTGTGTGGGTTCCTTCCAACGTTAGTGACAATGTTTGGTGTCACTAACGTTGTCGACCACCTTGTTTCTTCACGTTAGCTTCCACGTTAACTAGGTTAACGTGGGAGTTAACGTGGCTTATTGTGACTTGGCCAACGTTAGTGACAAAGTTGAATGCCACTAACGTTGGCTTCCCCTTTACCTCTTAACATTAGAGGCCACGTTAACTAAGTTAACGTGGCTCTTAACGTGGCCACTTATGAGCTTGGTCCAACGTTAGTGATAATGTTAAGTGTCACTAACGTTGGCTCCCTTTTCTTTCTTCCACGTTAGAGTTTACGTTAACTTAGTTAACGTGACTCTTAACGTGGGCAATGATGGCTTCGAGAGCGTTATTGGCGATTACTTTTCTCATTAACTTTGCAAGTTACTCCCATTCCACGTTAGTGCTAACGTTAATGTAACTAATGTAGCCACTAATGTGGTTCTTCTTTGCTTTCTTTGTCCTGAAATCAAGCAATAAAGTGCATCAAAGTTCTAATCCAAGTCATGGGAAATGCAACATCCAATTTGTCATTAAATTCATGCAAAATCCTCATGAAATCATGTAAGGTGCACAATGTATGCTCGAATCAAGATGTAAGTGAATATCTACCCAAAACTAGCTTATTTCCTAAGGAAATGCATGAAACTACCCTAAAAATAGTAAAGAAAAGGTCAGTGAAACTGGCCAAAATGCCCTAGTATCACAACACCAAACTTAAAGCTTGCTTGTCCCTAAGCAAGTACTGGAACAAGAGAATGATGAATAGAATGCCAAGAGAAATGAATCATTCTTCTGGAAGTCATGTCCCTGGTTTTATGGTGGTTTCATGCATAGCAACTTAGGTTCATTCCTGGCTTTCAGACCTTTATCATGTCCTAGAATACTCACTGTGATTGCATCCCATGAGACTTTTATTCATTGATCCTTTTATTGTTATTTCAGGGCTTATTTGTGTTCTTAGGCTAAGTGCTCTGTAAGGGGGCGACTCTTTAAGATAAGCTTTCAGCCAACACTCCCGAACCAGTTGGTTCAAGGTGCTAGGTGTTAAGACACCCCTAAGAACTTACTCCCTCAAGTCTCTTTCTCCCATACATACACACCACAGACATATAGTTTATTTATTTTCTTTTCTTGAGACCTTGGTGTCCAGCACCTCTTTGGGTTACTAAATGCTCTGTAGTGAAGGTTACTCTTAATAGTGGACTTTCAGCTGATAATCCCGAGTTAGTTAACCCAAGTTACCAAGTGATAAGGCACCCCTAAGAGCTTATTCATCCAAGTAGATCCCTCACACAGGAGCACCACAGACACATGCCTCAAGATTAAAACCATTGGTGCCTAGCCTTATTGCTTACTCTTTTTCTTTTATTTTTCAACCTTTATTGTTCTTTCCTTTTTTCTTATTAAGATCTTCTTATTTAGCTAGTCTCATGGGGTGTGTCTCAAGCATAGTTTTCCTGACAGATAGTTGTCTTCCCACCTTATGGTTGAACCAACTTAGCTAACTTATGACTATACCATAAACTCATGAACTTACTCCATAGTATGAACTCCTCTCTGGTCTTTTGAAATACACATTCTCTTTTTCATTTGATTCAAAGGACAAGCATACAAGTAAGCAAAGTAAGGATGCAGTGACATGAAGACTAGCAAACATAGACCTCTTCAACAAAAAAAAAAACTTAAAAGATAGAATTTAAAAAGGTTCAAACTAACATTTAACTATTAATCAAGATTGCATTTGGACTTCCAGTTTTCAACATTCTAAGTACATGGAATTAAGTGACAATACAACCTTTAGGGGATGGTTTCTAGTTGCCCCCTTTTTGTCATCATCCTGGTCTTTGTTACCTCATTTCCTTGGGTGAAGGTGCACCATTTTCTCATAAGATTCCTGCAAAGTTATTGGAAGTTGCTTGTTCCCAAAGCACTTGAGAAATAGTTAGCTTGCATGTATGCTTGTGACTTCTGAACTTAATTTGGTGTGTCAACACCAAACTTAGTTCCTTGCCCAGTACAGAACCTTGCATATATGCAGAGAACCTCATATCTTGTTGTTTAACAAAACAATTATCAACTAAAATCTAACTAAATCTAAGTGGTTTCCATTGATTGATTGGAGCTAGCAATGTGCTTTGGGAATGGAGTGTGATTCCTTTGGTGGAACACCAAACTTAGAATCACACTTTCACTCTTGAATTGTTTTAGTGTGGAACACCAAACTTAGCTCCTCGCAATACAGGGGAAACAACTTGCGATCCTTATTGAAATAAAGATGAAAAGGAAACTACCTGAGGTTGGGTTGCCTCCCAACAGAGCGCTCTTTTATCGTCGCTAGCTCGACGGTTCCTCCTTTACTTGAGATGGTAGTTCACTCTGGGGTTTTCCCCCATGTTGCCCAGATAATGCTTGAGTCTTTGTCCGTTCACTGTAAAAGTCCTCTCTGAACCTTCATCCATGATTTCGATGTGTCCATATGGCAAAACTTTTGTGACAAGAAAAGGTCCGGACCACCTTGATTTGAGTTTTCCTGGGAATAGTTGACAAACCCCAATTTGACGGTTTATCTTGTATTGAATTTAGGGGATTTTATCACCTTTTACCCACATTTATCCATTGAAATAGCATGGTTTTATAACTTCTCCTTTAATTGTGCTTAAGAGTGAAAACATGCTTTTTAGGACTTAAAATAGCTAAATCTAATTCTCCTTGATTCTATTAGATGCCTTGATATGTTTGTTAAGTGATTTAAGGTTTAGGAGGCAAAGATTGGATCAAGGGAATGAAGAAAGAAGCATGTAAAGTTGGAGAACTCATGAAGAAATGAAAGAACCGGAAAGCTGTCAAGCCGACCTCTTTGCACTTAATCGGCCATAACTTGAGCTACAGAGGTCCAAATGATGCGGTTCTAGTTGGGTTGGAAAGCTAACATCCGGGGCTTCGAAACGATATAAGATTTGTCATAGTTTCATTGCGCATAGGGGCGCGCACACGCACGGTACGCGGACGCGCCGATGGTGGCACATGACCCACTTAATGCAACTCGTGGCCAGCGATTTTAGAAGCCTTGTGGGCCCAATCCAACTCATTTCTGATGCTATTTAAGCCAAGGATTGAAGGGGAAAAGGAGAGGACTTTTCATACTTTTCATACTTTTCATACTTTAGAAGTTAGTTATCATTAGTTTAGTTTTAGCTTAGTTTAGTAGTGAGAGTTAGTTTCTAGAGAGAGAAGCTCTCACTTCTCTCTAGAATTAGGATTAGGTTTAGTTCAATAATCTTAGATCTAGATTTTAATTCATGCTTTCATCTCTTTCTACCTCTCAATTCCTTGTTGTTACATTCATTCTTCTTCCATTCTTTAGTTGTAATTTCCTTTATGTTGTTCTTATATTTTGTTGTAGATCTACTATTGTTCCTTCCATTTTCTTTCAATTCAATAAGAGGTAATTCATAACAATTGTTCTTCTTTGCTTTTCTATTGTTGATCTCTTGTTTTTGTAGTTGTAGATTCCTTTAATTCTTGCATTTAATAATGTTTACTTCTCTTGCACTTTATGTGTTTGTTGAAATGTCTCTTTTAGTTTTAGTGTAGATTTTGTTCCTCTTGGCCTAGGTAGAGTAATTAGTGACACTTGAGTTATCTAATTCCTTTGTTGATTGATAATTGGAGAGATTGATAATTGGTTTGGAGTGCACTAAAGCTAGTCTTTCCTTGGGAGTTGGCTAGGACTTGTGGCTCAAGTCAATTCATCCACTTGACTTTCCTTTAATTAGTAAGGGTTAACTAAGTGGTAGCAATGAACAATTCTCATCACAATTGAGAAGGATAACTAGGATAGGACTTCTAGTTCTCACACCTTTCCAAGAGCCTTTTATAGTTGTTAGTTTATTTTCATTGCCATTTACTTTTCATGCTTCTTATCCAAAACCCCAAAATAACTCATAACCAATAACAAGACACTTTATTGTAATTCCTAGGGAGAACGACCCGAGGTTTGAATACTTCGGTTATTAATTTTAGGGGTTTGTTTTAGTGACAAACAACTTTTTGTATGAAAGGATTAGTGATTGGTTTAGAAACTATACTTGCAACGAGAATTCATTTGTGAAATTCTATACCATCAAAAATCCAATCATCAATAGTCTCAATTTGGAATTGTAAAGGAGTACTCGCTGCCCCTTTTCGAAACTCCTGGGTGCAAGATGCAGGTCATATCTTCTCTTTGCCTTCTCTTTATACATCTTGGTATTTTCATAGGCTTGTGACCTGAATTCCTCCATCTCTTGCAGCTGCAAGATCCTCTTTGCACCAGCAGTAATGCTGTCAAAATTTAGTATCTTGATAGCCCAGAGAGCTTTGTGTTCCAGCTCCAGTGGTAAATGACAAGCTTTCCCATACACTAGTTGATATGGGGACATTCTAAGTGGTGTTTTGAATGCTGTTCTGTATGTCCAAAGAGCATCGTCCAACTTCTTCGACCAATCCTTCCTTGATGCACCCACAGTCTTTTCCAGGATCCTCTTTAGCTCTCTGTTGGATATCTCAGTTTGTCCACTTGTTTGGGGATGGTAGAGCGTGGCTACCTTGTGTTTTACCCCATATCGTAGGAGAAGAGCTTCTAGTGGTCTGTTACAAAAATGGCTCCCTCCATCACTGATGAGTACTCGTGGGACTCCAAACCGGCTAAAGATATTCTTCCTGAGGAAGTTCATGACTACCCTGTTATCATTCGTTGGGGTTGCAATAGCTTCTACCCACTTGGAAACATAATCCACTACTACCAGGATGTACTTGTTTGCATATGAGGTTGGGAATGGTCCCATGAAATTGATTCCCCACACATCAAACAATTCCAGTTCCAAGATGAAATTTTGTGGCATCTCATTTCTTTTAGGCAAGTTTCCAGATCTTTGGCATTCATTGCAGCTCTTTACTAGTTCTTTGGCATCCTTGAAAAGAGTGGGCCAAAAGAATCCGCTTTGTAACACCTTAGCTGCAGTTCTATCCCCTCCAAAGTGGCCTCCATAGCATGAGCCGTGGCAATTCCATAGGACCTCTCGTCCTTCTTCTTCCGAAACACATCTTCTAAGGATTCCATCTAAACACTTCTTGAATAGATATGGCTCATCCCAGACAAAGTACTTTGCATCATTCATGAGCTTCCTTTTTTGATGTTTATTGATCTCTAGAGGCAATGCCCCAGTTTCCTTGAAGTTGGCAATGTCTGCGAACCATGGTGCTTTGTGAACTATCATCAACTGCTCATCAGGGAAGAATTCATTCACACTTGTATCAGGTGTTCCACCTTTATCATGAGGAATCCTGGATAGGTGATCTGCTACCTTGTTCTCCACTCCTTTCTTGTCTCTGATTTCAATATTGAATTCCTGCAACAATAAGATCCATCTTATTAGTCTTGGCTTTGATTCTTGCTTGGTAAACAAATATTTAAGTGATGTGTGTTCTGTAAAAACAATCACTTTAGCACCAATGAGGTACGATCTAAACTTGTCAAATGCAAAAACTATTGCCAGCAACTCCTTTTCAGTAGTGGTATAATTTCTTTGAGTATCATTAAGGACTTTGCTCGCATAGTATATCACATGGACTAAGTTATCTTTCCTCTGTCCCAACACTGCCCCAACTGTAAAATCATATGCGTCACACATCAATTCAAATGGTAAATTCCAATCAGGTGGGGAAATGATAGGAGCAGAGGACAACCTCATTTTCAAATTTTCAAAGGCTAACATGCATGTTTCATCAAAGATAAATGGTGTATCAGATACAAGGAGATTGCTTAAGGGCTTGGCTATCTTTGAAAAATCTTTAATAAACCTTCTGTAAAAACCAGCATGCCCTAAAAAGCTCCTAATTGCCCTGACATCACTGGGTGGAGGCAGTTTTTCAATAAGTTCTACTTTGGCTCTGTCAACCTCAATGCCTTGGTTAGAAACTTTGTGACCAAGGACTATTCCTCCTGTCACCATAAAGTGACATTTCTCCCAGTTCAAGACCAGATTGGTCTCTTGGCATCTTTTCAATACCAAGGCGAGGTGATGTAGGCAACTAGGAAAGGAATCTCCGAATACCGAGAAGTCATCCATAAAAACTTCAATGAATTTTTCTATCATATCTGAAAAGATAGAAAGCATGCAGCGTTGGAAAGTCGCAGGTGCATTACATAGCCCAAATGGCATGCGCCTGTAGGCAAACACTCCATATGGGCAAGTGAATAAGGTTTTCTCTTGATCTCTGGGATCAACCACTATTTGGTTATATCCTGAATAACCATCGAGAAAACAATAATAAGCGTGCCCTGCGAGTCTTTCCAACATCTGATCCATGAATGGAAGGGGGAAATGATCTTTTCGTGTAGCCTCATTGAGCTTCCTGAAGTCTATGCACATCCGCCATCCTGTGACTGTCCTTGTAGGAATTAGTTCGTTCTTCTCATTGGGAACCACGGTAATTCCTCCCTTTTTTGGGACAACATGCACGGGGCTAACCCAGGGGCTGTCTGAGATCGGGTAGATTACCCCTCCCTGCCATAACTTCATAACTTCTTTCTGTACCACTTCCTTCATGATTGGGTTCAACCTCCTTTGGGATTGAATGGATGGTTTGGCATCATCTTCCAGCAGTATCTTGTGCATGCATATGGCCGAACTTATCCCTTTCAAGTCAGCAAGAGTCCAACCAATGGCATCTTTGTGGTTTCGTAGTACTTTGAGTAGTTCATCCTCTTGATCTTGGCTGAGGCATGAGCTTATGATTACTGGGTAATTTTCATCTTCTCCTAAGTATGCATATTTGAGAGAGGGTGGTAGTGCTTTGAGTTCAAGTTTGGGTGCTTCTGACTTTTCGTTCTCTTCCTTTGGTGCACCTTGTATTTGAATCTCTGCTGTTGCAACCTCTTCACTAAATGTAGACTCCTCCTCTATTAAACCTTCAGGTTCTTCTTCTTCAAAACTTTCCTGCACTGCATCTTCAAGTGAGTCCAACCTCATACACTCTCCCAATTGCTCTGGTGGGTAACTCATGGCCTTGAACACATTGATCGTCATCTTTTTATTGTGTAATCTCAGGGTGAGATCTCCTTTTTGTACATCAATGACAGCTCCAACAGTGGCCAAGAATGGCCTTCCCAGGATGATGGAAGCCTTGACTTCCTCCTGCATGTCCAGCACTACAAAGTCTGCTGGGAAGATAAAATTTCCCACTTTCACCAGCAAATCTTCTACGACGCCATGCGGGAACTTGAACGATCGGTCTGCCAATTGTAAGGCCATCTTTATTGGTTTAGCTTCCTCAATCTTCATCTTTCTCATCATAGCTACCGACATCAAATTGATGCTGGCTCCTAAGTCACAAAGAGCCTTTTCCACTATGATTTCCCCTATAATACAAGGGATCTGAAAACTCCCGGGATCCTTCAATTTCTGGGGTAGTTTGTGCTGAATGATAGCACTACATTCTTCGGTTAATATCACAGTCTCGTTGTTCTTCCAGCTTCTTTTCTTAGTCATTAGCTCCTTTAAAAACTTGGTGTAGAGTGGCATTTATTCTATTGCTTCAGCAAAGGGTATGTTGATTTGTAGTTTCTTGAAGATCTCCAAAAATCTCAAAAACTGGTTGTCATCCCCCTTCTTCTTTAATTGCTGAGGATATGGGACTCTTGGTACGTCTGGCTTCAGTACTCCTTCCCCTTTTTGTAAACTCAGATTAGGAACTTGAGCTCCATCCTGCTCTTCTTCCTCTTTATCTTAGTCCTTTTCTTGTGGTTTCTGGGGGGTTTCCTTCAGTTCCTTCCCACTCCGAAGGGTGATAGCCTGACACTCCTCCCTTTGTGTTAAGCTAGTATTGCTGCGAAGGTTGTGGCTGGAAATTTGCTTGAATAAGTAGCCAATTTGTGTCTCAAGTTTCTTGATGGCAGCATCCTGATTCTGCATATTGGACATCACTTCTTCTCGAAACGTTTTACTATCTTGAATCTCTTTGCCTATGCCTTCAAGTAGATTCTCAATCCTTGAGAGTCTGTCATCAAATGATTGTAGATCGGGATTAGAGGTGGAAGGATAAGGTAAGTTATTTTGGTTTTGATGTGGATATGGAGAGGTGTTGTTATGGGAGTGTTGATATGGTCTAGATGCGGAATGTTGGTGAGCTGCATTGTTGGGATTTGGGCGTCTTTGATCAAGGCTTTGGTCTTGTTGATTTCCCCACCCAAAGTTTGGGTGATTCCTCCATTCAGGGTTGTAGGTCTTGGAGTATGGATCATGGTTTTACCTAGGTGAATTCCCAATGTAGTTGACTTGCTCCTGACTTTCCTCTGCTTCTTCATTCACTCCTTCTTGGGTTGTTGATGAAGTGGAGATTGCTGCTACTTGGTTCCTCTCCATCTTCTTGGTGAGGTCAGCCAGCTGCTGGGTAATGAGCTTGTTTTGGGCCAGCAGAGCATCTACATTGTTTAGCTCCATCACTCCTCTCGTGTTCCCTCTTTCGGAAGCATAGAAGTAGTCATTCTCTGCTACAGTTTCAATGACATCTATGGCTTCCTCAATGATCTTCTTCTTGTTCAAAGATCCTCCGGATGAATGGTCTACTGCCTTCTTTGATTCATATGACAGGCCTTCATAGAAAATGTGCAGCTGCACCCATTCATTGAACATATCTGGTGGGCACCTCCTTGTTAGGTCCTTAAACCTCTCCTATGCTTCATAAAGAGTCTCACCATCTTGTTGTCTGAAAGTTTGGACCTCAGCTCTCAGCCTATTGATTCGTTGAGGAGGGTAAAATCTTGCTAAGAATTTGTTCACCACATCCTCCCAGGTTGTCAAGCTCTCCTTTGGGAAAGACTCTAGCCACTTGGCTGCCTTATCCTTGAGTGAGAATGGAAATAAGAGCAGTCTATAGGCGTCAGGATGAACACCATTAGACTTCACTGTGTCACATATTCTCAGGAAGGTGGTTAAATGTTGATTGGGGTCTTCTTGGACACTCCCTCCGAACGAACAGTTGTTCTGAACAAGGGTGATGAGCTGTGGTTTTAGTTCAAAATTGTTGGCATGGATGGTTGGCTTTTGAATGCTACTTCCACAATTTCCTGGGTTCGGATTGATGTAAGAGCCTAAAACTCTTCTATCCTCCCCAGCATGATTTGCTCGACCTCCTCCGTCATGGTTGTGAGTCTCTTCTTCATGATGGTTTTCCATGTTTTCTTCCATGTTTGGTTCAAAGTATTCCTCCTCTTCCTCAGCACCAACTACTCTTTTTCCTCTTGCTTCCCTTCTTAATCTCAAGAAGGTCCTCTCAGGTTCAGAATCAAAGGAAGTTGAAGCCCCGCTTCTTTTCCCTATCATACAACCAATAAGTACAAGCAAGGAAAATAGATGCAGAAAGTATTTCTGTCAGAATTACTGCTAGTGTGAGTGATGCAATATATCAAACAGTTAGTGGGTTAGTGAAATGAATTGTAAATAACAAAGAAAAAGTAAGGGGAAGGGAAGAAATTAACTAAAACAGAAAGAAAATTACTCAAACAGAAAATTAAATCAAACAAAACAAAAATGCTCAATCTAGTTATCTTCCAATTTAATCATTGTTGATGCGCAATCAATCCCCGACAACGGCGCCATAAACTTGATGCACGGAAAACTTGTCTCATAACAAATTTCCTTCGGCAAGTGTACCGAATTTGTCGTCAAGTAAAAACTCACAATAGAGTGAGGTCGAATCCCACAGGGATTGATTGATCAAGCAACTTTAATTAGAGGAATGTTCTAGTTGAGCGAATCAGAATTTGAGTTGAGAATTGCAGAAAATTAAATGGCAGAAAAGTAAATAACAAAAAAGTAAATGCTAGAAATAAAGAGCTGAATGTAGATGACGGAAAGTAAATTGCAGAATCTTAAATGGGAATGGGAAAATTGCTCATAAAAGTAAATGACAGAAATTAAAGAGAATGGGTAAGATCAGGAATGGGGAGTTCATTGGGCTCAGGAGATGTTGCATTCTCCGGATTAATTTCATTTTCATCTCTTCCTCAATCAATGCACTCATTGATCTCCTTGGCAATCTTAAGTGATCGAATTACAATTTCTTGTAATTCAATCTCTCAAAACTTGATCAATAGCCAATTCCTTAGTCAATTGCTCATGAGAAGAGATGAAGTATGGTCACTGATTATACCACCTGCATTTCCCAAATCAAGTGTTGAGAGGATTATAGTCACATATCCATCCAAACCCAATTTGGTCCAGCATGAGAAAGCATTTCTAGCATGATCTCTTCATTCCTCTTTCAAGGTTCAGAAGAGATCCAAGTATGAATAGCTTCTTTTCCAAGATAACTACCCAATTGGATGAAGATCGAAAGCTTTCAAGTAAAATCAAGAGAAAAGATAGAAGAAGAATAATGAAAACTAGTATTGATCCATCAAATTACAACAGAGCTCCCTAACCCAATGAAAGGGGTTTAGTTGTTCATAGCTCTGGAAAATGAAAACAAAGATGGAGAATACATGATGAAACTAGAAGTGCAGAGAAAGTAAAATACAAAGAGTAGTTCTATGCCAAGAGGCTCCCTATAATTTCCAACTCCCAATTTAATTCAAAGCTACTCCTATATATACTACTCTTCTGTTCTTCTGGTTGGCTCTTCAAGTCTTGGGTATGGGCCTTTGGATCTTGAGTTTGAAGCAGTTCTCTTCTTCATTGGGCTTGGCTTTACTTGCAGAGAGAAAGTGTGAAGTGGGTAGAGACTTTAGCTCAGGACGTTAGTGGTGTTAACGTTTAGTGAAAATATGGGTTCGAGAACGTTAGTGACAATCACCTTTTTCACTAACGTTCCTCACCAAAGTAAGAGCCAAGTTAACTTCAACGTTAGTGGCACAAACGTTGCCACTAACGTTGCCTCTTTGTCCTTCGCACACGTTATTGGGACTTGCCTTTCCCAATAACGTTGAGAAGTCTCCCCCTTCCCTACGTTAGAGTCCACGTTAACTTAGTTAACGTGGCTCTTTTAACGTAGGCTTGCCAACCTTCGAGAACGTTAGTGACACTTACCATTGTCACTAACGTTCCAATGTGCCCCTATTTCTCACGTTAGAGTCCACGTTAACTAGGTTAACGTGGCTTCTAACGTGGCCATGCTAGCCATCTCCAACGTTAGTGACAAAGTTGAGTGTCACTAACGTTGGCTCATCATTCCCTTATCCACGTGGGAGTTAACGTGGCTCATAGTGGCTTGTGTGGGCTCATTCCAACGTTAGTGACAATGTTGGGTGTCACTAATGTTGGCTATCACCTCCCTTCTTCACGTTAACTTCCACGTTAACTAAGTTAACGTGGGAGTTAACGTGGCTTATTGGGGCTTGTGTGGGTTCCTTCCAACGTTAGTGACAATGTTTGGTGTCACTAACGTTGTCGACCACCTTGTTTCTTCACGTTAGCTTCCATGTTAACTAGGTTAACGTGGGAGTTAACGTGGCTTATTGTGACTTGGCCAACGTTAGTGACAAAGTTGAATGCCACTAACGTTGGCTTCCCCTTTACCTCTTAACGTTAGAGGCCACGTTAACTAAGTTAACGTGGCTCTTAACGTGGCCACTTATGAGCTTGGTCCAACGTTAGTGATAATGTTAAGTGTCACTAACGTTGGCTCCCTTTCCTTTCTTCCACGTTGGAGTTTACGTTAACTTAGTTAACGTGACTCTTAACGTGGGCAATGATGGCTTCGAGAGCATTATTGGCGATTACTTTTCTCATTAACTTTGCAAGTTACTCCCATTCCACGTTAGTGCTAACGTTAGTGTAACTAATGTAGCCACTAATGTGGTTCTTCTTTGCTTTCTTTGTCCTGAAATCAAGCAATAAAGTGCATCAAAGTTCTAATCCAAGTCATGGGAAATGCAACATCCAATTTGTCATTAAATTCATGCAAAATCCTCATGAAATCATGTAAGGTGCATAATGTATGCTTGAATCAAGATGTAAGTGAATATCTACCCAAAACTAGCTTATTTCCTAAGGAAATGCATGAAACTACCCTAAAAACAGTAAAAAAAATGTCAGTGAAACTGGCCCAAATGCCCTGGCATCAGGGGGACATGTCTTTACAAACTCTGTAGCTTCTTTTTGTAGAGTTGGCCAGTAAAATCCCGCCCGGAGTACCTTTTTGGTGAGAGCTTGTGCTCCGAGATGATTACCACAAATGCCGCTATGTACTTCCTCTAAAACTTCCCTTGTGTTAGAGGTCGGCACACATTTTAACAATGGTATTGAGATCCCTCTCTTATATAGGGTGTTGTTTATGATAGTGTAATACTGAGCCTCCCGCTTTAACCTCTTTGCCTCCTTTTCATCTGTGGGGAGTGTTTTTGCTTTGAGGTAGTTAATTATGGGGGCCATCCATCCTTGGTCCTGACTTGTTATGGCTAAGACTTTTTCCTCTTCCGAGATTGACGGGTTCTGTAGCATTTCCTGGATGAGACTTCTATTGTTGCCCCCTGGTTTGGTGCTAGCTAGTTTCAAGAGTGCGTCAGCTCGGGCATTTTGTTCGTGGGGTATGTGACATATCTTATATTTCCCGAGTTGTCCGAGCTGTTCCTTGGTTTTATCCAAATACTTTTTCATGGTGGGATCTTTGGCTTGGTAGCTCCCTGTTATTTGTGAGGTGATTACTTGTGAATCGCTGAAGATGATGAGTTTTTGAGCTCCAACCTCCTTAGCCAGCTTCAAACCAGCTAGTAACGCCTCATATTCCGCCTGGTTGTTTGAGGCCGGGAACCCAAATTTGAGGGAAAGCTCAACTTGGGTTCCTTGGTTGCTTTCTATTATCACACCTGCGCCGCTTCCGGTCTTATTCGAGGAACCGTCCACGTAGAGATTCCATTCTGTGGGGGTTTCCAGGGTATCTGTGAATTCCGCAATGAAGTCGGTCAAGTACTATGATTTGATGGCTGTCTGAGCTTCATATTGGAGGTCAAACTCAGACAACTCGACTGCCCATTGTAAAATTCTTCCTGCTAGATCTGTTTTCTGCAATATCCCTTTTATGGGCTAGTCGGTTTGAACCTTAATGGTGTGAGCCTGGAAGTACGGGCGAAGTCGTCGAGATGTCAGTATGAGAGTGTAGGCAAACTTTTCTATTTTTTGGTAGTTTAGCTCGGATCCCTGCAGCACTTTACTAATGAAGTATACAGGTTGTTGCCCTTTGTCGTCCTCCCGAACCAGTGCTGAGGCTACTGCCCGACTTTCTACCGCAAGGTACAATGTGAGTGGTTCTTCCTTTCGTGGTCGAGTTAGAGTAGGTGGTTGTCCTAGGAAGTTTTTGAAATCCTGGAAGGCTTGCTCGCATTCCTTTGTCCATTCGAAATTTTTTCCTTTCCTTAAAGTGGCGTAGAAGGGGAGAGATCTTATCGCTGATCCCGCTAAGAATTTGGATAAGGCTGCCAATCTCCCGTTGAGTTGTTGTACCTCTCTGACACAAGTTGGGCTCTTCATGTTGAGTATGGCCTGGCATTTGTCTGGATTCGCTTCAATTCCTCTTTGTGTGAGCATGAAACCTAAGAATTTTCCCGCTTCTACTGCAAAGGTGCATTTTGCGGGATTGAGTTGCATGTCGTGCCTCCTTATAGTGTCGAACACTTGAGCCAGGTCGGACAATAATGTCTCTTCGCTTTGTGTCTTTATCAACATGTCGTCCACATAGACTTCCATGGTTTTTCCGATGTGATCTGAGAAGACTTTATTCATTAGCCTTTGATAAGTAGCTCCCGCATTCTTGAGACCGAAAAGCATCACAATGTAGCAGTAATTTGCTTTTGGCGTAAAAAACGAGGTCTTTTCTTGATCTGGTGGATACATGGGGATTTGGTTGTATCCGGAATATGCATCCATAAACGAGAGGTATCTATATCCGGAGGAAGCATCTACCAAAGCGTCGATACTTGGGAGTGGGTTAGGATCTTTTCGGCAGGCTTTGTTGAGGTCGGTGTAGTCGGTGCACATTCGCCACTTACCATTTGATTTTTTCACCAAGACGACAGTAGCTAGCCATAGTGGGTACTTGACTTCTCTTATGAATCCTGCCTCCAGTAGTGATTGTACCTGTTCTTCCACAGCTTGGGATCGCTCTGGCCCAAGTTTTCTTCGTCTCTGCTGTACCGGCCGAGATCCTGGATAGACTGCCAATTTGTGACACATTAGCTTGGGGTCTATGCCTGGCATGTCTGCAGCTTTCCATGCAAAGAGATCGACATTATCTCGCAAGAACTGTACTAGTAATTCCTTTCCATCTCCTTTCAGGATCGTGCCAATATTAGTCGTTTTGTCCGAGGTGTCTCCGATCTGAACTTTCTCTATTTCACCTTCGGGCTGTGGACAGAGTTCTTCTAGTCTCTGGACTCCACCAAGCTCAATTGTATGGAACTCTTCTCCTCTGCCTCTGAGGTTTAGACTTTCGTTGTAACAGCGGCGTGCCATCTTTTGATCTGCTTTTATTGTGGCTATCCCCTCTGTAGTTGAGAATTTCATGCATAGATGTGGAGTTGAGACTATTGCGCCGAGTTGATTTAGTGTTGTCCAACCTATTAGGGCATTGTCGGTTGAACTCACGTCGACCACAATGTAGTCTATCTTGAGTGTTCTGGATTGGTTCCCTTTTCCGAAGGTTGTATGTAGTGACACGTATCCCAGTGGTTGTACTGGGGTATCTCCCAGTCCGAACAGGCTGTTCGGGTATGCTCTAAGCTCCTTTTCTTCTAAGCCGAGTTTGTCGAAGGCTGTTTTGAATAAGATGTCGGCAGAACTCCCTTGGTCTATTAATGTGCAGTGGAGATTGGCGTTTGCTAGTATGATGGTGATGACCATGGGATCGTCGTGTCCTGAGATGATACCAGATGCGTCTTCTTTGTTGAACGTGATCGCAGGGATGTCGGGTGCTTCCTCCTTTCCTTCGACATGATATACTTCTTTGAGGTATCTTTTGCAGGATGATTTGGAGATTTCACCTCCTGCGAATCCTCCATGTATCATATGGACATGTCTTTCTGGCGTACGAGGTGATCGCTCAGCTCGTCCGACATCTTCATCTCTTTGTCTTTTTCTTTGCTCATCATCTCGGGTGGCCAGATACCGATTTAGTTTTCCTTCTCTTACTAATTTTTCTATGATGTTTTTTAAGTCGAAGCATTCGTTGGTGGAATGCCCTCGGATCCGATGATATTCACAGTATTCGTTCCGATTTTCTCCTTCTCTTTTGCCTTTGAGTGGTCGAGCTGGGGGTATCTTTTCTGTGTTACAGACTTCTTTGTAAATATCCACAAGGGACACCCGAAGAGGGGTGTAATTATGATACTTTTTTATTTTTTCGCCCGTTCGATCTTCCTTCTTCTTGGATTCTTTATCTCGGTAGGTGAAACCAGATTTTGAGGCTTCTCCAAGTCGGGAATTTTCTTCCATGTTGATGTACTTCTCTGCCCGCTCTTGCACCTCGTCTAGAGATGTGGGGTATTTCTTTGATATAGATTGGCTGAAAGGTTCCTCTCGTAGGCCGTTGATGAGGCCCATGACGGCAGCCTCTGTTGGCAAGCTTTGTATGTCTATGCATGTTTTGTTGAATCATTCCATGTAGTTGCGAAGACTTTCCCGATCTCCTTGCTTAATACCCAGTAGACTGGGAGCGTGCTTAGCCTTGTCTTTTTGGATGGAGAATCTGGCCAGGAACTTTTTGGCCAGGTCGTCGAAGTTTGAGACGGACTTCGGAGGTAGGTTGTCGAACCATCTACTTGCTGTCTTTGTGAGAGTCATTGGAAAAGCTTTGCAGCAAACGGCATCTAAAGCGTCGGTGAGGTACATTCTGCTTCTGAAGTTGCTGAGATGATGGTTTGGATCTGTGGTGCCATCATAAAGTCATATCCGGAAGTTTGAAGTCTTTAGGGATTTTAGTCTTCATGATTTCCCTAGTGAATGGATCTTGATCCTTGGGAGAGTTGTCCTCAGGAGTAGTCCGGGTAGCTTTTGCTTTGAGATCGGCTTCAAGTTGTAGGAGTTTATCTTCCAATTCTCGACGTCGCCTTACCTCTCTTTGTAGATCCTTGCCAACTTCTTGCTGGTACTGGCTTTCTTTTTCGAGTTGCTTTAAGCGATCTTGAAGTGCTTCTATTACTCCCGGATGTGATGAGCTTTTGTCTCCGTTAGATTCTGGAGTATCCTTTGGTGTGGCATCCGTATTTTTGTGCGGCGTTCTGTCCTCTAGATCTGAGTTGTGGTCATTGTCATGGTCGTCCGCTATGGTGATGGGATGACTTCCAGGCTCCCCGGCAACGGCGCCAATGTTCCGAGGGTTACCTGAAACCGTAGGCCGATCTCGGATGAGATCTTCTGTACTGGTCGGAGATGACGTGTCCGGCTGGCTGGTGGCGGCCGGAGCTGTTGTGTCCGACTTGTTGGACTGGCTTCACTTCTGATCCTTGGTCACCGGAGGGTGGGGGGTACCTGCAAGAGACTCCAATGCTTAAGTTAGCATAGGTATTAAGCAGGTTTATTGTAGAATCAGAGTATGAGTTATACCTGGGTGCTCCAGTGTATTTATAATGGTTGTAGAGTGACCTTTCTAGATAAGATAAGTTAGTTATCTTATCCTATCTTATCTTATCTTTGGGTGAGGTCGGCTTATCTTCAACAGAACCGCCCTTCTTTCTGTAGGCTTGGGCTACCTTTGGATTGGGCTGTGTTCCTTTGTTTGGGCCTTCTTGGGCCTTCCTGTCGATTTAGCCGACCTCTTTTGTAAAGAGGTCGGATAGTCTGACCTGAAGAGGTCGGTCGCTTTGTCTCCAATCATCCCAGGTCGGATAGCTCGACCCAGGGTATGAACAGTATTTTTTCCTTCCTCTTTTCCGACCTGTACCTCTCAATCTTTTCTCCGAGCTGTGGTCGTAACTCTTCTTTAGCTTGAATTCCTCCGAGCTCAATAGTGTGAACCTCCTTGCCTTTTCCTCTCAGGTTTAGGCTTTCGTTATAGCACTTTCTCGCCAGTTTTTTATCTCCCCTAATGGTTGCAATTCCCTCTGGTGTTGGGAACTTCATGCGAAGATGGGGGGTAGATACCACTGCTCCAAGCCGATTTAGGGTTGTTCTGCCTATTAAAGCGTTATAGGCTGAGCCCACATCAACGACTATGAAGTCGATGCTTAGATCTTGGATTTCATTCCCTTTCCAAAAGTTGTATGTAGGGGTATGAATCCCAGTGGTTTTATGGGTGTATCGTCCAGCCCATATAGGATATCAGGGTATGCTCTTAACTCCTTTTCATCCAATCCCAACTTGTCAAATGTTGGTTTGAACAAGATGTCATCCGAGCTCCCCTGATCCACCAGGGTTCTGTGTAGATTGGCATTGGCGAGAATCATGGTAATTACTACCGGATCATCATGTCCGGAAACAATGCCTTGCCCATCTTCTTTGGTGAAAGAGATGGTTGGGAGGTCGGGCAATTCGCCCCCGACCTGGTAGACTTCCTTCAGGTGCCTCTTGCGAGATGACTTTGTTAGACCTCCTCCAGCAAACCCCCCCTGAGATCATATGTATGTGCCTTTCCGTGGTCTGTGGTGGTGGATCTCTTCGATCCTCCTCATCTCTTTTCCTCTTGCCATGATGGTCCGACTTTTCCATGAGATATCTGTCAAGCCGACCTTCCCTAGCCAACTTTTCTATCACATTCTTCAGGTCATAACAATCATTTGTTGAGTGACCATATAGCTTATGGTACTCACAGTATTCGCAACGACTTCCCCATTTTTTGTTCTTGATGGGCCGAGGGGGAGGTAGCCTTTCAGTGTGACAAATTTTCCTATAAATGTCTACTAGAAAAACTCGTAGAGGGGTATAGGAGTGATATATCCTAGGCCTTCCGGTCCCGACTTCTTTTTTCTTGGGCTCCCTCTCTTTCTCTTTTGTCGGGTGAGAGTGCCCAGGTCGCCAGCTTAGTTCTCGCATTCTGGCATTTTCCTCCATGTTGATGTACTTCTTCGCTCTTTCCTGTACATCACTCAAAGAAGTCGAGTGCCTTTTCGAGATGGACTAGGAGAAAAGGGCCTTCTCGAAGTCCATTTACCAGGCCCATAATCACTGCTTCTGTAGGCAGGTCTTGAATTTCTAGGCACACCTTATTGAACCTTTCTATGTAGTCCCTCAAAGGTTCTCTGACCTCCTGTTTTACTCCCAGGAGACTCGGCGCATGCTTCACTTCATCGCTGCTTGGGTCAGAGTGTTTGGAAAGGCTTTGCAGCGAGTAGCATCAGAGGCATCGGCTAGGTACATCCGACTTTTAAAATTGCTCAGGTGATGCTTTGGATCGGTGGTCTCGTCGTATAGGTCCATGTCGGGGCTTTTGAAGTTCCTTGGAACTTTTGCCCTCATTATGTCTTCACTGAAAGGGTCTTCTGCCCCCAAGGGAGAATCTTCTCGGTCACTGCGAGAGCTCTTACCTCGGAGATTGGACTCTAATCTCAAGAGCTTTTCTTCAAGCTCTTTTCGTCGCTCGACCTCTCTCCTCAGGTTTCTCTCCGCTTCTCGCGGTCGCTCTAGCTCTTGTTCTAGCTGCTCCAGCCGTCCTTCGTGGCCGTGGAGCAAATCCCATGAGGTCGGCCGCATGGGGCTGTCCTTCTTTTCCTGGTTCGCGCACCTCAGAGGGGATTCCCTTTGGGTCTTTCTCCCCTAAGAGGCCTTCTTTGTGCTGGTTAGTCACTCCTTGCAGAGGGACTATGGCTCTATCATTGTTACCAGTGTCTAGATTTTCTTGCTCAGATTCGGACGCAGTGTTTCCGTCCTCGTTTAGGTCGTCCATCATCATGGGTTGATCTCCTAGGTCCCTGACAACGGCGCCAATGTTGCGTAGGTAACCTGAGATAGGTGGATTGGGCTTGTAAGATTGGCCCAAATGTCAATGGAAGGTGCTCTCCGACTTGTATGCATTCGAGAGCCGCCGTCCGAGTTGTGTGTTTGGAGAATGGGGGGTGGTACCTATAAAGACACTCCGATAACTAAGTTAGCAAGGGGATATGAAGGTTTTGAGAGTATTGGAACTTAGAGATATCTGAGGGGTGTCAATGTATTTATAGTGGTGATCCAATAACCACCGTTGGAGTAGTTCCACTTCTGAAGGTGGATAACTGCCCCTTTATCTTAGGGTTGTTGGGATATGGCTCCTAAAAGTGGGTTGAGAGATTTTAGGGGCAGTTACTTATTTGAATAAGTGTTATCTGCCAGCTCATATCGAACCCGACCTCTTTGGGAAAGAGCCTATGTCGAGCCTGACTTCTTTAAATGAAGTCGGGTGGATAATGAAGGCCTATCTTTAGACTGGGCCTTTTTTACTTATTTAGGCCTGGACCATAGTGTTGGAACAGGGTATGAACAATAATTAAATTCTTTCACAAAAAATAAATATATAATCTTATATAATAGCTAATTTTTTGTGTACAATGATACTAGAAAAAAATATGGTAAATTTTAATGTCTATATCTATGGTAACTATAATAATTATACGAATATTGTTAAAATTATTATTATTTTTTTTTTTTTTTACATTTTGATAACACTTTTTTTAGCTACACTTTTTAAAATATCAAAGCTATCATAATTATCATAACATAAACATACTATAATACAACCAAAAAATATATACTCTTGATGCGTTTGTACACAAATTTGGGTGCGGTAAGCGATCAAAGGTCTCATGCTAATTTTGGTTTTATCATTTTATGTGTGTCGTTAAGGCACGAATATAGCTTGTGTGGTGCGTATTTGATATTTGGAAGCTTTAAACTTTAAAGCATTTGATCGACGGCCACAAGAGATGCCAAAGGTTGGGTTAAGGCTTCATCGTCATATGGTCAAAACGGATAAAATTAATGCTTATTTTATTAAAAAAAAAAAATAAAACAAATTAAATGTTAGCTACTTTTAATATTTTTCAAAAATTTTATGGACAAAAAGTAATTTGCTAATCACAAAAAGAGAATAAACGGCCAATTTAGCAAATATTAATAGATTGACTCTACTCATGAGAAATATTATCAACATGGAAGGGAAACTAGAAAATATAACTAACCTCAAGAATCAAAAAGGGAAATACAATACATACATACATATTAGACAGAAACAAGAACCCTATCAGGAATGGAATGCTGATCAACCACCGTCACGTGATCCAGCATGCCTTGCACTGCAGGGGGATGATGTCACACCTATTGACACCGGAACCATACACCACCGCCGCCGTCCTTTATGACTTGACATACTTGTCAACATAACCCTACAGAAAATGAAGGAAAAGGAACGTCACTAACAAAATTTCCACATAACACTTAAGAGGCATGGACTTAAGTTAATGCAGCACAGAAGCAACATTTTGGTTAAAAAAAACTTATGGCAGTGCACTTGAAAATGCAGGGAAAACTAAACATATATCAGCTACCATTGACAAGGAGAAAATCAATTACCATCACAAGTTTAGTCAACTTTCGCTGTGATGAGTCAATGTATTGGCTTATCTTTGCTTGGGACTTGGGCATACGATGGCCTTTCATGGCTCCTGACACCTTGTCAACAGTTTTTTTCACAATTGTTTTGAATGCAACTTTACTCATATTTCCCTGCCGCCATGACGGTTTCAAAACCTCCTTAACAAAATTTGCAATGGAAACTTTGAACAACTTCATTGATCTAGAATCCTTGCTCTTCTTTCTCTTCCCTGGAGACTTAGTCTGATTAATCTCGACCTCCCCTGGAGTCATGTTTGCAACATCCACATGATTACTTAGGCTCTCATTTTCAACATCATCCACCTCTGCATCTGCAGTCTCACCATATTCATCATTATTTTGAGAAGTGGTAGAGGCAACAGCTCCAACCTCCTCATGCTTATTTTGCTCTTCCGCATCCAACGGCATATTAGAACTTTTGGGCCTTAGGCTGACATTGGATTCACCTGTAACTTCCTGTTTTTCAAAATCAAATTTCTTGAGAGAAGACAATGGTGGTTCAATGCTGTCAAACAGAGGATCATACTGATTAGCTCTAGAAGACTTTGGTTCAACACCAACGGCGCCTTCCCTATTTATAGAAATAGGGTTCAACCCAGAATTATTGTCTCCATGGATTACATCACTTTCTTGTCTAAAAATAGTTGAACTGAGTTTGGAAGTAAGCGGCTGCTCAAAGGTTGAAGCATAAGGATTACAGTGAGCAGGAATTCCTGACCCCACAAAAGTTGGAAGAGAAGTTGAATGATTGCTATCGAGAACATCCGGTGGATATCTAGATAAGGTAACAGTTTCTCCAGGCACACCCAAATTACCCTCAGATGCAGAATATTGAAAACTATGCACTGGTTGTTGCTTCTGTGATGATGCAAGTGTGTGGGAAGATGTCTTGAAATGATCTTCTGGAGGTAAATTCGCACCAACAGAAGGCTGTATTCTGATAGCATCTGACTGCCAGGAATATTGGTTTTGTAGACGATGTGAACCACCAGAGCTTGAAAGGTTTGAATCTTGCATGGGTAATTGCTTATAATGGTCTTCTCCACTAACATTTGGACCTGAAAGCAATTGATTTGCTGGGTAGGCATGATCCTGAAACTCAGAACTCTGAGAATGAGAAGGCAATCCAGGCTTACCAGAAGTCAGAGAAACAAAGTCCCCTCTTGAATGCAATTGAGTTTGATTAAATTCTGAAGAGACATATGATGTTGAAACTCCGGAACTTATACTGGGATTATGTGCAACTTGTGAAGGGAGAGGAGGAGGTGGTGGTAGCGGCAATGATGTCCAAGGGTAATTAGGTGGTAGTGGTACACTGAAGTGAGGACTCTGCATGTGAATCAGAGCTGGGGAAGGTTCAAATTTATCTCTAGTAGTGGGCTGAAAAGGGAATAATGTATTTTTTTGTGTTACACCATAGTCCCTTGAAATTTGTGGCAAATTCACAGCATTCTCACCCTGTGCATGTGAAACAACAGGTGGGGGAGGCAACTGGTAAGCATGAGGTGGTAATTCCACCGAGGAACTACTATGTAATAAAGGCCGTCTTGATGAAGGTGATGGACCAACAGAGCCAGGGGCAGACAATGGCTGAGTTGGTGGTAACATATATGGTAAAGTTTGGATACTAGATGAGTAACTAGGATGCTCTGTAATTCCAACAGGAACATTGGGTTGTATCTTGTGAACAAATGAATTATCTTCTGCATGAACACCATCTTCATTTGTGCCATCACATGGTTTAGAGGCATCATCACCACTTAAAACTTCAGGAAGAAAACCAACCAAACTTTCCTTCATTTCAAGAACAGTCTCTCTGAAACTTTCAGATTTAATTGGATCATTCCTTACTGATTGACTGTCAATACCAGAAGTATTAGGCAGATTTGCATACCTAACAGAATTTTCTTTTTCATTTGTCTCCTGCTTTTGATCCACACCCTGACTTCTTATACCATCACTAACATGTTTTGCATGAGAATGGACTTCTTGGTCATATTTATTCCTATGGCGCCTCAAACTAACATTCTTGTCAGATTCATGGTGAGAGAACCTACAAGATGCTCCACGATGGCACTTCCCCCGAACGAAGCCAAAGCATTGGCCCCTGTCCCTTTTCACATTCTCACCACCAAAGTCCCCTGTACGTCTTAAGATTGGAGACCTACTCCTGCTTCTACGATATCGTGGAGACCGGCTGAAACCAACAAACTGAGATTAGCCAAAACTATATTCCTCAAGAAGACAAATGACGCAATCAAGATCGAAACTCTAAATGAAAAGAAAGACGGATTATCCTCGCCAACGGGAACAAGTTTAGTTTCAATTAGTTGATACAAAAAACAGCTTGCACATTCTATACTTGGTCGGGGGCAACATTCATGTTAACAGGTAGGCAATCAGGGATCCTAAAATGCAACACAGTAGAAGTCCATACCTTCGAGATCGGCTTCTTCTATCCCTTCTCCTCCGGGGACTCTTTCTCCTCCTCCTACTCCTACTCCGACTTCTGTGTTCAGGAGATCTGCTGTGACTCCTCCCTCTGCCTCTTTTGCTTCCCCTCTTAGTCTGACGATAGTGAGAATCATCAGACTCGGAGTCACTATCTGTAGGAGCTTCTTTGGGATGCCTTCCAAATTTATCTACCTTCAAGATATTCTTTTCAAACTTTGAGGATTTCCTCTCATCCTCCGGTTCAGCATTGTTACTTTTACTACCTAACTTATCTTTCACTGCGATGGTTTCATAGGAAGCAGCAACAGACACCTGATTTTCATGGTAATCTTCAATGGGTTCCTTAGATGTTTGTACTAAATTATCCAGAGTTGTTTCAGAGAGCTGTCCAAACCCCTTTTGTGTACCGGAGGGACTCTTGGATCCAATATCAGTCTCTAAGCGACTCCTGGAATCTTTATGCGCAATTGAAACACCACTGCCAGCTCCTGCTGATATTTCATCTTCATTACCTGAAGTATCATCAGAAGCATAATCTTGAAGTAGCTTTATTGGGCTGCCACTCCTTATAAGTTGTCCAGAATCTCTATCAGCATCAATGGCTTCCACAAGATCAGAAGTCCCATTTCGAATAAAACCTTCTGCTAGAGGAGCTGCAGATTTCTCAAAACCTGTGCCAAGGGGGACTTTAGCCACTTCACTTGATCCATTCACAGGACTATGAACCTTGGTAACTGATATTGCAGATTTCATTTGCTCAAAATTGGAGATATTCCCAGGTCCTGTATTTTATTAAAGAGCCATATTAACACAAGCAGCAAATACCTTGAATAATGGATATCTCAGAGTTATCTCTAAGATGAATTTGTTATCGAATAACAGACTAACAGAGCACTCAAAATCTTCTACCACTTTCGACATTTTGTATCAGGAATTATAATCTCACTTCTTTAATGACACAATGACAATTATAGTTCATAATTATCAAATCAAAGAAGCATTGAACATGTAATGTAATAAAATATAAAAGTGAATGTTAAAGAAAGTTCTATATGTAATAAATAATTTCTACACTTAATGCATGCAAATCCAATCAAGCTCAGTGCTTATAGTGAGAAAAGAAAGACTTCAACCACTCAAAATTAATACTGCGTGTATTCAGCACTAGACACTAAAGAATTCCAGTTCTACGACTTGCGGTGCAATTAAAAATTACCAGTGTGCCTAATGTAAATAAATATCAATCATCAACATTAATACTTGAGTGAGTGAAAAATCATGTGTAACCAATCAAAAGGAAATGATAATCAAACATTATTAGCAGGGCTTTATATGAACTGGAACCTTCATGTTGGTTGCCGATTCCCATGGATCCACGTGTTGATGCATCACTGGCTAAGATGTCGTTGGAGGGATCGTTCTCTGTTGAATTCTGCAGCTGATGTGTATACTCATTCATTTTACATTCCTCACCAACCTGATGAGGCTGCTGAGTTAGAGCTTCAATTGCATAATTTGGTCCCTGGTCCTTGTCGGAAAGAGTGATATCATCTTAACCCAAACACAAAATTAAATAAAGTAGATCAGATTATCATCTCAGAAAATGGTAAGAAATTCAAAAATAAAAGATATATGAAGTAACTCTAATAGCCATGGTATGACTACGTTTAGGTCACTACTTTTTCTCCTGGGCCCCAGCCAATTTTCTGACTTCTATGAGGTATCATCCACAAAACTAAAAGAGCCAAAACAAATTAGCAATTACACAAGACATTATTCTTTTTCCTAATCTGCTACATGCACTTTGGAGAAAGCAGCATATCCGACTTAAACAGGTGAGATATTCGTCCTGAAGGCCATTTATAGAGAAATTATATCAAGTGAACAGTCTATTAGTACTGTTAAGAGATAAAAGTGTAAGCAATAATGTATGATAGCCAATTTTAAAATGGTGGGTTCTAGTGTACTCATAATTTGTTATCTAGGTGCTTGTATTTTCAAAAACTCCATTTCACTGGGCATTGGCTTTTCCATCAAGGGTTATCAACTCTAGATTTTACTTTATAAAGTGTATACTACCATCAGTGTTTATCATCAACTCTACATTTTACTCTCTAAACTGCATCCTCTACATTGGAGCATCCAAGCAAAAGAAAATAAAAGAAGTAATAAAAACTTTATATCAGAAGTACTAAACCAATTATGCAAATGCTTATTCAGTAGTTCATGTGAGCATTAAGTCATTAACATAAGAGAGATAGCACCAATAATTTATATCAGGATTACAAGTTCACAACAAAGCAAACTGACCTTCCATCTCCATGTCAGAATCAGCATTTTCGGTTGCAACATGCAGATGATACAGTGGCCCTGTAGAGTCTACTGATAGAGGTCTTAACTGTGATTCAGCTTTCTTCTCAAGCCATCTATCTTCCAAATTGTATTTCTTCTTCATCCAGAGGAAATACGTGTGGGAGATTGCAGCTTCAGTTTGGTCACCACCAAACAAAAACTGATACTCAGGATTCTGAAACTCCTCTTGACGAATCTTGTCTTCAATATCAGGACCATTCTCAGCAATAAGCTGACATAAAGCTTCAATCTTCTGAACAGTTTTTTCTTCTGATGGCGGAGGTGGGGGAGGATCCAAATTTCCACTTTTATTTGACAATAGTTCATTTCTATCAGCAGAAGCAGCAAACTCTCTGCAACTTCCACTCTCCCCATTAGGATCATAATTGCATATAGGTGCAATACCAGATGGATAGGAAGCCACACCTTTTTCAACCGAATCCACAGCCTTCAACTCAGTGCCAGAAACCTCGCCAGAGGTGGAAGTCATAGGAGGGGCAGGGGGCAGAATAGGCGGTGGAGAGGATGGCAGTGGCGGCAGTGGGGGAGCAACAGGAGGAACTTGATAATTCCCAACATATCCAGCAGGGGGTGGTGGAGGCAGACCAAAAGGAGGTTTACACAAAATTTCCCCCTGGGAAGATGCAGGCAGCGGCGGCGGAGGTGGTAGTGCTCTAGATGGTGGCACAGGAGGAGGAGATGGCAGAATGTGATGACTCTGAGCCCCTAAATTCTGTCCAACGCTAGTAAATGTTTGTGCCGCCATGCTGTTCCCATACTGCCCTGCACTTTGCACCATTCCAGGTGGAGCTTGAAAGGGAAGATTCACAGAACTAGTGGAAGGTGCATTGGGTGGTCCATGACCATGTAGGTACATATGATGACCTTGTGGAACCGGAATAGGACCACCCTGCTGAAACTGTGGTGGTGGAGGTGGAGGATTGCGATTATGATGATGATGATGCGGAGGTTGTTGCTGTTGATAAGCATTCGGCGGAGGTGGCGGAGGAGGGTGAGAACCACCTTGTCCTAAAGAAGGGCCATGGCTCACTTGATGATACATCTATCTTATCTTATATATGCAAAATTCTCAATCCAACGCCAATTGCTGTTGAACTAAAACTACCAATCTAACAGCAACTAACACAAAAATAGAAAAATCACTTGAAGCACCAAAACTAACACAAAAAATTCTCCACTAGTTTTGTTTCACACATTCAATCCAAGCCTCCAAAAAGCATCCCCTGAATAAACACAGAAAACAAAACTCTGAGCAATTCTTAGTTGAACGAAATCCAATCATTCAAATCCTGCAAACACTGTTACTTCTAAAAGAAGAAGAAAGCTTTGCAACATATGCTTTAATTCTAAATAAAGAAAAAAACATGAAATAAAAATAGTGTTTTTTTTTTTTAAAACAAGTTTTAACAGTGCACAACAAGGACAATGACAACACGGTGATTATTCCAATCGACATTTGCGGTTCAAAAGAAGCTGAATCACTGTGGAAGCATCCGCAACTTACCGCAAGGGTGCAGCAAAGTAGAAAGCGAGAATCGGAGATTGGAGGAAGTCTAGGGTTTTGTTTTGGAGTGATGAGAGTGAGTGAGAAGAAAGAGGTTGAAAATTAAAAATAGAAGGTTTTCACGAAAGAGAGTGAATCAGTGAATTGAGGTAAAGAGCATTCGAATGGTTTAAGCAAGGTGTGTTAATTGTGTGATAAGTGAAATGTAAGAACTAAGAAGAAGAAAAAAGAGGTTCTGTTTATGTAATGGGGAATTGGATTTGGATTAAGATTTCAATGCATCAGAAAAATCTCATCTTCCATTGTTTGGAACAGCCTCGTTTCAATTTGGATTAACCTTTTTTTTTTAAAAAATATATCAGCGTAATCAACTATTGTCTACTTGTATATGCACTTATTATTTAATCCATTTTTAATATATATTATATAAGATTGATCGATTTAAAAACTAATTTTTTTATGTATAATTAGAGTTTATTTGAAAAGTAGTAAAAATTATTTTTTTATTTTTGAATTATAAAAAAGTATATTACGCGTGTTTGGTGCTATTTTTAAAAAATATTTTTAACCTTTAAAAAATTAATTAAGAGTTTTTAAAAAAATAGAAAAATATAACTTCATTCTTTTGAAAAGTTATTTTATTACTCCCATTAAAAAATTTGACTTTAAAATAAAAGAGATTATTGTGTTAATTTTATTTTTAATTCTACGAAAAATTATTCTTGTTTCTGCTGGAAATATTGACATTCCATCACCATTTTTACGTACTGTTTCATTTGCTAGAAATATTGGCCTTTCACCACTATTTGTACACAATGTTCCATCTGAACCACCTAGCACCTGCGACATATATTTCTTTCAAGAATTTTTTTTATCCTTTTACCACTATTTTTTTCAAGTTAATTATATATTTATTTATATTTGTAAAAATGAATACACAAAAGATGAGAGTTCCATTTAGAGGGCCAATGAAAAGAAAAGATTATCCATTGACCCATTACAATCATTAACCCATTACAAGTATCAAAACATGATAGCCTGAACCTATCTACTGTAACAACTACCTTCCATTTTTCTTCCCAAATTCTTCAAAAGTTCCACAGTAGATGAATAGAGCATTTCAGTGGAGGGATCCTTAGCTTTAAAGATTTTAAGGTTTCATGCTATCCAGTTTTTTCAAGCGAAAATTGCAGTAAGAGCAGTGTTTGTCTTCTAATTGGGTCTTCTCTTCAACGCCTTCATAAGCTTCATCCAACACCTCCAAAAATCTTCAAAGCGGTTGGAGATGAGAAAATTTTCAAATTCAGCTTTCCTTCAAATTTCTCTTGCAAGCTTACAGTCCAATATGTAATGATTTACCATTTTTTCTAATTCTTGGCACATCGGGCAGAGGCCCGCGATCGTCGGCAGTCTACTATATAATTGGTGTCAGACAGGCAGACCATCGTGAAAATATTTCTAGAGGAAGACTTTGATTTTTGGTGGACACCGAAGTTTCCACAAGCTATTCCAGACTCTCTTCTCTCTGCACACTTTCGGAAGATGTTGGATTGGAGGGTGAGAAAATTTGAAAGCAGTACGGTACCCAGAAGTCACCGAGTAGTGTCTGTTTTGTCCCTCCTTCCAGGTAATGCTATCTTCCCCATCGTCTGAAATAGATATTTGTAGGATCTCAGTAGTAATATCGGTTCTGAATATGGTTTTCACTAATTCTTCTTGCCATTGTCTGGAATTGTTAATGAGCTGATTGACCCATACCATGTTTCAATTGTGATTGTTTTGCTGGTAGTTTGAAATAGGATTAAACTTCCTTAGCCATGGGTCTTCAAATATCCTAATCTAATTGCGTCTTTCCACCTTCCATCCAATTCCTTCCTCCGAAATTCTCCTTCTGTCTAGTAAACTTCTCCAGGCCCATGATGAATGTTGATCTATTGGGGCTTGTAGAAAAGAGGAATATTTGAAATATCTGCTTTTGTAGATTTTGCTTAGTAGGGACTCAGGCTTGGTAAGAATTCTCCAGCTTTGCTTGGCTAGCATAGTTAAATTGAATGCTTTTAGATCCTTAAAATCTAGCCCCCATACTTCTTCTCTCTACAAATTATATCCCATCTCATCCACTGTAGCCTCCTTTTTGAGCCTCTCTGACCCCACCAGAAACTCATAATCTTCTTTTGTATTTCCTCAAGCAACAAATCAGGAAGCTTAAAGCAGCTTAATATATAGATAAGTATTGCAGTAACTACTATCTTCACCAAAACTTCTCTGCCACTAACGGATAAGAGAGGTCTCTTCCATGTTTGCAGCTTTCTTTTCACATTTTTTTTAATACAATTGAATGTCTGCCTCTTAGATCTATGTATAACTGCTGGAAGTCCTAGGTAGTTATTTTGTCTGCCCACATGTGGAAGTTGAAGAGATCCATCTAGGGCATCTTTAATCTGTGTTGGGGTGTTTTTGCTAAAGAATACTTAAGACTTTAAGAAATTAATGAGTTGCCCACTAACTTTCCTATAGTCTTCTAAAATCTTTAGCAATCTCTGGCATTCCTGCTCATTAGCTTTGCAAAATAGGATTAAGTCATTTGTAAAGAATAAATTACTAATTGTAGGATATCTACCATTGAGTCGTAGACTTGAGATCTCTCTCTTCTGTTCTTCTCTGTGGAGTAGATGGAAAAGCTCTTCTGCACAAAGAATGAAAAGATAGGAAAAAAGGGGATCGCCTTGCCTCAATCTCTTGCATGGTTTAAAGTAACCATGAGTTTGACCATCCACAGTAACAGAGTATGACACAGTGGTAACACATTCCTTGATCCAGTCAATCCATTTAGAGCAAAAACCCAACTTTTTCATGACTTCCCAAACAAAATACCATTCGTTCCGATCATAAGCCTTGCTTATGTCAAGCTTCACAGCCATCTCATGATCACCATGGTTCTTATTTTTCAAAAAATGCATACTCATGAGCTATTAGTATATTATCACTGATCAGGAGACCTTTAATAAATGTACTCTGGTTAGCACTTTTAATTTTATCCAAAATATCCTGCATTATGTGGACAAGAATTTTGGATATAATCTTATAGAGGACAGTGCTGAAGCTAATGGGACGGACCTGGCTCATGGTTTCTGTGCCTTGCGTCTTCGAGATTAGGAAAATATGAGTGTGATTGAATGCTCTTAACATTCGACCTCCAGAAAAAAAGCTCTTAATAAAACTACATAGATCACCCTTAACAATCTCCTTATAATTTTGATAAAACTTTGCAGTGAATCCATCATCTCCTAAGGCTGAGAAAAGATTAATAGAGAATGTAGCTTTCTTGATCTCTTCTTCTGAAACACTTCTAGTAAGTATTCGATTAGTATCATCATCAATTTTTCTCTCCAAAGATTGCAGTTCTGTCGAGGAAGTACTGGGGTTAGAGGAAGTAAACAACTCCTTAAAGTACTTAGTGGAAATTCGGGCAACGCCTCCAGGATCTATGCTAAAATTACCCGAGCTGTCTTGTAGTATAAAAATCTTATTTTTTCGATTTCTACTTTGGAATTTAGCATGAAAGAATTTTGTGTTGTGGTCGCCCCATTTCAACCATTGAATTCTAGATTTTTCCTTTCAATACCTCTCCTCCTGTAAGTAGGTTTCAGCTAATTCTTCCTCCAGCTATAAAATAGTTGATCTTGTTGCCTTTGTCTCCTTCATTTTTTCTAGCTCCAATCGATTTTTCAGATCAGAGATTAGCTTTTGCAAATTGCTAGAGCCGGACTTCTGCCATTCTTCCAAAACATGCCTGCATTTTTTTAGTTTAGAGAATAATTTGAATATTGGAGAGCCATTAAATTCAGTCATCCATGCTTCTTTTTCCATATTAAGAACTTCTTCACTGTCACACCATCTTTCCTGAAATCGGAATCTTTTTTTTGCCTTGTGCTCCTCTATGTCCACCAGTAGCATCAAAGGGCAATATTCAGAGCCAGGATCATCTAAATGAAGGATTGTTGCTCGTGGATAATTTGCTCTAAAATGATGTGAAGAGAGGCATCTATCCAGTCGTTCCATAATTAGGTTGTCACCGTATTGTCTATTGCACCAAGTGAATTTTCTCCCTTGAAAACCCAACTCCACTAAATCACCTTCACTAATGAAGTTGTTAAAAGCCTCTATTGATGAGGCTGACATCATTCTTCCTCCCTCTTTTTCATGATAGGCGGAGATGGCATTGGAGTCGCATATCACGAGAAAGTAGGGGCTGACTGTCATTTTGAGTTTAATAATTCTTCAGTATTGATTAAATCAAATGTTGTTATCACAATATAAATGAATAGCAACTACTTTCCATTTTCTTTGATTGGTAGGATTTGTCCACTCAAAGAAAATAAAGAAATCATCGCTAGAAAGAATTGAGACAACTGCATTATCCTTCCATGTATGCATTAACCCACCAGATTGACCCCTAGGATCCACATAATATACCTGTTGAAAACCTGCTTTGTTGCATTGAGTTGTAACATTCGAGATAATATTCTTAGTTTCACATAAAAATATTACCTCGGGGAATGAGATATAGAGATCTCTTGTATGTTGTGAACTGTCAGGAGATTTTCCGTATCCCAACAATTTCACATCATCATCTTCATGGGTCACTAGGTGCCCATTGTGGGGTGGCACCCTCTCTCTCTTCAGCTTGTACCTTTTCTTCTGAGCATAATTTCTTTTGATTGAGTGGAACCCTTTCTCCTTGTAAATTTCTCTAAACTTCTGACACTTTGATAGTTTTTCTCGCTAGTTGCTTTAAATTTTGTCACTTGTTAGTAGATTGAATAGGCTGTTGCCCTTATTCTCCAAAAACAAAGCAAGTTGTTATTTGGTGCGGTATTTGTAACCCACTAACTTACCGGCAAGTGCATCGGGTCGTACCAAGTAATACCTTACGTGAGTAAGGGTCGATCCCACGAGGATTGATGGATTAAGCAACAATAGTGTTTGATAGAATTAGTTAGACAAACAGAAAATAGTGTTGAGATGCAATATAAAAGACATTAAACAATATAAAGAATATTGAAGAAAGGCAAGTAAATACTTTGGGAAGAAAATATGGAGAAGATAGTTAAAGCTTCAGAGTTATCTATTTTTCTGGAATTATTTTTCTTACTAACTATTTTAATCATGTAGGATTTAATTTATGGCAAACTATATGTGACTAAACCCTAATTCCTTAGACCTTCCTAGTCTCCTCTAAAATTCATCAACAGCCAATTCCTTGGTCAATTAATTCCAATTAGAGAGTGATGATCAAATTCCAGTTTATATGCCACAAAAACTCTAATTACCTAAAAAAAAGGATTATATGTCACGTATCCCGTTAAATCCAGATAATTAAAATTTAGGAGAATATGTTTTCAAGCTGTTGTTCAAGTAAAGAGCTTTTCCAAGTTATACAAGAACTCAAATAGAAAGAGGGTCATACTTCCGTTCCACCCAAATTCATAAAATAAAGAGCGAAAATAATTCTTAAATTATAAATCCATACATAAATTAAAATAGAAAAAGCAATAAAATCAATCCATAGAAATAGACAGAGCTCCTAACCTTAACAATGGAGGATTAGTTGCTCATGGTTCAAAGTAAAAAATAAGGATTCAAGTAAAAAATGTACTGAGTTCCAATCTGATGGATCTAAATCCCCTTTTATAACTAATCCTAATAATTTAAAAATCAAATTTCTAAAATTAAAATTAAAATAATATCTTTTCCTATTTAAAAATCAAATTTGAATTTAAATTCGAATTAATTAACAAGTCTTCAGCTGATGGGTGGGGACCACTTGATTTGTCAATTCTGCAGCTTTCTAATCTGTGTTTTCTGGGCTGGAAACTGGGTCAAAACAGCCCAAAAATCGTCCCCAGCGTCTTTCTGCGTTTTTTGCACGTTGCGCATGTCACGCGTACGCGTCGGTCACGCGCACGCGTCAATGGTCTTTTTCCACGAGTCACGCATACGCGTCAGTCATGCGCACGCGTCGCTGAGCAAATCTTCAAATTACGCGTACGCGTCAGTCACGCGCACGCGTCGCCATGGATACTTCCAAATCACGCGCACACGTCAAGCACGCGTGCGCGTCGCTCCTTGCTGCCATCTCCTTTGATTCTTGTGCTGCAGAAACTCCATCAAATCCAGCCGAATACTACATAAAATAAATAGTATTGCACAAAACTCAAAATAGCATCCATAGTGGCTAAAATATAATTAATTCTTTATTAAATTCAACAATTTAGATGCAAATTCACTAGAAAAATATAGGAAAGATGCTCACGCATCACAACACCAAACTTAAATTGTTGCTTGTCCTCAAGCAACCAAAACTAATATAAGCTTAGGATGTGAATTTGCATGAGAACGAGAGTTCGATTAAGCTCATGTCTCTTCTTATAGTGGGGTTTACAACTGCAATCCTGAATAGTTTTGGCATCTCTCTTTATCCTTTGAAGTTCAGAATGATTGACATCCATAGGAACTCAGAATTCAGATAGTGTTATTGATTCTCCTAGTTCAGCATGTTGATTCTTGAACACAGCTACTTTATGAGTCTTGACCGTGACCCTAAACATTTTATTTTCCAGTATTACCACCGGATACATAAATGCCACAGACACATAACTGGATGAACCTTTTCAGACTGTGACTCAGCTTTGCTAGAGTCCCCAGTTAGAGGTGCCCAGAGTTCTTAAGCACACTCTTTTTGCTTTGGATCACGACTTTAACCGCTCAGTCTCAAGCTTTTCACTTGACACCTTCACGCCACAAGCACATGGTTAGGGACAGCTTGATTTAGCCGCTTAGGCCAGGATTTTATTCCTTTGGGCCCTCCTATCCATTAATGCTCAAAGTCTTGGATCCTTTTTACCCTTTGCCTTTTAGTTTAAAGGGTTATTGGCTTTTTCTGCTTGTTTTTTTTTTCTTTTTCTTTATTTTATTATTTTTTTTTGCAAGCTTTGTGTTTTTCACTGCTTTTTCTTGCTTCAAGAATCAATTTTATGATTTTTTAGATTATCAATAACATTTTTCTTTTTCATCATTCTTTCAAGAGCCAACAATTTTAACATTCATAAACTTCACTATAAAAAATATGCACTGTTTAAGCATTCATTCAGAATCACAGAAAATACCACCACATCTAAGTAAGTAAGACTACTCTAAAAATTAAACTCAAATTCTCATGCACTACATCTGTTCTTCTTTCTTTTTGATTTCAAGATTAATGGGCAATACATAAGACATCTTTCAGAATTAAAGCACTTAACAGAAAAATTAAACTATAACCTATGAATCTACTAATAAAGGATCATGCAGCAAACAAAGCAAAATAGCAGAAAACCGGAACATACATAATAAAAGCAGGAGGGAATAAAAATGAAAAGAACTCAACCACCTTAGTTATCTGAGCGGTCATTTTATTCTTCAGGTTGTGCTCCTCAGTGAAGATGATTCGCCTCCCTTTTGGTGCCATCGGAATAGACAGAAAATTCTTAAGCGAAGCGTCAACACCAAACTTAAATGTTTGCTTGTTGATAAACCCATATTTTATTATATATTTTGTGCTTAATTTGAGTGATTTATTCAATCCTTCACCCACTTATTCATATTAATTGCATGGTTTTACTTTCCCTTCCTTATTATGTGATGTATGTGAAAAACATGTTTCCTATGCTTTAAAATTAATTATTTTAATTACCTTTATTTCCATTCGATGCTATGATTAGTGTGTTGAGTAGTTTCAGATCTTCTAAGGCAGGAATGACTCAAAGGATGGAAAGAAAACATACAAAAATGGAAGGAAAGCACAAAACAGAGTTTTTGGAGAAACTGGCATCCACGCGATCGCATGGACGACGCGGCCGCATGCCAAGCGCGAAGAAGCAGCGACGCGGCCGCATGACTGACGCGATCACGTGACAAGGAAAACTCCGAATGATGCGACCGCGTGACCCACGCGGACGCGTGACAGAGGCCACGCACCAGAAATTGCAGAAAACGCTTATAGCGAATTCTGAAGCCCTTTTTGGCCCAAATCCAAGTCCAGAAGGCATAGACCAGAGGTTATGAAGTGGGGGAATGCATCCATTCAAGGAGAGTCCACACTTTAGTTAGTTTTTCATGATTTAGATTTAGTTTAGAGAGAGGTTCTCTCATCTCTCTCCTCTCTTTAGGATTAGGATTTAGAATTAGGATTTTATTCGCTTTCAGGATTATCTCTTTATCAGGTTCAATATTCCCTTTTATTTACTTTCCCAATTTTATTTATGAATTCTTCTATGTTACAGATTACTCTTTGAATTAATGTTATTTGAGGTATTTCAGTTTATTATTGCTTTCTTTTATTTACATTATTGTTATTCCCATCTGAAGACATTTTTATTCCAGTAGATTTACTTTTCTCCTTTTGGTCTTGGTTAAGAAATCAGTAACTCAGGAGTTATCAAACTCAAATATGATTGATAATTGTTATCTTTGTTAATTAAATTAAACTTCAATAATCCCAATCTTTTCCTAGGAAATAAATAGGATCCGAAGATCAAACCAATTAATCCCTTGACCTTCCTTTATCTTAGTAAAGGTTAACAAAGTGGAATTAAGATTCAATTCTCATCATCATTGATAAGGATAACTAGGATAGGACCTCCAATTTCTCATACCTTGCCAAAAGTTTATTTACAGTCATTTATTTATTTTACTTGCCATTTAAATTGCTTGTTCTTCATTTACTTTATTTGCTAATTAGACTATTCACTCCTCATTCTCAAAATCCCAATTTACAATCTCCATAACCAATAATAAGAACATACTTCCCTGCAGTTCCTTGAGAAGACGACCCGAGGTTTGAATACTTCTGTTATCAATTTATTTAGGGGTTTGTTACTTGTGACAACCAAAACTTTTGTAAGAAAGGTTGATTGCTTGGTTTAGTAACTATACTTGCAACGAGAGTTTACTATAACTTCTAAACCATCAATCTTCAGTTCTTCAAAATGGCGCCGTTGCCGGGGAGCTGCAATCGTGTGCCTTATTATTGGTTATTGTAAATATTTTTCTTTTACTTGTTTATTTGTCTTTATCTTCCCCTTTTTATTTCTATTAGCTACTATGAATTCTCACCCATTTCGCTTTGAGTTTGGTTCTAATGTTATTGAAAGGAATGGAAGTTATAACAGGAACATGCATCAAGGTCAGAACAATCAAAGATGGATGGAGCCAAGAGGATCTGATCAACCTTTTACGCAACAACACCCTCCAAGATATCATGGACAAAGACCATTCTACAATGCATACCAAGCCAATAGACATGGTGGACAACCTTGTAATTACCCACAAGCCCCACCATGTGCTTATAGGACCATCCTCTCAACATAACTTCGAACCACCACACTCACAAGCTCCTTTTCACCATTCACCACCGAATGATCCTCATCTACCCCGGTTCCAGTCCAATTACTCCCAAACATCACCACTTTCCCATGTACCATATCCAAATCTATCGCCCCGAGAATCAGAGGTTCGCCTCAAGGAAACAGTAGATCAACTTCAAACAACCCTTCATCAACTGGAGCAAGCAGTAAGTCTATTATCTTCTAGACGTTCAAACATTCAAGGACCTCCCACAGCCTCATGTGGACAATCTAAAGAAGAACGTAGCATGAAGGAGATACTAGAAACTCCAGTGAACAAGATAGAGCATGGCTTCGTACTGGAACAAGTAGAGGAAGCTGTCATTATTAAAGAAGAAGAGTTGGTTGAAGACTTAGGAGACACTAAACTTCCATGGGAATCCAGAGTTGTGAAAAATTCTGTCAAGGACGTTACAATTGATGCTAAGGAGGACAGTGTCCAACCCCCACGTAATGAACTTGCATCTGCAAGTGAAAATTCTCTGAGATCGAAGAATCTTCCCCAAGTGAATACGAAGATGATACGGAGGTAGATTTCTCTCAACCTCCAGCCTATGACTTAAGTGATAAGGAAGACATAGATGGCTTTGATCAGGATATGGATACATTTGAAGAATCTTGCAAAGAAGTGGAGAAATTCACAGAAGAGCACAAGGGAGTAGAACTCATAGAACTACTGGAACCACCTATCCCAAGGCCATTACCACCCAATACAAGCTTCAAGTGGGTACAATCCTTAACCTTTAACTGTGTTTTTCCACTTGAATATGGTTTGCTTGAAACAGATGGCCAACTTAGAGCTCTCTGCGGCTTTAAGAGTAAGCGGGAAATGGCTCGTACTCAGAGCTGGTGCACAAGGTTTAATAAGGTTCTACGCTTCAACTTGAAGTGCACAGATTGGCATCATGATCAATCGGATAGATCTCGGAAAATGTTTGGTCATCCTGGTGAGAATCTAATTTCTAAACCGCTCAGATGGAAAAGTATAGATCAAGATGAAGGCGGATTTAAAAGCAAAGTTTGGGATCCTGGAATCTATGCTGACAATCATCACCCCGGGAGCCTGACAATCTGTTTGAAGCTGCTCAGAAGCTTCACATGCCTAGTTTGGGACCCCGGAGGCTATTGGCATTCCAAGAATTGGTGGAGATTTCTGGATGAATTTAAGCATAAGCCGCCATAACAGGAAGCTCATCCAATGTCCAACTTAAGGACTTTAACTAAAAGTGCTAGTGGGAGACAACCCACCATGGTATGATCGTTCCTTTTTCAATTTTTTTATTTAGTTTTATTTGTTTTCAAGTCTTATTTCATTTTATTATATGGAACCTGGAGTTTTGCATCGCATTCATATTAATCATTGCATTCTACATACTGCATAAAAAAAAGTGCGCGACGCGACCGCATCATTCATGCGATCGCGTCAAGTTGCGAAAACACTTCCCACGTGACCGCGTCATTCACGCAGCCGCGTGATCTGGAGATCGGCGTAAAGATCCAACATCCAGAAAGTTAGGCTGGAATCGTGCGGCCATTGTGCGTTTTGCACAAAATGCCCACGCGATCGCGTCCCTGACGCGATCGCGTCACTTGCACAGCATCAATCTTCAGTTCTTCAAAATGGCGCCGTTGCCGGGGATCAATCCCAAATTATATGGTTTCTCACAAAGGAAACAACAGTGTTAGCATCATCATTGCGGGTAGGAATTGCTTCCACCCATTTGGAAACGTAATCCACAGCTAACAATATATAGAAATAACCATTAGAATTTGGAAATGGACCCATGAAGTCAATGCCCCAAACATCAAAAATTTCACAGAAAAGCATAATTTGTTGAGGCATCTCATCCCTCCTGGATATATTACCAAATTTCTGGCATGGAAAACAAGATCTACAAAATTCAGCAGTGTCCTTAAAAAGATTAGGCCACCAGAATCCACAGTCTAAAATTTTTCTAGCAGTTCTTTGAGGGCCAAAATGTCCTCCACTCTCAGATGAGTGACAGGCCTCTAAGATGGACTGGAATTCTGATTGAGGCACACACCGTCTAATTATCTAGTTAGCCGCACCTTCCCTCCGAACTTTTCTAAGCATCAAAGAGACAAGCTGAAAAGAGAGTCTAAATATTATATATGGGATGACCCATATTTATGGAGATGTGGCGCTGACCAGGTAATTAGACGGTGTGTGCCTCAATCAGAATTCCAGTCCATCTTAGAGGCCTGTCACTCATCTGAGAGTGGAGGACATTTTGGCCCTCAAAGAACTGCTAAAAAAATCTTAGACTGTGGATTCTGGTGGCCTACTCTTTTTAAGGACGCTGCTGAATTTTGTAGATCTTGTTTTCCATGCCAAAAATTTGGTAATATATCCAGGAGGGATGAGATGCCTCAACAAATTATGCTTTTCTGTGAAATTTTTGATGTTTAGGGCATTGACTTCATGGGTCCATTTCCAAATTCTAATGGTTATTTCTATATATTGTTAGCTGTGGATTACGTTTCCAAATGGGTGGAAGCAATTCCTACCCGCAATGATGATGCTAACACTGTTGTTTTCTTTGTGAGAAACCATATTATTTGTCGCTTTGGATCACCACGAGCAATCGTGAGCGATCAAGGCACCCATTTTTGTAACAGGAGACTAACAGGACTAATGAAGAAGCATGGGATAATTCATAAAGTTACAACAGCCTACCATCCTCAGACTAATGGGCAAGCCGAGGTGTCAAATAGAGAGATAAAGCGTATCTTGCAGAAGATAGTCAAACCTCATAGAAGAGACTGGAGCACCAGGCTACAAGATGCACTCTGGGCATACAGAACAGCATACAAAACACCCATTGGGATGAGTCCTTTCTGCTTAGTTTATGGAAAAGCTTGTCATCTCCCTGTTGAAGTAGAGCACAAAGCCTTTTGGGCAGTAAAGGAATGCAACATAGGAATTGAAAAAGCCAGAGCTGAAAGGAAGTTGCAACTGCAGGAACTGGAGAGCCTTCGCCTAGAAGCTTATGAGAACTCAAGACTGTACAAGGAGAAGATGAAGGCTGTACATGATCAGCACATCAAGAGGAAAGAGTTCCAACCTGGGAACTTAGTCCTCCTTTATAAATCTCGACTAAGGCTCATGCCAGGCAAATTGAGATCAAGATGGGAAGGTCCATACAGAGTAGAGAAGGCCGAACCGTACGGAGTTTATCACCTAAGCCATCCTTCACACTCTGAACTTATCAAAGTTAATGGACATCGTTTAAAGCTGTACCATGGCAAGAAGCTGAGGAAAAACAAGGAGCTTAAGATCTTCCTCTTGGAAGATCCCCACATAGCCGAAGACTGAGCTAGTGGAGCGTCCAACTTACGGACGTTAAAGCAAAGTGCTAGGTGGGAGACAACCCACCATGGTATGATCATTCTTTTCTTTATTTTTAGTTTTCTTATTCAATAACTCTTCTCTTCATTAGTACATTTCATGCATCTGCATTTCCATACTTTTATAAAAAAAAAATTCATGCGACGCGACCGCCTCATTGACGCGTCCGCGTCATAGGTGTGGGAGAGAATAATAAATTGAACAGAGAGTCACGCGAGAGCGTGGCTGGAGGCGTGCCAATGGCACAAATTGTCCCACGCGACCGCGTCACCCACGGGACCGCGTCATATGGGAATAATGGCCTCCCACGCGACCGCGCACCCCACGCGGCCGCGTGACCAGGATTTCGACGTCAAAGTGGTGCACACCTGAAAGTTGTGCTAGAGTGGTGCTGGACTGGTGCTGGACGCGCAATTCCTCTCACACGATCGCGTGCCCCATGCGTCCGTGTCGTACCCCAATAATTGATCACTCACGCGATCGCCTGCCCCATGCGATCGCGTCACCCAAAATTTGGCACTAATATGATTTTGAACAGAGAGTTGTGCGAGTGCGAGGCTACCCTCGCACCATTAGCCTAAACGGGTCACGCGGTCCGCGTCAATCAAGTTTCAATGCAAGTCGCGCAACAGCGTGCCCCACGCGACTGCGTTGCTTGCGCCGCACAGTTTCCCTGGTTTGTCAATTATCTTATCTTTTTCTCCCCAAATCCTATTTTCTCTTTTCCCTCCTTATCTCTTTTTCTTCCCTTCCTTCCTTCTTCCTTCTTTCTCACTTTTTACACTTTCTCTCTCTCTCACCCCCATTAACAAGGTTTTTCTTTTCTCCTTCCCTCCTTACTTTTCTATTATTCTTCTTATTTTTATATGTTATCTTCTTTTCTTTTGGTTTTACTTTCATTATTCATATTTTCTTTTTCTTTCTTTTTCCTTTTTACTTGATGTTGGAAATTTATTTGAGTCATTGTTTTTCATTATATGCTTGTGGATTGTTGTAAATTTGTTTGACAATTATATATTGCTTTTTAAGGGATTACTTGCATGTTCAAATTCTTATTTTCAAGAACTTCTTCTACATGCATGCTATGTGTTTGTGAAAAAGCCCATATGGCATTATGAACTTCTTTACATTTTTCTACTCTAATCTTCAATGCTTGCTTTTCACAAATTTTCTTTACTATTTTATTCATTGAATTTAATTGTCAATACAAACGTGATAGTTAGTTACGAGTGATAACATATTTTAATTGGACACTGAATGATTGATCTATGCTACTCATGCCTTTGCCTGCATGCCAATAAACCCCTTGCATTTATTTGTCCCCATATGCACTTGCTATATTTCCATTGATGACTTTTTCCATATGGTCATAACCATGAGTTAACGTCATTCTTCTTTATTGTGCATTGATTATCACTTACACCACCCTCTTCCTTGCTCTACCCCTGTAAATTTAATTTACTTTCTCTTTCCTTTTTCAGGATGGCCACCAAGAAAGGAAAGGAGAAAGCTACCCCAAACAACCAGCAAGAAGAGGTACAAAAAGAGCATTAGTGGCAGAACCCTCTTCAACTGCGGTAAAGCCCTCAACAAAGAAGATTAAGAGGATCATAAAGGTTGATGATAAAGAAAAAGCCTTCCCAGCAAAGGACACTGCGCGATTCCCCAATCGCTACTTTGAGCAGATGTTCCCCATCCTGGCAGAAAGAAGTTACAACAATGAATACCTTCTTCTCCTCCCAAACCATATTGCTACATTTGTTGAGTCGCAGATTGCACGCAGACAATGGGATTTCCTACAGAGACAGCCAAGGCAGGTCAATCTTTCTTGGGTAGTCGAGTTTTACTCCAACTTCCACCTACCAACCCTGCAGTCACTACAGGATAGGCGGAGGATAGCGGCTAAAAAATTCCGGCCGTTTATCTAATCGCCACAAATATCAGAAATCGCAGCAATTGACATCATGTGCCGCAGAGTCTGATTGATTAGCGGCTATTTCTTGAACAAACGCCACTAATCAAGACGTTGATCCTATTATTATTATTATTAAAACACTAACACCATCATATATACTACTCCCCCTTTGAAAAACCCTCTTTCGTTATACACTCCCCACCAGCCATAACCCTCAGCTCTGACTCCCTATGCTCTCCAGCCGTCAAAGCACTTGCCTCTGAACACTCTCACCTCACGCAGCCCTCGCCTATAGCAGCTCTCGCCGTCGAAGGTCTGCTCATCTCCTCGCGTCGCTAGAAGGCCGTTTCGGAGTTGCTACTCGCGATGCCGTCTCTGCCCTCTTCGTGAAGCCCGGACCTGTCCTCGTCGTCATCGTCGGTTCAGATCTGCTGCTGGCTCGCCTTCTCGTCTCCAGTAAGCACTCATCCCTAATTCTTCAGTTGCGTTTTTTTTCTTGTTAATTTTCAAAATTGTTGTTGGGTTTGATTCTGACTTCTAACATAATTGCATGGATTCTGAGGTAATTCTAGTGGATATTTGATTCTGAATTAATTTATGGCTATTGGATTGAAATTTGGGATTTTCTTCTGGTTGCTGTTTTTATTCTGATTTTGCATTGGTATATTTAAAATTGTTAATTTTCATCATAGTTATTGTCTTGTATTCTATTTTTATTATGTTTTTATATATTTGAAATTGATTAGCTACAAAAGCAAATTCTATATAATCTGTAGTGTATAATACAGATAGACATTCTACTTTCCCAGTTTCAATTTTTTAGTCATTTGTGAATCTACAAAAGAAGGTGTGCATTTGACTTCAATTTTTGTGATTACGTATTAAAACTCTTTCAAATTCATATCTCTTTGTTCTCTTGAATGTGGTATAGCCATGAAAAATTGGGGGAGATGCATGCTCAATTTTAATATCTGCACAACATCTCTCTTTAACAAGGAGAAAGTGATACTTGTGCTTTGTTGGGATCAAATTCATCATGTGATTACTTTTGGATTATTCTAAATGCTCTGTGAATGCTTGTTATTGTTAGTCTTATAATAACTTTCTACATGCCTCCTTACTTTTGTTTTGAACTATCTGAAGAGGATTACTTAACTTTAGTATTCTAGTTGTTATTTCAGGGCAGGATATAATTCTAATTGGAATTTTAGTTTATTCTCACACACCTCACAAATCCATGAAAGCCATTGGTTTGAACTCTGGAGTTTGGTTTAAGCTTTATGCGTGCCAATAATTTCTTGTTTGTTGGTGTACTAAGTACTAACAATACATGTAAGCAGCACATATCTTTAATTAATTTAACTGTTTCATTTGGTGTTTGAGATTTATTGTATCAAGTTTTCTATCTCTGTTTGAGATTCTTGTTGGAAGTGTTTTAAGATCTGCATTGGCTGGTGGCTTTTCTTGTGCCCTCTCTTGTGACCATACCTTGGTTTCTGCTGAGAAAATTTTTTATCCATTTGATTCCAATATCCAAGTCACATATATGATAATACAGAATTCTCAAGAAGTTTTTAGTTGAGGAATAAAAGAAATAAATGCAATAATTTTCTTAAGTATATTCCTATTAATATATTCACGTACTCCTTGAAAGAGGAGCAAAACTGCAGAGTTCCATAATTTATTTAAATTTTTTTTCTTTTATCTTTTTTGGAAATTATTCTATCTTTGGAGATTTTCATTGATTGTGTAGTTTGAATACTAAATATGCTTGTTTATATGGTAAAAAATATTAAGTAACTAAGTGAAATATTTAATAAAATATTCATATTTCATTATGCACACAATTGTTCAAGTATTGATTGTGTCATCATGACCCACTGAGCCAATCAACTTATTCTTATTTTGTTGAAGACTTTTTTTTTTAAATAATCCAAATTCTAATGTGTTATAAAACTAGCCAGCTAGTACAATAAAGGAGTATGATTGCATTAAAATATATAATTGCTTTAATTGATTATTTAACGGTTTGATAATTTTTATGCTTTCCCAAGCCAATAATTCTCACTTTGTTAGCTGTTTAAGTCCATTTTTAAAATGTCCATTAACCATATTCAATTATATTTTGGTGCTTTAATTTGTTTTGTACAATAAAAAAAAAAAGAAGAAACAAGTGTTATGAGATGTTGAGAACTATGTCTTTTTTTAAGATGGAAATGTTTTCTCTATTGTTGTCTTTAAGAATTTTTTGGGCTGAGATTAATGCCATGTCTTCATGTATATTGATTCTCAAGATGGTAATGTGCTACAAGATTCTCTATCTTATTTATTATTGTGGATCATTTTCTTTAAGGTATAGCTAATCTTAATTTGGCATATTAATCTGATTCTGTTAATGTTTATTGATCTTAGTCTAGACCTGATCTATAGCATACATGATCCTTTTCTGCTTAATTGAAAATATGATATGGGTTTTTTGGATTTTTGGGCAACTAAACACAATTATATACTTTTCAGATAGTGAGGGAATTGAGATTTATTCAAAAGGGCAGTGAAACATATGTTGATAAATAGAAGGCAGTTTCTATACCAGTGCTACACTTCAGGTTTGTCATTTGTATCTGTAAGACCCAGAACTTTTGAAGGATCTTATTAGGAGCTGATTTTTAATATATTTAATCAATCTCAATGAAATAATTTCTGAAAGTAAAATCTCTAATAATAAATATATTAAAAATCAGCTCCTAATAAGATCCTTCAAAAGTTCTGGGTCTTACAGTATCACTTTTTTACCTTATGATAATAGAATTTAGTTGAGACCTTCACAAATTTTACCAATCTTATTTACAAGTTTTTCTTTGACTTTTGAATCAACTTGTCTGCTCATCAAATCTTTTATATATAGGAGTGTGTGATGATTGTAGACACTTTATCCATTATAATTTAGTAATGTCACATCATTCTTTTCATTGTATTTTATATGCTGCTCATTACGGATGAATATAACGGTAGAGTTTCTCACTCATCATGTTTTTTTGACATCTTAATTTGTTTTGTCTTCTATTTGCTTACTACTTGTTTGCTCTTATTTTTCTCTTTTAACATTGGGAGAAATAATTTAAAAATTATTTCTCTTGTTTCTCAAATTGGTGTTTCCCTTGGAATTGAGCAATCTCTTTTTTATTTTTAATTTGTGTAAAATATGATACAGGCAACCTCTCTTGGTAGCAGTTTCATTTAAATATGCCTTGAATAAGTACCATGTTTATGAATAATGTAGATGGTATGTCATTCTTCTCCATCTAGTGAAACTGGAATGCTAGTTGTGGACTCTGCGATAAGCATATTGTTACTCAGAATTTTAATCTTTTATGGGGTGAAATTCATTCAAATTTTTTGGGCTTAATCCTTGGCTTGTTTAGGTGCCAGGCGGTCCAGCTAATAAACATTTGGAGCTAGACGATGTGCTTGTTCGTATCAATGGAAAAGTAAGTGTGTCATGATACACAATTTTAGTACATCACAAAATCATGTAATTCTTTCCAGTACATCACATCAGATCATTTCATATTATGTCACGTAATCATATAATTCTTTCAACAATTTTTTTTTTAGGTTTAGTAGTAGTTTCATAAATTATGTGATGAGTTTAGTCATAACCTATGATCTTATTGGTCATATCAAATAAATCTTTTATACTTTATGGTCAATTGAACCATGTTTCATTCTTACATTATTTTCGAATGTGTATTTTACTATTGACATTTTGTTTTTAAGATATCATTATCTTGATTTTTTATTTACTTTACTCGTGATATTTTAGCCATCTTTAGGTTGTTCTTATTTATGCATTTGTCTAGATGAAGCAATATAATTGAGTAGCTTTATAAAGCCAAATTTTTTTTAAAATAATTGTGAAAATTGTGGGAGTTATAAAATTCCATAGTATACATTTTTTTTTTTAAAAACTGCATTCTGGATTGCGGCGGTTTACAAACCGCTGCAATTTTTTTTAAAACATGTTAACCAAATTGCGGGGGTTTTTGACCGCCAGTAAAGATGACGCCAATCCTGACACTTGTATATTGCGGCGGTTTTAAACCGCCGCCAAATAAACTGCCGCAAAATATTGAATCAGCGGCGGTTATACCAGCGGTTGCTGAAAACCGCCGCGAAATCAAATGCCCACCCCAATAACCAGGGCGGTTTTTTGAACTGCCGGTATTGTGTTTTGCGGCGGTTTAAAACCGCCGCTAATAGCGAAAAAAACCGCCGCTAATCTCCGTTTGTGTTGTAGTGAGTCTGTCTATGTCCGTCAGAAACAAGTCCCCATTACAGAAGAGGCCATTCAAAAAGTTCTAAGTCTTCCCCCTATTCCAGAAGGATTGGATGCCTTTCAAGAAGCCGCACTTAAACACCAGATGTACCAATTTGACTGGGACGCCGTTCTCAGAGTTATCGCACTACCTGGCAGCAGATGGATCTACGGATACCATTGTACCCGCCGGCTTCAGCACTTACCTTGGAGGCTCACGTATGGGCACAGATTATGTCCCATTACGTCTTTTCGAGCACTCACGAGTCCTCCTTCACTGCGGACATGGCCGTTCTACTATGGTGCATCCTTACAGACCAACCTCTGAATCTACCAAGACATATCCGGAATGCTATGGGACACGTACAAATCGTAGGCAACTTACCTTTTCCCGCCCTGGTCTCAGATCTTGTTTCAGCAGCCGGAGTCTCCTACAAAGCTGGGGACACCAAAGCCATGCTCCTACGGGATGATCAGTATGTCCCCAACGAGAAGTACCTTCGACTTTCAGCAGCCACTATTAGCCAGCCTACTGAACCGGTTGAAGATATTCCTTCTTCAACACCACAGGCACCTACAACAGCCCAACTGCTCCATCAGATACTTGAAAAGTTGGATCGGCATGAACAGAAAGCTAAGCTGCGAGAGCACCGTAACAAGCGCCGATTCACATACCTCAAGGAGCTGATCATGGGAAAATTCAAGGACTCAGACACCCCGGACTCCACTTCTTTTACCAGCACAAAGAGCCATGATGGTCCCGACTGTGGAGATACTGCTACCAGCCCACCTTTGTTCTTGACAGATGGCACTGGGGACGGTGCAAAGCCTTAAGTGTGGGGAGGTCGGTCAGTACCTGACTTCCGGAGGTAATTTCTCTTCCCTAACACCAATAAATTAGGATATTTAGTTAGTTTTTCTTTTGTAGAATAGGATAAATTGCATAGTAATAGATTAGTTGCATGCATGTTCTGCTTGATTGAAAAGACAATAAGTTTCTTCTAAGACCCTATCGTTGGAGCAAAATTTCACTAATTTTAATTAAACTTTTATGTCAAATTTGCTTGAAGTTGTATTTGGAACATGATTTTTGAGCTAAAGAACACACAACCTGTGAGATTTGAGCCTTTATGAATGGTTACATTATTTAACCATAATTATTTTATTCTTGTGTGTTTACTTCTCTATGATTGTAATCTATATTTTGTTTCATCCTATATGTCCAATGTTTATTATATTTATATGTTTGTATATGATTGAGGCCATTATTTGTTTAGCTCACTTATCCAAATTAAGCCTACCCTTTCAATTATCTTTGTTAGCCACTTTGAGCCTTTAAATCCTATTTGTTCTATATTTTACCACATTACTAGCCTTAAGCGGAAAAATAATTATATATCCCAAATTGAATCTTTGGTTAGCTTAAGATAGAATTGTGTGTGTTATTTAAGTATGGGAAATTGTGGAAGCAAAAGATAATAAGGGAATGTGTCATGATAATATACTAGGAATTTGGATACCTACTCATGAGAAACTGTAAGAATTAAAAATCTATGTGCATTGATAAGCTATGTTTATGTTTATGTTTATTTAAAAAAATTAAAAAAATTAAAAAAATTATTCAAAAAAATAAATAAGGGGACAAAATTACCCCAATGTTAAATTAAGAATTCAAGGGTCAATGCATGTATGATAAAATTAAAATAAAAGGTTGAAACATGAGTATGGAATGTGAAAGGAAATTTCTGGATAGCTAGGTATGAATTTTAAAAGTTATATAGAATATATATAGGTTATGTTAAAGCTTGGGTTAATTAAAGATTCAATTTATAAGCTTACTTAGCTATATATATATATATATATATATATATATATATATATATATATATATATATATATATATATATATATATATATATATATATATATATATATATATATCCTTACCCTCACCTTGGCCCCATTACAACCTTGAAAAGACCTCATGATGTTTGCATTAGTATATTAAATATTGTTGATTGGTTAGGAGAAGAACAAAAACTAGAAAGCATGATTAGAGAAGGATAGAGTAATTACCCTATACACTAGAGAGACTGGAGTGTACATATACGTCAGTGAGGGTTCAATGCTTGAAATATTATGTTCCCTGCTTTCATGAGCTATCTTCTTGCATTTCTATCTGCTCTTGCTTTATAAGAATTGGGTTAGTGGAATTTGATCTGTAATTGTTTTGAAGAGCTTATTTACTTTAGATCAAGTGGACAAGAATCATATAGTTGCATTCGCATATATAGGTTGCATTGCATTGCATGAGTTTCACATGTTCCTACTCATTTTTTTTATCTCCTTCAACTAAGCATGAGGATATGCTAATGTTTAAGTGTGGGGAGGTTGATAAACCACTATTTTATGGTTTATATTGTGTTTAATTATGTGGTTTTATCATGATCTTTACCCACTTATTCATTAAATAAGCATGCATTTATAATTCCTTCCTAAAATTATTGCATGATTGAAAATTTGCTTCCTAGAGACTTTTAATTATGTATTTTATTTCTCCTTTATTCCATTCGATGCCGTGATCTGTGTGTTAAGTGTTTCAGGCTTTTATAGGGCATGAATGAGTTAGAGATTGGAAAGGAAGCTTGCAAAAAATGGAAGGAACACAAGAAATTGAGGAGATGACCAGCGAGAAGCAACGCGGTCGCATGGATGACGCGACCGTGCGGAAGAGAGGAAATCGCAACGACGCGGCCGCATGGATGACGCGGCCGCGCGAGTTGGAAACTGCACAAGTGACGCGGAGGCGTGGATGACGCGCCCGCGTGGCAAAGCGAAACGCCGAATGACGCGTCTGCGTGACATGCGCGATCTGCATAATCTGCAGAATCGCTGGGGGCAATTTCGGGCCTTATTTTGACCCAGTTTTCGACCCAGAAAAGCATACTAGAGCCAGATAACATGCAGAAACCAAGAACAACTTTCATTCTGCATAGTTTTAGTTTTTAGATATAGTTTTCCTCTCCTCTAGGTTTTTTCTCTGCACATTCATAGTTTTTAGGATTTGTTATTTTCATTGTTTTTGCATTGGGATATTGAGAAGAGTTATTGCATCATCAAGACTTCGACATTCTAGTTCGTTCTCTTTACTTGTCTCTTACTCTTCCATGTTCCTTAATTTACTTAATTTTACTATTGGATTATTTTAGCATTTATTAATACAAGAATTACTTTTATTTTCAATTAATCCTTTGATCATTATTTATCATGTCTTTCTTTAATTCCCTTTCTTATGTTATGAATTTTACATTTACAATGAGCGAGTAGTTCCTTAACTTGATGGGGAGTTGATTGAAAGGAACCCTTGAGTTCGGATGCTCAAGAGAAAGATTGTAATTGAGTTTATTGTTGGATTGCTCTCTAGTCACTGACACCAATCCTCCTAAGAGCAGATTGGAACTTGTGGATAGAAACAACATTCCAACTTGTTTGACTTTCCCTTACTTATGAGGGATAACTAAACATAATAACCCTCAATTGTCAATTAATCTTGAGAGTACTCCAACAAGAATAGGGCTTCCAGCTAATCAACTCCCAGTCAAGGCTTTTATTTAAATTTATATAAATTCTCTAATTTAATTTTCTGCCATTCAACTCAAACCTTTTTGAAAACATCTGATTAATAAAATAGCACACTTTTCTGCAACTCGTTGGGAGACGACCTGGGATTCATACTCCCAGTATTTTAATTTTAATTTCTGTGACACTCTTCTAAATTGATAAGTGGATTTCTGGTTGGTTGAGAACAAGATCAATCCCACGCGATCGCGTCGCATGGATTACACAACACCCCAAAAGGAGATAGAGAGTTGCGCTGAAACAACGCTGGATTCGTGCGTTTAGCACAAATTCCAATGACGCGATCGCATGCCCCAGGCGATCGCGTCATTCACTCTTTTAGCTATTCCATGCGATCGCGCCACTCACGCAATTGCGTCGACCCCCATTTTACTCCAGCCACGCGACCGCGTGCCCCACACGATTGCGTGGATTCAAATTTATAACCCCCCAATCACGCGAACCCTACCATTCGCGCCCCCCCCCCCCAAACCCCTTTCCCCCCTCTCCTCTTCTCCAATCACACAACCACCACCCAGCCACCATCACCGACCGACCGCCACCCCGCCGACCACCCAGACCCCGCCGCCACCCACCCCCTTCCTTCCCCCCCCCCCCCTCTTTCTTCTTCTTCCTTCTTCTTCCTCCCTCCACTGCCCCTACCCTCCTCCGCGATCACCACCACCGCGCCGCCTTCACCGCCCAGCGCCACCCACGCCCCTCTCCTTCCCCTATCCCCCTACCCATATTACCCCTACCTTTCCCTCCCTGTCCCCGAACAGCAGCCACCACTGCCGCGCCACCCTCCTCTGCCGCGCTAGACACCACCGCCACCATCTCCAGCCGCCTCTCTGCCCCACTCTCCTTAATTCGCCTATCAGATTCCGACGAACGCCACCCTTCTATCCATTCGTAGTTAATTCATATTTTTCTGTTTATGTTCATATTTAGGCTAGTTAGATCTGCATGTTGTAGTGGATTCTAGGTTGTTAGGTAGCCTAGGATGTGGTTAGTAGATTTAGGTCTGTTTAATTGCACTGTTCGTGTTTCTTGTTTTATCAATTTGTAATTCTGCTGTTGCTGTGAAAGTTAGTAATGTTCATATGCTGCTCTTCAAGTTCATGCTGCTATGCTCTTTATTTTCTAGCTTCAATTTTAGCCGGAATGCTGCCCAAATTTCTGTAAAATGTTTCCATTCATGTCTTGGTTTTGACATTTTCAACTGTACTTTCCTTAGATTTAACCAAACCAATTCATGAATGCCAGGGCAAGCTTTCCTATTCTTTTTTATTTCCTGGTTCATAAATTGCATTTTTGATGCTTAGATTCCAATTTTTTGCTATTTCTATATCTATCTGAATCATCATCAACTTAATTTCCTTATTTGGTTATGAGTTACCTGTAGCTTTAATTGTGAATGCTTGTTACTTAGAAACTTATCATTATGCCACTTACATCAACCCACTTTTTACTAACTCACTAATTTCAACTTCTTCAACTCTTTTTCAATTCTAACCAACCTAACCTTTCATACTCTCTCTTCTTGGTTTTTCACTTTCTCTTTAACCTTCTAACCATGGCATACTGATAATTTTTCCTAATTAACATACCTTCTATCACATTTTGGATTGTGAATTCTTCTTTTCAAACTTTTAACTCCTATACAATCCTTAATGCACATTTACTTAACTCATTTTCCTTATCCTATTGCTCATTTGCCACTTTGTGTTTCTTTTGACTATTTGCCTATTTGTTTTCCTGTTTTTATGATATCCTGGTTTTCTGTTATTCAGGATGTCTGCCACCCAGAGAAAGGGAAAAGAAAAGGCAACTACTGGAAAACGTAAAAGAGGAGAATCCGCCATGTCCATCCTGGATATCATGCACGATGACTCCTGGTAGGAGAAAAACTTTACCCCGCAGGAAAAGGCCGACCAGCTGCTCCCTGCTAATGATCCAGTAAAGTTTGCAAACCGATACTGTGAGCTGAAGTATCCGGTGTTTGCAACCTCCAGGAACCTATACCTGGAGAGGACTTTGAAGATCCCAGAAGAACTCCAACAATACACCTCTGATCAGATCAAACAAAGAGGCTGGTTCTTCATGGAGAGAAACCTGACTGAGGTCAATGCATCTTGGGTTCGGGAATTCTACTGCAATTACTTCAAAACTTCCCTAGATGCAGTGAACCTTAGGGGAAAGCAGATTCTGGTCACTGAAGAGTCCATAGAGGATGTTCTGAAACTTCTACCTAAATCTGATCAGCTGGATGGTTATCAAAGAGCTGAGGAGGATATGCGCTTCATGAAGTTTGATTGGGATGCAGTCAAGGCCAGGATAGCCCTTGACCCGACCGTTCCTTGGATTATGGGTCAGAACACCACCATGCCAAAGGGAATCAAGCGGATTTACTTGAATGATGAGGCTCAGCTCTGGCATCAGATACTTAGCAACTTCATTATGCCGAGTACTCACAAGACTGAGATACCAGCCGCTATGATCACCCTCCTATGGTGTGTGATGGAGGGTAAGGACATGTACCTGCCACGCTTTATCCGGTACTATATGGCCAGGGTCCACGTCCGAGGCACTCTTCCCTTTCCTTATCTGATTACACAGCTAGGCCGTCGAGCTGACGTGCCTTGGGAGGATGCTGATGAAAAGCCACCTGCTGCAGAATGCAAGAAGATTATCCCTCACAGCAGGAACTTTCTGGCTTTGGGCTACAGACCTTCTTTCCTCAGTGCTACTGCTGAGACAGCCACACCATCTGCCGGCCCCTCTTCCTCTACAGCTACCCTTGCCACCACCACTGCACCTCCACCTGCCCCAGAGCCCGTCTATCATCTAGTACACCGCCTGTTTCGACGGCTTGACCAGATGGAGCGTCGCAACAAGCGACGCTACGAGCACCTGAAGCTGATGATACGATCTGGCGACATCCCCTCCGAGCCTGATACACCATCCGAGGCATCTGAGGAGGAGGCGAATGATCACGAGGCAGAGACCCATCCACAGAGCGAGGCTGCGCAGACAGACACAGAGCAGGCTGCATCACATCAGGAGGCTCCGCCTCGGATTCAGGCTGTAGACCCAGCGATCCCTATCCAGTCAGCACCTCCTATGCAGCAGGCAGATCTTCAGACCACCACCATAGAGACTCCAGCTACCCACCCTTCCACTGATGACACTCCACACCCTGCTTGAGTGAGCATCAGGGACGATGCTTCATTTTAAGTGTGGGGAAGTCGCCATCTCTGGCGTACATTTTTTTGGTGAACCACTACAGACTCTTTTTATTTTATTTTGCTATTTTTCTGTATTTTTTTTATTTTTATTTTTCTTTTCTCAGTACTTATATATTGCTATTTTTATGCATTTTTACTCTATTTCTGCATTTTGCATTGTAGTTCATATTTTAGCCATTTAGTTTAGTTGTAATATTAACTTATTAGTTATAGAAAATTGTGGATTAATTAGTATAGTTTACCCTTTTTAGCATAAGATAGCTTAGTTTAAATTGAAAAATATAAAAAGGGAGTAAACTAGGAACTTGAACATAATAGAAACAACCCACACCTTATATATATAGCATTATATGTTAGTTAGTTAACAACATTTCATCAAGGAGAAACACAAACTTTAAAGCCATTCAATATAAATTTTACATTGAGAATAATGGGAACTTTTAATTTTACTTGCATGACATACATAACTGATAAATGATTTTTGAGCTAGAGAATACACAGCCTGTGAGTTTTGAGCTTAATTGTATGGTTACATTCAAACCATAATTTTTATTCCTGTGTGTTCCGCCCTTCTTTTTTTTTCTGATGTTCTTTACTTTGTTTTAATCTATATGTCCGATTATAGAATAGAAATACATACCAAGAGAGTGATTGAGGCCATTGTTTGATTTTAGCTCACTTATCCCAAAATAGCCTACCTTTTACATCACCCTTGTTAGCTCCCTTGAGTCTTTAAATCCCCTCTTATTCTATCAGCCACATTACTAGCCTTAAGCAGAAAAACAAATTAAAAATCCCAAGTTGAATCCTTGGTTAGCTTAAGATAGAAATTGTGTAATTGTTTAAGTGCGGAAAACTTATTGGGAACATGGATGATAAAAACAAAAGGTAGAAAAGTTGAAAAGAATAAAATAATTCAAAATAAAAGTTTTGGGAAGCATGCTCATGTAAAATCAAAATAATTGAATTACCATGTGCATTAAAAAAAAGTGTTATTTTTCAGTAGTTGAATAAAGGGGACACAAAAGAATTCCCCAAATGTGAAATAAAGCAATGCACATGGGATAAAAATAATAAATATTGAAACATGAGCATGTAACATCAAAAGTGGGAAAATATGGGAAAATAGGTAAAGAAGCTTTGTTTTACAAAGTATGTATGTTAGGTGAGATCTTAGACTAATTAAGGATTCACTTATTAGCTCACTTAGCCTTATACATATACCCTTACCTCTACCTTGGCCCCATTACAACCTTAACCAAAGACCTCATGATTTTTGGTATGTCTATATTCTATAATCGTTGATTGGTTAGATGGAGAACAAAGTTATAGAAAGTAAGAATAAAAAGAAGAATAGAGTGATTAACCCAATAAACACTGAGTGACTAGAGAGTAAACACAAAATTCAGTGAGGGTTCAATAGCTCATTAACATATATCTCTGCTGAAATTATTAATTGTCTTGCAAGTTTATAAAATGTTTTTCTCTCCCATATATTATATTATATATATATATATGACTCCTTGAGAATGTGAATTAATTCAACTACATGCAAGCTTTATATACAAGTGCATAAAAATTAGAATTGCATGATGCATCTAGGTAGTTGCATTTAGATTAGATTGCATTGCATGGCATTCCACCACTTTAACCTAACATTACTCTTGGACTTAGCATGAGGACATGCTATTGTTTAAGAGTGGGGAGGTTGATAAACCCATATTTTATGATATATTTTGTGCTTAATTTGAGTGATTTATTCAATCCTTCACCCACTTATTCATATTAATTGCATGGTTTTACTTTCCCTTCCTTATTATGTGATGTATGTGAAAAACATGTTTCCTATGCTTTAAAATTAATTATTTTAATTACTTTATTTCCATTCGATGCCGTGATTAGTGTATTGAGTAATTTCAGATCTTCTAAGGCAGGAATGACTCAAAGGATGGAAAGAAAACATACAAAAATAGAAGGAAAGCACAAAACAGAGTTTTTGGAGAAACTGGCATCCACGCGATCGCATGGACGACGCGGCCACATGCCAAGCACGAAGAAGCAGCGAAGCGGCCGCATGACTGACGCGACCGCGTGACAAAGGCCACACACCAGAAATTGCAAAAAACGCTCATAGCGAATTCTGAAGCCCTTTTTGGCCCAAATACAAGTCCAGAAGGCATAGACCAGAGGTTATGAAGTGGGGGAATGCATCGATTCAAGGAGAGTCCACACTTTAGTTAGTTTTTCATGATTTAGATTTAGTTTAGAGAGAGGTTCTCTCCTCTCTCTCCTCTCTTTAGGATTAGAATTTAGAATTAGGATTTTATTCGCTTTCAGGATTATCTCTTTATCAGGTTCAATATTCCCTTTTATTTACTTTCCCAATTTTATTTATGAATTCTTCTATGTTACAGATTACTCTTTGAATTAATGTTATTTGAGGTATTTCAGTTTATTATTGCTTTCTTTTATTTACATTATTGTTATTCCCATCTGAAGACATTTTTATTCCAGTAGATTTACTTTTTTCCTTTTGGTCTTGGTTAAGAAATCAGTAACTCAGGAGTTATCAAACTCAAACATGATTGATAATTGTTATCTTTGTTAATTAAATTGAACTTCAATAATCTCAATCTTTTCCTAAGAAATAAATAGGATCCGAAGATCAAACCAATTAATCCCTTGACCTTCCTTTATCTTAGTAAAGGTTAACAAAGTGGAATTAAGATTCAATTCTCATCATCATTGATAAGGATAACTAGGATAGGACCTCCAATTTCTCATACCTTGCCAAAAGTTTATTTACAGTCATTTATTTATTTTACTTGCCATTTAAATTGCTTGTTCTTCATTTACTTTATTTGCTAATTAGACTATTCACTCCTCATTCTCAAAACCCCAATTTACAATCTCCATAACCAATAATAAGAACATACTTCCCTGCAGTTCCTTGAGAAGACGACCCGAGGTTTGAATACTTCGGTTATCAATTTATTTAGGAGTTTGTTACTTGTGACAACCAAAACTTTTGTAAGAAAGGTTGATTGCTTGGTTTAGTAACTATACTTGCAACGAGAGTTTACTATAACTTCTAAACCATCAATCTTCAGTTCTTCACTTGTCCTCAAGCAAAGAAGAACTGAAAATAAAAAGAGACAAATATTATGAGAAACGAAAAATAAAAGGATAAAAGAACAAGAGATAATTAGGATTGGGAGAGAGAGAAAGAAAATTAAAACTGGGCGGTGAAGGCGACGCGTACGCGTACGGCACGCATACGCGTGAGTTGCAAATTTCCTTAATGACGCGTCAGCATCAGGAACGCGTCCGCGTGCCCTGGGTTTTGCGCGATTCACGCGAAGCCATCCGCGCGCACGCGTAACTCTCTGTTCACTTTATTTTTTTCACGCATATCCATATGACGCGTACGCGTCAGCAACACTTGCGCGTCATTTTTTTTTTTTTTAGTCTGATGTGTTCGGTTCCTGTGATAAAATAGCTGCATGATCAGAAAATTAGTAAGAACTTAATAAAAATCAAATAAGTAAGAAAACTACTACTAATAAAAATAAAACAAAATAAAGCTAAGAATGCAAAAGAATGATCACACTACGGTGGGTTGTCTCCCACCTAGCACTTTTAGTTAAAGTCCTTAAGTTAGACATGTGGTGAGCTCCTTGTCATGGTGGCTTGTGCTTGTACTGATCCAGGAATCTCCACCAATGTTTGTTAATCCAATGGCCACTGGGATTCCAAACTAGGCGCATAACTCCTTCGTGCAAGTTGAAGCAAGTGACAAGGCCCCAATAGTGTTGATTGTGAAAATGAATTCCAGGGTCCCAAACCTTGCTTTTACACCCGTCTTCTTGTGGATCACCATTGTTCTCACCGGGTGGCAATTAATCTGAATTCTCACAGAAACATTCAAACAACCTTCTAGACCCATTCAATTGAGCTCTACACCAATCCTTGTAATTCAATTTGGAGCATGCAACCATATTGGACCTTGCTTGACAACTCTTACCACTAACCATCTTCCTCTCACTCTTAATGCCACAAAGAGCTCTAAGTTGACCATCCGTCTCCAGTAGCCCATATTCAAGTGGGAATGTAAATGTTAAAGATAGAAATTTTACCCACTTGAATGTTGTATTGGATGGTGATGGTTTTGGGAGAGGTCTTGCAAGCTTCACTCCCTTGTGTTCTTCTTTGAATTCTTCCACTTCTTTGCAAGCTTCCTCAATTTCAACCTCTTCTTCTTGGTAACTGTCTTCTAATTCAATCTCTTCTTCATTGCTTACCAAGGGCATGGGAGGTTGTGCATCTTCCTCTTTTGTGGGTGCATCTTCCTCCTTTGTTTTTGCATCTTCCTCTTCTTCCATGTGTGAGGATGGAAAGTTCTCTAGTTCACTGGAGTATGAACTCTTTTGATTGATTTTCTTACTTTCTTCTATAGGATCTTGTATTATATCTCTTGGGAAGGAATTCGCTTGCTCCTCTTCCTGTGATTTGATAATCGACTGCACATGCTTCTCTACATTTTTGACACTTGTCTTTATATCATATAAGAATTCTTTCATGAGAAGCTCAAGATCAGATGGTATTTGAGATGAATAAGGAGGAGGTGATGGTTCTTGATAAGTGTAAAAAGAGGATGATTCTTGATATGGATAGAGAGGTGGTGGTTCTTGATATGAATATGGAGATGGTGGTTCTTGATAGTTGGAACATGGAGCATTGAAGTTTCTTTGGTTTTGATTTTGCCAACCAAAATTCGGGTAGTTCCTCCATCCACAATCATATGAATTACTACTTGGGTGGGAGTAGTAACCCATGTGATCTCTCTCCATTTTTTTTTCTTAGCACAAAACACCAAATAGAATTAAACGCACCATGTGGTAAACAGGCAAACAAAAAAGAAAGAACAGAATTCTAAAATTAAAATAAAAAAATTAAAATAAAATTAAATAGGAAACACCAAATTTAATTTGAGAAATTAAGAAAAGACAAATTTAATTAAAACTAGAGCAGAGACGCCTAAAAAAAGAAATATTAAAAGAGGAATAAATAATAATAATAAAAAACGAAAGCCTTTTTTTTAATTTTATGTATATATTAAATCTAAACAATAAAATAAAAGCAAAAGAAAGAAACAGGGGATGGGAGAAGGCTAACGAAAAAAATAATAAATAAAAATTAAAGTTAAAGAAACTAAAAAAACGAAAGAGGGGAAGGGGGAGTGTTAACGTAAAAAAAAAAAAAGGCAAATTGTTAGTTTTATTTAAATTTTTTTTTCAAAAAATAATAAAACAATATTTAAATAAAATCAAAATTAAAACGCCTAATCTAAACAATCAAACAACTAATAGTTGTTAATCACAATCAATCTCTCGTAACGGTGTCAAAAATTTGGTGCGGTATTTGTAACCCACTAACTTACTGGCAACTGCACCGGGTCGTACCAAGTAATAACTTACGTGAGTAAGGGTCGATCCCACGAGGATTGATGGATTAAGCAACAATAGTGTTTGATAGGATTAGTTAGACAAACAGAAAATAGTGTTGAGATGCAATATAAAAGACATTAAACAATATAAAGAATATTGAAGAAAGGCAAGTAAATACTTTGGGAAGAAAATATGGAGAAGATAGTTAAGGCTTCAGAGTTATCTACTTTTCTGGAATTATTTTTCTTACTAACTATTTTAATCATGTAGGATTTAATTTATGGCAAACTATACGTGACTAGACCCTAATTACTTAGACCTTCCTAGTCTCCTCTAAAATTCATCAACAGCCAATTTCTTGGTCAATTAATTCCAATTAGAGAGTGATGATCAAATTCCAGTTTATATGCCACAAAAACTCTAATTACTTAAAAGTAAAAGGATTATATGTCACGTATCCCGTTAAATCCAGATAATTAAAATTTAGGAGAATATGTTTTCAAACTGTTGTTCAAGTAAAGAGCTTTTCCAAGTTATACAAGAACTCAAATAGAAAGAGGGTCATACTTCCGTTCCACCCAAATTCATAAAATAAAGAGCGAAAACAATTCTTAAATTATAAATCCATACATAAATTAAAATAGAAAAAGCAATAAAATCAATCCATAGAAATAGACAGAGCTCCTAACCTTAACAATGGAGGATTAGTTGCTCATGGTTCAAAGTAGAAAATAAGGATTCAGGTAAAAAATGTACTAAGTTCCAATCTGGTGGATCTGAATCCCCTTTTATAACTAATCTTAATAATTTAAAAATCAAATTTCTAAAATTAAAATTAAAATAATATCTTTTCCTATTTAAAAATCAAATTTGAATTTAAATTCGAATTAATTGACAAGTCTTCAGTTAATGGGTGGGGACCACTTGATTTGTCCATTCTGCAGTTTCTAATCTGTGTTTCTGGGCTGGAATTGGGTCAAAACAGCCCAGAAATCGTCCTCAGCGTCTTTCTGTGTTTTTGCACGTTGCGCATGTCACGCGTACGGGTCGGTCACGCGCACGCGTCAATGGTCTTTTTCCGCGAGTCACGCGTACGCGTCAATCATGCGCACGCGTCGCTGAGCAAATCTTCAAATTACGCATACGCGTCAGTCACGCGCACGCGTCGCCATGGATACTTCCAAATCACGCGCACGCGTCAGGCACGCGTGCGCGTCGCTCCTCGCTGCCATCTCCTTTGATTCTTGTGCTGCAGAAACTCCATCAAATCCAGCCGAATGCTACCTAAAATAAACAGTATTGCACAAAATTCAAAATAGCATCTATAGTGGCTAAAATATAATTAATTCTTTTTTAAATTCAACAATTTAGATGCAAATTCACTAGAAAAAGATAGGAAAGATGCTCACGTATCATTACTCCAATCCCCTTCGAATATCCCTTTTCATCTCTTTCTTCAGCATTGTTTCTTTCTATTTCTGAGCCGGTACTAATTTGTGGAAAATATTTTGCTGCTTGTGCCTTCTTTTGAATGATAGCATTGCTCATAACTTCTTCTTCCTCACTACTCCCCTCTCTTTCTCGAGACTGCATTGATAGATTGGCCAGTCCCTTAATTAAGTTGACTGAAATTGACTTTTTGACCCTATTGTGTGAGCTGTCTTCCCCTTTAGGCAGATTAGTATTAGGATTATCTTTCGTAGCTCTCTCTCTTCTTCCAGTCTGGTCGGTGACGATTGGGTATTCTGCTAGGTAAGTATAGTTTCTAAACCAACAGAGAATCCTTTCGTACAAAAACTTTGGTTGTCACAAGTAACAAAACCCAATAAAATTTATAACCGAAGTATTCAAATCTCGGGTCGTCATCTCAAGGAATTGCAGGGAAGTATGATTTATTATTGGTTATGGAAAAAGGTATATTTTTGGGGTTTTTGAAATAAGGAACAAGTAATTTAAATGGCAAGAAAAATAAATTAATAATTAGAAAAACTCTTGGCAAGGTATGAGAACTAAAAATTCCATCATAGTTATCCTTATCAAGTGTGATGAGAATTGGTATTGCTCCCACTTAGTTAACCCTTACTAAATAAAGGAAAGTCAAGTGGACTAATCAACTTGATTCCTCAAGTCCTAGTCAACTCCTATGGAAAGACAAGCTTTAGAGGGATCTAAATTAATCACTGCTGAGTTTGAAAACTCAAGTGTCACCAATTATTTAACCCAAGCCAAAAAGGAGAAAAATACAAATTATTTATATCATAAATAGATGAAAACAATCATAAATCTGAAATACCTCAAATTGCATTTAAACATAAATTCAAATCTAACATGGGAAGGTTCATAAGCCAATTTGGCAACATAAGTAATTAATAAGTAAAAACATTAGAGTAAATAAAAGTAGAAAAGAAACATAAATCAAAAGAACATTGAATTTGGAATGAAGATAACGAAGGAATCCTAATCCTAAAATCTAAGAGAAATCATAATCCTAAATCCTAAGAGAGAGGAGAAAACCTCTCTCTCTCTAAAACTACATCTAAAACCTAAAATTGTGAATTATGAATGTTGTATCAATTGTCTCTTTTGATTCTCCCATTCTCTGGCTTCTATTCTGTGTTTCTGGGCTTGGATTTGGGCCGAAAAAGGGTCCAGAAATCGCTAGGGGTGACTTCTGCAATTTTCTGCACGTGGCGCCCATCACGCGTGCGCGTGGATCACGCGTGCGTGTCGTTTGGAGTTTTTCCTTGTCACGCGTACGCGTCAGTCACGCGTTCGTGTCGTTTGTGCTCTGCGCCTAGGCACACGTCCGCTTTGTCCATGCGTGCGCGTCACTGCCATTTTGCGCTAGGCACGCGTCCGCGTCGTCCATGCGTACGCGTCGCTGTCACTTTCTTCAAAAACTTCATTTTGTGCGTTCCTTCTATTTTTGCATGTTTTTTTCTGTCCTCTAAGCCATTCCTGCCCTATGAAGCCTGAAAATACTTAACACACAGATCACGGCATCGAATGGTAATAAATGATAATTAAAATAATTATTTTTAAGGCATAGGAAACATGTTTTCACATATATCATAAAATAAGGAAGGAATTGTAAAACCATGCAAATCTTATGAATAAGTGGGTGAAGAATTGATAAAAATACTCAATTGAGCACAAGATGAATCATAAAATAGGGGTTTATCAACCTCCCCACACTTAAACATTAGCATGTCCTCATGCTAAATCCAAGAGAAAAGAGTGAAGGTAGGATGGTGGAATCTTATGCAATGCAATCTATTCTAAATGCGAGCTACCTAAATGAATCATGCAATTTCTAATTATTATCCACTTATATATATATATATATATATATATATATATATATAAAGTTTACATGTGGTTAAATTGATTCATATTTTCAAGGAATCATATATGTACAACTAAGTCCAAATCATATTAAAACACATTCACAATTGAGTTGAGTTAAAAGAATTTACAAACTTGCAAGATAATCAATAATTAAACATAGATATATGGAAATGAGCTATTGAACCCTCACTGAATTTGTGTTTACTCTCTAATCACTCAGTGTTTGGGGTTAATCACTCTATTCTTTTCTAGTAATGCTTTCTAAAACTTTGTTCTTCATCTAACCAATCGACAAATATATAATGTATACATGCAAAAATCATGAGGTCTTTTTCAAGGTTGTAATGGGGCTAAGGTAAAGGTGAGGGTATATATATAAGGCTAAGTGAGCTATAAATTGAATCCTTGATTAGTCTAAGATCTCACCTAACATATACATACTCTATATAATTTTTGAAATTCAAATCCACGCGGACGCGTGGGTCACGCGAACGCGTGATTGGGGCAGAGACGCTATGACGCGAAAGCGTCATTGATGCGAACGCATGAGCGTGGGATAATGAAAATGACGCGTACGCGTGAAGCACGGGTACGCGTCGCTTAGAATTGTGCTAAACGCACAAATCCAGCCTCGTTTTAGCGCAACTCTCTGTTTCAATTGAGAGGGCAATAATTTCCACGCGTCGCCCACGCTTTTGCGTGGTGTGTGTGAAGTGAAAGTGACGCGTTCGCGTCATTGACGTGAACACGTGGCTCAAATTGTGCCTAACGCATAACAGCCGCACAATTCCAGCCCAACTTTCTGGGCATTGGATTATGACGTTGATTTTGAGTCGACGCCCACGCGGGGCCCATGCGCACACGTGGGTGATTTTTTTTTATGCAGTATGCAAGATGCAGATGTTATGAATGGTTCTAGGAAAAATAAAATAAAATAAAATGAAACTAGAAACAAATAAAACGAAATAAAATTAAAATTGAAAAAGGGACGATCATACCGGTGGGTTGTCTCCCACCTAGCACTTTTAGTTAAAGTCCTTAAGTTGGACGTTTGATGAGCTCATTGTCATGGTGGCTTGTGTTTGAACTCATCCAGAAATCTCCACCAATGCTTGCAATTCCAATAACATCCGGGGTCCCAGACTAGGCATGTAAAGCCTTCGAGCAAATCAAAGCATGTTTTCAGGCTCCACGGGTGTTGATTGTCAGAATAAATCCCAGGATCCCAAACCTTGCTTTTGTAACCGTCTTTGTATTGATCTTCATTTTTCCAGCCGGACGGTACACAACCTGAATTTCCACTGAGATACCCGAACTTCTTCCGAAATTCATTCAATCAAGCTCTATACCAATCCTTGCACTTCCATTTGAAGCGTGGAACTGTATTGAACCTTGGGTGCCAATTTCTATTGCTAACCATCTCCCTTTTACTCTTAAAGCCGCAAAGAGCTCTAAGCTGGCCATCTGTTTCAAGCAAGCCATATTCAAGTGGGAAAGTAAAGATGAAGGCTAAGGATTTTACCCATTTGAAGTTTGTGTTAGGTGGTAATGGCCGCGGGAGAGGTGTTTCCAGTGGTTCTTCAAGTTCCACTTCCTTGTACTCCTCTGTGAATTCTTCCAATTCCTGACAAACCTCTTCAATTGCAACCTTGTCTTGATCAAAATCTTCAGTTTCTTCCTCATCACCCAAGTCATAAGTTGGAGGTTGAGAAAAATCTACCTCCACATCATCCTCATATTCACTTGGGAAAGACTCCTCAATCTCAAAAAATTCAATTGTGGATGCAAGTTCATCATTAGGAGAGCTTAGTTCGTGATCATCATTACCAAGAAAATTTGCTTCTTGATCTGTTCCGTCCAATTCTTCATAAGGTACATGCTCTTGGGATTATGCACTATCCTCCTTAACATCAACTGCAAATTCCTGGGAGGAATTCTCCACAACTTTTGATTACCATGGAGGTTCAGCGTCTCCTAAATCTTCAACCAATTCTTCTTCTTCGACAATCTGGGCTTCCTCCACTTGTTCCAATACCAAGTCATGCTCTTTACTGTCCACCGGAGCTTCTAGTGTCTCCTTCGTACTGAGAGCTAATCGATTTATCGCTTGCTCCAATTGATGGAGGGTTGCATGAAATTGGTTCACTGTGTCCTTGAGACGATCCTGTGATTCTTGGTTCGATGGACATGGATATGGTTCATATGGAAGTGGTGGTTCTTGGGAGTAATTGGATTGGAATTTGGGTGGATAAGAGTTGGGGGCATATGGAGGTGAATGGTTGTAGTGGCTTGTGAGTATGGTGGTTCGAAACTATGTTGAGGAGGTAGTTCATTGGCATATGATGGAGCTTGTTGGTAACTACAAGGTGGTCCACCATATCTATCATCTCTGCATACACCTCGGAATGGCTCTTGACCATAGTAATTTGGTGGAGATAGTTTGTCATGAAGGGGTCCACCATAACTATTGTCTTGGCATGCATTGTAAAATGATCGCTGTTCATGGTATCTTGGAAGGTGTTGTTGCCGAAAGGGTTGATCAGATCCTCGTGGCTCTTTCCATCTTTGATTGGTTTGACCTTGATGCATGTTCCTATTATAGCTTCCATTCCTTTCAACAATATTAGAACCAAACTCAAAGCGACGGGGGTGAGAACTCATAGTAGCTAATAAAAATTAAAAACAAAAATAAAAATAAATAAATGAACAAAATAAAATATTTACAATAACCAATAATAAGGCACACGTTTGCAATTCCCCGGCAACGGTGCCATTTTGACGATCGGGTATTCTGCTAGTAAAGAATTTTATAAAAATAATCGCGTTGTAATTATAGTTTCTAAACCAACAGAGAATCCTTTCGTACAAAAACTTTGGTTGTCACAAGTAACAAAACCAATTAAAATTTATAACCGAAGTATTCAAAACTCGGGTCGTCTTCTCAAGGAATTGCAGGGAGGTATGATTTATTATTGATTATGGAAAATGGTATATTTTTTGGTTTTTGAAATAGGGAACAAGGAGAATAAATTAGCAATAAAGTAAATTAATTACTAGAAAAACTCTTGGCAAGGTATGAGAACTGGAAATCCCATCCTAGTTATCCTTATCAGGTGTGATGAGAATTGTTTATTGCTCCCACTTAGTTAATCCTTACTAAATAAAGGAAAGTCAAGTGGACTAATTAATTTAATTCCTCAAGTCCTAGTCAACTCCTATGGAAAGACTAGCTTTAGAGGGATCCAAATCAACCAACAAGAATTCTAATTTTCAATCAATAGCTGAGTTTGACAACTCAAGTGTCACCAATTACTCAACCAAGGCCAAAAGGGAAAAATCTAAATTACTTATATCATAAATAGAAGAAAACAATCATAAATCTGAAATACCTCAAATTGCATTTAAACATAAATTCAAATCTAACATGGGAAGGTTCATAAGCTAATTTGGCAACATAAGTAATTAACAAGTAAAAGCGTTAGAGTAAATAAAAGTAGAAAAGAAACATAAATCAAAAGAACATTGAATCTGGAATGAAGAAAACGAAGGAATCCTAATCCTAAAATCTAAGAGAAATCCTAATCCTAAATCCTAAGAGATAGAAGAGAACCTCTCTCTCTCTAAAACTACATCTAAAGCCTAAAATTGTGAATTATGAATGTTGTATCAATTATCTCTTTTAATTCCCGCATTCTCTGGCTTCTATTCTGTGTTTCTGGGCTTGGATTTGGGCCGAAAAATGGTCCAGAAATTGCTGGGGGCGACTTCTGCAATTTTCTGCACGTGGCGCCCATCACGCGTACCCGTCGTTTGGAGTTTTTCCTTGTCACGCATTCGCGTCGTTTGTGCTCTGTGCCTAGGCACGCGTCCGCTTCATCCATGCGTGCACGTCACTGCCATTTTGCGCTAGGCACGCGTCCGCGTTGTCCATGCGTACGCGTCACTGCCACTTTCTTCAAAAACTCTATTTTGTGCGTTCCTTCTATTTTTGCATGTTTTCTTTGTGTCCTCTAAGCCATTCCTGCCCTATGAAGCCTAAAAATACTTAACACACAGATCACGGCATCGAATGGTAATAAAGGATAATTAAAATAATTATTTTTAAGGCATAGGAAGCATGTTTTCACATATATCATAAAATAAGGAAGGAATTGTAAAACCATGCAAATCTTATGAATAAGTGGGTGAATAAATGATAAAACACTCAATTAAGCACAAGATGAATCATAAAATAGAGATTTATCAATGTCCCCACACTTAAACATTATCATGTTCTCATGCTAAATCCAAGAGAAAAGAGTGAAGGTAGGATGGTGGAATCTTATGCAATGCAATCTATTCTAAATGCAAGCTACCTAAATGAATCATGCAATTTCTAATTACTATCTACTTATATATATAAAGTTTACATGTGGTTAAATTGATTCATATTTTTAAGGAATCATATATGTACAACTAAGGCCAAACCATATTAAAACACATTCACAATTGAGTTGAGTTAAAAGAATTTACAAACTTGCAAGATAATCAATAATTAAACATGGATATATGGAAATGAGCTATTGAACCCTCACTGGATTTGTGTTTACTCTCTAATCACTCAGTGTTTGGGGTTAATCACTCTATTCTTTTCTAGTCATGCTTTCTAAAACTTTATTCTTCATCTAACCAATCAACAAATATATAATGTATACATGCAAACATCATGAGGTCTTTTTCAAGGTTGTAATGGGGCTAAGGTAAAGGTGAGGGTATATATATAAGGCTAAGTGAGCTATAAATTGAATCCTTGATTAGTCTAAGATCTCACCTAACATATACATACTCTATACAATTTTTGAAATTATGCCTAGCTTCCCAATTTTCACATTTTGACGATTGGGAATTCTGCTAGTAAAGAATTTTATAAAAATAATCGCGTTGTAAGTATAGTTTCTAAACCAACAGAGAATCCTTTCGTACAAAAACTTTGGTTGTCACAAGTAACAAAACTCAATAAAATTTATAACCGAAGTATTCAAATCTCGGGTGGTCTTCTCAAGGAATTGCAAGGAGGTATGATTTATTATTGGTTATGGAAAAGGGTATATTTTTGGGTTTTTGAAATAGGGAACAAGGAGAATAAATTAGCAATAAAGTAAATTAATTACTAGAAAAACTCTTGGCAAGGTATGAGAACTGGAAATCCCATCCTAGTTATCCTTATCAGGTATGATGGAATTGTTTATTGCTCCCACTTAGTTAACCCTTACTAAATAAAGAAAAGTCAAGTGGACTAATTAATTTGAATCCTCAAGTCATAGTCAACTCCTATGGAAAGACTAGCTTTAGAGGGATCCAAATCAACCAGCAAGATTTCCAATTTTTAATCAACAGCTGAGTTTGACAACTCAAGTGTCACCAATTACTCAACCAAAGCCAAAAGGGGAAAAATCTAAATTACTTATTTCATAAATAGAAGAAAACAATCATAAATCTGAAATACCTCAAATTGCATTTAAACATAAATTCAAATCTAACATGGGAAGGTTCATAAGCCAATTTGGCAACATAAGTAATTAACAAGTAAAAGCATTAGAGTAAATAAAAGTAGAAAAGAAACATAAACTAAAAGAACATTGAACCTGGAATGAAGAAAACGAAAGAATTCTAATCCTAAAATCTAAGAGAAATCCTAATCCTAAATCCTAAGAGAGAGGAGAGAACCCCCCTCTCTCTCTCTCTCTCTAAAACTACATCTAAAACCTAAAATTGTGAATTATGAATATTGTATCAATTATCTCTTTTGATTCCCGCATTCTCTGGCTTCTATTCTGTGTTTCTGGGCTTGGATTTGGGCCGAAAAATGGTCCAAAAATCGTTGGGGGCGACTTCTACAATTTTCTGCATGTGGCGCCCATCACGCGTGCGCGTGGGTCACGCGTGCGCGTGGGTCACGCGTGCGCGTCGTTTGGAGTTTTTTCTTGTCACGCGTTCGCGTCGTTTGTGCTCTGCGCCTAGGCATGCGTCCGCTTCGTCCATGCGTGCGCGTCACTGCCATTTTACGCTAGGCACGCGTCCGCGTCGTCCATCCGTACGCGTCGCTGTCACTTTCTTCAAAAACTTCATTTTGTGCGTTCCTTCTATTTTTGCATATTTTTTTCTGTCCTCTAAGCCATTCCTACCCTATGAAGCCTGAAAATACTTAACACACAGATCACGGCATCGAATGGTAATAAAGGATAATTAAAATAATTATTTTTAAGGCATATGAAACATGTTTTTACATATATCATAAAATAAGGAAGGAATTGTAAAACATGCAAATCTTATGAATAAGTGAGTGAAGAATTGATAAAAATACTCAATTGAGCACAAGATGAATCATAAAATAGGGGTTTATCAGTCGGCTTTCAACTAATCCCTCCACTTTTCTTCTTCCACCTCTCCCTTCAATGAATCTTCAATTTAAAAATTGCAAGCTCTTGTCTCATGTCCAATGAATTCACGATAGTTGTAAAAGGTGCTAATCCGTTCATACTTGAGTGCAACTTTAAGTTGTTTGTTTTTGGGACTAGCAAGCTTAACGTATCTTTTGAGTAGTTTTGTTACATCCAAGTTTACTTGGATTTTAACAATGCTATGCTTCTTGCCCTGAACATGGAAGATATCAATATCTAACACCTCTTCAAATGAGCCCCTTATCTTCCATCTTAATTCTTTAGTCTTGAATTGTTCTGGCAAATCCTAAATTTGTGTCCATATTGGCACGTGGGCAAAATATATTTCTGCATTATTCTCATCCTTCTTCCATCTCCTAAGGTTCAGGATGTAGTTTTTGAAGAGCCAAGGACACTCCTCTCAATATGAAGCATATCTTTCTCATCCCCAAAGAAGAATTGAAATATGTTTTCTCCATAATCTACCACTTTAAAACTCTCAAATTGTTTATCCGCCAAAAGTTTTCCAACTAAACTTTTAGCACAACGTTCAGTCCCAACCTGCACCTCAGATTGCAGCCTCGGTTTGCTAGCAGTGGTAGCAGCGTTTGCTGCCATGGTGATCACGTTGACACAATGATGCTAGATTACTCGAACAAATCGATTGATCACAGAAAAATTACAGATATTAAGATTTCTCTACTAAACTCTAGCAAAGCACGTTAAACCTTAAGGGCACTTCTATTTTGTTCTTAATCTAACCACTCTTTTCTATTCTACCACTTTATTTTTATTATTAAATTTGTATTTAATATTGTGTGTGGTATAAAATCTCTGTGATGAAGTTATGTAAAATCAACATTTAATATTTAAAGGTATTTGTTATCATCGTTATTTTAATATCCATTCTCTTTGTGTAAAAAAAATTGTATTTTTTGAGTCATTTATCTAAATGCTACAACTTTAAAATAAGTATTTCTATAACTAAAAATTCAAACACAAAATAACTTATTTATAAGCTGCTATTAATAAAAGTCCTTATATTTTAAACTCCTTTTTCAAAAGATCTTATTTAAGAAGTTTACCCAAAATGGGCCTAACATGTAGCATAATCTATTATGCACGGATATTGATACAGACACCAGATATGACATAACACGAAACATGCAGACACACAAATTTAAAACTTTTATAACGCAACTTTTATAACGCACGAGGACACTATAAGTTTATAAAATATAACATTTTTTTAGATAAATTATAATGATATTTTAGTATTTTATTGATATTAAAGTATAAATTAGTTTTTTAATTATTTTTAATATTTTTAATTATATAAAATATTTAAAATATTTTTTTGTTTTAATAATTAATAATATATATTATTTTTAAACTCATTAAAAAAATACATGTTAAAAATAAGGTTAGATATGCTGACATGTAATAGTATTTTGATGTGTCCAGGTGTGTCTGGAGGAGAATTTTTTTATTTTTTATTAAGACATGATTGGAGACAGAAAATACGCATGTCGGACAAGTGTTGATGAGTGTCATGTCCAAAATGTGTCCATCACACAAACATGGCAAATAAAAAAAGTATCCGTATTTCATAGAGCATAACTATTTGACAACTCCATATTTAAAATAATAATCATGCTAGGTGAATATAAAAAAACCACTAAATCAAGTATTTTTATAGAGTATATATTAAAATAAATATTAAAAATAAATCAAACAATATATTTATTTATATATAAATGTATAATGATTGTTTTAGTAGTCAAAAAATACTATCCATTTAGATAGGTTTATAAGTTTTTTTTTTTTTTACTTTTAACTTATAAAAAATTACAACATAATGTTTAGTACAATTTTTAAAATTAATATGTATTTTTTTAAAAAGCCATTTACACCGTAAAGAGGAGTTAAAAAAATGATTTCTCCTATAATAAATTTTTTTTATCACTTTCCTTTTAAAAATAAATATTTTTATGCTATGAAGCATGGACATTTTGCAGAGTTGTCATGTCTGCGTGTTTGAACATATTTCGGACACCACACTCATCCGACATACATGTCTGCTATGTCAAACCGTGTCTTAATAAAAAATAAAAAAAATTTCACCGGATACACTTGGACACACCTAAATACAATCACGTGTGAGCGTGTCTAACTTTTTTCTTAACATGTATTCTTGAAAAAAATTTTAGAAATAGCATATATTATTATTTATTAAAATAAAAAATATTATAAATAATTTATATAATTAAAATAAGATATTAAAAAAATTAAAAATTAATTTATATTTTAATATTAATAAAATATCAAAATATCATTACGATTTATTTAAAAAATACTTTATAATTTATATATATGTGTGTCCCCGTATCTTATAAAATTTTGAAATTTGTATGTCGACGAGTTTCGTGTCCGTGTCAGTGTATCATAGCTTTTATGACTAAAAAATCAAGTACAAAATAACTTATTTATAAGTTACTTTTAATATAAGTCCTTATGTTTTAATTTTTTTTCAAAAGAATTTAATTAAGGTGTTTATCCAAATTGGCCTTATATATAGTTAGGTACACCAAAAATCAACTGTCAAATTAATCTTTTATAAAATACATATTAAAATACAAAATATTATTAGAACTTAGTTAAATAATGGATTAATCGTCAAATTAATCCCGAAAAATAAGTCATTCTCTAAATTCATCTCTAAAGAATTTTATCAATTAAATTGGTTATTGGTCCTTCAAAGATTACAATGCAAATTAATCATCTTTGTCACTTTGTCACTTTATTAACAATATCTGTAAACATTTGATAATGTAAAACGTTAATTGACAACATACATGACACTTAATATGTCTAATTAGATGCCGACCAAATATGTTTATAAAAATCTATCAATTTAGTCTCTTTCTCCAATTGCATAAATCTTAATCCAAATATAAATTACTAACTAAATTGATAGATTTTTATAAATATATTTGTTCACTCTCCAATTGAATATGTTAGACGTCATATATTTTGTCAGTTAATATTCTATATCATTAATCATTGACAAAAAATTGTTAATGGAATGACTGAAGAACGAAAATTATTAATTTGTAATTTTTGAAAAACTAATTTGATTAATAAAATCTTTCATGTATGAATTTGGAGAATGAGCCATCTTTACGCTGCTTGGTTGACAAAAATACACTAATTCAAAGTCTCTGGATATAATATATATGTCTATATCTCATCTGAAAAATATAATTGTGTGTCTCTATGTCCCTATTTAAGTGTCTCATATTTGTAAACAAATACAATTTTATAGGCTAATTTGATTATTAACTCATAAAACAATATTTGAAAATACACATTCTTGTGTGTGTATATATATATATAATGATAAAAAATACAAAATTAATTATAATCTAATAGCTAAGAACTATGTTTAAATTTTATAACTTGAAAATACAAGATTTTGGTAAAGGATTTTTAAAAAAAAATTAATTAAGGATATAAAATGTGATCTTTAATATTTGAATATTTTTTCTTTTTTTTTATTTTACTTATAAAATATATAATAAAAAATTATAATTTATCTCTTTAAGTAAAAAAAAAATGAAAAAATTAAATCTCCTTAATTTTATTCTTCATAATAGTTATTTTGAAATCGTTCGCACTTAATTTAACGAATTTGAACAAAAATAAGAAAAACAAAACAACAGTTACAAAACTCAATCCTCTTATATAATGTAGGAAGCTGTTCTGATATGGTAATGTATGTAGCGGAACATGATGTTCTTTTCATTTTGACCATAGAGAGATATAACATGAATGGTCAAAATCTCAGTAAGCTACTTTAAGTGTACGTAAAAATCAGGAGTTCATGGTGAATTTGCAACAGATTTTATAATTGATAAGTATATACACGCAATATCGCTTTTATCCATGACCTATGTGCAATGACAAGTGTAAGATTCGATTAATTAACGGCTAATTAACCCATAAATGAGAATTTATTCTAGAAAGCCAAAAATGTTATTTTTATGGCTTAATATGATAGAGGAAATTGAGACGAGAATTTCGGTACCAATTTTATAGAAATCGGACCAAAATTGGACCGAACGGGCCAAACCGGGCCAACCGGACCCAAAGTAGGCCCTTGGCCCAACTAAACTAAACCAAAACCCTAGTTTTCAGCACTCTCTCTCCTCATTTGAGACACTAAACACGCTGAAATGGAGGCCATGGAGGGAAGAACACTCTCTCAACTTCCTTCTCTCACTTGATCTTCAAACCACCATAACTTTTGATCTAGAGCTCCGATTGCCGCTCCGTTTGCGGCCACGCGTTCACCGCGGAGAGCTCTACAAAACCCATACAATCAATCTTGAGGTAAGCCACGTTTTACTGTTTGAAATTCCAGCCCTTGATTTCGAGTTTCATGAGCAAAAATGTTGAGATTTTGGGTTCTTTGATGTTATAGGACCCAACTCTCTTGAAGGAGAAGGTTAATCTTGTCTCCTTGGACCTTGGGTGTGGTAAGATTCTCAACCCTAGTATAATTTGTTGTTCTATGATGTTTGGGTATTGAGATGTTGTGTATGGGTATGATGATTGTGGCTTAGGTTGTGTATATGTGAATATTGGAGCTTGATTGGTGATTTTGGAAAGCTTGGAAGAGGGTTTTGTGTGATAAAATCTGTTCTTGGAGGTATTGATACCTTGAGAGCTTGTGGACAAGTGGTTTGGAAGTGCTCCGGTTGAGCTTGGGGAATCGGCTAAGGTATGGTTTTAGTTTCCCGTATCTAATATGTAATGTGGTAGGAAATACTTAGGCTAGAGGCCCTAAGATAGGCATTGAATTGTTGGTGTTGTTGAATGGTTGAAATATATGATGTGTTCATATATGTGATTATGAATATTGATGCCTTGATTGTGTGAAATATGAGAAATGCATGTTGTGATATATGCTTGATGGATGATTGAGGTTGAATTGATGGGTGGTACCATGTTGATGGTGAGTATGATGTTGATTATGTATAATGATGGTTAATTGGAAATGGTATTATTGGAAATTGGGATGAGGAAGGATGTATGACATGATATTGTGTTTGTCCTTTAGCCATTTGATTGAGAAGTGTTAAAATGGTTGGATGTGGTTTTGGAAACCTTGGTAAAGTGTCAATGTGTGAATTGAGGATGGCTTGTTGTTGATTTTGGTACATTTTGAATGATTTCAAAGAGAAGGATTGAAATTGGCATGTTTGATTGATTTTGAAAAGAGTTGAAAGTGGCTTGTTTTGAAAATGGCACCTTGTGGTTTTGTATAAAAACATGGTTTTTGGGCATACTTTGACGGGACATAACTTGGACTACGGATCTTTGATTTGTGCCAAATCTGTTTAGAAATGAAATTGGATCCGGGATGTCCATGCCGTTCGAAGAACGAGTGAAAAACGATTTAAAATGAGGAAGTTATGTCCGTCGGAAGATTGGGGTTTGAATCTGTAAATTCTGCAGCTTTTAACTTAGAAAATTTTTAGCAGAATGACCCCTCGCGCGTAGGCGCACTTGGTGCGTACGCGCCGTTCTTCGAGAAAACGCCATCCACGCGTGCGCGTGGAGTGCGCGTACGCGTGGACCTGTTTTCATCCCAAAGTTGATTTTTGAGTTTTAAAAGCCAAATTTCATACTTCTAAGCCTCCGATCTCACCACTTATGTCTTAAATCATTATGATATGCCTAGCATGAGAAAAAGGGCTAGTGAATGTGGTAACTTGCGAGTGAAGCAAGGGAAAAATGAATGATCATTGAGGATCAAAGATGATTATGTGAGATGCGGATAATGGCGGTGGAAGTGCTTGTTGTGCCATGGGCCGAAGGGCCGTAATTGTTAATGAATTGGCTGGTTATGGATTTAACCGTGAGCCGGATGGCTAGATTATTGCCGTGTTACGGCGGAGCCATGTTTATGGCCAAGTATAAATGCATATATTATGTTGATTGAATTGTGAAGGTTTGCACTTCCACCATTGGAGATGAGGGTTTCCCTGGGTAGTAGCAATGGCTAGCCACCATGTGCTCCAGGTTGAGACTCGAAGCTCTTTTGACCCTATGTCGTAAGTGTGGCCGGGCACTGTGAAAGGCCCGGATGAGCTCGCCCCCATAAATATTCACCAGTGATGGTGATGGATAAATATTCACCAGTGAGGGTGATGGATATGGATCATGATTATGATCAAGTTTATGATGAGTATAACTCGAGTTGGGGATGCACGACAGAGGGACAGTCCAATGGCTAGCTACCAGGACTTGTCGGGTTGGCTCTATAACCGACAGATGATATCATCAGCCACTAGGGACAGGCATGCATCATAAGCATACTACATGAATTGTTTGAGATTGCCTATTTGACTGCATATTACTTGCTAATTGCCTAAATGCCTTATCTGTTCCTATTTGTAAATCTCTTGTCTGATATAACTGTGTTTGCTATATTATACTCCTGCTGGTGGTTGGGAGGTCTGAAGGAATTGGAAAGGGAAGTATTAATTAGACTGAAGGATCTTTAGTCAGTTGCCACTTACGGTTTAGCTTGTTTATAAGCTTTGATATTACCTGGAGGAAGTTCTAGGATTGCCTTCGGCTTTCCTCTATTATTATGTATTATATATGTGGAAGCTGTTACCGTACTGGGGACCTCTGGTTCTCACCCATGCGGATTTTGTGGTTTTCAGATGCAGGACGCGAGGCTTCTCGTTGAGGCATGCTGGAGACTTCTGGATTAGCGAAGATCCTTTGTTCTCGGGACTCTGTTTTGGTTTATATATCTTGTTTAGATACTTTTATCTCCATTAAATAATACAAACTGTGATGACTCCTTCTAGAGGGAATTTTTGGAGAATAGGTTTTCTGTATTTATGTCCCTTTGGGTTTTCCTTGGGGTTTTCCTTATTTTATTATATGTATATATTGCTATGCTCGAACCGGTTACCTTCGCAGCCGGATTTTGAGTCTTGATATTCCTGTTTTTGATACTCTTTATATATATGATCTTGCGTTAGCTTATCCTTTGCCCGTTGTGTTAGTGATCGGAGTGTTGCGCTTTCGAGTTGCGGTTTTTGTTTATCCCTTTTTTCTACAAGGCTCCTAGTTATAATCAATCATTCATACTACTATACGTACTAAATTTTTGTTTTAGAGGTCGTAATACCTTGCCATCTCTGAATTATGACTTAAGCATAAGTCTCTGTATGGTAGGGTGTTACAACAAGTAGTTGTGTGAATACATAATCTTCAAGCAAAGCCGCTTTGTTGGGTTAACTAAATATATCATCATCACTATTAAAAAATTATTTTCCATTTCATATATATACATCAATTTCCCTCTATCCCTCCTAACATCTATCCTTCTTTGTTCTTAAATTAATCAACTCATAAGTTCACAAATTAAAATCATATTACATTAAACTAGAAGAAATCAATGATTAAACAAAAACCATTTGAATTCCAATGAATTGAATATAAATCAAAGCATCCAATTACAAATTTTAACATTTATATTTATAAATTTAAATAATATTTAATTGTAAACTATAATCAGTGTATGATAATAATTATTTGTTTAATTTATTAATTTTAGATATTAATATTTAAAAAAATGAATAATTATTTTTAATAACGGTAAAAATTTTACCACTAAAAATAATATGATAACATGTAATAAATCTGACTAAATAAGAATACTATGTTACAATCTCAATAAAGGTTAACGAGTATATCACTAAGATGAATAAGTCATTAACTTGCATAAGTGTTAAATCATGGTAATAAAAAAAGTGATTTAATTTTTCTATAATAAAAAATTTTCTATTACTCTTCGTTTAAAATAAAAAATTTTATAATTAAAAAATTAATTATAAAATAATTTATTTATAAACTATTTTTAATATAAATTCTTATATTTAAGGTTTCTTTAAATTTGTATCTTTTTAATATTTTTAAAAAATAATATACATATTTAAATTTTTTACTATTTTAAATATTAGAAGATCAATGACTGGTGTATGTAAATCCCGGTTAAATTAGAAGATAATTAGTCAATAAATTAGTTTTTAATAAGGAGGATTAGAAATGCGAATATTATATCCAATTAGGGTAGAACTTATTGAAACGAGAATTTTGACACTAATTTCGAAAAAAACGGTCCAAAATTGGACCGAAAGAACCGAATCGGGTCCGAACCGGACTGTCGGTTCAACCGGACCAGCCCATTAAAAAGAGCAACGGGCTCTTCTTTCTCTCATTTCCTCGACGACGCAGCTGAGCTCCAGGGAGAGAAAAAGAACGCCGAACCCTTACGGCAAAGTTCCAACTCCCGTAACTTCTCCGTCCGAGCTCCAATCGCCGCACCGTTTGCGGTCACGCGTTCACCGCATCGAGCTCTACATTTCTACCAGAACAATTTTACTGGTAACTTGTTTAATCACTCTCAGCCCTCTTTTCTCCCAGTTTTCAAATTTTTAATGGGAAGGTTGAATTTCTTTGATTTCTGATGTTTTAGGATCCAATTAGCTTGAGGAAAATGTTCACTCTTGCTTATGTGAAGCTTTGGTAAGGTGAGGATACGATAATTCTATTTTATTTTTATTGAATTTGAGCTTTGAGTATTAAATTGGATATATATGTGTTATGAATGTGTATTAGGTTGTGAATAAATAATTGGAACTAGAAATTGTGAATACTGGAACTTGGAGGAAGCAGATTAGTTGAGGTTTTGAGGGCTGTGTTCTTTTAGGAAAATTGTCTTGGAATAATACTTGGGAATCGGCTAAGGTATGGTTTAGGTTTCTTGCATTTAATATATAATATTCTCTGAAAACTTAGGCTAGATGACCATAGGATAAGTTGGATTGCATGTGTATATTTAATGCTTAGTATCCTGTTGATGAATATGGTTGGTTTGGTGCTTGTTGATTAACTGGTGATTTGGCAAATTATTGATTTGAGGTATAACTATTGTGGAGGTTGTTGTGATAATGAGGTATTTTGTGTTAAAAGCCTAGGATTTGTGAACTATGATTCTTAGTTGAATTTTGGTTGTTGGATTTGAATATTGTATTAGTATAATTATTTATCTGAGGTAGATTTATTGTGGCGATTGTTATGATGATGAGGAAGGGTATGTTGAATTCAAAAGAATGCAGGTTTGGACCCGAAAAGGGTGGCAAAGTCCGAGTTTTAGAGGAGATGCTGCCGAAATTTTATAAAAAAAAAAATTAGAGATTTTGTTTAGGAAGCCTCCACAGCATTGGAGCTATACGTGGACGGCTCTTCCAACAAAGTCAGAAGCGGTGCAGGCATAATACTGGTCAACCAAGAAGGAACTCAAATTGAAGTTTCCCTCAAATTTGAATTCCCAGCTTCCAACAACCAAGCAGAATATGAAGCCTTGATCGCTGGGCTAAAGTTAGCAGAGGAAGTCGGTGCGACCAAGGTAGCTGTGTTCAGCGACTCTCAGGTGGTGACCTCTCAAATCAATGGGGAGTATCAGGCCAAAGACCCTAATATGAAGAGGTACTTAGACAAAATCTTGGAACATCTTAGGCGGTTCGCAGAGACCGAGATCAAACAGATAACTCAAGATCTCAATAGCAGAGCAGACGCCCTTTCCAAGTTAGCAAGTACCAAGCCAGGAGGGAATAATAGAAGCCTAATTCAAGAAACTCTCCAAGAACCCTCTGTCGCAAAAACAGAGGTTAAGCAGGATGTCCTGGAAGTATCCGGATTGGACCTCGGATGGATGAACCCACTGATCGAATACATGAAATTCGACATCCTACCCAAAGAGGAAAAAGAGGCCAAGAAAATCCGGAGGGAAGCACAGAACTATACCTTGGTGAGAAATATCCTCTATAAAAGAGGGATATCCACAACATTGTTATAGTGTGTCCCGACCTCAAGGACAACAGAAGTCTTAGAAGAGGTCCATAATGGTATCTACGAAAACCATCTCGGAGCAAGGTCTTTGGCTAGGAAAGACATACGAGTCGGGTTCTACTGGCCCACCTTGCAGAAAGATGTCGCCAAGTTCGTAAAGAAGTGTCAGCCATGTCAAATACATGCAAACTTCCACGTCGCTCCCTCCGAGGAACTCATTAGCATAACTTCTCCATGACCTTTCACAAAATGGGGATTGGACCTATTAGGACCCTTCCTCCAAGCGCCTAGACAAGTGAAATATCTAATAGTGAGAGTGGACTACTTCACAAAGTGGATTGAAGCAGAACCATTAGCCACCATCACAACCCAGAGAAGTCGAAAATTCCTCTACAAAAATATTATTACAAGGTATGGAGTTCCCCACTCCATCACCACTAATAATGGAACTCAGTTCACCGACTCTACCTTCAGGAACCTAGTAGCTAGCATGAAGATCAAGCATCAGTTTACCTCAGTAGAGCACCCACAAGCTAATGGGAAAGCTGAGGCAGCCAACAAGGTTATACTAGCTGGGTTAAAGAAAAGGTTGCAAGACGCAAAGGGAGCATGGGCTGAAGAACTCCCTCAAGTACTATAGGCCTATCGGACCACACCTCAGTCTGCTACAGGAGAAACATCCTTCCGACTTGCATATGGCACAGAACACATGATTTCCATTGATATAAATAAAGGAAAACCAAGGGCAATATTCAACATTGATGTCGGGGCACAAAAAATAAAAATAAAAAAGAACATAAGAAATCGAAGAAAAATACGATGATTTTTTCCAGGAAATCCCCAATGAAAAATACACACTATTCTCGCTTTTTTATCGAATCGATCTTAACCACTACCCACATTCCACCAAATTGTACACCACAAATATGAACTAATAAAGAGACCCGCGATTCCATAGAAAGACATCACGATTCCTTGTGAAAAAAAAAAAGAATTTGCTGAGACGGAAATAAGGATAACAAAACTCGATCTCCTTTTAGAAATTCGAGAGCAAACTCGGATAAGAAAAGAGATTTTGAGACAAAGGATGGCTACAAGATTCGCCACAAATGACCTCATCCTGATAAGACATAATATCAGGTTACAAAGGCTGGGCGAAGAAAAGCTGACAGCAAACTGGATAGGACCCTACAAGATTACTGAAATCTTAAAAAAGGGCTACTACAAAGTGTCTGACCTCAAAGGTGACGAACTACCCAGGTCGCGACACACCTCCAACATAAGGAGATAAAACAATTCTTTATGAAAATTGATTTTCTACAATTAACACACACCAATTGAAGCTCGACAAACTGCGAAAATCATGGGCCGATCATATAAAAATCGCATGGATGAAGCGACGAGGAACCAATTGGTGAAAAGAAATTACATACGCGAATTGGAAAGAAAACACCTCGAAACAACTCGGGCCAAACAGGTTGAAAAAGTTGTGTTTAGAACAAGTCGCAAAAGTAACTTAACTAAATATGCCCCTCGAGGCATAAATACGATTTAACAACTCGACCCACATGGGTAACAAATGAATCGTACAAAATCTCAAGCCCACGATCTCATCTCTACAAGTTCTAAAAAATAAACGACCTAGTCGTATAAAATGGAACAATTTCACAAAAACAAGTTGTTCAAAGAAAATTTGTTCTAGCATTCACAACAACGTAAGGACAACTCGAATTAAACGAGTTGTGCCAATCAACCATATTTTCAACGAAATTGTGTCAAGCACAAGTCGTGTCTATCTAAAAGCAAAGCTTTAAAAGTAATTTGTATCAAAACAAATCATTAAAGCAAAGCATTAAAAAGTGATTTGTATCAAAATGAATCACTAAAATAAAATCAAAGCAAAAATCCTTCAACCAAATGACTCGTATAGAAACGAGTTAAAAAGAAAAGAAAGGATTGTAAACATTTTTGAACAAAATCGAAACGTAAAAACTATCCTCCAAAACAACTTGGGTAAAACGAGTTGTATCATACACAAGGATGACAACCTTGTAAAAACTAGAAAGAGGAGGGAATAAGCATATAATCCCTTCACCTAAGTCGCCAATTTATGCTCGACAAAGCGCAAAAATCATGAGCTGACCTTTTCAATGGTCACTCGGATAAAGCGACGAGGTTCAAATTGGTGTCCAATGGTTATAATACGGCTTGATGATTTAAAACAATTCAAACTTATGAGTTGAACAAAATCGAGTAAAAAATAACCATATGATCTAAGCAATTTGTATTAAAACAAATCGCGCAAAACAACTTGATATATAACTAGTTGTGCTTCAAAAGAGTGACTTGTATAAAAAACAAGTCACCTAACTCGGAATGAACGAGTTGAACAAATCATTGAAAGGCATCGTTCGAAAATCCTTTCTGCTTGATTGCTCGAGTCCGACTTCATAAAGCTCAACCTCGAGCAGGGGCACCATGGATAAAGCAACGAAGTCCGATGGTTATAAAAATGATATGATACTTTAAAAGGACTCAAAATAAATAAGTTGTACTTGAAACAAGTTGTGAAATCCTAAAAACAGCTCGAATTTAAATGAGTTGTATGAAATTAGATCAAAAAATAGCCACGTTTTAATTAAACAATTTGAAATGAAACAAATCGTAAGACCTTAAAACTACTCGCATGGAACGAGTTAGATGAGGTTATACTCAGAAATAATTACGAGTTTTGAAATAAACGATTTGTATCAAAACAAGTAGTAAGAAATCATAATAAGTTTCAGAAAGGTGATTTGTATTAAAACAAGTCATATATCCTCAAAACAACTTGAACTGAATGAGTTGTACGAAATTAGGACAAGAAATATTCTTTGGTTAAGCAAGATGTACTAAAACCAATCATACAGAGCCTACAAGCCTTAAATAACTCGAAAAGAACGAGTTGTACAAATCAGTTCTAGAAAAAAGACTTGGCCAAAAACAAGTCGTTTAAAGAGAGGAAAAGTGGAGCATTTATAAGAGTCAAGGGGCAAAAAGAGACATTTCACACCCTCTTTAAATGCCACTCAAAAACAAAGAAAATTGTCGCGTAACGCATACCAAAAAATGCAACGTTTCAAAATTATGAAACACGTCGTCTACTCGACCTTATGAAGGCGGCGTATCCAACAAAGGAAATTGGAACCACAAATGCTTGAGCCTGACCTCATGAAAGCTCAAACTCAAGCAGAGGCACTGTTCATACCCTGACCCAAAACATAAGCAAAAAATGCCCAATCCAAAGATAGGCCTTCACCACCCACCCGACCTCATCTAAAGAAGTCAGGTTCGACATAGGCTCCTCCCCAAAGAGGTCGTGTTTGATATGAGCTGACAGATAATACTTGTTCAAATAAGTAACTGCTCATAAAATCTCCCAACCTACTTCTAGGAGCAATATCCCAACAACCCTAAGATAAAGGGACGGCTATCCACCAATAGTGGATCCACTCCAACGGTGATTATTGGCACATCACCTATAAATACACTGACACCCCTCAGATATCTCTAAGTTCCAATACTCTTAAACCTGCTTATCCCCTTGCTAACTTAGGCATCGGAGTGTCTTTACAGGTACCACCCCCCATTCTTTCACATACATAACTCAGACGGAGGCTCCCAGACGTAAAACAAGTCGGAGACTACCTTCTTTCAACATTCGGGCCTTTCATTCAAGCCCAATCATCCAGTTTTAGGTAAGCCCTGGAACACCTGGTATATCGGAGACTTTCCAAGCAAAGAAGTTTATTCTTTTTTTAGGAAACTAATGAAATCTTCCTTTAACTTTCCCTCTATATTGGCACCTACACTAGTTGTTTTCTCAATCTCATCGCTATTTGATAAACACTGCTCAACACTACTCCTTTCAATGTCCTACTTCCAGACACTGAATCTGTAAAATTTTCTACGAACCCACGCGTTACATTCTGGAGACAAACACATATAATCCATACTAGAGACGTGCCCATATTGCATAACTCAAATACTCGATCAATCTCACATATCTATCTAAGAGAGATTGACAAGTCTAAAGAAAAAAAGCAGAGACTAAAAGCAACTCCAATCAAAGGTTTTTACTTTTAATACTTATAAGAAGTAAACTAATTTAAAATCGAAATTTACATTGACATTGATAGATGAAATTAAACAAATCTCACTTTAAAAGGACAGTATCATTTTGAAGAAAAACCAATAAAAATTCGCAACATGTAATTTTGATAGAATAATTAAAAATAATATAAAATTCAAATTACATTGATATCAAATATTAGAATGACAAATCTCGAGTTTAGTTTCAAATTACTATTTATGACACACTCCCTCAAATAGTGATGTAGCATTTTGTGACATTTTATGAGACCCAAAATAAAATTGAAATAAGAACCAGCATTGGAGTTGCTCTCACAATCCTCAAATCTCAAGTGAGGATCACATGCATTCACTGCTCATGGAGGATATTAACAGAGTGAGGGAAATTTATGATAACAATTTTCGTGAATTTTCATTCAGCGATCCCTTTAACTAATGCATGTGAATACATACATCTTCCTTACACTTCATTATATAGTTTCCTTCCAGAACCTAACTGACCTATCAGTTCCACAGGAAATAAAAGCCGACTCTGTTGGCGAGTGATCGATCCAGCGGGGTGCGCCGACATGATTAGAAGGCCACTTTGCTACTTTTTCTGTTGTCATTGCATCCCAGATAACGATCTGCAATGCACGCCAGATCCTCAATAAAATCCAGTTAATAAAGCTAACATCAAACACTATATGGAGTTAAACGAACCTCATTGTTCAGTTCATCTATGGAAAGAATAAACTCTTCTGTCTCGTTGAAAATTGCCTGCAAAAACAAATGGTATTGCCTCGTGAACTTAGGTGCGAGTAATCGACAGTTTGGACAGAGATTCTAATTTAACGCGACAAATACCTCCGGATGCAAGATTATAAGATAAACTTATGGTAAGCATACATGTGAGGTCCCATAGAAGATCAATCATTTGCCTTAATAATAGTGAGAAACAACAATTTCTTGTGAATAAAGCAAACAAAACATTTTCAAAAATAAACCATGGGAATGAGTTACTAAGGTGACACAAGGGATGATAAAATAGACTTAATTTCACTCTAATGCAAAAGAAAACTCCAAGTATATGCATCACAAATACTGAAGAATTGGCTTGTTAGTCCGGAACTGACCAATATTAATTCCGAAAATTTGCTAGAAAGGGAAAAAAAGTTATGTATATACCTGGCATCTTAGCTGTGTATGCATGGCTCCAAGATATTGTTTGACTAATCTTCCAGAACCAACTTCCCAAAGCTTTATGGTAGAATCCTTACCACAGGAGAGCACAAACCTAGGAAGTTAAAAGTTATGTCACTACAACGATCCAATCCTATCAGGAAACTTTGGGAAAGTGTAACAAGTTGACAAATGGCTATCTGCAGCAACATCGATGAGGCCGGTCATAAATTCAACAAACTAGCACAGAATGCAATACTTCCGGCAAATACTAAAGCAAAAAATTGCTTTGATTGATTTACAGTATAAAACACAAGCTCTTAATGTGTTTTGCAGTAAACAGGATGTTAATTTAAGATTGTTAATTCTGATGTTACATATTAGTTGATAAGAATGTCAAGTGTTGGAACTACAAGGGAAGTGCCTACTTCAAAATCAACATCCTTGTACATTGAAAATGCAAACCCTCTCGTCATTGTAACTTTGCAACACGTCAAAGGCTAGAAGGTTTAAAATATATGACTGAACACAATCAGTCATGCTGTCCTTAAAGAACTCATCATGCTGCTGAAAGTGGCACTATCCTTCAAATGGTATGTTAGTGCATCAAGGTTTGTGTTTGCTTAACTAATTGACCCAAAATATAATTATACCTTTCATCCTTTGTAAAAATTGCACTTGTAGCCTCAGCTGTTCCATGTGCTCCAGTTATCGAGCGCACACAATTAGCAGTGATGCCATCCCACAACCGAATAACACCATCTTTAGATGCCGTAACATACATGGCACCTGTACAAGAATATCTGACCTATAAAACAGAAAGAATTCATTAACATCACTATAGAGGAATAGAAGAAAAACACAGGTACGCATAGTTTGTTAACAAGAGAAATGACATGCCTGGTTTATGGCTCCATTTGGGCCAACCTCTGGAATGTTTGCTGATAGATAACACTGGAAGGTATTTATATCATACAAATGTGGAATTGCATGATCAGTTCCTGTTAGAAATTGATATTTGTCATGTGAGTTTTTTTTGTGAAAAAATCAACAAAGAAAACAAGGACACTAATTGGAAGATAATCTACCATGAATACATGCTTTTTGGTCAAACTCTCACAATGTCTATAAAGAGAAAATCATTCAAATTGCACATGGTTATTACCAAGCTCCAACATAGAAGTGAATATGCAAATGCGAATTTTGAGATATTGTCCAAGTGCATTGAGAACGACCAAAAGCAGTTCACACAATTAAGGGTTGGCTACATATAGAAAACATTTGACGATTGAAGGTGAACATTATGTAAACTGAAAAAGCATAGCTTAACACTTCATCATTCAAACTACTACCTAGGTAATGAGTTGACCTGAGAAGACTATGAAAAGAAAAAAAGGTAAAATGAATAATCTTATAAAACAGCAACTTTCACAAGAGCTAAGTAAATTATGGTTGGCTCATACTTATATCAATTTTCTCTTAAGAAAATGGTGGTACTAGCAAAAACAATAGACAAAGCTTCAGCAGGATATATTTTATATTTGATAAACTTAAATACCTGCGAGAAGAAAGTCTCCAGAAGGATGAAACGATACAGATCGAACATTGTGTGTATCCTGCAGAACAAAATTTAACAAACTGAAGGTTTACAATTGATTCTTATACTTGCTCATTAGTTGCAAAAGCTTAAATATAAGAAATGTAAGATGGCACCACCTGTATAACCCTGTATGCTCTCTTTGCATTGGTCTTAGAAATATCAAAAAACCTAAAGATAAAAAAAAAAACTAGCATGTCACATTGAAAAAGCATTTCCAAAACAACAAAGACAAGAAAAAGCGAACTACTTGGATCTCCCCTCCTGTAGTAATTACACATGACACCCTACTTGTTTTCATCCTCGCACCAACACCCATTGCAGCAAATAGTAACTAACACCTTTTATGTTTTAATTTTATTTTGCTACGTTATCCTCTCAATGCAGAATGCACGACATTAACCACTCCCTCCTTCAAACAAAGCTTTCATTTGGCGAATAAGAGGTTTTCTCCTCTAATACAGGATTTCACAAAAAATGGAGTTTAAAATGTTACAATTTAGCTGTTAATCTCACCTGAAAGACATATACTACTTCTTACTTAAATTTCCTGACAAAGTAGGCAGATGCTAAAGGGCAATGAATACATATAAACAAGGGGAAGTTGGTACAAAATTTCAAAAATAAGCAGGGAGCCATGTGTAATTACAGAATATTATGTAAGCTCCTAATATACAAAATGCAAATGAGAATAAAAAATTACATAGTAATACTACATGTGGTCTTACTTCATTGTTTGATCTTTAGCTCCAGAAACCAAGATGGTACCTTGTGGATGAAAATCCAGATCATTTATTGGCTGCGGTTCATTATTTATTTTTTAAAAAAAAAAAAACTAAAATAAAATACACATGAACAAATTTGTAGGATCATTCTATAATCTTTGCAGTTTAAAAAATTTAATGCCAAATGGAATGAATGAAAAGAATCAGCTAACAAAAGTCATTGATATTAGATGAAGGTAAATTCTGGTAAGAAATATGTCACTGCAACAAAGACAGATAAAAGCTGATATGTTGAATATAATGTTGCTTTGTTAGGTAATTTATCAAGTTTAAAATAATTTTGAACTTTGATCATCCAAAAGTCTCGCAAAAGAAGTATAATTGAAAAGAATGGATCTCAAAAACAGAAACAATATGATTTCAGTGATTAGTATCTTTGGTGACCAGCATAGACTATACTTTTCAAAAATAGGTATTCAACATGCTAATCAGGTATCTGACTCTACAGAAAGCATACATTGTTCAATATTGTCATATTTCCAAATGAACTATAAAATATATTTTCACACTCCCAATAAACTAGGAATTTGACTCGTTAGAAATTACACCTACACCATGAAGCCAAGTGAACATAACAAATTAGTTCAAAAGTGCTGATTACTTATCTTAATCATAGGTAAGACATCAATTTTGAGATAAAGGAAATATTTTTCACATAAAAAATCCAACTGAACTAGAGAAAATGTAAATATACTTGTGTGTGGTCATAAAATGTTCGAATTACAGGCCGCACAGGGCCATCCTTTGCATCCGGAAGTAACATTTGCTTGATCTTTGAAACCTGCCAAAAAATGGAAGCATGAGTGCAAAAGTCGTTTATGAGGAGAAGCGAAACAGATAACAATAAATCAGCACCTCAAAAAGCTTTATTGATGTATCTGCACTACCAGTCGCAACAAACTTCCCATCAGGACTAAATCTAGCACATCTGGCAATATTCTAGAAATTAAGCCAATCAGTCTAGAAAACAGATAACTAGAAAAAAATTGCTTACAGTAGGGTTTGCATAGTACTTTTAATTGTTAGTGCAAGATGCATATATTTCATTACAGCATATTACATACCTTGTGCTCTGAAAGGTGTCGTGTCTCGTGCTTTGGAAAGCTTTTAGACGTGCCTTTTATATCTGGCACAGCACTGTTGTAACAGATATCAGCCTTTAGTTATGTGAATTTCTCTCTTGAGCTTTGTTAGTGTTACAAGAGCATATCACCTATATCTGAGTTTCACTTTGAAAAACGAAGGAACTTAAGAGTACTGAAATGATACTTCAGAAGAAGTCTATATTAGTCGAGCGATGAGTCAAGATCTATGGTCTGATTTCATTAGATCATTGTGAAAAGTGAAAGCTAAAAAAAAACACTCCCCCAAGTTGAACTTGAATATAATATGCTAACAAGCTTGCATGCTCAATTTTTAATTTTATCATCATATAATGAAAAGAAATTAATATAATTGATTCCCATTGATAAAAGTCACATACTTATCCACCTGAATAGATAAGTACTAGTTGCTAGCCCCCTTCAGAACTCAGAAGTTCTAATACATTATACATTTTAGATTAAATGCATATGGTATCAAATGCTAATCATACCGAAGCGTGATAGAAACAACCAAATTTAACTTGCCATTATGAAATGACATAATTGCCATTTTAAGGTACATTAACAACACATTATCAACTACTACTATAGATTATAAACTATACGAGTTACACAGTCACACTAACTTCAAATTGGGAGAAAGAATAAGTATCAGCAGAAAAGAATTGCCTGAAATCAATGATGGTAGCTCCAGGATGAGTCGGCAGCACCGGTGCACCCAAGTCGCAAAAAGGAGACGACAAAGTCCCTTTGAAAACATCATCTTTCTCCACTGCAAGACCCTGTTATCTCCTTAGAATCAAAAGCTTCCTCATGCAGCCATGCTTAACATAAAAAGTACAAGAGAATCATACAGTAACAACAACTAAGCAAAATAAGAAAAAGAACCTTAGCAACCAGCTCAAGAAGCTTGTTGGGTGGAGCTTCCACATTCAGTGGTGTCATAGTTGCTGAAGCTACAGCACTTGCAGCCTAATAAAATAAATAAATAAATAAATAAATAAAACTTATTTTTCAAATGTAATATTAATAACCATGTAAGAATATCATTAAATTACAAAAAGGAGCGTAGAAAAGATATCAACTTTGTCCTCTCTTTTTTGTGATGCAAAAAGATGAAATTCGATAACAAAAAATAAAAAGGAATGATTTAGGGTTTTGCCTGAGTAAGATTGCTGTCGCGAAGATGAGCGACGATTAGGGAATTGAGGTGCCGATAGAGTTTTCCATCTTGCAGAGTCTGCTCCCAGCTATTGTTCTCCATCAATTCCTGATCTCTGCTTCTTCTTGCAAGAAATTCCCTACTCTGTCCGAATCTAAAACCCTATCCTAGTTTTCTAATCATTCGATTCACTAATTTTCGGATTTGATTTAAGATTTAGGGTTCAAATGTGTCTGATAGAGTAACTTTTTTCCAGGTGTTTTTACGGCTTTCTCTAATTTAGTTCTTTAGATTCAATTATTTTTGGAGGTTCAGTTCTAAGTATCATACTAGTTCTGGATTCTTTTCGACATTGGATCAAATGAACCGAATGTAGAACTAGTTTTGATTTATCACATCACATGGCTAAACGATGTTCTTTAAAAAAAAAAACAAAAACAAAAACAAAATTGTTTTTGAAAATAAAAAAAATTAAATAATTTGTATATTATATAATTTTCTTATTTTTTTTATTTTTATCTTATTTAAACGTCAAAATAAAATGATGTTATTTTAATTTGTCTCTATCCTGACCAATCAAAATTAGTTTAATGTTTTATTTATTGATCTAATGTTAGAAATTATCTAAACATTACTATTTTTAATATTTTTTTTTTGTCAAACTTACTACTTCAATTGATAGTCAACACTCGTTAGTCAAATTTTGTGGATAGTTTAAAATTTTGCTTAATTAAAAGTTAGAATTAGTTTTTTTTTTTTATTAAAATCAACCGTGAGATTTGAACTTGTAATTTTTAGATAAATATAAAAAAATTATGCTATTTGAATTATAATTTGTTAGCAAAAATTAAAATTAGTTATTATTTACTAAATAAATAAAAAATATTTTTGTAATTTTTAATGCAACTAGTATAAGTGTATTGGAAATATCAAGTTTTTAAAATATTATTTTAGTTTTTTTTTTTGTGACTAAACAAGGAAAGAAACAAAGCAAAAACTATTCTAAATCCGAGCGGATGATTCGTTGGAGATCAACACTAGGCTCAGATCAAATAACATGATTAGAGTTACTCTTGGCACCATATTTAGCCATCCAATCCGCAGCTCTATTTGCTTCTCGGGACAATATTATTTTAGTTTGTTTCCTTAATTAGTATCTTTAAAACTTTTTAATCAAACTCTAAAAAAATATACTCTCTTACATTAAAAGAATTAATTATTATGTTTTTTTTTTTTTTACTTATAGCAGAAGTACCTGTTATTATTAATAAAGTAATTCAATTTTCCAATAACAAAATACAAATCCAACCTACACTTGATCATGGGAGAATGATATTTTTTTTCTAAAGAAAAACAATTGCCAATAAGAATAATAAAGCAATCAAGTAAAATTTGGTTTATACTTTAGAAGAATATGAAATCAAATTCTATTTCTTATTCAACTTGGATAGTGTTCATACCCTGACCCAACGCTGAGGCCTAAGTCCAAATGGAAGGCCCAATCCAAAAGGATTGAGCCTCACCCCAACGCCAACCTTCGTCCTGAAAAGTCAGTCCTTGCCACGACTCGCTCTAAAGAAGTCGGGAACGAAGATTAGCTGGCAGATAAAACACCCATTCAAATGAGTAACTGCCCCTAAAATCTCTCTGCCTACTTCCAGGAGCTTTATCCCAACTTTCCTAAAATAAATGGACGGTTATTCCCCCTTAAATGGTGGAACTACTCCAACGGTGGTTATGGGTTCACCACTATAAATACCCTGACATCCCTCAGGTATCTCTAAGTCCCAATACTCTCTAGACCTGTTCACACCCTTGCTGACTTAGGCATCGGAGTGTCTTTGCAGGTACCACCCCCCATTCGTTCATACTCACAAGTCGGACGGAGGCCCCCAAGACGTGAACCCGCTCGAAGGCTTCCTCCCTCAGACGATTGGGCTAACCCAGTGAGTCCAGCCCAATAATCTCCGGTTACCCAACGTAACATTGGCGCCGTTGCCGGAGACCCGAGAGATCAACCAGTGATGGCGGACGAATCACCAGAAGATGGCCACACGGCGTCTGATTCCGAACAGGAAAACCTGGATACCGGAAACAACGACGCAAACCCAACTCCCCACCAGGAAGCCAGCGATCAACACCGGGAGGGCACCTCCGGGCTTAAAAATCCGAAGGTGAATTCCTCGGATGGACGGGAGTCAGGAAAGGAAGGGCCACCCCACGCAACCGAGCTAATGAGGTTGGTCCACGGCCACCAAGGCCATTTGGAACAATTGGAACAGGAGTTAGAACGACAACGAAAGGCGGAGCGAAATCTCAGGGAAGAGATAGAGCGACGAAAAGAGTTAGAAGAAAAACTCTTAAAACTAGAATCCTCCCTTAGAAGTTGGAACTCCCGTGGCGACTGAGAAGAGCTGTCCCTGGGGGGAGAAGATCCGTTCAGTGAGGACATCATGAGGGCAAAAGTTCCAAGAAACTTCAAAGGCCCTGATATGAACCTCTATGACGGAACCACAGACCCGAAGCATCATTTAAGCAATTTCAAAAGTCGGATGTATCTGGCTGATGCTTCTGATGCGACTCGCTGCAAAGCTTTTCCGACCACCTTATCAAAAGCAGCGATGAAGTGGTTCGACGGCCTCCCACCAAGATCGGTCACCAGCTTTGAGGACCTCTCGAGAAAGTTCTTGATGAGGTTCTCCATCCAGAAGGATAAAGTAAAACACGCACCGAGCCTCTTGGGAATAAAGCAGGAGGTCGGAGAACCTTTGCGGGACTATATGGAAAGGTTCAATAAAGCGTGTTTGGAAATTCAAGACCTGCCCACCGAGGCAGTCATCATGGGGTTAGTAAATGGACTCAGAGAAGGTTCCTTCTCACAGTCCATATCAAAAAGGCACCCCACCTCCCTGAGCGATGTACAAGAAAGAGCAGAGAAGTACATCAACATGGAGGAAAATGCCAGACTACGAGAGCCGAGTTGGCGGTCCGGGCATGCCCACTCGACAAAAGAAAAAGAGAGAGAGCCCAAGAAGAAAGAAGAACTTGGTCTTGACAGACCGAGGAAATATCACTCTTATACTCCTCTAAAGGTTTCCATGGTGGATGTATACAGAGAAATCTGCAACACTGAAAGGCTGTTGCCTCCTAGGCCCATTAAAAATAAAAAGGGAGGAAGCCGCAGCGATTACTGTGAGTACCATAAGATCTATGGTCGTTCAACAAATGACTGCTACGACCTTAAAAATGTGATAGAAAAGTTGGCCAGAGAAGGTCGGCTTGATAGATATCTCATGGAAAGGTCGGACAATCATGGGAAGAGAAAGCGAGAGGATGGCGACAGAAGAGACCCATCGCCACAAACCCCCGAGAGACACATACATATGATCTTGGGAGGATTTGCGGGTGGGGGACTCACCAAGTCCTCTCGCAAGAGACACCTCAAGCGAGTCCACCAGGTCGAGAGTGAATCACCCGACTTTCCCACAATCTCATTCACAAAGGAGGATGGACAAGGAGTAATCCCTGGACATAATGACCCAGTGGTGATAACCATGATCCTAGCCAATGCCCATCTCCACAGAACCCTAGTAGACCAAGGGAGTTCGGCAGATATCCTTTTCAAGCTCGCATTCGACAAATTAGGATTGGATGAAAAGGAGTTAAGAGCCTACCCTGATACTTTATATGGATTAGGCGACACGCCGATAAAGCCACTGGGATTTCTACCCCTCCACACGACCTTCGAGAAGGGGGAAAAATCCAAAACTCTGAGCATAGACTTCATAGTCATTGACGTGGGGTCAGCATATAATGCCTTAATTGGCAAAGCTACCCTAAATCGACTCGGAGCGGTGGTGTCTACCCCTCATCTTTGCATGAAATTCCCGATATTTGTGGGATAGCAACGATACGGGGAGACCAGAAGTTGGCGAGAAAATGCTACAATGAAAGCTTGAACCTGAGAGAGAAAGGCAAGGAAGTCCACACCATAGAGCTCGGTGGCACAAGAACCAAAGAAGAGCTACGCCCATAACCAGGAGGAAAAACTGAAGAAATACAGGTCGGCGAAGAGGAAGGGAAAAATACCAACATAGGAGCTAACCTAGAAGAAAACTTAAAACAAAGGTTGACAAAGCTCCTAAAAGAAAATTCCGACTTCTTCGCCTGGAAAGCTTCCGACATGTCAGGGATAGACTCCGAGCTTATGTCCCACCGGCTCTCGGTCCACCCAAGGTCTCGACCTGTACAGCAGCGAAGGCGTAAGCTCGGCCCAGAACGAGCTCAAGCGGTAGAAGAGCAGATACAAGCACTCCTAGAAGCCGGTTTCATCAGAGAAGTTAAATACCCAACATGGCTAGCAAATGTAGTTCTAGTTAAGAAACAAAACGGCAAGTGGAGGATGTGCGTCGACTATACCGACCTGAATAAGGCATGTCCCAAGGACCCATATCCTTTCCCAAGCATTGATACCCTAGTGGACTCCAGCTCAGGGTATCAATACTTGTCGTTCATGGATGCCTACTCGGGATATAACCAAATCCCGATGTACAAGCCAGACCAGGAAAAGACATCATTCATCACGCCTAAAGCAAACTATTGCTACGTGGTCATGCCTTTCGGATTAAAAAACGCAGGGGCCACGTACCAAAGGCTGATGAACAAAGTGTTCGCTCCCCACCTCGGGCACTTAATGGAGGTCTACGTAGACAACATGCTGGTAAAAACCCGGGAAAAGGCCGACCTCTTTACGGACCTCGCACAAGTTTTCAACACCATAAGGGCGCATGGGATGAGGCTAAATCCCGCAAAATGCACCTTCGCGGTGGAGGCTGGAAAATTTCTAGGGTTCATGCTAACCCAAAGAGGGATTGAAGCAAATTCCGACAAGTGCAAAGCCATCCTAGAAATGAAAAGCCCAACTTGCTTGAGAGAGGTCCAACAACTGAATGGCCGACTAGCAGCCTTTTCCAGGTTCTTGGCAGGGTCAGCATTAGGGTCCCTTCCACTGTTCTCTCTGCTAAGAAAAGGATGCCAGTTCGAATGGACTCCAGAATGTGAAGGAGCGTTCCAAGAGTTCAAAAAGTTCTTGAGCCAACCACCAATCCTCATCCGACCTCTAATTGGGGAAGAACTCGTCCTATATTTGTCTGTGGCAGACAAAGCTGTCGCATCAGCCCTAATACGAGAGGATGAGGTCAGACAGCACCCAGTGTACTTCACCAGCAAAGTTCTACAGGGCCCCGAGCAAAGGTACCACAAACTAGAAAAGTTTGCTTACTCCTTAGTGATAGCCTCACGGAGGTTACGACCCTACTTCCAAGCCCACACAGTAAGAGTCCGAACGAACCAACCTATGAAGCAAATCCTCCAAAAGACGGATGTTACAGGGAGAATGGTTCAGTGGGCGATAGAGCTCTCCGAGTTCGACTTGAAGTATGAAACTCGGACCGCGATCAAAGCCCAATACCTCACCGACTTCATAGCGGAGTACACGGGAGACCAAGAGAGAAAGCCAACTACATGGGAACTATACGTAGATGGATCCTCAAATAAGACAGGAAGCGGTGCAGGCATAATACTAGCCAATGAAGGGGGAACGCAGATAGAGGTTTCCCTCAAATTTGAATTTCCAGCTTCTAACAATCAGGCAGAATATGAAGCCCTGATTGCAGGATTAAAGCTAGCAGAAGAGGTCGGCGCAACCAAAGTGCTGATATTCAGTGATTCCCAAGTAGTGACCTCCCAAATAAATGGAGAGTATCAGGCCAAAGATCCAAATATGAAAAGATACTTGGAAAAAACTCTGGAGCATCTCGGGCGCTTTGCAGAAACTGAGATCAAACACATAACTCGGGATCTTAATAGCAGAGCAGACGCCCTCTCCAAGTTGGCAAGTACCAAACCAGGGGGAATAGTAGAAGCTTGATCCAGGAAACTCTCCAAAAACCTTCTGTGGTGAAAACAGAGGACAAACAGGAAGTCTTTGAAGTGACCGGGTTAAACCTCGGATGGATGAATCCCTTGGTCGAATACCTAAAATTCGACATCCTCCCCAAAGAGGAAAAAGAGGCCAAGAAAATTCGGAAGGAAGCACAATACTACACTTTGGTGAAAAATACCCTCTATAAAAGAGGAATATCAACACCATTGCTAAAGTGCGTACCGACCTCAAGGACAACTGAAGTACTAAAGGAGGTTCATAATGGAATCTGCGGAAACTACCTCGGAGCCAGGTCGCTAGCAAGAAAGGTAATCCGAGCAGGGTTCTACTGGCCGACCTTGCAGAAAGATGCCATAGAATTTGTCAAGAAATGCCAACTATGCCAGATGCACGCAAATTTCCGCGTGGCTCCACCAGATGAGCTAATCAGTATAAATTCTCCATGGCCCTTCGCAAAATAGGGGATGGACCTGTTAAGACCTTTTCCCCAGGCCCCAGGACAAGTCAAATATTTAATTGTGGGAATAGACTACTTCACAAAGTGGATAGAAGCAGAACCATTGGCCACTATCACTGCCCAGAGAAGTCGGAGGTTCCTCTACAAAAACATCATCGCAAGGTATGGGATACCCTATTCCATTACTACAGACAATGGAACCCAGTTCACCGACTCTACCTTCAGAAACCTAGTGGCCAGTATGAAAATCAAACACCAATTCACCTCGGTGGAACATCCACAAGCAAATGGACAAGCTGAGGTAGCTAACAAAGTCATACTGGCATGACTAAAGAAAAGACTACAAGATGCAAAGGGAGCTTGGGATGAGGAGCTCCCGCAAGTATTGTGGGCCTACCGGACGACGCCACAATTCGCCACAGGAGAAACACCCTTCCGACTTGTCTACGGTGTAGAAGCCATGATACCAGTAGAGATCAGCGAACAAAGTCCAAGGGTGATCCTCCATGATGAGGTCGGAAATATACAGGGGCACAAAGAGGAGCTTGAATTACTCTCCGAAGTCCGAGAGCAAGCCCAGATAAGAGAAGCAGCGTTGAAACAAAGGATGACTACCAGGTACAACAGAAAAGTCATTCGAAGGAGTTTCACCCCAAACGACTTGGTCTTGATCAGAAACGACATCGGAGTCAACAAATCTGGGGAAGGAAAACTCGCTGCCAATTGGAAGGGACCATACAAAATTAGTGAAGTCCTAGGAAAGGGTTACTACAAAGTAACCGACTTAAGCGGAGCCGAGTTACCTAGGTCTTGGCATGCTTGTAACATGAAAAGGTATTACAGTTAAAAACGAACTCTACTCCCTGATGTACTCTTTTCCCAACTTCATGATTTTTTTTTCCAAAAGAGGGTTTTTTTTGAAGGGGGGTTTTTAACGAGGCATCATAGTAGAGACTAAGGGGTCATAGATAGTGAAAAGCCCTTAGTAGCAGTAAAAGTACCTTCGCAAATAAATAAAGATCTTTTATCTCTTATAAATTCCTTTTCGTTTTTTCTTTCTACGAAACGCGCCGACTTAAGCTCGACAAAGCGTGAAAATCCCATGACCGACCTAGATGGTCGTCAGGATAAAACGACGAGGTACAAGTCGGCGTAAAAAGGTTATAAAAGTTGATCGTGAGAAACTCGGAAACGTTCCGACTCATAAGTCGAAATGAAAAACCGAGCAGCAAAGAAAACGCATCACAAAAATAACCTAAGTCATAGGAACTCAATAAATCAAAAAATTGAGTATAAGGAATACCAAAAAAGAGATCGAAAAACCTATTAAAAGCGCCAAAGCTAAAGGCTGTCCTAAGTTCTTAAGGAAAAAAGAAACTCAAAGGAAAGGACAGCCAGCCAAGAAAAAGGGTTTTCAAAATAAGGATCAAAGGGGTTTTCCAAAAACCTAAAATCAGAAAAACATGCACACAAAAAGACAAAGAAAGGTAACTTAAAACCTTTATCCAAAAAAGGGTATTTTTTCGATAACTTAAACCCTTATCCAAAAAAGGGTATTTCTAAGTGTTTTGTTTACGGCCCTAAAAGGCCAAAGAGAATGTCAACAAGCTACCACCACTAAGAAAATAAAGAGTTTAAAAAAGAAGGGACCCACAGGCCGGGCCCCCATATAGCCACAATCATTTTTTCAAAGAGGATCACCACCAGAGTCAGGAAGAGTAGTCGGAGCGCCATCAGGACCAGGGAGAGAAGTATCCATAGGAGACGGAGAGGAGGTTCCGGGAGCTTTCGAGGAACTCGGGGCATCCTTTGGTCGGGGAGGAGACTCCATTATCCTCTGCCCCCGAGTCTTCAAATCTGACTCGGTGACATATTGGGGAGAGGGAGGAGAGACTATAGCCCCGTCAATGACGACCTTGTCCGGATCCAAAGGCGAGAGATCCAGGTCGGGAGCAAGGACTCTGACCTGTTCCTTAAAGATCCTCCATGCTTCCTCGGCCCTGTCAGCAATGGAGTCCTCCAACTCGGTAAAGTCATTCCGAGCCTTCAGCAAATCCTTCTTCACCGCCACAAGGTCCTTGAACAAACTTGAATAGCTCTCTTGGGCCTTCAACCTCAAGCCCTCCTCCATGTTGCATTGGGCCTGCAACTTACTCTCCTTCGCACGGAGGCCGTCCCTCTCCTCCCTCAATTTGGCGACCTCCTCCCTCAGCCCCTTTTCCTGCTCCTGATATATGAGAAGCCTCCCCTCCAACTCTTCAACCCTCGAGGTTGAACCCAGAGAGTTAAGAGGAGTCTTCTCAAAAATATCAAGGAACTTTGTGCACACCCCCGCTGCCCTGATACTCTCCTGAGCCAGAATAGTGAGATGGTTCCGGATAGAAACATCATCCATACCTATACGGGTATGAGGATAGATGTACTTTCGAACAAACTGAGGCGCATCCACTTTAGCCTCACCTTCAAAAGAAGAGCTAGACTCTAAAGTCTTGCGCTTCTTCTTTTCTGGCTCAGGAGAAGATCGGGGAGGAGGAGACGGCCGAGAAGGAGCCGAGAAAGGAATAACAATAAGTCGGGAAGGAGTCCCCAAATTGTGGGAAGAAGGGGGAGGAGAAGGAAGAGAAGAGCTAGTTACCCTGGCACCACCAACCCTGGCGCGGGATCTTGCCTTGGCCTCCTGAACCCTCTGGTAAGACTCCCTGGAATTCTTTATTCGCCATCTCTGTAAAAAATAATAGGTAGCTAAAGTTAGCAAAACAAGTCGGAAGAAATGAAGTCGGAAAACATAAACAAAGCAAAGGCTACCTAATTGTGTTTGGACAAAGGTCGGAACCCCCTGGAGAAACTTTGTGGTATCCAGATAAGGGGCCCTCCCCCACACTTCTCGGAGGAATCCCACAATGGCTGCCTCCACTTCATCCAGGTCATCCAAACTATATTTCTCACAGGGGGAGGCTTCTAACCAGTACAGATGAAAGCGATGAGAAGAACTCTCATCCAGGAAAAAGGGGTGGTGACCCTCTACAGCTTGAACTTTGAAAAAATAATTTTTAAAGTCGTGAAAAGATTCGTCAAAAAGGGTGAAGACTCTCCGACCTTGTATAGCTCGGAAAGACACCCACTGTTGCTTGTTATTTTGCCCACTAAAGGGCTTAGTCATGTGGAAGAGGAAAAAGAAAATCTTCAAGGACGTTGGAAAGTCTAAAGCATGGCTAATGAACTGGTAGATTTTCAGAAAACCCCAAGAGTTGGGGTGAAGTTGGGTAGGAGCTGTAAGGCCCAGAATCTTTGAAAAGTCTTATTATGATCAAGTCTTAAATCCTACAATTATTTATTGCCTTGATTTCAGAGATTATTTTATTAAAGATAATTAAGGCAAGTTTTGATTTATTGGATTTGAGATAAGTTATGATTATTATCCAATTTTATAATTATTGGATTATTTTCTATATTTAAAGTATAAGGTTGATAGTTATGAAATAATAAGGATTTTATAAGATTTGGATTAGATAAGTAATATTTAAATATTATTACTGCTATTTTGGAAAAATAAAGAAAATTAAGTATATTATTTCTAATTTTTGGATTTGGGCATTTTATTGAAAATAATTTGTGAAATTGATGAGCAAATAGTATTTTCTATATACAACTAGTGTTGGATTTAATTTGAGTTTCAATTATTATATTATACCCAATTTTATTTGAAATTACCAAATTACCCCTAAACCTAATTTTGCCTAAACCCTAACCTAGCTACCCTTTCCCCCCTGAGCCCAGCAGCCATAGCACGCACAGTTTCCTTTTGTTCTTTCTTCATGAAAGAAAGGAGCAGAAGCAAAAGAAAAACGAAATAGAGGGGAGAAGAGGGAGGCGGCGCGGTGGGTGCCACTGCCACCGTCGCCGCCGTCGCTGACTGAGGGGAGGGGAGCTCTGAACGAGAAGAGAGAGCTCGCGAGACAGGGGGAGATGGACCTGCGCCTTGCCGTCGACCCACGTCTCGCCGCCACTGCCTCCATGTCTTCCAATAGCGCCACCATCGCCGCCGTGGATCGCGACCAGAGGGGAGCACGAGATCGAGAGAGAGTGAGGCGTGGAGACGGCGTCGCGCGGAGAGGGACTCGCCGCTGCCGTCGCGCACAGCCATGTGTCGTCACTGCCGTCTGAACAGTCGCCGTCGCCCTGGGGTGTAGTCCGCCGCTACCGCCAGTGGAGGTCACTGCTGTGGAACGGAGGTGAGAGAGGGAAGCAAGATGAATCCTCTCCGCTTCTGGTGCTCTGGTTCACCGCCACTACCGCCGGAATCCTTGGCCGCCGCTCCTACCGTTGCTCCATTTGGGTTCTGGGTGAGTGCGCCGCCTTTGCCCTTGGAAGCCGCTGCTTGGGTCAGGATGCTATGGTGGTTGCTGTCCTTGTCAGTAGCGGGAGAGGATGAGACGCGATGATGGTGGGTGGTTCCCAGCCCTTGTTGCCGTGCCGTCAAAATCTGCCGCCATGGCCGCCGGAGCTCCGGGCTGAGTTTCTGCCACTTGAGACCCTACTGCCACCGTGTTCCACTGCCGGTAAGTTCTTTGAGTTTGGTTTCTGTTCTGTTGGAATTCCGGAAAGGTTGTTAACGCCGCGTGGTTGTTACAGTTACCGTCACCGGTGTTTTTGCTCGCGATTGTCACTTGGGGTTACTGACGGAGCCACTGCCGGGTTGATAGGGAGCTGCGGTTGCTTCGTTTTGTGATTTCAGTGAGTATTTTGATTTTTGAAAGCCCTGCGTTAGTGCTCTGTTCCGTGTAATAAAGTATTTGCGATGTTAATGGTTTTAGGAGTTAGAATCCGGTTTGCTTATGCCACTTGTAGCGGTTTCTGCTTTCGAGAGAGCAAGCCGAGTCGGGTTCTGATTGTCGGTGATTTCGGGCAGAGCGAAAAGAGTTCAGTTGACACGCTTGGGTTAAGTTTTGCTTGCTGAGGTAGGGGCGCTTTCCAAAAACTATAGTTTATTATTGGAATTATTACATATGGGTACTGATGTGAGATATTGTGTATTTGGTGATTGTATCTGCCTTATGTATTATTTGATTGACTCGAATGACTATAGATGTTGGTTTGGCCGAATTGTTGTGTGGCTTGTGAAATGTAATGTTTGAAGTTGATTCTTTAAAGATTTGAAATGAGTTTAATCCGTTGAGGATTGGTTTGAATTGAGTCAATTATTTTGATGATGTGGAAGATAGAATACTCTTGAAATTCAGCCTGTGTTGCTTTAATTGATTTGGTTTTGATAAACGATTTATTGCTGAACCGATTCTTTAAAGCTTTGGAAATGAGTTAAATCGGTTGATATTGAGTTGATTTTTGAAATGGCTTCCTTGAGATATGCCACTGAGGCGACTGTTGGATTTAGCTTGCTTTTGAATTGATTTCTGGTTTTGAGCTGTTGAAAAAGAATGAGAAACGGTTTAGTTGGGACCCGAACCGGGTGGCAAAAGTCCAAGTTTTAGGGGAGGTGCTGCCGAAATTTCTATAGAATCCGAGTCCTTATTTGAGATGTTAATTGGGGAATTTTGAGTTTAATGCCTTTCCTATCTATTTTGAGGATTGTGAAATTATGGCTTCTTTATTACCTTTACTTAGAGCAATTAAGAAAGCAATGAAGTTATGCTTTGAAAGAATTATTGAAAAGAGAATCATGATTTATCCTTATTTTCCAAGAAGAACAGTATGTCTTTGGGTACAATTCATTTGAAAGAGAATTTTGCTTTGAGGCTGTTTTAAAAGGTAAAACGGGTTTATGTTTTTCTCTATTAAACACAAAGATTGTCCCTTGGGAGAGTTTTCGTGATTTTAAAAGGAATTGGATTTCGACTGATGAGCCTCATTATTTTGACGTTTTAAATAAGATTCAAAGTATCTTTTGAACTCTAGTTTAACACAACGAAAATGATTCTCTTATCAGTTTGAAACGCTTCAGATTTAATTATGGAATGGAAGCCGGTTTTGTTTAAGTAAAGGAAATGGTTTTGAAAGAAGTAAAGGTTACGTGACTCAGTTTGGCTTAGATCCTATTTTCTTACTCAAATCAGAAAGCCAATGTTTTAATGATTTTAAATGATTTTGGCGAAATGAGATATGTTATTCTCCCCTAAAGACTTGGGACTCTGCCGAGAAACTTTGTTATAAAATCCCATTGTTGAATGGATGATTTTGAGTGTCTCCAAAAAGAATCTTTAACTTGCCATGGTTATGGAAGTTTGGAAAGAGGATGCCGAGAGTGGCATTGTTTTCAAAGGGAAATTTACCTTGAGTAAAAGTGGCTTATGAGCCTAAAATGATTTGAGAAATGAGATCTTTAAAGCCAAGGCTGAAAAGAGTTGAAACTCGATTTCAAAGTGAAATGAATTGAGGAAAAGATTTATGGCTTAAATGCCGACTTTATGAATTTAATGATGTTGAATGGTGGAAGTGCTGTTTTGTTGTGAGCCGGAATGGCTGTGTATGATTATACATATTGGTTGGTTTTGGATTGAACCGTGAGCCGGAATGGCTGTGTATGATATGAATATTGGCTGGTTTTGGACTGAACCGTGAGCCGGATGGCTGAGATGGATGTTGATCCATGGATGAGATTGAATGCATGTTTATGCTGAATCATTGATAAATGTGAATGTTGCACTTCCACTATCTGAGATACGAGTTTCCCTGGGTAGTAGCAGTGGCTAGCCACCACGTGCTCCAGGTCGAGACTTGATACTCTGTTGACCCTATGTCGTAAGTGTGGCCGGGCACTGTGAAAGGCCCGGATGAGCTCGCCCCCATAAATATTCACCAGTGATGGTGATGGATAAATATTCACCAGTAAGGGTGATGGATATGGATCATGATTATGATCAAGTTTATGATGAGTATAACTCGAGTTGGGGATGCACGACAGAGGGACAGTCCAATGGCTAGCTACCAGGACTTGTCGGGTTGGCTTTATAACCGACAGATGATATCATCAGCCACTAGGGACAGGCATGCATCATATGCATTTGTGTGACATTGGTTGGGTGTGCATATTATACTTGGTTTGCCTATGTGATTAATTGCTAACTGTTCTACTTGTAATAACTGTTTGTTTGTGCTTGAACTTCCTATCTGTGTTTGCATTTGGGACTCTGTTGGATGGTGGTGATTGGTTGTTCGTTGGATTGTTTGGGCCTAGGGCCGTGGTTGGAAAGAGATGAACTGATGGTTGATTTCGGTTTTGTGTTTCTGGTTTGGAATAAAATATGAAAGGCTATTTTGGTTCAACATAAATAAACCGTTTTGGAAGGCTTTTGAGTTTTGAGAATTGAACGGTTCCTCTTTTAGAAAAGATTTCTGACTTTACTTTCATTGTAAACCGTTGTTTTTGAAAAGAGGCATAAGACGGTTATGATTCACTGGTGCAGTTATCTTCATGTATCCTATTACAGTAATTCCCAAAAACCCTCTACTGAGAACCCTTTCGAGGATGATGTTCTCACCCCCTACATTTTTCCCCTTTCAGGATATGGGCGCAGAAGTTACGAAGAGCTTATTTAATTGTTGTTGTGATGCTCTGTATTGTTTTAGTTATGGTTTATTGTACCCTCGCCTTGATCTTGATATAACCTGTAAGAGGGATAGGAATTGTATTGGATTATGTTTGTAATATTACTTATATATATATGTATGTATATATGTGGATGTACTCTTTATGAGTTTTTGTAAGTTGTATGGTATTTATGGATGTACGTTATCGAACGAAAGTATTGTTGGGAGCGGTATTGCGGTTTAAAGTTTTAAACAGGCTCATATTTTTAGTATTAAATAGTATAAGTGTCGTCGTAATGTCCGAGCTATCAGAGTCACGCAGCCGGAAGTGTGAGCTCTGGTAGTTAGGGTGTTACATTATGGTATCAGAGCAGTTCTTCCTGTAGAGCCTGAGGAATGGACTGACTATGCTTCAGTTGCATACTCTGAGCGTTTGTCATGTATTAGGTCTTGTCGAATGACGAGAATTAGAGCTTTATGCACATGACAGTCTATTGATTAACGCTGTTAGTCTTGCATTGCATAATTCCTAATATTAAGTTCGGCCGGCTTAATACTAGTGAAATATGTATATGAAAGCACTGATGGGTTATCATAGATGAAATCCTAGTTTTGAGTAAAGCGAATCGCGGGTTTTGGAAAAGTTGGAAACTACTTCTCGAGGCTATTCAGTTGTGTGTCTTGAATTCTGTTCGAGTTGACATGTTCTTTCATATCCTAACTTGAAGTTCTTATTTGCTAGACCTTTTGAAGAGTAATTTGATGTCTTCACTCTATTCCTCTATCCATATGTATTCTTGTTTGACCTTAAGTGCATATGCTGGTTTAAGATCTTTGTTGCATCTATCTTCCTCTGTTTGAGTTCTTCTTGATTCAAGTATTCTTTGATATAGCCTTGAACCTGTCTTAATGTGCTGTGACTTTTAACTCCGGATTCTGAGTCCATTCTTTGAGAAATTGTTGATTCAGTTTTTCTCTTACTTGACAGTGATCACAGCCAATTTTGAGATTTTATAAATTGCTGTTGATTAGATATATGCTTTTCTATATATGAGACTTTGAAATTATTTATACAGTTTAACAACTATTTCTTTCTAATACTTTGCCTGTACTTTTACTGGTTTCCGCAATTGTACTTATTTTAAAAGTAAATTTTGACCTTCTAGTAATTTTACTATAGTTCCAATGGACATCTTTATTTGATTGTGTATTTGGATATTTTCTGAAATACTGGAAAGAAAGAATTTTTCGCTTTCATTCCGGTTGAGTTTCGTTTGATAAGCTTTACTTAACTTATTTTGAATTGAGTTTGGTTTAGCATACTACATAGTTTATGCCATTGTTGTTCTTTTGAAAATGTTGGATTCATAGCTTTCTTCTTATGAACGGACTGGTTCCTTCTTAAGCTTTTCACCTCTATGAATGTCATACGTGATTCTGTTTTTAACTAATCTTTTACATCTTGTGAACATTACCATTGATCTTGGTTTGTCCCCTCTTGTGAATCTCATCCTTATGTGGGTCAGTTTGATTCGTTTCAGGATAGTACATTGTTTATTCTCCCATTATCTCTACAAGAGTTTTTAGTTAAAGATTTATCATTGAAAAATTACAAATGATTGAGTTGTCTTTTCTATGACTTTTGTATTCTTTTGGATCAATTTAAAACTTGTTTGATATTTCATGCTCAGTGGATCTTGTTTGAACTACTCTAATTTAAGATCCTTTCTTGCAAGGCTTGACTCCTTTTTAGTACATCTTAAACTTCTTGAATGTTCTTCTGAGATGGGGATTTCAAGAACACTTTTGGAGTATTGTTTTGGACTTTTTAAAGAAGTTTTGAATTCTCTTGTAAGAAGTTTTAAACGGAATTTATTTTCTGTTTCTTGATTTAGATTGAAACCATTGTTCAATATTGATGAAGTTAATTTAAAAATCGGCATGCGCTATTTTAAATGAGGTTTTGGAAAGTTTCCTTATTTAGTGGAAACCGGTTTGTTTGTAACGCACCACTTATTTCCTTACCAGATTGTAAGCAAATTTTTATCTCGGAGTTTCTTTTCTAAAAAGAGTTTAACTTCCTCTTTCGTACTTGCTATAAATGTTATACATGCTTGTTTGAATATGAAATTTTGAGAATTTTGAACAAGCATCTGATTATTTCCGAGTTTTTATGAACTGCTTTTGGTTAAGTTGTGCATTTAATTATCTTTCTAAAATATTTGAGGAAATATTTTAGCTCTTAGCCAAAGTTGTGTGCATTTGTTTTTGGAACTCTACAAAATCTACTTCAACATGGAATTGTATTGAAGTAAAGCCACATTTATGCTTTTGTTACTCTCTTGAAGGACATTTGTTGCTTAACTTTTCTTTTAGACTGCGAGGTGATTTTCCTGCAAGTTTTCGATTCTTTTAAGAACAATGTATTCAGAAGTATTTTTAATCATGCCCTTGAGTTTTGTGAGCTTTGCCTTGGGTTTGAGATATTCTCTTTTGTAAACCTCATACTTCATCGACTCAGTTTGAGTTTGTTTCAAGCTGATGCGCTGGTTATCTTCTTGTTGATCCTATTGAACTTCTTTGATCTAAGGGTTATCTTTGAAGTTGTCAATTGAATTATGTCTAGCAAACTTTATTGCTTGAACATCCATGTTTATCTGGGATTGGATATATTCTTTCAAATCTATGACTATTGTCTTTGACATCCGTCTCTCCTTTCTAAGATCTCATATTCTTCTGAGTAGACTCGAGAATTGTTTTGGTATCACGTGCGACTTGTAGACGTAGTAACGCGATACGTTAGTTCTTTAAGATGTGATGTGTATACGGAAGTTGAAGCGGTAGGTGTGCAACGTATGAGTTGTGGGCATTTTGTTCCTTGCGAACGGGTTTGTGATTGTCAGGCTTGTGATCAAATTTGGGGTTTGTAAGGTGCTTGATGGAATTGGAAAGTTGAAACCTTGAGGTTGATATAAGATTAGTGTGCGGATATTGAGCACATCGTTTTAACTCCATCCTGTTTTCTAGCCTTTGATGCCTTGCCCTACTATCACATGATTGACCCATGTTATCTTTTGCATTGAGCCTATCTTGTAACGTTTGCCTGGCAGTTACACTCCTACCTTTGCATCCTTATGCTTATGATAATCAAAGTATTTGAAAATCGTATATATGATTATATTTTGAGATATTTTTGCTTCTTCTTTAAATGTGTTCAAGGGTGAACTGTTATGGAATTTCTTCCATTTTGTATCAATTTTCGAGGGCGAAAATTTTTATAAGGTGGGTAGAATGTAAGGCTCAGAATCTTTGAAAAGTCTTATTATGATCAAGTCTTAAATCCTACAATTATTTATAGCCTTGATTTCAGAGATTATTTTATTAAAGATAATTAAGGCAAGTTTTGATTTATTGGATTTGAGATAAGTTATGATTATTATCCAATTTTATAATTATTGGATTATTTTCTATATTTAAAGTATAAGGTTGATAGTTATGAAATAATAAGGATTTTATAAGATTTGGATTAGATAAGTAATATTTAAATATTATTACTGCTATTTTGGAAAAATAAAGAAAATTAAGTATATTATTTCTAATTTTTGGATTTGGGCATTTTATTGAAAATAATTTGTGAAATTGATGAGCAAATAGTATTTTCTATATACAACTAGTGTTGGATTTAATTTGAGTTTCAATTATTATATTATACCCAATTTTATTTGAAATTACCAAATTACCCCTAAACCTAATTTTGCCTAAACCCTAACCTAGCTACCCTTTCCCCCCTGAGCCCAGCAGCCATAGCACGCACAGTTTCCTTTTGTTCTTTCTTCATGAAAGAAAGGAGCAGAAGCAAAAGAAAAACGAAATAGAGGGGAGAAGAGGGAGGCGGCGCGGTGGGTGCCACTGCCACCGTCGCCGCCGTCGCTGACTGAGGGGAGGGGAGCTCTGAACGAGAAGAGAGAGCTCGCGAGACAGGGGGAGATGGACCTGCGCCTTGCCGTCGACCCACGTCTCGCCGCCACTGCCTCCATGTCTTCCAATAGCGCCACCATCGCCGCCGTGGATCGCGACCAGAGGGGAGCACGAGATCGAGAGAGAGTGAGGCGTGGAGACGGCGTCGCGCGGAGAGGGACTCGCCGCTGCCGTCGCGCACAGCCATGTGTCGTCACTGCCGTCTGAACAGTCGCCGTCGCCCTGGGGTGTAGTCCGCCGCTACCGCCAGTGGAGGTCACTGCTGTGGAACGGAGGTGAGAGAGGGAAGCAAGATGAATCCTCTCCGCTTCTGGTGCTCTGGTTCACCGCCACTACCGCCGGAATCCTTGGCCGCCGCTCCTACCGTTGCTCCATTTGGGTTCTGGGTGAGTGCGCCGCCTTTGCCCTTGGAAGCCGCTGCTTGGGTCAGGATGCTATGGTGGTTGCTGTCCTTGTCAGTAGCGGGAGAGGATGAGACGCGATGATGGTGGGTGGTTCCCAGCCCTTGTTGCCGTGCCGTCAAAATCTGCCGCCATGGCCGCCGGAGCTCCGGGCTGAGTTTCTGCCACTTGAGACCCTACTGCCACCGTGTTCCACTGCCGGTAAGTTCTTTGAGTTTGGTTTCTGTTCTGTTGGAATTCCGGAAAGGTTGTTAACGCCGCGTGGTTGTTACAGTTACCGTCACCGGTGTTTTTGCTCGCGATTGTCACTTGGGGTTACTGACGGAGCCACTGCCGGGTTGATAGAGAGCTGCGGTTGCTTCGTTTTGTGATTTCAGTGAGTATTTTGATTTTTGAAAGCCCTGCGTTAGTGCTCTGTTCCGTGTAATAAAGTATTTGCGATGTTAATGGTTTTAGGAGTTAGAATCCGGTTTGCTTATGCCACTTGTAGCGGTTTCTGCTTTCGAGAGAGCAAGCCGAGTCGGGTTCTGATTGTCGGTGATTTCGGGCAGAGCGAAAAGAGTTCAGTTGACACGCTTGGGTTAAGTTTTGCTTGCTGAGGTAGGGGCGCTTTCCAAAAACTATAGTTTATTATTGGAATTATTACATATGGGTACTGATGTGAGATATTGTGTATTTGGTGATTGTATCTGCCTTATGTATTATTTGATTGACTCGAATGACTATAGATGTTGGTTTGGCCGAATTGTTGTGTGGCTTGTGAAATGTAATGTTTGAAGTTGATTCTTTAAAGATTTGAAATGAGTTTAATCCGTTGAGGATTGGTTTGAATTGAGTCAATTATTTTGATGATGTGGAAGATAGAATACTCTTGAAATTCAGCCTGTGTTGCTTTAATTGATTTGGTTTTGATAAACGATTTATTACTGAACCGATTCTTTAAAGCTTTGGAAATGAGTTAAATCGGTTGATATTGAGTTGATTTTTGAAATGGCTTCCTTGAGATATGCCACTGAGGCGACTGTTGGATTTAGCTTGCTTTTGAATTGATTTCTGGTTTTGAGCTGTTGAAAAAGAATGAGAAACGGTTTAGTTGGGACCCGAACCGGGTGGCAAAAGTCCAAGTTTTAGGGGAGGTGCTGCCGAAATTTCTATAGAATCCGAGTCCTTATTTGAGATGTTAATTGGGGAATTTTGAGTTTAATGCCTTTCCTATCTATTTTGAGGATTGTGAAATTATGGCTTCTTTATTACCTTTACTTAGAGCAATTAAGAAAGCAATGAAGTTATGCTTTGAAAGAATTATTGAAAAGAGAATCATGATTTATCCTTATTTTCCAAGAAGAACAGTATGTCTTTGGGTACAATTCATTTGAAAGAGAATTTTGCTTTGAGGCTGTTTTAAAAGGTAAAACGGGTTTATGTTTTTCTCTATTAAACACAAAGATTGTCCCTTGGGAGAGTTTTCGTGATTTTAAAAGGAATTGGATTTCGACTGATGAGCCTCATTATTTTGACGTTTTAAATAAGATTCAAAGTATCTTTTGAACTCTAGTTTAACACAACGAAAATGATTCTCTTATCAGTTTGAAACGCTTCAGATTTAATTATGGAATGGAAGCCGGTTTTGTTTAAGTAAAGGAAATGGTTTTGAAAGAAGTAAAGGTTACGTGACTCGGTTTGGCTTAGATCCTATTTTCTTACTCAAATCAGAAAGCCAATGTTTTAATGATTTTAAATGATTTTGGCGAAATGAGATATGTTATTCTCCCCTAAAGACTTGGGACTCTGCCGAGAAACTTTGTTATAAAATCCCATTGTTGAATGGATGATTTTGAGTGTCTCCAAAAAGAATCTTTAACTTGCCATGGTTATGGAAGTTTGGAAAGAGGATGCCGAGAGTGGCATTGTTTTCAAAGGGAAATTTACCTTGAGTAAAAGTGGCTTATGAGCCTAAAATGATTTGAGAAATGAGATCTTTAAAGCCAAGGCTGAAAAGAGTTGAAACTCGATTTCAAAGTGAAATGAATTGAGGAAAAGATTTATGGCTTAAATGCCGACTTTATGAATTTAATGATGTTGAATGGTGGAAGTGCTGTTTTGTTGTGAGCCGGAATGGCTGTGTATGATTATACATATTGGTTGGTTTTGGATTGAACCGTGAGCCGGAATGACTGTGTATGATATGAATATTGGCTGGTTTTGGACTGAACCGTGAGCCGGATGGCTGAGATGGATGTTGATCCATGGATGAGATTGAATGCATGTTTATGCTGAATCATTGATAAATGTGAATGTTGCACTTCCACTATCTGAGATACGAGTTTCCCTGGGTAGTAGCAGTGGCTAGCCACCACGTGCTCCAGGTCGAGACTTGATACTCTGTTGACCCTATGTCGTAAGTGTGGCCGGGCACTGTGAAAGGCCCGGATGAGCTCGCCCCCATAAATATTCACCAGTGATGGTGATGGATAAATATTCACCAGTAAGAGTGATGGATATGGATCATGATTATGATCAAGTTTATGATGAGTATAACTCGAGTTGGGGATGCACGACAGAGGGACAGTCCAATGGCTAGCTACCAGGACTTGTCGGGTTGGCTTTATAACCGACAGATGATATCATCAGCCACTAGGGATAGGCATGCATCATATGCATTTGTGTGACATTGGTTGGGTGTGCATATTATACTTGGTTTGCCTATGTGATTAATTGCTAACTGTTCTACTTGTAATAACTGTTTGTTTGTGCTTGAACTTCCTATCTGTGTTTGCATTTGGGACTCTGTTGGATGGTGGTGATTGGTTGTTCGTTGGATTGTTTGGGCCTAGGGCCGTGGTTGGAAAGAGATGAACTGATGGTTGATTTCGGTTTTGTGTTTCTGGTTTGGAATAAAATATGAAAGGCTATTTTGGTTCAACATAAATAAACCGTTTTGGAAGGCTTTTGAGTTTTGAGAATTGAACGGTTCCTCTTTTAGAAAAGATTTCTGACTTTACTTTCATTGTAAACCGTTGTTTTTGAAAAGAGGCATAAGACGGTTATGATTCACTGGTGCAGTTATCTTCATGTATCCTATTACAGTAATTCCCAAAAACCCTCTACTGAGAACCCTTTCGAGGATGATGTTCTCACCCCCTACATTTTTCCCCTTTCAGGATATGGGCGCAGAAGTTACGAAGAGCTTATTTAATTGTTGTTGTGATGCTCTGTATTGTTTTAGTTATGGTTTATTGTACCCTCGCCTTGATCTTGATATAACCTGTAAGAGGGATAGGAATTGTATTGGATTATGTTTGTAATATTACTTATATATATATGTATGTATATATGTGGATGTACTCTTTATGAGTTTTTGTAAGTTGTATGGTATTTATGGATGTACGTTATCGAACGAAAGTATTGTTAGGAGCGGTATTGCGGTTTAAAGTTTTAAACAGGCTCATATTTTTAGTATTAAATAGTATAAGTGTCGTCGTAATGTCCGAGCTATCAGAGTCGCGCAGCCGGAAGTGTGAGCTCTGGTAGTTAGGGTGTTACAGGAGCAACTCGGCAGTGGCGTAGGACAGTCATTTCGAAATCAGAAAAAGGAAGAAAAACACCTAAACGAGTAATCATGCTCTCATACATATAGAAAAAATGAGGGGCCGCCTCAGTAGCCCTCGCGAAGTAAACCCGGTCTTTAGGACCCCGGGACAACCAACTCATACTTCGGCTCATCCTCATCAGAAGTACAAATTCTATGATGAGTACGGAGATTGGTAATAAACTCGGTGTCTACCAAGGGTTCCTCTCCCAGAACGGTAACATCCACCCATTGAGTGAGGGTTTCTATGGAAGACATTCTTTCCTAAAAGGGTATGACGGAACCTACAAAGGAAAAAAGAAAAGATCAAGAACAGGGTCTCTAAGGGGTACGGATTCAAACAGAAGCCTACAAGCCAACCCCTCTCTCTAAAAAATAAAAGCATGCAAACAGAAAGCACTTCATAAAAGAGAAGAGGAGAAAAAACTAACCTTTGCCTGGAAAAAAGGATAGAGAAAGATGAATGCCTTCAAACAAGAATTCCCCACGAACGGATAAGTTGAAAATTCGCAGAAACGAAACAACGAACGAGAGGGAAAGTATTTATAAACACGTTAGGGGCAAAAGCGTAAAAGCAGAAGCAGTCATTAATGGGCGCACCGTTACCAAGGTAATTAATCCCTACGTGTAAATACACGAACTTCTAACGGACGCGACGTTTGATTTGACGCGACTGTGAAAATTCAAAAGTCACGGAAAGTCACGTCGGTTTCAAACGATCACGTCGGTTCCTTCACAAGTCGGCTACGACCCAGAGTAGAATACTCGAACCCAAGTCTTGAAAGAAATTGGGCTCGAGTAGGGGCACTGTTCATACCCTGACCCAACGCTGAGGCCCAGGTCCAAACGGAAGGCCCAATCCAAAAGGATTGAGCCTCACCCCAACGCCAACCTTCGTCCTGAAAAGTCGGTCCTTGCCATGACTCGCTCTAAAGAAGTCGGGAACGAAGATTAACTGGCAGATAAAACACTCATTCAAATGAGTAACTGCCCCTAAAATCTCTCTGCCCACTTCTAGGAGTTTTATCCCAACTTCTCTAAAATAAAGGGACGGTTATTCCCCCTTAAATGGTGGAACTACTCCAACGGTGGTTATGTGTTCACCACTATAAATACCCTGATATCCCTCAGGTATCTCTAAGTCCCAATACTCTCTATACATGTTCACACCCTTGCTGACTTAGGTATCGGAGTGTCTTTGCAGGTACCACCCCCATTCGTTCATACTCACAAGTCGGACGGAGGCTCCCAAGACGTGAACCCGCTCGAAGGCTTCCTCCCTCAGACGATTGGGCTAATCCAGTGAGTCCAGCCCAATAATTTTCGGTTACCCAATGTAACAGATAGGTTAATTAATTTTTTATTCATTTAAATAAGTATTGACTTTTTATATATATAATAAGTTAATAACTAATTGACTAACGGTAAATTCTTAAAAAAATAAAATTACAGAGAATTAATCTGACTTACTTAATTAAAAAAATTTATAAAAGAAAAAACCGCTTTTTAATTTTTTTTTTAAATCAAAATGGTCATAGGCTATTAACTAAGTGGAGCAAGTTTATTGATTAATACATAATGATATGATCCATCCCTTTCAGTAAAAAAAAGAGTACCTAGTTGTTGTATTTATTATTAGATTAGGTTATTACGTATTAGACAGATTAGATTCAGAGTGCAAAGATGTAACAAAAATATCCAAGATGAGACATTATATGAAATTTCATTTGATTGAGCACCGACAGGGACACCATAGCTTAGTGTTGTGCCCACACTCCCTTGCTGTCATCCTTTAACAATTTCACATGCTCTTTTCTGTCGGTATTATTTATGCTTCCAATATTATCCCTATATCAATTTTATAACGGTTCCAACTAGTAATATAGCTAACTAAAACTAATTAATTAAAAATAAATTTATTATAAAAATAAATAAAAAAAATTAGTTTCTTCATGTTCATCTAAAAAGTCTTGAGTTTGAATTTCTTTATCTTTAGTAAAATTAAAAAATAAAAAAATAATTTTTATTATTTTAATTTTTCAAATTTTTAAAATTAAAAATAAAAAATATTGACTTAAATTAACTTATATCATAATTAGTTCTCTAAATTTTTTATTTTATAATACTTTTTTAGTTAATTAATTTCATCCAACAACTTTCTAAATCTAACTATTTTATTGTAGCATTATTATAACCACTTATAACCTTTGTACATACATATAAAAGAAAAATAGTTTTTATAAAAATACATATTTAATATTTTATAAAAAAAATTATTATATTATTATAAAAAGTTTGATCATTTATTTATTATATATTTTATTATTTTAATAATTAATTATTTAATTAAAATTAATATATATAAACATACACAAATATATAATAATTTTTTTGATAATTAATTTTGAATATATATACAACAATTTTTATCTTATAACACACCATATGCTTACATGTTATAAAAGTTTGATTATTTATTGATTACAGATTTAATCATTTTAATAATTAATTATTTAGTTGAAAAAAGATGCGTGAATAAATATATATTAATATATATAAATACATATTAATTAAGTTGATGGTTGATTTTTATTATGTATATAATATTTTTTATTTTAGTACACCAATATATATCCAATGAAGTAGGATAATATTGTCTAATGAAAATAAAATATATATGATTCAGTTAATGAAAAAAGTTATATTTTTGTTAATATTTGAATTTAATCTGATTATTACATTTTATTCCGAAGTATAAAAATACTATTTATGATAGCAAACACTAATATAATTACACGAATCTAACAAAGGTCAAAGTTCAAACACTTAATAGGTGTAACGATATCACATAAATTTCATAAAATTAATAAGAAGGGTATTATAGATATTTGCTTTGGAAATATCCGCATCAGATCTTGGCAAAAAATAAATAAATAACAATCCGAAGAAAGAATGCTTATAAACGTGCGTAGAGAGTTTCATTTCATGAGAGCCAAAGTTCGTTTCAAATTAAGAACATAAAAACTTTGGTGTATACATCATACATGTATATATATAGAGAGGCCTATAGTATATACCATATTTAATTTGGTGCAGATCTTTGAAGAAGTTACGCAAATCTGCACCAAGAAAAAATTAATGGAGTCTATGTTGTTGTCGTCAATCTCAGCATTACTTCTGTTACTGCTCTCTTGCTTCACATTCACTTCTACAGGTAATGCCATTGCCTTGCTTCACATTCTTCAGTTTTCTTTTTCAACGAAATGAAGAAGTTGGTAGAATAAAAAAATAAACGTGTATTAAATTAGTTTTCGAAATTTTATTTACATAAAAGTGTAGTATTAATTCCTAATGGTTGCATTCTTGCTTAATTGCTTTGCTTTTGTTGGGTCCCACTTCCCTAAGATTTTGTTTTGGTGTTTTTTTTTCCCGCTAGCCACTTTGTTTTGAAAACTTGACTAACTGAATTGATGATGGGAGCTTCAAGAAGGGCATTATTGTCACTGCCAAGATTTGAAATGAACGGATCATGGATTCATGGATCTTTATTGTTGCTTAATTTTTTTTTTTTTAAGAATCTATACTGACTCCTGTGTCGGTTCATAGTTTTTAAGCTTGCTGCATTTTGTAATTCAACTTATTTTTCAGCAGAGTATCATGCAGGAAGTGTGATGTTGTTTATGAATCTATTTTACTCTTTCATGTCCACTAGGGAAAACAATTTAGTGGTATACTGAAATTTTGATTTGATAACGAAATCATCATTAATATTTTCTTTTTTTTTTTATTTTCTTTTCATGTGACAGATGCCTATGATGCACTTGATCCAACCGGTAACATAACGATCAAATGGGACGTCATTAGCTGGACTCCAGATGGCTATGTTGTAAGTTAACTCGATTAAGTGCGACAAAAAAAAAACTTTTAGAATTTAATTTTTATGCACTGTCACTTTAGAACTTGAACAAAAAAGTGTGGTAGTTAACTGTTTTTGTCCACATGTTATTACTTGAACTTAAACAATGAGCAATTCAAGGGTTTGTTTGGTTTGAGAAAACCTTTTCTATTTTCGTTTTCAATGTTTTATGTTTTCAATTTTTCATTACAAAATTTTGAAAATCATACAGGGCCTAGTATGCCTCTAAGGAACAATGCAATTGTTTTCATTTTCTTTGAATTCAAATGCACATTGGCTTACATATCCAATCCTCTTGCCTTGGATTGAGCAGGCTGTGGTATCAATGTACAATTTCCAACAGTATCGCCATATTCAGGCGCCGGGGTGGTCGTTAGGGTGGTCGTGGGCCAAGAAAGAAGTAATATGGAACATGATGGGAGGGCAGACCACAGAGCAAGGAGACTGCTCAAAGTTCAAAGCAGGCCAACCACATTGCTGTAAAAAGGACCCCCTAGTCGTTGACTTGCTCCCGGGGACTCCTTACAACCAACAGATCGCCAATTGCTGCAAAGGGGGTGTCCTGAGTTCGTGGGCTCAGGACCCCAGCAATGCTGTTAGCTCATTCCAGGTCAGCGTTGGTTCGGCCGGAACAACTAACAGAACGGTCAAGTTGCCGCGAAACTTTACCCTCAAGGCACCTGGTCCTGGATACACTTGTGGCCCTGCAAAGATTGTTAGGCCAACTAAATTTGTTACTAGTGACAAAAGGAGAACCACCCAAGCCTTAAGTAAGTTACTTAGTTTTGTAATTACATACTTGTGGCTATTAGATTCAACTGATATAATTAGTATTAAGTTACAGCTAATGATTATTTATGCATAATGATTCGTACATTGTTAAGAAGTGTCTATGATTGCGAAATTTCTGGTTCTGTTTAGACTTAGATTGCAATTCTTTTTGTAACAGTGACTTGGAATGTTACCTGCACATACTCTCAATTCCTGGCTCAAAAGACACCAACTTGTTGTGTTTCCCTGTCATCCTTCTACAATGACACAATAGTAAACTGTCCAACTTGCACCTGCGGCTGCCGGAACAAAACAGCGCCCGGAAGCTGCGTAGAGTAAGTCACCGTTTAGTCATTCCACTGATATCTGAAACTGAAACAATCTTCTATTTCTTGCTGCAGTTCTTCAAAATGTGCTTAGAATAAGTTTGTTACCATTTTCTCAATTCTAATATCTTTTGTTTTATGTCATTACAGTCCAGACTCTACACATTTAGCTTCAGTTGTATCAGGGAAGCCTACGGATACGCCTCTTGTCCAGTGCTCCAGCCACATGTGTCCGATTCGAGTGCATTGGCATGTGAAGCTAAATTACAAGGAGTACTGGAGGATCAAGATCACAATCACAAATTTCAACTACAGAATGAACTACACACAATGGAACCTTGTCGTGCAGCACCCGAATTTTGATAATCTAACTGAGTACTTCAGCTTTAATTACAAGCCACTAATGCCTTATGAAGGCTTAAGTAAGTTCTAACTTTAATAACTATGGTCATGGATTATCTTTTTCATATGGAAGATTGAGTAGACAAGCCTGAAAAGATTGAATGCTAACAATTTAGTCTAAGATCTAAAGCAGCTTGTGACACTAGAAAGATGCACTTAGTTTGAAAAATCCACCCTCCCAAAAAACAAAATCATCTCCATTTCGATTATGTTGACAGTAGTGCCTACGTGGGTTTAGGGGAATTCGTCGGCTACCATGATCTTCTTTAGGTTCTTTTAGGACTATATTTTCAGTATTTCAGTCTTTAATGGCTAGATTGGTAGTTTACTTTAGAAGAGTATTTCATGATTTAAATAATGATTTCTTAATCTTATTTTTTTGACAGATGATACTGCTATGCTATGGGGAGTGAAGTTCTACAATGATTTTCTATCTTCAGCTGGACCCCTTGGTAATGTGCAATCAGAACTCTTGTTTAAAAAGGACAAAGAAACCTTCACTTTTGATAAGGGATGGGCTTTCCCAAGAAGGATCTATTTCAATGGAGATAATTGTGTTATGCCTCCTCCTGATGCATATCCTTGGCTTCCAAATTCAAGTTCAAGACTAGTTTTCTCTTTACTAGGCACTTTCATCATAGCCATTTTAGCTTCTCTAATCTCACTGAATTAGTTAATCAATCACATAATCTTCATACACTCTTTCTTTCTGAGTGTTGAGGACTTCTCTTTTTCACATAATCTTCATAGGAGATGCAATAAAAGGTGACTTAGAATGCATCACAGTATTTATAGGTTTAAGTATTGTATAATTCTTTTAAGTTACTTGGATGATTATTTTTTCCTATAATATAATATCCAATTGATTTCTTGGTGTTGAGATGCTTAACTCAAGCAGATTTTGATAAAAAACTTGTTTCCAATAGTCCAAAATTAGCAGATTTTGATCAAATACATATATTAATCTTCACAAAAACTTTCACCACATGTGTATCCCCCTGCTAAATTAGCACTATATTCTGTAAGCTTCTTAACTAAGTTGTCACCCTTGTTCATAAAAGAATCATAACCAAATGAAAAAATGATGCGAAAATGGTGCTGGCTACTATCGACGAAGCACTAATCAGTAGTCTATGAGCAGAGTTTGGCAAGAAAGGGTATGAATCAGGAGGTGGCAGCATGCATTCTTCACCATTGAAGTAGACCCTCCTTGGAAATGCCCATCCATGCTTGAGTGTGAATGTGTTCTTGTCCTTCTTCATAAGAATCTCAGATTGCACATTCCCTTTAGGCCCATTTTCCATCAATAGATCATTGTAGTACTTCAAACCATAGAACATTCCTGTGTCATCTGCATACACACAATTCAGCATTCACATGGTTAGCGAAACAACCTTAAGGCTATGTTTGGTAACTGTTTCAGAACAGAAAATACAAAGACAGAAACACAGAGACAATGGTCATAGACTCCTTTGTCAAGCAGGTTTGAGACAGTTAGCGAACAAGGCCTAATAGCATGAAAAAGACTAAAATATTTCGTGTGGATTCTGAAAGAACTTACTTATGGCTTCATAGGGAAGAAGTGGCATGTATTCAAAGCTATAGACTTGTGTGACATTGTTGAGATTGGGGTGTTGAATAACAAGGTTCCATAGAGTGTAATTGAGTCGATAGTCGAAGTTGATGATGGCAATCTTGACCCTCCAATAATCTTGGTAGTTGTCTTTGATGTGCCAATGCACCCTCACATGACAAAGGTGGTGTGTGCATTGTAGCAATGGTTTTGGTGTCATATCACTCTTCTTAGTCTTTACTCTCTCATCTTCTTGTAGTAACTTTGAGTCCTTCCTGGACATCCCAAACAAAAAGGAACCAAAATTAGAGCGAAATACTAAAATTATCCACAAATATGTCACGAAAAAACTTATCTGTGGAAGAATAAAAGTTCATATCTTCAAGAGTGGCTTACGTGACACAGGTATCATTATTTTGACAACCACAAGCACAGGTTGGACAAGCTGTGACTTTGTCACTATAGAAAGATGACAAAGAAACACAACAACTTGGATTCTTGGAGGCTAGAAACTGCGAATAAGTGCATGTCACATTCCAAGACACTGCACAGAAGCCAAAGAAAAAGACCAAATAACATTAGGTACTAAAAATGCTTTTACTCCTTCCGTTCTTAAATAACTGTTCGCAAACACTATCTATACATACTATTCTGTGCACGTGGACAGTTATTTAAGGATGGAAGGAGTAGTATAGTTTAGGACTAATGAGAGTTAGTGTGTTTCATACTCAAAGCTTGAGCTTTTCTCCTACGATCATCGGTTGGGATGACAGTGGCAGGCACAAGCTTAGCAGGGCCACAGGAATAGCCTGGCCCCGGACCGAGAAGCTTGAAGTTCTTGGGAAGCTTAACTGTCTTGTTAGAGGTGCCAGAGAGGCCTACACCTATCTGAAAAGCCGAGACAGCACCGGAAGGGTCCTGACCCCAAGAAGTTAGGACACCACCTTTGCAGCAGTTATTGAACTGCATGTTGAAAGGTGCTCCAGGCATTAAGTCAACAACCTGAGGGTTCCTCTTGCAGCTGTGAGGGATCTTCAACTTGAACTTGGAACAATCACCTTGTTCTGTTGCTTGAGCTCCCATCACTGTCCATATTATCTCTTTCTTTGCCCATGTCCACCCTATTGTCCATCCAGGGTTCATGATTGTCCTGTATTGTTGAAAGTTGAACACTGTCACAGTGGCCTGCATTAGTTGAATAGCTACAACATTAGTATACACATTTTGTTTGGTTGATTGAATTACTTAGCCAATCCCTATTATTTCATCAAATTTATGATTAAGTCCCTTTAACTTAAAAGCTTCCAATTGGATTCTTACACTATTTTAAATTTTGTAATTAAGTCATTGTCGTGTCAAAAACGTTAGAGTTAACAGAATATTATGAAAATAAAAAAACGTCCAAGTTTAGAGATTTAGTCTTTTAAATGTGATATCTTCAATTTCAGGAGGAATATTTTGTTCATTTTAACGACCTAATTATAAAATTTAAAACAGTGTAGGGACTCCGTTAAAAGTTTTTAAAATTACAAGGACTTAATTACAAATTTGTTAAAACTATAGAGACTAGAGTAATTTAATCTTTTTATTTTTCATAATATGCTAATTGCTATACACATTTACTATGGTGCCATTTGATTCGGCACTAGTGGTATAACTGTATAAGACTTTGTTATTGTTTTACTCTGGTCTTTTTATGTGATTAAATTACGAGTAATTTCTTTAAAATCATGATAATTTTAGAAGTTACCATATAGCCATCTGTTGTCCAGGACATGATATCCCATCTTATTGTCACATTCCCAGTTGGATCCAATGGATCAAATGCATCTACATGAACAAGGATTTCATAAGTTAGAATTAAATTAACCCTTTATTATCAGCTAAACAATTTTCAATTTTGAATAATAATGTAGTCAAGTAATTAATTATACCTGCTTGAGAAAGTATCATAAAGCATATAGCAGCCAAGATAACCACCTTGAGCTCTCGGAATTCGCAGCTTCGCCGCCGCTTGTCACCATTATCAAATTCCATGCTTAAAGATCAAAGCTTCACTCAAGTTTCAAAATGTTAATTAACACTTTCCCTAGTGTGCAAAGGTGCTAGTGTTACTTACATATATATATCATTTATATTGTAGCTAGTAGTTGTTAGGTCACTATGATATCATGTTCATCTGAAATATTATGTCTCCATCTTCTTAATTAATCATTTTGCCACCAGTTAATTAAGGTAGCATGAAGTTTTTTGTGTAATGTATATTGGTGTGTATGCAAATAAGTGGTGCGAGAGTTTTTTCTGTTTGCCTCAGGACACATCAGGTGGTAACAAGTTCAGTTTCTTGAGGTTTTCACTGAATTTTCATTCATTCGAAATCACTTTCTTCAACTTGTTGCTTATGCTTCATGGCTTGCCACTTTTCTTCAGTCTTTGCTTTATAACAAAACCTAAATTTAAATTCTGTTTTATTATATGCATTATGCTTTTTTTTCAAAAGAATTTTTCAGAATTTAAACCTGTGTCTTTTATGTATAAAATTAACTAAAAATTTGATTCACTTTTGTTAAACTAAATCTCATTGAGTAAATAGAATTCAAAATCTGGACTCAATTATGTATGCTTAAAACAATTATGGGTTTTCTTTTTAACTTTAAATCTTTTTCCATTTAACTTGCATTTATTTATTTATTTATTTTTAGTTATCAGAATCTAAAATATATATGATGGTCGCTACTTATGTATATGAATAAATTATTATTATTATTATTATTATTATTATTATTATTATGTCTATATACAGAACAAATAGGTAAAGAAAAATTTCAGGTATGGCATGTACTTTTTTGGAAGTCTGAGATTCCAATTATCATTACCATTGAGATATAATATTAAATAATACATAAGGTTCAGATTTGAGGATGAAACATATTATGCACATGAAAATTTGGAGTGTTTGTAGATCATACAACTAGCTCTTCCTTTCTTAAGTTTTTTTTGTGTTGAAATTCTTAATTTGTCCTCCACTCCTCTTGCAAGTTTAAAAAGCCTTTTTTTTTTCCAACCATATGACTTTGGCTGAAATGCACTCAGTGTTAGAAATTTTTTGTTTATTCTATTTTTGTTTTTTTATTGTATCTCGTATTAATCTTTAATTATGTTGTTCATACTTCATACACCAAAAATTAGTTATTGTGTAAAAAATATGTATTTAGTATTTGATAAAAAATTATTTGGTATACTATTATAAATAAGTTTAGTTATTGTGGTAATTAAATATCTATATGAAAAAAATGTATAATTTAATATGAAAAAATATATACAAATACATATTATTGATTTAATTACTGAGATTTTGTATGCAAGTTGTATTATTGGATTCATTTATTTAAAAGGCGATGAGAAATAATGCTAGGATAGTTAATTTTGTTTATATTTTTTTTATTTAAAAATTTTAATTTTGATGCACTATTATTACAAAATAATTTTATACGTGCATTTAATTACGTAATATTATATTATTAAAAATAACTACTATTTTTATTAGTTGTGTGAATGGTCAATTAAAAAGATCGATGTAATTGTACGACTATTACACGGTCACAACATCAAAATTAAACTTTTAAAAAAATAAAATAATATTATATTTTGTAAAAGAACAAAAAGTTAATTCATTAGGAGTTTTAAATATTTGAAAAAGAGAGAGTAAAGTAAGTTAGTAAAATTTATAAGAGGTACTTTATTTAAAATAAGTGTAATATGAATAAATCTGATCACTGAATCCAAAATCAAACTTTTTTTAACCTTTTATGTTTATGAGTTGCATTTTTTCTATTTGGCTTATGTTAAAAGTAGTATTAAATTGATATTTGGTTAAATATAGTTCTATTTAAGAGTATGTTGTTGGCTAATAGATTATTACATATATAAGGTGAAATATTTTGATTAGTTTTTAAAAATTTTTTTGGACAAATCAGTTTTTAACAATAATAATTACAACAACAACAAATTAGTTTTTAATCTTTTAGAATACTATATAAATTAGAATTTTTTATTTAAATAAAAAATTAATTTCTAATTTGTGTTGGAAACAACTAATTATTTACTTTTAGACGTACTATTTGTTTATTTTATAGGTAGTGTTATTTTTGCAAATAGTTTTATTTTGCAGGTGTATACTGTGAAATTAAAAAAAAAATTCACAAATACTTATTTCAAAATTAAAAAACAAAAAAATTAACTTATTTTTCACAAGTTATGCATGTAAAATCAGGATAAAAGAGATTTTTATTAACATTGACATTTTTTACATTTAAATTAATTATTTATTTTACTTCATAAATTTAAAAATATAAATATTAATAAAAAATATCTCTATTTAAATTTAAATAAAATATGAAAAATAAATTAATAAGAATTTAAATTTTGTGCTTTAATTCAAATTTAGTAAAAGTTGTATTTTACTACATTTATAAATATAAATCTAAATGATTAACGATTTTATACAATTTATTAAAATTTATCATTTAATTTATTATCAACTAAGAAACCATTATCAAAACTTTTGATTTTAAAAAAATACACTTAAGATATAGCCTTCCATGTGACATAGGACAAAGTAGTTTAAACTTAGAATTTTTTTAGAGTTTGAATTTAAATTATCAGATAATCGGCACCGTATTCGATGGTCCCAAAACGTTTGGATTATTAAATGATTCTATAGTAAAACATGTTTTTTAAATTTTTTAATAACTGCTAAATAGTTCATATTTAATTTTAATTATAAATTAATTTTTTATATATTATTTAATTATAAAATTTATTTTTTTATAAATTATTATTTATCATTCATCTATCATGTTTATTAATAATTAAAAACGAATTAAATTTTTCATTAATTATAATAAATATTTTAGCAATCCTAATCAATTAGAATTTTATTCTTAATGTGAAATCGTGTTTCTTGATAATTCAATCGATTGGACATAAAACATAATCGATTGAATTTTAAGTTTTTCAAAATTCAATTAATTGAAATTAGACATAAAACATCATCGATTGAATTTTAAGTTTTTCAAAATTCCATTGATTGAAATTCAAATTTTAAGATGGATTCGATCTGCGGCCAGTTTTCCAAAATCGCTTCGTACATATCCTGGACACCTTCTCCAGCGTTTTCTTGCACTTTGCAACCATTTTCGGGTATCCAAACAGCATCATGGCGCCGTCTCTAGTGACCTCAGGGAAGGAAGTCTCCCCGATCCGTTTCTCTGGCGCGTTGGGTGCTGAGATGGAAACTTAAACGAATACTACTGGTTTATTCAAAGAAGCAATGGTCCATGATGTGGTCTGTTATTAACACTAAGTGCGGTGTTTATGGCAAGTGTGAAATGTTTGCAATGCAAGTTGCGCCACTAAAACTTCACCTATCTGCACTTTTTTGAGAGGGTATGTTCCAAGGAATGCAGAGGAGTGGAACAAACAAAACTGGAGCAACGAACTGTGTTAGGACTTAGGAAGACACCTCTACAGCGTATCCTCTCACCTGTAGTGTATTTTTATTGTGTATCAATTTCAATCGATTGAATTATCAAAAAACATGATTTCACCAGCGTTTGTAGAGGTAACGAATCAAGAATAAAATTCTAATGGATTAGGATTGTTAAAATATTTATTATGATTAATGAAAGATTTAATTCATTTTTGTATTTATTTTTTATTATTAATAAATATAGTAAATAAATGATAAAATAATAATTTATAAAATAAAAAATACGTTTTATAATTAAATAAAATATATGAGGTTAATTTGTAATTAAAATTAGAAAATGACTATTTAGCAGTTATTAAAAAATTTAAAAAACATGTTTTATTTTTAGACAATTTAATGGTCCAAACGTTCTGGGACCATTGAATCCTTAGCCCAGATAGTCATATCAAAACATTTGTTACATCATATTTATTTTAAAAACTAAATAATAGTAATAATTTGACTAATTTTATTTCTTAATATTTTTTAATCACATATTGTATAAATCTAGTTGATTTTTTTAAGTTGTTTTATTATGATTATTTGTTATTTCAAATTTTAAAATCTCTAAAGTTTAAGTTTATGTGCTACCATAGATGGTTATATATTAGGTCTATTTTTTCTAAATCAAAATTCATAGTTTAAATTTATAGGTTTTTAAAAACACAATTTTTTTTAATTTGAATTTAAATTTGTATTAGTTTTTAAATTTTTTTATATTTTATTGAATAAAAACTAAAATATTTTTTTATTGATATTTATGATTAAAATTAAATATTTGTTACCATAATTTTGCCTAATAACCTGCGAAAATAAGAGTGATTCTTTTTGTTTCATTATTTCGTATTTTGTGATTGTGAATACTTATTTCTTTCTTAATTTTACAACTTGTGTTGTTAAATTAACAAATAATATGCATAAACATAAATATTTTTTAATGCAAATTGAAAACAAATGTTTTTTATTTAAATAAAAAAATAACAAATTAATATCTTATAAATAAAGTAACAAACTAATCCTATTTTTTAAAAAAATTATTGAGGTATTAAATTATTTAAAATTTTAAAAATAAAAACAATTTTTTATTTATTAAAAATACTTTGTTATTTTTATGATATAAAAAAAATTTATGATTATCTTAATGAAGTATTATTTTTTATTTAGCTATTTTAACAACCAAAAATTTGTAAAAATTGACTATTTTAACTATATTGAAAGTTCATGAACATATAAAATTTAACTATCTTAACTATGATTATCTTAACATTTAAAAAAAATCATGATATTTAAATAAATTATTTCACATACAAAATTACTTCTGTGTTAATCTTGTTTTTGTTTTCTTTTACAAAAGTATTATATTAACTATATAGTATATAAATCATTGCATAAATTATTAATACCACTATGTAATTCTTTTTATAATTTAATCAAAGTCCATCATTTTAAAGAAAGAATAAGAAGTAAGAACATCACAATCATACCGAGCCATTTGACACTAAATGCTCAATTTTATCTTTTTTTCTCTTATGATAAGGTTAGTCTTATACATTACAACAAAATTAGGCGATAAATAAATTACAAAAAATCGGACTCCGTTTAAAATTTTGATCTTCCAAAACAATAAATGGTATACTTGAAGTTTTTTCAATAGGTAAATGATGATAAAATATGAGAACCTGAAATGGAGAAATTTGATAGGGAGTAAACCTTGGAGTTGATTGAAAACAAATGTAATGTTAATTTTTTCCAACAAAGCTAAGCTTATAAATAATTAAATAGGATAATTGATATATGAAGCTCTTTGGTTTGTTGAAAATTAAATTTTTTTATTAAAGATAGGAAGACTCAGAAATTAATTTAATAATAAGTAAAAATTGGTGTAATTTAAATATATTGGTATATAATATATAATACATAGATGTGGATCTACAAATTCACAGGTCTGCAAAACGCAGTTTACGTTTTGCAGAAAAAAAAAGTGAAATAATTGCTGCCAAGCACAACCTGCATTTGCAGGGAGGCACAATCACAAGGCGAAACGTATTCTTCTTGTTCCCTGTATGCAGACCATAGCTGAATTTTAACTGTGTTGGAACACGCCAAACGCAACCTACATTTTGCAGGTGGTCAATACAAAGTGAAAACTGCGTTTTACAGGAAGACTCCTCGTATGTTAGACACATCACACGTGTACTTGAGAGGATTTTTATTTAAATGCGAAGAGAGTTGTATAAAACTTCATACATAGTGTAAGAAGAAAAAGTTTAAAGTGAGTGAGTTGAAAGAAGGAAAAAGAAATTCATGTAGAAGAAGAAGCTTGAGTGAGTGAAGAGTAAAATTAGTGAGAAAAATATTTCATAATTTTACATTATCTCAAGAACATATTATTGAATATTTAGATCATTCTCAATAGATGAGTACTTTTTGTATTTTAATTATGAATAAATTTATTTTTTGTGTTGTTGTTAGAGCTATTAGTAGATTTTGATATATAATTTAACTGTTAATTTTATTATTATTATTATTATTAATTAATAAAATATTATTATTTTTATTAGTAAGTAGAACTATAGTTATTATTATTATTATTATTATTATTATTATTATTATTATTATTATTATTATTATTGTGATGATGATGATATATTTTTGTATTAATATTAATTATTATTTTTATTATTATTATTATTAATATATTATTCAGAATATATTTATATTCTGAATAATAATAATAATAATAATAATAATAATAATAATAATAATAATAATAATAATAATAATTTATTATTATTAATAGGATAAATATCTTTTTCGGTTTTTGACATTTTTTTTGTGAGATACAGCACACTTTAATCATCTTTAAACCTCAACTAGACTCTTATTCATCAAGAAAAATGGACAAATCAATCATTATTATTGATTGACAAACAGTTGCAAAGGTGACGTGTCAGGTTGAAGCCAATGTGTCAACTCCAAATGGTTATAGAGACTAAAAACTTCCTCCCCAAAAAAAAAAACTCCTCTTTGCTTCTCCTCTTCTTCTCTCCTTTCTCCTTCTTCCTTTTCTCATTTCTCTTTGGCCAGTCACCATCATCTCCATCACCATCATTGTCAAGCTTCACCGCGACACCACCATCATCGAATTAACTTCTCTTTTCTTCTTCCTCTTCCTTTCCTATTCCTATGTCGTGCCCTGCTTCTTCCTCAGTACTCCATTGCTGTTGTCTTCCCCGATTTGAGGATGAGCCTTCGCTGTTACTTCCGTGCTCTCTGCACTGTAACCATCTCTACCACGTGTGCTTTTGCCGTTGTTCTTCTGCTCCTAATTTTTCTGCGCCGTAGCTAGCTTGCATTTGTTCTGTCTTGTTCTACTGTAATTGTCGTTCTAACTCCACGAAACTGATGCTGCCAGAGTTACCGATGCCATTGCTACTGTCGCTGTCCCTGCATCTTGCTTTTCTATGTCGCAGTCTCTGAGTTGTCAAATCGCCACTACCGCCATCTTTCGTTGCTACTGTTGGTTGTTGAAGCTGTACCAGAGAAACCGCCAGCCACCATTACCCAACCTCACAATCTCTGCCAGCTAATTACTTTGAAGTAGTGCATCTTTAGTGAAATTAAGTATCATTCTCTCAAATCCTAGGTTATGCGATTTTGATGAAAGTAGTAAACTTAATTGTGTTTGTTGTGTTGATTATTGATTGTATGATTATCATAATCGTAAGTGAATATGATTGGGATTTATGTTAGTCACAAGGGTATGGTCAGCTTGGCTATATTATAGGTTAAAATTTTAAAGAAAAAAAGGAGGAGGAACCGGAGGAGAAGGAAAAGGAAGAAGATGAAGGGACAGAGAGAAAATTTTTAGTCCCTGTAACGTATTTGGGGTACCACGTAGCACTGTTACTTGATACGTCAACGTCAACCTTTTGTCATTCGGTAGCATGGGTCGATCTATCCATTTTTCTTAATGGATAAATGTTTGGTTGAAGTTTAAGTATGATTAAGGTGTGCGTCGTTCCTCGAATAAAAGGTTATAAACCAAAAAAGATATTTATCCTTATTAATATATTATTAATAATAATTTATTAATGTATTATTATTCGAGATAATGTAATAATAATATATTATTATATCATTATTATATTCTTATTATTATGATTCTTTAATATATTATTAATTATTATTATTGTTACTTTTACTGTTATTATTATTAATAGTTGAATAAATATGTACGACTATTATTATTATTATTATTGTTGTTATTGTTAATTATTATTATAAATATACTATTCATTTTTTAATATGTATTATTAATTATTATTATCATTACTCTTACTATTCTTATTATTATTATTATTATTACTGTTAATATTATTTTAAGGTGAAAACTCAGGTGAAGTCGACTTCACGTGAATTTGATATCTGAGAGTCGTTAGATGAAAATTTAGTCGGATAAGTCAAATCATCTAACGATTCTCAGGTATCAACTTCACGTGAAGTCGACTGCACCTGAGTTTCCACCTTATTTTAATAGTACTAATATATTAATATTGTTATTTTTCTTTTTGTAGGTTATCAAAAATTTATTGTCCAAAAAAATTGATCTGCCAAAAACTTATAACGAGATAGCTGCAACGGTTCTAGTATCAACTGGGTTCTACCATGTTTCGCGAATAGGCGAAATGAGAGGACATATGCACTGTTGAGTGCTTTTGTGGAACAATGGAGGCCTGAAACACATACGTTTCATCTTTCAGTCAGCAAAGTGACTGTGACACTTTAAAACGTGACACATATACTTGGCCTCCCGGTTAATAGAGAGCTCGTGACGGGTAGAACGGAGTAATGGACAACAGTCAGGAGTTCTTGGTGGAAAACTGCTTAGCTATTTTTGGTAGGCCGCCCGGTCTGGACATCACATATTGGGGAAGGTAAACCTTGCAGGGGTTTGGCGATGCAGAGATATCGAATCGTTAGATACACAGGAGTCGATCGAGTGGTATGTTCGGGCTTATATTTTCTTCATGCTTGGAACGGTTGTATTTTCAGACAAGTCGATGAATTCTGTAAACTCGAATTTTTATTTCTTCTTCGAGATTTTCACCGCATTCGACTCTATAGTTGTGGGGTAGCTAGTCTGGCACATTTGTACAGGTCATTGTGTCTTGCATCATGATACAATGTAAAGAGATGGATTACCCTCTTATTCTACTTTTTATTTGGGCATGAGAGCGTATGCCTTTTTTAGCAGCTATTTCCCGCAATGAGCTTGCCGTTGTTGGTGTTTCACTTGCAAAACGGTAATGGTTATCATCATTATTATTTTTACTATTGTTGTTAATATTATTGTTATTATTATTGTTATTATATTGATTATAACCATTCTAAACTTATTTAGGTGGAGTCATTGGCGCTGGCTAATGAGATATACGCGAAGGTCTACAACGCACTTTAGACAACAACTAGATGACATGGGGGTCAATGATGTACGTTTTAACAATTTCTGCTAAGAAGCTTATTATGTCTAATAATATAACTTATCGTCGTCGTATTTACTAATGTCTAGTTTATATGGCGGCCATATATGAGATTGGTGGTTTCTGACGGCCTATCCGTAATTTTGGTAGTGTGCTCCACAAAGTCTCCGTTGTCATTTGAATGTATAGAGTGGCACCCAACAGACCGAGTAAGACGTCAATTCGGGTTTGAATAACTTCGACCGGAGGAACCATTCCATATTGGTGATGCTCATTGTAGGCGTTGACCGGCACACAGAACCATGATCGGAGCAACAGGAACAGGGTTTGGGTTAACATGTGAATTTCTGACCCCTTATAATACACTGCAGCTAGGGGACGAAATTGTCAATTTCCATCCTCTTCTGATGTACTATAAGTGGTACACACAACAGTACAGAAATCACCTACGGTTGTCAAATAGAGTTGTGCATGCAGAAGTCCAAGTGAATGAACCACATGCGCATTTTAAAATATGAGTATATGACTTTGTATGTTCTCACAAAGGCCATTTTGAAATTCTACAAAATTTATTGTGTATGGAATAGCAAAGAAAAATGGATATTCACAAATAAAAATCACTCTTTCGTGTGTTTGGTATAATCTCACTGTTATAATACACCCCCCACAAATTTATAATACCTTCCATAACCTCAACTTTACCTCACCCAACTTTTTTGACACTACTAACCGTAAAAAAAACTCACAAATATAAAAGATAGAAGAATGGAGCTTAGAGTTGCAAAAATAAAGAAATTGACAATGGTATTTATAACCAAGACTCTCGTTAAAATATTTTGTTTTAAACAAAATGTAAGCTATATTTTACAGCTTTCAATAAAAAAAATTTAACTAATATAAAACACAACCTGCATTCAATAAAAAAAAAATAAAAACACCAAACATAACCTGTATTTTGCAGACTTTAAATTTAAAAAATTAAAGAAAACAAATTGCTACCTACATTTTATACTAACACCATATCAATATAATTACTTTATACATATTTATTTTAACACTAAACTCTATATTTCTTTCCATATAAAAAAAAATCAGCCTCAATTTGTACTTTAGATCAACAAAATGTATATATATAAAAATTGATGGATCTCAATTATGCCCTTGGGCCTTGTATTCTGTCACTAACTTGGTTACATATAATATAAAACAACTCAAATCCTGTTCAAAAAATCTAATAATAACTCAAACCCGTCTTCAACTTGAGTGCACGAGCTCAAATAAATAAAATGCTTACTAGGGGTGTTTGCGGTGCGGTTTGGTTCGGTTTTTAAAGAAAAAGTCATCCGATCCGATCGTTTAATTATTCTGCGATTCGGTTTGGTTTAGTTTTATTTCAAGTTCATCCGAACCAAACCAAACCAATTAAAATCGGTTTAGTTTGGTTCGGTTTGTTCGGTTTTTTCAATCAAATAAAAAAAAATTCTACCATACTATATATTATGCAAAGTCATAACATTGAAATCGACAAACCAAAATACACAATAGGTAACAAAGTCTTGATCTAATGAAATATAACGACAACAGAATTCAAAGACGACAATTAAAGAAGTTTAATAGTTCAACAATCAACACAACTGAAAATAAAAATAAATTGTCATTAAACTTCTTAATGCAAACCAACCTGAAAAAAAAAAAACAGTTACATAATAGGAACAAGAAGAACACCAACAACAATAATAATTATAATAATAATAATAATATGAGGAGAACAATTCCTACCATAACAACTTAACAAGATGTACTCAATCAGACTCAACACCAGAATCTTCTTCATTGGGATCACGAGTGGGTGCAACTTCTACAAAATATATAAAACAAGAAACAATCATAACAAATAATATATATTAATAAAAACTAGATTAAAATAAATCAAAACCAGATAATCTTAATAATAAATCAATCACAGAAACAAGCAGCTGAAGTTTAGATCATTAAGCAGCAGTAAACAAGCAATAAACTCAACAAAACCAGATAATCAAGCACAGAACCAGCAATAAACAAGCACAGAACCAGCAATAAATCAAGCACAGAACCAGCAATAAACAAGCAGCTGAAGTTTAAATCATTAAGCACAGAACCAGCACTGAATAACTGATAAACTGATAAACTGAACAATAAACTGATAAACTGATAAATCAATAGACTGATAAACTGATAAATCAATAGACTGATAAACTGAACAATAGACTGATAAATCAGCAATAAACAATAAATCAGCAATAAACAATAAACTGATAAATCAGCAATAAACAATAAACTGATAAACTGACATGTTATAACCCTAGGCCTAAATTGAACAACAAATCAGCAAAGTTTACCTGAATAGATGGCTCGGGCTTCATATGCACTTGAGTCGGACAATCGGTGGCCAGGTGGGTGGGCTCCAGAAATGCTGCTGGGTGGACTGGAGGCGGCGAGGTCGGAGGTGGCTCCAGAAACGCTACTGGGTGGAAGCTGGGTCGTGCACCGGCGGTGGGGGTTCTCCTCTGTTTCGGCGGTGGGATTTGGAGGAACTGAGGAAGGCTTCGACTCTCAACGAGGTGGGTGACTCAGGCTGTCTCCGTGGCTGGGTGAGTGGGTGCGCAGGCCGCACGGCGAGATATGGTGGCTCACTGGCTCAGGCTGGCTCCGATCTGGGATTTGGAGAGGGATTTGGAGAGGGACTCGCGCTGTCGCGCATGGGTTTGGCCATCTGGGGAAGGAGAAAGATGTGTTTGGGGGACAGGGGGAGTGGGGGTGTGGCCGTCTCACACTTTCACGTCTGGGGAGTGGGGTAGGTAGTTTTTAATTTTTAGGGTTTTGGGAAGAACCAGTTCGGTTCGGTTCGGTTAGGGTTTTGGTGGTGAGAACTGAAAACCGAACCGAACTGCAAAAAAACAGCAACACATTATTTTTTTCGGTTTTTTCGATTTTCGGTTAATTTGGTTTCGGTTTTTTCGGTTCGGTTCTTCAGTTTAGTTCGGTCCGGATCGGTTTTGAACACCCCTAGTGCTTATTATGTTAAAAAAGCCATTTTTTATTTTTTATTAGATATTTTTAATAATAATAATATAAAGAAATATCTTCAATATGATATATTAAAAATTTAATTTAAAAAAAAATATTTTTTTAAAATAATTTATCTTTTTCCTATTTTGACAAATATTACTTAATATACTGGAGTAAAGTGTGTAAGCAAAAAAATATGTTCGTTCCCTTTTTACAATAAAAAATGAACTTTAATCTTTGGTCTCTTATTTGGATTTATAAAAATGGCTCCAAAAGTATTGAAGTGGATTTTTAGAGAGAAACAAAAATAAAAAATTAAACCTAATCGCGATAAGATAGCATTTAAAAATATACTAATTTTTTAATGTGCAAATAATATTTTAAATGATATTATTTACACATTAAATCTGATGTTCAATTTAGACATTTCTTAAGTTCGATTATAAAAATAAATAAATAAGAGATCAACAAGACTCACAAATAATTGATGTCCAAATCAAAACTACAACAAGAAAATTTTAATAAAAGAAAAACATTGTTTCACAAGTTTGTTTTCTTAGTAATTCTTGTCTCACACAAGAAATCACAAAGTCCCCAATGCTTCAAAATAAAAACAAAAGCCTCCTCAAATCCACCACCACAACAAAACATTATTAAACAAAAACAACACCATCCTCCTCCCAAGTTCAACAATGTTTTCACTCTCACCCATTGAAACCACAACAATGTTGGAACCAACACCACCACCATCTTCGCCGCCCCCCTCGACCCTGAAGGACGAGGTGGACATCGTGATTCCGACTATAAGGAATGTGGATTTTTTGGAGAAGTGGAGGGCCTTCTTTGAGCCCTACCACCTCATCATCGTCCAAGACGGTGATCCTTCCAAGGTCATTAAGGTGCCTCAAGGATTTAACTACGAGCTTTATAACCGAAACGATATTAATAGAATCTTGGGATCCAAGGCATCTTGTATCTCCATCAAAGACTCTGCTTGCCGTTGCTTTGGTTTCTTGGTTTCCAAGAAGAAGTACATTTTCACCATTGATGATGATTGCTTTGTGAGTCTATATATATTCCCACCAACTCAAATTCTAAAGAAGCTTTGTTAATTACTATTGTTTCTTAAGTTATAGGAAAAATCAAATTTCCTCTTAATCCATACTTTATTTTAAACATCCTTTTAAATTCTAAACAATTTTTTTTTGTTTTTCTTAAATTACGAAGTTAATAAATACATTTGATTTTCACCTTCTATATATAAATATAATTAAGAATAAGTAAAAAACACTAACTTTTAATTAGTTAATATTAATTAGCTTTTTATTATAAAATTATTTTTAATTTTTATTTTTTGAAAGATTTATAATTTAGATTTTATTTATATAAAAAATTAGCTGATACTTGCTAACAAAAATTAATTCTCTAATTGAATTCTATACTTAATTTGTATTAAAATATTTTTAGAATTTCTATACCATATCAACTTTGTCTACAATTTTCTTAATATGAATTATTATTACACCCTGGAGCTATATTATTCTAACTGGCAATCTAACTATAGATGTGTAATTTTCCTTTGTAAATTAAAAGTGGATATGATATGAACATGTTGATTTCTTACTAATCGATTTTTGAAAGACCAAAGAACTATACAAAATATATATAAGGGTAACATTTGGTGTACACTAATATCAGTTATTAGTATAAGATATACGTTAAAATAAAAAATATAAATTAAAAATAATTAAATAATATATATTTATAACTAATTTTAGGGTTGTATATATAATTGTTTCCATGTTTTATTACTCAAACACTTTGAATGGTGGTGAATTTGATGCATGCATATGTAATATGTATAGGTTGCTAAAGATCCATCAGGAAAAGACATAAATGCCCTGGAGCAGCACATAAAGAACCTTGCGACACCATCAACACCATATTTCTTCAACACACTGTATGATCCGTACAGAGAAGGAGCAGATTTTGTTCGTGGATACCCATTTAGTCTCCGTGAAGGTGTTCCAACTGCAGTTTCTCATGGCCTCTGGCTCAACATTGCTGATTATGATGCCCCAACTCACCTTGTCAAGCCTCTCGACAGAAACAAAAGGTTCATTTTTTTTAGTAAATTAATATTATTATATATAAATATAATGTGATGATTTTGATGATGACTATGACAGGTACGTAGATGCAGTGATGACAATTCCAAGGGGGGCGCTGTTCCCAATGAGTGGTATGAATTTGGCATTCAACCGTGAATTAATTGGGCCTGCCATGTACTTCGGCCTTATGGGAGATTCTCAGCCCGCTGGACGCTATGCTTCTATGTGGGCTGGTTGGTGTGTCAAGGTATGTATTTTTTAGAGAAAAGACAACGAGATCCTTATTTTCCGTCTCTGATATTTTTTTTATGAGACTAATTCGCACATCTATTAATATTTTTTATCGATATTAACGAAATAAGCCTATATAACATGTTAAACTGTTGATTTGTCCATTAAAAATCAACTAGAATTAACAATTTTTTTTTGTCGAAAGTTTTGTTATCTTTTAAAAATAATTATCAATGTCATTTAATTTTTATTTTTATTTTTTATTATCTTTTTTAAATACATTAACTAAATTTATTGTGTAAAATTAAGAAATATTAATAATTTTTAAATTATTTTTATTTATAAAAATTAAATAAAGGATATATTAGTAATTAATGTATTATGTAAATATATTTTGAAGAAAAATTATTAACACAAGGCTAACTAGTATCACAAAATTAAATATCAATGGCTAAAAAGAGTACTTTTTTGTTTGGAGCCTCGTAGTTCTTCGAAAAAATTATCATAAAACGATTGGATATTCACTCGTATTTTAGATTTAATTATTTTGATAGTCTTTATAATTTTATCAAATTTATTTATTGTATGGATCGGACGAATGCAGGTGATAAGTGATCATTTGGGAATAGGGGTGAAGACGGGTGTTCCATACATATGGCACAGCAAAGCAAGCAATGCATTCTTGAACCTCAAGAGGGAGTTGAAGGGAATCTTTTGGCAAGAAGAGTTGATCCCATTCTTTCAATCCGTATCGCTTTCGAAAGAATGCGATACGGCGCAGAAGTGTTACATAGAGCTCTCAAAGCAAGTAAGGGACAAGCTCGGCAAAGTTGATGATTACTTCAACAAACTTTCAGATGCAATGGTCACGTGGATTCAGTGCTGGGATGAACTCAACCCACCATCATCACAATCACAATCACAAGTGCTTTCACTTTCACTTCCGCTTCATGATGATGCTGCAATAATCTTGTCTAATGGTTCAGCATAGTCACTACAATAATCATCAATGAATTGTTATATGCTTTAATTTGTCATTTAAATTCTTGCGGCTCTATAGGCACAATAATAATGGATATATCAGGATATATGCATGGTTCTCAGTAAATCATTTTACTTTCTTTTTGTTTTAATGTTCCTAGAATAATAACAATAAGAAGAACTGGGTGGTCTGATATTTAATTTTCAATATGTATTTGTCTTCGAGGGTGAAATTGGAATCATGTAGCTTATTATATATTGTTGTGGTTGTTGTGAGACTATGTTAACTTTGAAATACGTAAGGGACGTTAATCATATTACTTTGACATTGTTTGTTAATTAGATTAATCTTTGTTATTGTTTTGTGGTGTTTAATTTTACTTGTGAGTTGCTTGTAAATTCTAGGAATAAGTATTGGTTTAGAGTGTAATTGAAATTATCCTTAACTTCTTTTTTAATTTTAAAATTTCCTCAACTTTATATTTATATTTAGTGTTAAAATCATCATTTTAAACACTATAATTTTTTAAAGAAGAAATTAACTTATGTACCCATGAAAGATACAAACACAATGTAACTATGTAAAAAAGAAACGATATTTGTAACTGTAACACCCTACCACACAAAGCTTTACGCTTAAGTCGTAAAACAGAGGTGATGTGGTATTACGACCTCTAAAATAAAATAAGTGCATATAATAGCAGAAGAGTTATAATATGCTAGGAGCCTTGAAGGATAGGGAAAATAAAAATCGCGAGATAAAAGCGCAACGCTCAAGGAACGAGTTAACTTGCATGCTAAGAAAACTGTAACTGTCAAACATAAGATAACAGAAGTAGGAATAGAGTGCCAAAGATACAAAATAACAAGCTCCTAACTCAGCCTGCGAAGTCAAGACTGGCCAGAGAATATTTACACATATATACATACATATCCAAAACCCAAAAGTACATACACACAATCCTGCCCCTCCATAAACCTCTAAGAGGATCAAAAAGGACAAGTTATGCGGAGAGAAAGCTAAGTACATATATATACATCACTGTACAACAAAACTATACAACAACACTATCCAGTAACCCCTCCGCTTTAAGAGTCCAGACGCCTAACGAGATGGCTCCCGACCTGCATCTGAAAAACAATAACATAGTATGGAATGAGAACCGGAGGTTCTCAGTATGGTAAAGGAAGCAAGAGTGAACGTTTCTCTCAAGCTAATTGGATCCTAAAACATCAGAAATCAAAGAAATTCAATATTCCCACTTAAAATTCGAAAATTGGGGGAAGATGAAGCTGAGAGTGAAATAGCAAGTTACCTATGAAATTGTTCCGGTAAAAATGTAGAGCTTGACGCGGTGAACGCGTGGCCGCAAACGGTGCGGCGATTGGAGCTCGGACGGAGAAGTTACGGGGATCGGAAGTTAACGTAACAATTTTGACGTTCTTCCTTTCTTCTCCCTGATGCTCTTCGACGCTGCCAAAAATGGGGAGAAGAAGAACGTAGGTTCACTTAAAGGGCTGGTCCGGTTGGGCCCGGTTTAACCGGTTCGGCCCGTTCGGTCTAATTTTGGACCGATTTTTTCGAAATTGGTGTCAAAATTCTCGTTTCGATGAGCTCTATCCTAATTTAATATAATATTCACATTTCTAATCTTCCTTATTAAAAATTAATTTATTGACTAATTATCTACTAATTTAACCGGGGTTTACAGTAACCATGAAAGATGTCTTCCGTATGATAGAAGTACTTAAACTCTAAAAAACTATTAAAAATCCCAAATTGCCCTTTCCTCCACCACTGCTATCATCATTCCCAATTATTCATGGTGTGCTGCTGCACCTCTCCTTCCCCACCGCTACCGCCACCGTCACCATTGGGCGCTATTTCTCTATTCACAACTCTCATCGTTCTCAATTTTGCATTAACACTAGCTGCTATTTCCTCCAAACACTAAGTGGAGGTGTGGTACTCCTTTGAAAAGACAACAATAGAAATCTTAAATCTGTAACAGAAGTAGAGGAGTGAGATGCTGCGAAAGAAGGAGAAGAAGAAGATGAAGAACAAGAGAGACAAAACAACAGTAGCAATGGTGGGCAGCAACAAGCACTTTCTTAATAACCCAATCCAAGTTAATCTGTTTCCTCTATTTTCACACAATTTGGCCAGAACCAATATGAACAACCCAGAGCATGATCCCATCATGGCCATTCAAATCAACTGCTTCCATTACGAAAGAATTGCAATCACACTCTGCGCCTCTCACAAGCTCGGCAACATTTCCACTCTCATCAACTTCGTCAATGACTGGGCAGCCATCACCAACCACCACCAAGATCAGAACCACCCATTACCCTCTCCGTCCTTACTGGACATTAGAATGTCCATTTTCTCTCAAGGAGACCTGTCGGTTTACCAAGAGAAACCCTACTTTGGTCTCCCAAAATCGGTCTACAAGAGGTTCGTGTTCGAAGCTTCCAAAATCGAAGCCCTCAAAGCCACGGTTGCACCGATTCATCTGACAAGATTTGAAGCGGTGGAAGCACTAATTTGCAAGTGTACAACTTCTGCACTAGGGTTAAGTCCTAACTCCTCGTTGTTAAGCACGATTGCGGTGAATCTCTGCAAGAAGATGGATCCTCCTGTTCCAAACAAGACCTTAGGAAACATGATAATTTTCTTCATATTTGGCAGTGGTGGTGCCGGTAGTGGTAGCGGTGGCAGTGGCGTTGGGGGAGGGTGAGGTGTAGCAGCACGCCATGAATAATTTGGGGATGATGGTAGCAGTGGTGGAGAGAAGGACAATTTGGGATTTTTGAATAATTTTTTAGAGTTTGAATACTTATGTCATACAAAAAGCATCTTCCATGGTTACAACTATCGTTTCTTTTCTACATAGGTACATTTGTCAGCGTCTGCATCTTTTATGGGTACATATGGTAATTTATTCTTTTTTAAATAATAGAAATACCATGGTTCTGAAAATTAGACCGGACCGGCCGGTTCGAACGAATTAATCGGGAACCAATCCTCTAGCCGGTCCGGTCGTCCTCAAAAATCGGCCTGTAAAAAATCGGTAAAAAACCAGACAAATCGGTGGATAACCGATAAACCGGATGAACCGGACCGGTTTTTTTCCAAGGTCCGGTTCACTGTTTAACATAAAAACGTCAACGTTTAAAAATAAATAAATAAATAAATAAAAACGAAAAGCCCAAAACGACGCAACAGCAACACGAGCCCCTTTCCTTTCTGATAAACAAATTGAAACAAACCCTAGCAGCCACCTTCTCCAGTCACCATTCACCTCACCTCACCTCCTCAACCCTAATTTTCTCTTCTAACTTCCTCCAACAAACTCCACCATCACTACCACAATTGATGCCGAATCGGAGCTTCTGTCAGCGAAACTGCCACCGTCGCGGATCGAAGCAGCTGCCAGCAGCGTCGTCATCTTGAACTCTGAACTCTGAAGCTTCTGGCATCGCGAACGTCTACTCAGCCCTGTTCTTCTCACTGTCGCCAACGTGCTTGTTCACCTCGCCGTTGTTCCAGTGCCTCCAGAAGCTTCCTTCCTCCAACAACAAGTTCACCTACAACTGCGACAACCACACCTTCAACTTCCTCGTCCATAATGGCTTCATTCGGTTCCTCTATTTTTCTTTCTAGATCTGTTTCCTCTGATTCAATTTTGTGTATATATGTATGCATTTTTGTGTAAATTGTGTTGTTTTGAATTTGATTTGTTTTGTTTGAATGGTGCAGTACTGAAATTGATCTGGTTTTGAAACTTTAATTAAAATAAAAAAAGAAAACTGATCCTCTTCTGAGCTCACTATCACCGTCGTTCCTCCCTCGCCGTGTCTCCAGTAAGCCGCTGCTTCTTTAGTTTCGATTTCTAAGATTCTGGCTTCTGAGTTGATTTTTTGTACTAGATTCTGAATTGGGATTGTGTTCTGAGTTGGATTGTTCCTTAATGTGAGTCTGAATTTAATTTGGATTGTTTCACTTAGTTGTTTCACTTAGTTTTTCTGTTTCTGAATTTGGAGGTTGAGTTGTCTGTATTCTGAGTTTTTGTTGTTAAAAAGCATTGAATTTGTTGAACCTAGTTAGGGTTTGGTTAGTTATAAGAGGCTTGTTGCACAATAAGAGATTTCATCAATGTGTTGTTCAATTGAATTGTATATTGGCAGCCCAAAAAGGGATAATTGAATTGTATAAGAGAATTGACGTTGAATAATTAGCCTTGGCTTGACAATGTTGCCTGCAAGATCTTTAATTTTCTGCAGTTTGAGTGGAAATTCTGCCTCAGTTAGTTGTTTTAAAGTTATCAATAAATTTAATTCAATCTAAATATATCAATGAACTTTTCATCTTCAATTTTTATTATATCTTAAATTCTATTAAAAATTTTTTACTTAAAAATTAATAAATTTAAATATATAAAATTATATATTAAATTTTTAATAATTTTATTTAATATTTAATTAAATCGGTTGAATTTCGGTTGAACTCCGGTCGAACCACTAAACCAATAAATCAGTCACCTCACCGGTTCATTAACCGGTCCGGTTCTCGCAACCTTGAGAAATACCATTTGTTTTGTTTCAATGGCATCATGTCTACTACCACACTATTGCTGTCCTCTTTATAGTCATTATCACTAATAAGACCACACTTTAAATTCTTCACATTCAATAACTTCAGTAAATAATTTCTTCAAATTTAGCAACACCACCACCAAAAGAAAAAGAGAGAAAATCTTGCATTCAAAATATTTTTTAATATTTTATTTTCTCCCAAAATAAACAATCAAGAGCCCGAACCACACACTATCATCACCATTTAAAGCATAAAGTTATTTTTTTCATGTTTTTTTTTTCAGGAATTCTTTGTTCATGTTTTACTGCACACAAACAAACACACATAACATTACTCAGTCTACATTGAGAATCCTAATTTGAAATCATTGAATCCTAACTTCAGAAAATTAGGAACTTGAACCCTATCTTACTCGTGGTGGCGGTGACAATGATGTTGCATGGTGGTGGTGGCAGCAAACGTAGACGGAAAAGTTGTGGCATAGAGGTGGCAAGGGACATCACTGAGGTAGCGGCACAATACAAAAAAGCTATGACGACAGGGACAGCACATCAGTGACATCATAATGAAGAGGGAGGAGAGAGGAAGAGAGGTGCGGGTAGTGCTACTGAAAACACATGGAGAAGTTGCCGGTGGTGCGACAAGGGAAAAGAGGGAAAGCCAAACAGTGTGGAGGGAACCGATAGAAGATATGCAAGAAGAAATTGCAAAGAGTTTAGTGATGCAATGGGGTAGCTCCAGCGGCAATACAGTGACTTAAGAGGAGCGAAAATACGAAAAGGAAGTGGGAAAAGATGACTTGAGATTATGGAGGCTGATTGAAGATGACAATGAGAAGAAGGGCGTAAAGGAGCGTGTTTTTTTTTTAATTATCAAATTTTATAAAGAATAAAGAGTAAAGTGTCAATTAGATTCTTGAAGATATTGACTTTCAACTAATTAGTCCTTGAAGAAAAAAAATACCAATTAGGTCCTCCAAAATAACAAACAGTAGTGGATATGTATATCTTCTGCCAATGAGTAGTGCGAAACAAAATAAAATTGTTCATATATTTTGTTATTTACAATAGTGCATATCTCATAACTGTCATAGGAGTAGAAAAACGATATAGTTTTGGACAGTAAAATATTTATTATCTTTTGAGTTTTTATATACTTTTTATCAACTCTTCTCTATTTATCACAAATCCTATCAAAACAAGTGAAGTTTCGCTCTAAAAGTTGTTATCTACATGATTATCTTTCATAGATAGACACGTCAAAGTAATTAACAGTACATATAAGTATCATTGTTAAATTTTAGTTGATGAATTGATAGAAGGACATCATGTGTCCACCGTTTGCTATCCTAGAGGATCAAATTAATACTTTTTTTTTTCCTTTATGAACTAATTAGTATAAAATCAAAATATTCAGGAACCTAATTGTCACTTTACTCAAAAATAAATTTATCAAAAAGATAATTTTAACAATAAATATAATGTTGAGGACTATTTAAATAAAAAAATAAAGATAATTTTAGTTTTGATCTTAGACTTTAAAAACCAAAATAATACTTATTTCTAAATTCTATAAACAAATTAAATATCTCGAATTATGATACGGTCAAATCAATTCTATGTTTGTCACTTAATTCGTCATTTTTTAAACTTTTAAGAATTTCACACTTTTCTTAATCACTTTTAAGTCAAATAAATGTTTTACTATAAGCATGCTACATAAACATATCAAGGCAGTAATTTTGTATTCAAAAATGTTATAAGTAAAAAAAAAAACCACAAAATCAATTATTATGAATTTATATATATAAGCTCGTCATTTATGCAATTCCTTTCTCTTCTGGCCTTGCCTTCTTTTGGAACGGGTAGATACCGCAATATGCGACTGAAAGCTCTTCTTTGGCGCATACCCCGGGGTGATCATCACCACCTGCACCTCACGTCTCGGCAAGATAGCTTTCAGGGTTGGTTTTTTCCGAATTTTTTTCCTGAAAGATATGCTACTTCCCCTAAGGAAAAGGGATATATATATATTAAGTTTCAACAACATGTATTTTATATGAATAATGTTAATTAACCGTTTTGTATACATAATATAATTATTTTTATAATTAAATTATCTTAAAGGATCATTTTAGTAAGAAGTAAGAACTATTTACACTATCCACCAAAATTTGAAAAATTCTTCGAGTAATTATTCAAACTATGTATCTTCATTCTTTTCTCTTTAATGCTAGCTTTCTCTTCTCTTTGGTTTTCTAACGTAGCTACGATTGTTGGGAGGGGGTTGCTGCCATTACCAACATTGCAAGGTGATGCTTTCCATTCTCTCATTTTTCTCTTCTTCCCCACTTCTTCTTCTCCTTCTCCTTCCCCTACCTTCCTTTTCCTCTCTACTTTTCACTTGTCTCGTTTCTTTCTCTTTCTCCATTTGATAGTCTCTCTTCCTCCATTCTATCCTCTATCATCTTAAACTCTCTCTTTCATTTTTTCTTCTTCTTTTTCTGTTTTTTTCTACCATTTCTTTTTTTCATAATTCTATCTTTAGTATTTTACTGTTTTAGTGTTGCTTTCATTTTCAAGCTTTAATAATCTTTTTTGTGGTGTGATTTTTTTTTTGGTGGTGTGGTTATTTTTTTTATAAGTGATGCTAGTTTGTTGGTGTAAGTTCAGATATTTCAGATATAGAAAAAGAATATTTCAAAAATATTTTTTTATTCATAGATATATCTTCTGATTAAAAAAGAGATCGAATTTATTTGGAGAAGAAAAAATGATATTTTATAGTATTGTAGTTCTTTATGTGTAGATCTAAAAATAAAAGAGATTTAAATTTGTTCATACCCTAGCCCAAATAACAAAGCCAGGCCCAAATCAAGTTAAAAGGCCCAATCCAATAGATTGGCCTTCACCGCTTGTCCGACCTCCTTCAAGAGGTCGGGCTCGACGTAAGTAGGCACTTAACACTCTAAGTGAATAACTGCCTCTGTAAATCTCTCTCCCACTTCTAGAAGGGAGATCCCAACAATTCTAAGATAAAGGGACGGTTATCCACCATCAGAAGTGGAACCACTTCAATGGTGGTTATTGGTTCGTGTCCTATAAATGTACTCACACACTCAGGTAAAGCAGAAGTTCTAATACACTTAAACCTGCTTAACCCTTTGCTGACTTAGGCATCGGAGTGTCTTGAAGGTACCACCCCCCACCTTTCCAAACACACAGCTCAGACGGTGGCTCTCTGACGCAGGACAAGTCGAAGACAACTCCCCTGAACATTTGGGCCCGTAAGCAATCCCAATCCACATCCGGTTTCAGGTAACCCCCGAAACATTGGCGCCGTTGTTGGGGACTCAGAGATCAACGCACAATGGCATACGACCAGCCTGAAGACGGACACATTGCATCTGAGTCTGATCAAGAGCATCCGGACGCGGTCAATAATGACAAAGCTGATGGTAATCAGTGGCTAAAAGAAGGGGGGTTGAATCTTAGCTTCCTTTTTCTCAGAGTATTCCTTGTACTTTTTCAACTGACTTCAGGAGATATTTTCACTTTTGTCTCGTAACAAGTTGAGAGACATTTTTGTTTTGTCTCGTAACAAGTTGCGAGACATTTTTCATTTCGTCTCTTGATAACCATAAACAGAAAAGAAGCAGAGAAGAGAGAATCACACCAAGATGTATCCTGGTTCAGCTGCTAAGTGCAATGCAGCCTACATCCACTCTCCATCACAACAGTGATAGAATTTTACTATCTTTCAACAGGATTACATTCACCAATTCTCCCTAGGATCTACCCAATCCTATCTGGGACAAGTCCAGATTCTAACCCAACCTGAACTTGACTAGGACTCACCCTAGCTTTCAACAGCAAAGTGCTCACCCAACTTGCAAGGGAACAAGTCTAGATTCTAACTCAACCTGAACTTGACTAGGACTCAAACCTAGCTTTCAACCACAAAGTGCTAACCCAACTTGTAAGGGAATCCCCTCAACATCATGGCAACAAAACAGAAATACATACAAAGAATTTCTAAGATAAATATGGATTTTTCTTTAACTCTCTACCTTTTTCCACTCATTGGCTTTTTCTTACAAAACCTCACATTTTGCCTTTTACCAATGAAACACAGACAGACTAAACTGAGAAAAAGAAATATTCAATAAAAGCCATGAAGGAGAAGAATAAATAGCTCAAAGAGCTATGGGAACCCAAACGTGTGCTCTCACTCCTTGCTTCAATCCTTAGCCGTTCACCCCTATTATAGAGGAGTGAAGCTTCCAGGGCTTGAAACCTTCTTCAACACATGTTGGTTCTCTTCTCCCAATACACATGCAGCAGCGGCGTGACAGAGGAGTGAGAGGGGGTGGAAGCAGTGACTAAATCAAACATGCAACCCTACCTTCAATTTTCTCTTTCAACCTTTTTCTTCATGCATCTTAAATCTGAGCCGTTGAACTTTTCTTTGGCTTTAAGCCTTGATTCTGATCGTTGATGAGCGTCTGACCCAGGCCAGCTTCAAGCTTTCCATTTTTGCTTCTTCTAGCTTAAGACTCAGAGGCTTCTTCTTCTTGGTAGAACAAAAACGGAAATAAACTTTTTACCAAGGTAGATTTGCTTCCTGACCGAGGCCGATCTCTTCCTTTCTTAGTAACAAAATCTTGAAGCTTTTCTCCAAATCTTTCCTTCTGTAGCAACAATCTTTCTTAACCTTCTTCATAGGCTTTTCTTCAGAGGCTTTACTTTTCTTCAATCTTCTTCTCTGATGGATAGATGTGACCGAAGAAGAGAGGAGAGAGAAGAGAGAATACTTTCAATGGATGCCATCAATGCAAATTAAATTGAATTAAATTTGGAGTTTCAGTTACCAAGGGTGTAGTAACCGAATCATGCTTTTAATGAAATTAAACTCAATTGAATTTTTGCTTTCAGTAACCAAGAATGATAACTTTGTAAAGTGGGACCCTTTGATTTTGTGATCACTGTATGGGTTCTTGAAGGCTTTGGGCAACTTTTGGTTCTCTTCCTTTTAATTCATCAAGTTTGTTTCATGGGCTTGTGATTGGCTTGTCTTTGCTTTCTCAAATTTCAGCCACTAAGTTTTGGATCAAGTATTTGTGATAGAGTTTGACCAAAGAGAGTGTTGACTTGGCTTTAGAAATTTGTTCCTTGGGCCAACTTGTTTCTTTTTATAAAGAAGACCATTTTAATAAAGACACTAAAAATGTCTTTTTTTAAAAACGTTTATACGTGTCATGTTATTATTGGACATTTTCATTAAACCGATTAATAATTATTTTTTAATAAACCAGAACAAAATCGGTTTATTATAGCAACAATAATAAACCCAAGTGTCTGCATTTTAACTATTAGACTCGGTTTAATCCAATTGAATTACATAATCTAAACCGAATATCTTTAAATTTTTGTATAAAAAGACAAATATATCCCTTACTTTTTGTTTTGCGAACATTCAAATTCCTAAAAATTTAAAAATACAATTATATCCCTAAAAAAATTGGGTTTATTGTTATTATTATAAAAAAAGTTTTATTCTAATTTATTAAGAAAATTAAAAATAACCGGTTCATTAATACATTCAATAATGCAACACGTAAGCATCTTTACAAAAAGACATTTTACGCGTCTTTATGGGAGCATCCCCCTTCTACAAAACTATGTAAACCGCAGGAGGGGTCCCACGATTTCAAAATACACATAAACCACTGATGGGTCTCGCGGTTTACGTTGATAATGAATTTGGCTAGAAACCGTGGTAGGAGTTCCATGGTTTCTGTGTGAATAAGTACACTCTAACTAACTCTTTTACAAGAACAAATTTTGTTGTGGGAGAGATCAGAGACATACCTTTCATCTTTGATGGCAATATAATAATGGAAGCATATAAATATACAGAGAGAGAAGTTAGTTAAGAGCATAGCATGAAGCTATGGAGAAATGAGAATGTTTGTATTCTTTTGAAAAGTTTGCATATAAATCATGGTGACTAGTGAGTGATGATGTTGCCTGTATGCATTCATCGTAAAAAATCTTATGACTATATAAATGTGAACTTGATTGATTAACTTCTCTATATCATGTTAATGGTGATGATGATCACCCCTTGAAGCAAATTTCTATGTCAATGAATCTATCCTAATATTAGAGTAGAAAAAACTTCATGAATATTAAGTATTAACTCACAGGTCATAATTCACACATGATCCTTCAATTATCTCACCCAAACCCAAAAACTATAAAATACATTTGTCTCTTTTTTTTCGGGTAAAGGACAAATTCGTCCCTGACCTTTTAAATCGTGGACTTTTAACTCCCTCAGGATTGAAAAATATAAAACGACCCCTCACCAATCAAAACGCCATACAAACCGGTCCTCCCGTTCAATTTGGTGTCCAACACGTAACAGATTCTGTTTACCTGGCGCCTATGTGGCGTGGATATGCGCACATGTCTTCAGGATGGTGGTAACGGGGCTGACGTGGTGCTAGTGGAGAAAGTAATGGGACATTGTAATCTTTGGACACTCAGACGACGTCGTTTTTGGTGTGTGCCCTATTTCTTCAAATGGAACCCTGTCGCCATAGCCGTTGTGATTTGTGTGAGAGGTTGGGGGTGGTGGTACTGCGGAGTGGTAAATGGCCAGCGATGGAGCTTCATCCAGCGCAAGACGCGTTCCACTACCGTCGACCGTGAAATGCGTGGAAGCTGCAGAGGAGAAAGACGACATTGAGGTGTAGATGTGGAGTGTACGCCATATTGTACAAATCGAGGACGACGATGAACCCCAATAGATTGTTCTTTGGATGCCCATTCTTTAAGGTAAGTTGGTGGTTTTATTTGATTGATTTTGATTATACGGGCGTAAGAAGAAGTTATTTTGATTATAAGTTGGTGATTTTTTGTTTTGCCATGATGAAGATGCAGTTGAAAAATCCCAGTCACTGTAAGTTCTTCTTATGGCTGGATGACCATGTTTCAACAGTAAGAGTTCTGGACAAGTTTATGACTAAGAACGAGGTTGATGATCTGAAACTGTATCTTAGGAAGAAGGTAGTGGAACAGAGACTCACTGATTTGGAGAAGAAGCTGTTGCATCTAGAGAGGAAGAAGAATGTTAATTTGTATTTGCTTATTGTTGTTGTGGTTAGTGTAATTTTGGGTTCTGTTGTTGCCAAACTTGGCTGAAAAGTGGAAAAGCAGTTTAAATTATGCCTTTGGAACACAGGTGTTGTATTAAATTATCCTTTGATGAATGATGATATGCTGTTGCTGTAACATGTTGGAGTTGGGTGGGTATATGTAATATGATGTTGATGGGATTAGAATGAAAAAGACATTAAATAGTTTGGATCATTTAACATTGAACCAAAGTTTAAGTTTAAAGGATTACAATCCTAACAAAACATGATATGCAGTCTGATAACAGCTCACAACCTTAGCATCATAGTTTTGCCAAAAAGATACCACAATGTATAACAAATGAAAATAAGTTTGATCCAAATTTTACATCAGACTCATAAAATATCAACATTATTTTTTGGAATTGTTGACTCCTGGGGTGGGGATGAACTGAAACATCCTTTTAGTTCCACTGCTTGCTGCAGCCAGAGTCTCATCAGATGGTCCTTCAACTGCTTCCACACTTGGCTGCTGTGATTTCTGAACCTGTTGTTTGCCATCACACTTCCTTCTAATTGGTTGTTTCGGTCTGAATGTTTTGTTGGATGGCCTTGCTGGAACTCTAGCTGGAGGTTTGAATGGAACCTGACCTTGTCTTGCAGGGGCTGCAGTAGTGGTCACAGATGCAACTTGTGGAGCAGGTTGTTGCTGGGCCACATCTTGAGTTGTGGAAGTGGTAGAATGGTTTTGGTTTGTTGGGGGTAGCTGAGTCATGCTCCTCACCCTAACATAAAAAAAGACAATAAAGCCATGAGGCAAATTTAAAAAATACAAACAGGTCCTGTAACACTTTTAAAATGGACAACTAAATCCTTAAACATGTTATCGGGGGGACATAAAGATCCTTTGTCCAGACAAGTACCTCTGCCTCAGGTGCTGATTGTGACAGTGGTATAACCACAAGAGAAAGGTTGTCTTGGGTCTTCTTCTTTGGTTTTCTGGTCTTAGGTTTCCAATTTGGGTTGGATGGCGCACCCTTGCAAGTCTTATAGTTGTGCCCTGTATGACCACACTTGCTGCAGGTCACATAGAAACTTCTCCTCAGTTTTTCACCTTCGATAACAGTTTCTGTTGGGTCCTTTTGCCTATTATGTACCTTTGGATGATCAATTGGTTGCTTAATGACAGGTGCAGCAGGCCTAGTCTGATCTGACCAGTTAATTACCATCTGTTACATGTACATGTATGTTTAATCAGGTCCACATCCAACTTAGATCCCTTGTATGTGACCTCAAATCGCTTGCACTCGTTATCACCAATCCACTCCGCAGTCCATTTGTTACTTGGCTTAACAAGCCTCTTCAACCTTTTCTCCTGAACCGGTGCAAGCTTTCCATGATGACAATCTATCAGTCTCTTGTGCTGAACCATACGCCTCATGAGGTAGCAGCGCACTTCTTCGCACATTGTGAGTATAGGCTTGCACCAGTACTTGGTGATCTTGGAGTTGAAAGACTCGCACATATTGTTAGTTAGGTTGTCCACTTTTGGACCATGACTGAAGTAGGCCCTTACCCATGTTGCAGGTTCAAATTTCATCAGGTATGACCAGGCATCCTGATTAACTTCCTTCAGCCTCTCCATTATTGTCTTGAACTCAGCCACAGTTGTGCATTTTGCACAGTCCCACACAAATTCCCTGATATATAAGCCCTTGAAACGGTTG